>NC_073303.1:47392544-48040122 GCF_027595985.1 Sorex araneus | reverse complement strand
AAATTTGATAAGGTACCATTCTATATCCAGGTCTCCAAATAAAGTATTTCCTATATGCAAATTAGATAAGACGTCGAGAATATAAGAAAGACTGAAATGTTGGGAAGATTGGGAGAAATGGAAGTGCTAAAGAGATTCATTGAAAGTACGCACATGAAAATTTGGACTTAAAAAAGTTTTAAGAAATTGTTTTCCCAAAAACCACTGAACCAGTTGATATTCCCACCAGTGAATGCGAGTTTATTTTCTCCACATCCACTCCAGAATTGGTTGTTTTTTGTTCTTTGTGATGTGTGCCAGTTTCCCATTGAATGTAGATAGATAGATAGATAGATAGATAGATAGATAGACAGACAGACAGACAGACAGATAGATAGATAGATAGATGGATGGATAGATGATACACATGTGTGTATATGCATATATGCATACTCAGTATCTATATTATATATGTGTGTATATATATGCTGTTTTCCAAAGGAATTGAGCAAATTTGCATTCTCACCAATGTGTTTGAGGTTTTCTTTGTATTCACATCTTTGCCAGCAATTGTTTTTAGCCTTTCCCACAGGCATGGGGGTATAGTCATTTTGATTTTTGTTTTCCTGATACTGCTTTTCTTTTCTTTTCTTTTCTTTTCTTTTCTTTTCTTTTCTTTTCTTTTCTTTTCTTTTCTTTTCTTTTCTTTCCTTTTCTTTCTTTTCTTTTCTTTCCTTTTCTTTCTTTTCTTTTCTTTTCTTTTCTTTTCTTTTCTTTTCTTTTCTTTTCTTTTCTTTCTTTTCTTTTCTTTTCTTTTCTTTCTTTTCTTTTCTTTTCCTTTCTTTTCTCTCCTCTCCTCTCCTCTCCCCTCCCCTCCTCTCCTCTCCTCTCCTCTCCCCTCCCCTCCCCTCCCCTCCCCTACCCTACCCTCCTCTCCTCTCCTCTCCTCTCCTCTCCTCTCCTCTCCTCTCCTCTCCTCTCCTCTCCTCTCCTCTCCTCTCCTCTCCTCTCCCCTCCCCTCCTCTCCCCTCCCCTCCCCTCCCCTCCTCTCCTCTCCTCTCCCCTCCCCTCCTCTCCTCTCCCCTCCTCTCCCCTCCCCTCCCCTCCCCTCCTCTCCCCTCCTCTCCCCTCCCCTCCCCTCCCCTCCTCTCCCCTCCCCTCCCCTCCCCTCCCCTCCCCTCCCCTCCCCTCCCCTCCCCTCCTCTCCTCTCCTCTCCGTATTATTGTTTGGAGTTTCTCCCCCCAAAGTCGGACCTGCTGAAAAGGAAGCATTTGATAATTTGTTTTCCATTGCTGAGAATGAAGAGATATGAGGTCAAGTGGCCAAACTAGCAGCTGCATGGTTTTGGATTTCTGTATTTTAGTATTTGAGTAACTAAGTCCAGAGAAATATCTGCCAGAAATTGCATCATTGCAAGCTTGTACCTCTCAGCTACTTTATATTCCACATATGAGTGCAACCTTCTATGTCTGTCTCTTTCTTTCTGACTCATTTCACTCAACATGACACTCTCCATGTTGACCCACTTATATGCAAATTTCATGACTTCATGTTTTCTGACAGCTACATAGTATTCCATTGTGTAGGTGTACCAGAGTTTCTTTAACCAGTCATCTTTTTTTTGGGCACTCTGGTTTTTTCCAGATTGTGGCTATTGCAAACAGTGCTGCAATGAACATAGAAATGCAGATGTCATTTCTACTATACCATATTGTCTCTCCGGGACATATTCCCAGGAGTGGTATTGCTAGGTCAAATGGAAGCTCAATTTCTAATTTTTTTAGAATCATCCATATTGTTTTGCAAAAGGGCTGAATCAGTCGGCATTCTCACCAGCAGTGAAGGAGAGTCCCTTTCTCCCCACATCCACGCCAACACCGGTTGCTTTTGTTTTTTGGGATGTGGGCCAGTCTCTGTGGTGTGAGATGATATCTCATTGTTGTTTTAATCTGCATCTCCCTGATGATTAGTGATGTTGAACATTTTCTCATGTGCCTCTCAGCCATTCAGATTTCTTCTTTGGGAAAGTTTCTGTTCATTTCATCGCCCCATTTTTTGATCGAGTTGGCAGTTTTCTTCTTGTGGAGTTCAACCAGTGCATTGTATATCCTTGATATCAACCCTTTATCAGATGGGTACTGTGTAAATATCCTTCCCTATTCTGTAGATTGTCTTTGTATTTTGGTCACTGTTTCTTTTGAGGTGCAGAAGCTTCTTAATTTAAGATAGTCTCATTTATTTATCTCTGTTTTCACTTGTTTGGCCAGTGGTGTGTCAGCTTTGAAGATACCGTTGGCTTCAATGTCGTGGAGGGTTTTGTCAACCTTGTCTTCAATGTACCTTAGGAATTCTGGTCTGATTTTGAGGTCTTTAATCCATTTTGATCTGACTTTTGTACATGATGATAGGTGGAGGTCTAAGCCCATTTTTTTGCATGTAGCTGTCCAGTTTTGCCAGCACAGTTTGTTAAACATGATTTCCTTGCACCACTTCACATTTCTTGCTCCCTTATCAAAGATTAGATGATCATATATTTGGAGGTATGTGTCAGAGTATTCAACCCTGTTCCATTGGTCTGTTTCTCTGTCTTTGTTCCAGTACCATTCTGTTTTAATTACTACCACTTTGTAGTAGAGTTTGAAGTTGGAGAGGTTGATTCCTCCCATTTTCTTTTTCCCAAGAATTGCTTTAGCTTTCGTGGGGGCTTATTGTTCCATATGAATTTCAGGAGTGCTTGCTCCATTTCTTTGAAGAAGGACATGCAACTCTTTTTTTTTTAATAATTTATTTATTTTTAATTAGAGAATCGCCGTGAGGGTACAGTTACAGATTTATACACTTTTGTGCTTATACTTCCCTCATACAAAGTTCGGGAAGGACATGCAACTCTTAACATATTTTGAGTCAGCTTTTGCACATGTTGTGAAATAGTGACCCAGTTTTATTTAAAACCTATACTGTTTTCTCAACACCATTTATTGACAGAACATTCCTTTCCCCCAATTTATGCTCTCTGTTGCTTTGTTAAAAATTGTCTGTATGAGGGGCTGGAGCAATAGCACAGCGGGTAGGGTGTTTGCCTTGCACGTGGTTGACCCAGGTTCGATTCCCAGCATCCCATATGGTCCCCTGAGCATGGCCAGGAGTAATTCCTGAATGCATGAACCAGGAGTAACCCCTGTGCATTGCCGGGTGTGACCCAAAAATTTTTAAAAATTTAAAAAATTTGTCTGTATGAGTGAAGACTAAATTCTGGTCTCTCTATTCTATTCCATTAACTTGTGTATCTATTTTATCCTAATACAATAGTATTTTGATTACTATAGCTTTGTAATATAATTTGGAGTCAGTGGGTGTGATGCCTTTTTTTTCTTATTCTTATTCCTCAGGATTGAATGTTTGGCTATATGGGAACTTCTGGTTCTAGATAACGTTAGGCAACTTTTGTTCTTATTTTCTTGAAGAATGCGATTGGGATTTTGATTTTGTGTCTATATAGTTTCCTGAGTAGGATGTTTATTTTAACAACATAAAATCTCCCAACTTTATGAAGAATGTTTAGAAACTAGCATGCAACCATGATACCATAATACCATGTTTTAGTATTATTATAGTAAAGCTAAAAATTAGCACCAGAAACAAGTTAAACTATACCATAATTATTCTGTCTACCCTCACTCAGAATATCACTGAACTTTGAATCTTATTTTATTTTCTCTGATTTAGTTTCAAATCTATAAATTGTTAGCTACAGAAAGTGGAAGTCTCTTTACGCTACCTTTCTACTCTTTAATAGTTCCAGTATAGCATTCTGTTACCTACTTACTTTCTTTAAAAAAAAAAAAAACTATTGAATATACATGTATACATTACAAAGCTGTTCATAACTGGGTTTCAGTTATACAATGATCCAATACCCTCCTCAATCTGTGTACATTTTCCACCACCAATGTCCCCTATTTCCCTCTCAGCATCCCCCGCCACCTCCCCCACCACCACCACCAGCCTGCCTCTATGGCAAGCACTTTCCTTCTTTCTCTCTCCTTTTGTGCACTATGGTTTGCAATACAGGTACATCGAGCTTGTTCAGTGTTCAGTATTTTTATCAGGAGGGTAAGGCTGGAGTAGCTTTTTTAACTCTGTGGCAGCTTTGGGGTGTAGACATGACGACCGAGGCTTCTGGATGTACAGGAGATGGAGGGAGGTAGCCCATCCTGACGCTGAGTCACAAAACCCACATATTTGAATTTTCAGCAAGTTACTATCTCGGTGAGGTCTGTCCTGAGATGGTAGAACTGCCATAAGTTTGTGGGAGCAAGCTGCCAGGGGCTCTGCTTGGGCAGGCACCAGCCTGGCCTGCTCCCTCTGACTTACCCTGGTCTGTTCAGCCCTGAGGGAGTCACAGATTAGTTGTGTTTTTTTTTTTTATCTCTTTCAACATTTGTTTATGGGTCTCTGAAGCAAGGCTGATAAATGAGCTTGTATAGCTGAGCCAGAGGTGGTTTGTGGGCTTGCCTACCACATACCTCACTTTTGGACATTTAATTTCTTGGGAAACTTACTTGGTCCCAGGTTGTTGGGGTCGGGCTAGAGGCACAGTGGAAATTTGGGGGTATCAGGAAGCCTGAAGGCACATCAGACTGCTGATGCACTTGCTCGGTGGGTACAGGTACCTACTTTCTTTTAACTAGTAACTTTTGACATTCCTCACTGGTGAGGAAGTAAGAAATTGGGTAAACATTGGATCTGCAGCAAGTAGCAGTCTCTTAAGGAAGAGAGTCAAAACAAAAGTGAGTGATGGGAAGAACAGCTGCTGATCCTTTAAAGAAAATCAGAGTGGGAAGTGCAATCAGATTTTGATAGCAACTGACTCTGGCAGGATACATTACAATATGAGCAAAAGAGCACAAGACCCAAAGTTCAAGGCCAAGGCCAAGGTAGACAGGACTCAGAATTACATTTCATCAAATTATGATGAAATTATGGAATAATAAATTTAATAAAGAGATTAGCATTACTGGTGCCTGCTCGGCAGAGCTACAATAAAGAGATTGAATCTTAGATACAGATAGAGATGAGAAAGCAAGAATCTAAAATGTGAGTTGAAGATTTGATGAAAAACTCTGGTGTTGATGAAACTGAGTCAAGGCTTCCTGTTGCAGGAAATTCAATTTTTGGGACTGAGAAGAGAGTCATTGGTTCTGGAGGCCCCACCTCTGTGAGCACCCATTGGGTGGGTGTACTGGATACTGGGGTTTAGTCCACTAAGCTCAAGGGCTTATGGGTAAGACAGACGGGTGTGAGGAATGAAGGACCACGGATAAGAATGCACTAGAACCCACACTGAACATGACAGACCTTCCTCAGTTTCACGTTTTTGAAAATCAAGTTTTGTGTACCATAATTTTTATTCCAATCAGACCACAAGGTATATAGAGTAAGGGATTCAGACACATGCAATCAACAACAGAACAGTCCAGCATGCAGTGGGGAAACCTGAAGCCATCTGGAAATGAACTCAAATAAAAGTCATGTTTAGCAGACAATATGTCTCTCCAAAGTTTATTTGAGACAAAACTTTTGGAGGTCAGACTGACCCTGCCACTACAGAAATGACATCACTCTTGCAAATAGAAGAAATGGGTGCTTTGTGTCCTTCACTGTGGCAACACTTTGGACTTGGACTTAAATCACTGCATTAGTTAGTTGCCTGATGTAAATCTCATTGTAACCAATTCATGCTGCCTTCTTGCTTAAGAAGGAAAACATCAAAGTTAACCAGGTCTCCATTTTGGTTAATTTACTTCCAAGTCCCTACTTCCAATCAGATGCAAAACTCTCATTTCACTTGTTAAGTAGAATACTTAACAACACTGAGTAGCCATCGGTCAGAATATATGTATATTTGTGTTCTGTGATAAAATAACTATAGAGATCTACAAAGCATCTTAATGAAATGAAAACTCCAAGTCCAAGTGTAAAGACATTCCAACTTTGTTTATTCCTAATGGCAGGTAGGGCATTTTCCTTGAGTGCACCAGACCAAGATTCAAACACTGACACCACAAATGGTCCCTCAAAGCCTCACAGGAGTGATTACTGAGCAAGAAATATAGTAGGGCAGTTATCCTGAATGTACCAGACCTGAGTTTTATTCCTCATTTTAAATCAGAAATGGTTACCCAAATCCTCACCTGGAGTGACCCCTGAGCCCTGAGCCATGACTAAGCCCTGAACATCACCCAGTGTGACTCCCCCCACAAAAACAAATAAACACTGAAACTAACTTAACAGTGAAATCCTCTTTTGTAGTTTTTATTACTACTCTGCCAATGAAACATGCTTCCAGAAATGCTCCAGTGATATCTAGAATAATATTTTAATACCTTCAACAATTCTAAAAATTCCCACCTTTCTCATGTATAAATTGAATAGCTAGTTGGACCACTTAGTCACTGGATTTTTTTTCAAATAAAGACTTCACTTGTATCACTTGTCACTTGTCATCCCGTTGATCTTTGAGTTGTTCGAGTGGGGGCCAGTAACATCTCCATTCATCCCTGTTGAGTGCTAGTGTAGCCCAATGGTATCCACTCGCTCCAGGAACAGGAAGAGCCTCAAACAATTCATTCAGGGTTTTGATGAAGAAGTCTGGCCATCTCGTAGGTGGGTGGCCACGTGGTCATTTAACATCCCATGGAATCTAGTTGGTAACAGCTCTAGTCCAGCGGTCATCTCTGAATCACATTATGTGTACGGCTCATCTGATTTTTGACGCCTTAGAAAATTAGACAGCATCCCTGATTCTTGACCGTCGACAGAGATCGGAACTCCGGATTCCTTCTCTCACTTGAGTGAAACGTGATACTCCTAGCATGGCTCTTTCAAGTCCTCTTTATGGATGCACAAATAGTGTTCTAATCCTGTTTGCATAGTGCCCAGGTCTCTGAGGCATATGTAGCGCAGGAAGAATGGTGGAGTCGAAAAGATGTGCCTGGAGCTGGAGGTTCTTAGTCATCTTAACCACTTCTTCTATGATCTTGAAGGCATTCCATGCTGCTCTCTTCCTCCTGCACAGTTCTGGTGCCAAGTCATTCCTCATGTTCATTTCTTGACCCAGGTATACATAGCTGCTGCATTCGGAGATGTTCATTCCATTGAGAACAAATGGAACATCAGGGACTAGTTCATTTTTCATAAACATCGTTTCGGTGAGATTCAGATACAGTCCGACCTTTCCACATTTGCAGTAGAAGTCAGCCAGCATTTTTGCCACTGGCTAATGTTTGGTGTTATTAGAACAATGTCATCAGCGAAGCAGAGGTAGTGTAGTTGCCAACCGTCTATCTTCATTTCATTCCTTCCCATTCCGTCGTCACATAATGTTCTCAAGGTGGCACTGACGAATTTCGGTGAAATGGTATCACCCGGCCGAACCCCTCTCTTTACATCAACGATCACTTCCTTGTAGAATGGTGAGATCCTGGTGGTGAATCCATAATACAGCTCGTGGAGGATCTTGATGTACTGAGTTTGAACACCCTGTTTGGCTAGGGCTTTGATGACCACTTCAGTCTCAACAGAATCAAAGGCCTTCTTTAAATCGATGAATGTTAGACAGAGCCGCATCTTGAACTCTTGTGAAACTTCAATGAGCTCGGTCACTGTGTGGATATGGGCAATCATGCTGAATCCTTTTCAGAACCTGGCTTGCTTGCATGGTTGTCCTTTGTCTAGTGTTGTGCCTATTCTATTCAGGATGACTCGAGTGAACAACTTATAGATGATGGACAACAGGCAGATTGGGCGATAGTTGCTGATGTCGTGGATGTCTCCTGTCTTGTACAATAGAACGGTCCTGCTGGTTTTCCATTGGGATGGAACCTTGCATTCAGATAGACAGCATGTGAAGACCTGAGCCAGTGTATTGATGAGTACTGGCAGCAGATGCTTCAGGTGTTTGGGTCTGACCTCGTCTGGACCAGGTGCTGTATGTGTCTTTACCGACTAAATGGCATATTGGATTTCGGAAGGGAGGACGTTGGGAACGACATATCCATCCTGTGGAATTTGGTATGTGGGGAGGTGGATGTGGCTGTCAAAGAGATCCGAGCAGAAGTCGTGAATAATCCTCTCCATTGCCTTTCTGGAAGATGTGATAGATTCATTAGGACGTCGGAGGGCAGTCATCTTGGTCTTGTAGTAGGCGAAGGACAGGCAAGTGTTGCAAATACTTTTCCTGGCTTCTTCAGCATCGGCCAATACTTCTGCTCTTCTCTCTTGAGGTCTTCCTTTATTGCTTTCTGAACAGCTTTGCAAACTTGGACATTAGCTTGTGGTTGCCTGAGGCTCACGCCAAACCACATTGGCGAATGAGCTCGAGAGTTTCCAAAGACAGGTGTCTGTTTGTTTCTTTCCTACTCTCGGCATTTTTTGCACAATCATGGAGGTGCTGAACCAGTCGATTGTATTCCTTGTCAATGTTGTCTACGACGACATCTTCCTATGTTGCCAAAATAGTGCCAAAGAGCTCCCAGTTGGTGGTCATTCTGGGAGTTCTCTTCTTAAACTTAAACTTTGCAGTCCTTTCTCCCCATTATTTGAAGTAGAATTTTGCACGAAGGAGATGGTGATCCTATCCCGTTTGGAATTTTGGGACAACAGCAACATAAGTTAGGCAAAACCTTCTATTGAATATGATGTGGTCAATTTCATTGTGGAACTGTCCACCGGGAGACTCCCATGTCCAGTGTTTTGATTCGGCCTTCTGGAACTGTGAGTTACCATGAATAGTGTTGGTCAACATGATGAACTCAGACAATCTCTCACCCTGTTCGTTCCATTCTAGACCATGGGTCTCAATGTGGAGTGCTTCGGATGTCCTTCTTGATCCTATCTTGGCATTAAAATCACCAACAATGATCTTGTAGAAGGTGTGGTCTTCTTTATAGAACCTCTCCAGCTCCATGTAGAACTTCTCAATTTCTTCTTCATTGTAGTTGGATGTTGGTGCGTAGGCAATGAAGATAGAAACTGCTGGCAGTGAGCCACATCTATTCAAGCGTAATAATCTGATTCGGGTTGTTAGGCATTTGAATGAATCAATGCTCATGGCCAAGTTCGTGTTGACAAGGACACCGACCCCACCGATGCCTCTGTTGTCGCATCTTTCCAGTGTCGAAAATGGCGTGATGTGATTGATGCCTTCTCATTTCGGTCAGACCAATGATGTCATACTTGATCTTCTGTGCTTGCATCATCAGGTCCTCCGATGCCAAAAAGTACAAACAGTCCAAAAGTACAGGCAGTCATTTTAGTGTTTCTTCGTTTTAGCAGTCTAGTTCATCCCTGAGTCAGCCTCTCCTTGCTCATCATTCTTAACACTGCAGTATTGGGAGGTCTTTCGGTGTCAGGCAGATAAGGCCAATTGTTGTTACTGTTTCAAGCATATCAAATACACCATGGGTAGCTTTCCAGGCTCTGCTGTGTGGGTGGGGTACTCTCAGTAGCTTGCCGGGCTCTCCTAGAGGGATGGAGGCTTTTTTTTTAATTTATTTAGTGTGTGTTTTATTTTATTGAATCACCATGTGAAAGTTACAAAGTTCTCAGGTTTATGTCTCAGTTATACAATACTCAAACACCCATTTCTTCACCAGTGCCCATATTCCACCACCCAAAACCCCAGTATACCTCCCATCCCCGTGCCCCCCACCTGCGTAACTGATGAATTGCACTTCATTTTCTCTTTACCTTAATTACATTCCATATTTTAACACAAAACTCACTATTGCTGTTGGAGTTTCCCCCCCAAAAAAGACAGCCCTGCTATCAAGGAAGCATTTGATAATTAGTTTTCAATTGCTTAGAATGAAGAGATATGAAGTCCCACAGCTCAAAGTACATAATTCCTTTTTTTTTCTTTTTCTTTTTTTTTCTCTTCCCCCTTCCTGCGCCGCCCAGTTCTTCCTGGTCTATCTTCCTGCTTGATAGACCTCATAATATGGTGGATGCCACGCCGCGTTTCTCCCCGAAAATGGGAAACAACCAGGAAAGAGAGATATTTCCTCTCCTTGGTCAGCGTGGGGCTATAGATTAGTTCACAGTCTAGAGACATGGCTGCTACTTTGATTACCTTCAATATTTCAATAAAAAAACTCACTGTTATTGTTTGGAGTTTCCCCCCAAAGTCAGATCCGCTAAAAAGGAACCGTTTCACATTGCTGACAATTAAGAGATGTTAAGTCTTAAGGTTTTGGATTTCTATATAAAGTCCAGGGAAAATTCTGCCAGAAATTGCATCCCTGCAAGATTTTACTTCCCTTTTGTGGTGCTCATAAGATGGAAAAGCCTGGAGAGAGAAACCCTTCTCTGCTGTAGCCGCCTGGGGTAGAGGCTCAGTTCACAGTCCAGAGGCCTCTCTGTGAGCTTCTAGTGTCCAAAGTAGTTCAGTTGGCCTCTGGGATCACGCTCGTGCAGCAGCCGAAAGGCCAGACACGTGTGGCCGGTGCGCTTAAATATCGGCAGAGGGCGAGTCGGTACTCCCCGTCCCCTGGGAACTCCCACGTGTCCCACAACAGCTGAGCTGGTACCTCCATTTTGTGCTCAAAAAGTGGTGATCGCCATGCTGTTGGATGGAGGCTTTTAGGGTGGCCTCCAATCACCTTACAGGTGTTCCCATGGTTCACACCATATTTGAACCACATCATATATGGTGTGAAAATTATGGAAAATGGGTATTAAGTGTCTTAGGGTGTGTGTTTATTTATTTATTTATTTTTATTTTTTATTTATTATGGAAAATGGGTGTTAAGTGTCTCATGGTGTCCAGAAAGCAGCCTGGAGTGTGGCGGTGGCTGTGTAGTGGAGGTAGTGGAGGTTTGTCAGTGAGGTTTTTATCTGGCTCCAGTAGGGTGGGTCATCTGGGTTTGATCCCTGGAGCACCGGAGTTTGGAGGAGGCAAACAGAGGATATTGTTTCTGGGTCTTGTTGAGCCTGGAGTCCAAGGTCACAAAGTTTTGCTTTACCTGGTTTTGTGGGGCTTCACTCATGCGTGAGGTTCGGCCCAAGTGTCTGGAAAGCAGCCTGGAGCGTGACAGTGGCTGGGTAGTGTTTTCCTCCTCCAAATAGAGACTTCACAGAATATAATTCAAGAAGTAACAGGTAAGGTAAACATGGCAGTATGAAAATGTAGATATATTTTCTTCATGGTCTCCAATTAAAAAAAAAGTTGGATTCTGGACCTAGAGATAGAGAGATTGTTGAGAATAACTTCAAGTATTAAAATTGCAGGGGTTCAATACGGACAGTCCTTCAAAAACGAGAAATTGAGCTTCCATATGATCCCGCAATACCACTTCTGGAAATATATCGTGAGGATGCAAAAGAGCACAGTAGAAATCACATCTGTACCTATATGTTCATTGAAGCACTGTTCACAATAGCTAAAATCTGGAACCAACCCAAGTGCCCTATAACAGATGACTGGTTAAAGAAACTTTGGTACATCTATACAATGGAATGCTATGCATCTGTTAGGAGAGATGAAGTAATGATATTTGCTTATAAATGGATAGACATGGAGAGTATCATGCTAAGTGAAATGAGTCAGAAAGAGATGGACAGACATAGAAGGACTGCACTCATTTGTGGAGTATAGAATATCATCACATGAGGCTGACACCCAAGGACAGTAGATACAAGGGCCAGAGGGATTGCCCCATAGCTGGAAGACTGTTTCATGAGCGGAGGGGAGAAGGCAGATGGACTAGAGAAGGGGTCACTAAGAAAATGATAGCTGGAGAAATCAGTCGGGATGGGAGATGCGTGCTGAAAGTAGATAATGGAACAAACATGATGACCTCTCAGTGTCTGTGTTGCAAGCCATAATGCCCAAAAGTAGAGAGAGAGTATGGGGAATATTGTCTGCCATGGAGGCAGGGGGAGGGTGGGAAAGGAGAAGTATATCAGGGGTATCAATGGTGGGAATGTGCACTGGTGGAGGGATGGGTGTTTGATCATTGTGTGATTGTAACCCAAACACAAAGGCTTGTAACTATCTCATGGTGATTCAATAAAATTTTTTAAAAAATTTCAGGGGTTGGTATGGGGCAGAAAAAATGATAAAGCTGTAAAAAAACCATGTTATTTTGATAATGAAGAGGCTAATAAAAAGAGGAAGAAACAAAAAAAAGTTATTTATCTGTGTTTTTGATTTCAATAGGTTTTGAATTTTAACCACAGAAATACGCTGTAGAAAATATTACCCTCCCTAACCTGAGGACACTGGAGCCAGGAAATGTACACTGGTGTTGGAATACTATATGACTGAAATCCAATCATGAACAGATCTGTAAGGGTCTATGTCACAATGATTCAACAAAAATGTTAAAATTTTTTTTTTGAAAAAGAAGATATTAGCTTCCCACAACCAACTGGCCTATATCTGACCATGGAAACCAGAATGAGCAGCTGGGATGCTATTTTTCCAAGTATTTGAGACTGGATGAGCAACAGGCTGAAGGTTTGATATCCGTTGACTTGCTGGTGATCAAAGTTCAATCATCCTGCCACATAGGTCTTTGTAACTTACCACTAGGGGTCACTAAAGTGAGATAGGAGAAAGTGTAAGTCTTTCCTAAACCATTCCAGAATAGCCAGGGACTTTGGACATTGTCATATTAGTGCTTCTTTGACTGCAGTGTATGTATAAACATATAGCTCAACTGTTTTGGTGTGCATGAGACAGTGCCTGGGGTCCACCAGGGTCTCATGCACATGAAGCTACACGCTGGCCCTCCACTGAGGAGTCTATACAAATTCAGCTTCAGTAACTCTGGGGTGGGGCCTGAGCGAGATTCTATCTCTCCGCGGAACTTCCCGATGACATTAGTACACAGGGTCTGTAGGAAGTACACAGACATCAGGCTGGAACAGCCCTGGGCTGGGCTCCCTAGTAGGAAGTAGAGATGACATCTCAGTGAGCTAGGCCCCCACCTCTCACCCTTTACTATTCTTGCTACTTTCCATTTCTTTCCACTCCTTCTTTCTTTCACCTCCTATTAAAAAATTACAAAGGCGGCATGCGTGGGAGGGGGGGATGCAATGATGTGTCCTGTTGTTCTGTTGTCCTCGGGCACTCAGGGCAGTTCTCTCTTGCACGCACCACTCGAGCTCAGTGTTCTCGAGCCGCTGTGTATGGACCGGGTTGGGACGGCTCCTCCTTGTGCTCTGCTTCTGTGTGTGCTGCTGTGCTCTCTTCTGTCTGTCTGTCTGTCTGTCTCTGTCTCTGCAGTCTCTCCTCTGGTCTCTTCCGACCTCTCTCTGTCTCTGCTTCTGTGTCTTCTCTGTTCTTCTCCAGTGTCCTCTCCTGTGTCTCCCTTCTGTCTCTTCTGTCCTCTTCTTCTGTCTCCCATGTCCTCTCATGTGTCTCCCCTGTGTCTCTCCTGTCTTCTTCTGTCTCCCCGTCCTCCCCCACAGTCTTAGTTTATATAGCAAATTACATAGGGCAGTAACACAAAGGTGGGTTGAACATTAACAAATCAAAAAGGAAGGGTAAGACCATTTCTCCAGGAGATTAACAAAGTCCCATCTAAGGAGATTACTAGGAGATCAGTTCAAGGGTGGGGTCCAAACAAGGGTGTGTCCCTTTCTTCCTTTCTCAGCTAGTAATCCGCTTAAATCGTTATAGTAAATTTACTTCTAATATTTCTAGCAATGTCATGCTGTATGAGCACAGTAAGAGATATATCAGACTTAAAGTTTGGTTCTTCCTGAGGACATTCACTGTGTATTCCAGACCACAGTCCTCAGGCCAGGTTAGTCTTCCTAACCCCAGCAGGGTCCTAGTGTCATCGTTACTTTTGGATCATGACAGCATTTGTCTATGACCATGTTTTCAACTTATAGTTGAGTATTGTGGCACTTTGGCCTGGCCCATTCGATGCCAGGGTAGCTCACAGCTTGCCCAGGGTCCATTCTGTCCCTCGTCAGGACCCTGCTTTTGGGGTACTAGAAACTAAGGGTGACTGAGTGAGAAAGCAGATGCCCAGGAGTAAATATTATTGGAGTCAGTCAACTCCCAAGTTACAAAACATAATATTAGCTGTCTTCCTGTGTCCATACAGAAAGGACATTGCTCTAAGGTAAACTAAGTTCCCTGCGGCAAGGCTGAAAGGACAACCCCATGTTATCCTACAACCTCCCGTTTCTCTTCTCCTCCTCACCTCTTGGTGCATTTACTTTCTTCCCTTTCTTTCCCTCGATTTGTCCTCCTCTTTCCTTCTTTCTTCTTAATGGGGATTAAGGCACATATCTTACATGTGGCTGGTCATGTCACCATTAGAGTTTCCAGACAGTCCTGAAGGCCCCTGGATCTCCACCTCACCATAGCACCAAAACAGCACTGCATCCTGTCCCACGGCCTAGGTGCTGAGTTTCCTAGGAAGTTTGATGCTATAGCCTCCTGAGCACTGCTTGGGATCTCATCCTCCAACACCAACAACAACAAAAAAGAAATTAATGACCCATTAAATATAAAAAGCTCATTTTCCATACTACATGGTAATTGAAAATAAACAAAAATTAATGATAAGGAAATATCCTTTGGAATGAAAAGCTTGTGAATGGATCTTTATATAGCTAGATGTAAAGACATTTTTTGTAGACTATTTCTATGTAGAATATAAAGATATTTTGTAGTTTATAATACTGGAAACTTCAGTTCAAAATTCATGAAAACATACCAGAGTGCTAGGACCCAGAGGTAATCATAGTTAACAACTTTTGGAGATCTTTGAAGTTTCATTTTTTAATGTGCATTTTGCAATACTTCTATGATTAGGTTATATAATTTTATGCTTTAAGTTCCCACTATAGAGTGAACAATATATTGAGAAATCTGCATGACCTTTTACAAGCGGCAGCACCTGGTCAAAGATCTCTGTGGAGTCAAGGGCAGGTCAAAGTTATTGATAGGCTTTATGTGGACATTACCTGTGTTAAAATCAATACCGCAAGATACTTCATCTCTGAAGTAATACTCTGTCATTGGGGATAATACTACATCATCACTGTCTCTGTAGGTTACGTGGTAGAGTCTATGGAAATTCTGAAACTAAACAATTAACAAATATCATTAATATTGTTTTACTAATGCGTATTTTGCCTTTTATGATATTTTATGTATTATCTCTAATTTTGTACATTATATTAAGTTATAGCAGTTTCTATTAAACATTAACATATAGTCACTATGATTACTTTTACATTATTTCCCTACATCATCAACAATGATTTCATGGTCTGTAAATGCCCAAAGGATTATAAACTAGGTTTCTATTTGTCTGCCAGGGTCATCTGCTTAAGGGCCATAAGCTAAGCAGTGTCTGGGAGGGGTGAAGTGCTCACAGTCACATCTACGTTTCAGCCAGCAATAGGGAAGACAGGAGGGAGGACACACATCACTGACCAGAATAGAATTGCCTGGACGCATCTCACCACAGGAAAAGCGGGAAAGACAGTATTTTTAAGTGAGAAAGCGTCTAGATAAAAGTTGATATTCTCATATATGGAAAGAGTATAATGGCTTTTGAGAGATATCTACCAACAGAGTATTTGGCAGTTAACCTAATAACTGTGGAAAATATAGAAATACATGTTATAAAAGAGAAACACCTTTATAGTGTTGCTTAAAAGTGATATGGTGAGTGGTATAGCCATATATCTGAAACACAGACTCAACAACACTGGAAATACGAGATCTAAGCGGCATACATTGGAACTCTGTAATGTGCCTGTCAAGTTGATAGGCAAGATAGGGTGAGGGTTGGAATGGGGAGGGGTATGGGGACACTGGCAGAGGGACGTTGACATTGGTAGTGGGATTGGTGTTGGGATATTATATGCCAAAAACTGAACAGCAATAACTTTGTCAATCACAGCTCTTTAATGAAAAATGAAAAAAAAAGAAGAATCTTGGGGGCAGGGGTAGGGTGTTTGCCTTTCATGCAGCTAACCCTTGTTTGATCCCCAACATCCCATATGGTCCCTGGAGCAAGGCCAGGAGTGCTGTCTGAGTGCAGAGCCAGGAGTAACTCCTGAGCATTGCCAGTTGTGGCCCACAAGCAAATAAACAAACAAAAAGTGAATCTTATTTTAAATACAGCAATTGAAAATCATCTAAGGAGTCATAGTAGGACTGGCACGGAACCTCTGCAGAGCTGAGGGGCCCTGGTAAAGGAAAGAAAAGGATGGAGGGAGTGCATCTGAGGGCTGTGCTCTGGCCGGGATGGCTAAGAAGGAGCACCAATTCTTGGGGGACTTTACTAGTAATGGGAGTCTCATCCTTAGGAGACAGCCATTCTGGTTGCTTATGAACCTTCAGTCTTCCAGTTTGGACTTAAAGCGAACATTTACAAGAGATAAAGCTCAAGTGGTTGAACTCATGCAAAATATGCTTTGTTTCTGAGATGCCCATGTTTTGTTCTAGCATTGCAATGGTGCCCCTAAACAGCTCCTGGAGCAACCCTCAAACACAGAGCTAAGGATAAACCCTGAGCACTGCAGAGTGACCCAAACAGCAACAACAACAAAGTGAAAATTCACAGAACCATAGGATTTGTTCTTTCATTGTTCTTTCACCTGATTTTTCTAGCATTTGCTTTTTAATCAGTGTAGGATTACATAGCTTCAGGTAGTTTAGGTTTATTGGGTTACTCCCGTCACAGTGTTCCCATTCCTGTGTTTATGTGTAGCTTCTTGCTTAGTGTTCTGTTAACTTGTAAATACTGTTTTTCTCTTCTCCTTGAGTCCTTTGCATAGTTTATTCAGAGCAAGTCCTTTTTGTATGGACAAAGAAAGACATTTAATTGGCCTTGAATATTATTAATTCCCGGGCATCTGCTTTCTTGACTGTAGCTTCAGCTGCCCTTACTTCCTAGCATCCCCAAAGCAGGGTCCCGACGTGGGACAAGACGGACCCAGGGCAAGCGGTAAGTTATGTGCTACCCTCGCATCGAGATGGGCCTGGCCAAAGTGCCTCATTCTTAACTGTAAGTTAAGAGTCTGATCATGGACAAGTGCTGTCATGATCTTAAAGTAATGATGAGACTAGGACCCTGCTAGGGATAGGAAAGACTAATCTGGCCTGGGCACTGTAGTCTGAGATTGAGATGACCCCAGGAGAGCAATTCTAAAAGTTTAATGCGTCTCTTACTATGCCCATACAAAACTCATATGTTTGTTGGACAAGGAGAAGAGAAACACAACCATGGGATTTCATCATTGATGGGTCCTGCTGAAAGCTTGAATTGTTACATTGTAGATTCCAGGCTCTGGCCCAGCCTAGTCTTTGGGATGTAGATTTCAGGTGCTGCCTAGTTTGTAATTGACAATGTAGATTTCATGTGGCAGCCCAGCCCAGTCTTTGGTATGTAAATCCGAGTGCTTTTCAGCCCAAGGAAGGCTTCAGTTTTGGTTTTATATCTTCTTTCCGGAGGCCTAGATTCCGGAGGCAGATACAAGAGAATAATGTTGCCTCAATGTTCTTCCTGTAAGATCTTTTGGTGCCTTTGGTAACTCAATGTATTGCACCATGAGCAAAAAGGGGTTTCGAGAGAGAGACATGGGGAAGGAGAGACTAGAGAAAAAAGGCAGAGTAGATTGAGAGAGGCTGGAGCTATGGGAGATGGAAGTTTAAAGATTGAATAAACAGTAACAAGTCAACAACCAGCTAGGTCCTCATCCTTGACCACCAGCTGTCCAGATCCAGTTTCTCCACGAGCCTTAGTTTTTTACAAATCAGATTAAGAAGTTAACTGTCCACAAAGTTGATTGGCTCTCTAGTTAGCTCAGAGTCCTCAGAGGACAGTAGGAAGTAACAGAGTTAGAGGGATTTCTTTTTCTTTTCACAGAGTGAATGGGGAAAACTAGTTCTTCAAACACATACGCATTTTAAGTGGTGGCTATCTTGAGACTCAGATATCTGATAGTTTTATTCCAAACTCAGATTAATATGGAATCAACTGCTTCAGTCTTCCAAAACTTGAGCCTGGATTACTTTGTACCCATAAAAGATTCCTATGTTACTTCTTGGACATAAAGCTGTTTTTCTGAGTCTTTGAACCACCCTGATCACAAGAAGTTGGCCTATGCCTTTGAGGTCACCGCTAAATTCTAGTGAAAATTATATGCTTAAGACAGAAACAAACTGTCACTTCCTTGTAAATCAAAAAACAAGTTTGGTTGTTGATAGAGTGAAATGCAAGCTTAAAGGTCAGTACTGACATTACAAAAATGTTTTTGTTGCTATAGATTTTAATTAAGCAAGGCTAACTGGCTATGAATAATCAACACACAGAGTTTTGTTTTTAGATAGTGCTGGATAGATGAATTGAGCAACTGCACAGTATTTATTCATTATAAACCTTGTCAAAATTGATGTTTGGGGCTAAAGTGCTGGGAAAAAGTGAATTAGAGAAAAATGTACAGATGGAACATTTGAAAGGACCAGATCTGTGACTGATATCCCCTGTCACCTCTGGACAATGAACAACTCAATTTATCTTTTGCAACAGATGTTTACAAATATCACAATCACATTCCTTTACTGAGGAAATGCTACAGCAGCACTCGCAACTCCTTGGGGCCTGGTTATCTTGGTGGAGGAATCACTGACTCCTGCTCTGTATTCAAGGCTGCAGGGCTGTAATTAGACCATGATAACCCAAAGTGCTTTGTTCTTGGGATGTCTCTCATCTGAGGCGCATTTTCTGGATGCCTTCTTTTTCCATTAAAGCATTTATGTCCATAGTAGTGCTTTAGAAGTCACGGGGCCCTAAAAATTAAAGGGAATGAGTTTAAAACCACAGCTCTTTTACCTACTTCTTGAAAACAAAAAATAAAAGCTGACATCTGGTAAGTAAGAAACTTCCCCTGGAACCCAAGTAACTAACTTTTATTTTCTCCTCATGAAAGGGACGGATCTCCATTGGTGGCCCTCTTATTTACACCACACACAAGGCAATGGTTCCGACATCCAGTTCTTTTAGTATAAACAAAAAGGATGGCCTTTTTCTGTGAAAGTTAATGAATTGAAAAACAAAGCTGTTCTGTATACCCACTCATTCTAAATGAATAAAGGAACTACAGTGTTCTGAGACTTGGGCAAAATAGTTGCATTCAAATTAATTTTGCCCCCTTTTTCTCCCCATCTCCCCACTTCCCACCACTCCACCCCTTTTACAGGGGAAAAAAAAAAAAAAAGAACTGTTGAATCACCTTATATGGACAGAAAGCATTCAGAGAGTAGAGAGAGTGCTTTGGGGCCCAAATCTTATTCTTGGCTCAGACAGGCACTAGCTGGGTGATCCAAGGCCTGTCCCTTAACTGCACCTCTGTTGACGCAGCTGTAATATGGGGTCCCAGATGTGTGTGTGTGTGTGTGTGTGTGTGTGTGTGTGTGTGTGGTGTTGAAGAGGGAGCTTTGGTGAGCAATTTGAAGTTAGAGGTGAGGTCCATTCTCTGATAGTGACTTGGTTTTTTCAACCTGATATTGATTTTTGTGGTTCAGAAATTGTGAAGTAGTCTTATAGGTCTTAGATTGATAACTGATAAGTGATGCATTAATAAATTAATAAATAACAAAAACAGCAATAATAATAAGTTCTGCGGTGGCTGATACCAAATTGAGTTAGATTTCAATGACAATATCTTACTATGCAAGCACAGAAGCATAAAACGTCTGACTTTGCAAACATAAAATCCTCATCACAATGTCACACATATCCCTTCTTCCCCCTCTTGCTGGTATCTTTATAATTTCCTCTTTCGAATGATAGTGAAAAAACCAGATGGATCCCCAGCACACCACCCCTCACAACATATCTTTTGTGTAATGTGAGATACACAAATTTCCTCTGAAAAATTCATGTGATGCTTCCTGTAATGTTGAAGAATAAAGAAAAGGGGAAGAACAGAGTGATAGTACAGCAGGTATTTGCCTTGCACACTGCCAACCCTGGTTTGATCCCTGGGATCCAATATGAGCACTGTCAGAAGTAATTCCTGAGGGCAGATCCAGGAGTAATCCATGTGACCCAAAAAAGCCACCAAAAAAAAAAAAGGAAAAAAGAAAGAAAAGAAAAGAAGCGAGAGAGTATATGGACATGTTCAAATTCTAATAAGCAGTATAGGCCACCCTTCCTGAGGCGAAGGACTAGTCAACTGCAACTGTTGACTTGCAACTGCAAGAAGCTTCTGGGATTTTGTCCCGTCCTTTGGAATTTGATGCATTTGCCACTAAAATCCCTGAAGCAGTGACTCTGCCAACTTCCTTGTCAGCTCATTACCTTCCTATGAGACAGATGCACTGCTCTTGCTTTGGACCTAGCTGAGTCTCAGCAGGCCTCCCCCTCTCGTGGCTCCCCCTCCCCCCACTCCAGTGCTCATCCTCTCCTCCATGGCTCGCCAGACCTCAGCTGATGCAGAAATTAAGAAATGTCTGTGGAATAATGGAGGCTTGTTTTCAGTAGCCCAGAGCTTCCACCGGAAAAGGAAGCCTAGAGTTTGCTTACTGCTCGTGGTGTCTTTGAACTTGGCTTGGGTTGTTCACTATTGATTGCAGGCTCTTGAAAATCATGAGTAATAACAGGATTTTTGGTCAAAACAGGTTTTGGAGGGAGCCTGAAAACACCCTTCCTACTTCTTCAGACGCTTCACTTTCTGTTTAAAGAGGATTCTCATTCACAAGAAACCGAGAAATCTCTCACACTTAATTGGTTCCCAAACATTCCTCTGAACAGTTTTGTCTTTTCCACTTCTCTCCTGATGGCTCAGGATGCTTTGATGCTGTTTTTCCTGTCCTGCTTCTTCTTGACGATTCTCTCCTGCTCCAGCTGCTGCCTGAATAAAGTAAGGAATTGGCAATGTTCTCTTAAAAATGTTGGACTTCCCACTTGTACAACGTATTGACAAAGTTCAAGATAATTTATACCTCCTAGAAAGGTGGTTTTATTATTTAGTTTTGGGGATTTGATTCTGAACAAGTCTTATGTCCTGCTTCCACTCTCAATGCTCCTTTGACTTTCGTTCAAACAGCTTCAGGTCTGTGGACACATTCTTCCCTCTCCAGCAATGTGTTCCCTTCCGTATTCTTAAAACATTTTTTTTTCTGGTAAACCCCTATACATTCCTCAAAAAACAATTCAAATTCAAATGTGATACAAAAAAAGCTTTACTTTGGGAGCAGGGGCTAGAGCCCAGGCCGTGCTCAGGGGTCACTCCTGGCAGTGCTTGAGGGGACCATACAAGGTGCTGGAAATTAAACTGGGCCACTCAAGCATGTCAACCCTGGTATAATCTCTCCAGCTTGAATCTTCCCTGAACCTACTTTCCCTCTTCCTCCAGGAAAAGTTAGTTACCCCCGTTTCTCCAGTCTATCACTGCCTCTCTGAGTTTCTTTTTCAGAGAAAGTACTTTCAGGGAATTACCTATTCAACAGTCCATCCCTCTCTTTAATCTATGAAATCATCATGAGCAAGGGAAAAGTTTTATTTGTTATTTTGAAAACAGTTCCTAGTCAAGACCAACAGAGTCTCAGTAAATGACATAAGTTCATGTGTTCAAATCTAGAGTCTGGTAGATATTTCCTTGTTTAAGATTTGAAAGACATATAGAAATTGAAATAATATAATATGTATGTTTACTATCTGGGGAGGAAGGTATTAATGTAAGCTCACTTATGGAAGTAGGTCGAAGATACACCACAGGGCAAGAGCTCCATTTTAAAAAAATCCTGGTTTAGGCCAGTCACTTTATAGAGAGACATTCATGTTTGCTAAACTGGAGCAATAATTCTTCAGCATCCTTCAGTGTTTACTGATAATCCCCTCCTTTGCATTGCCCATTGGGACCTTCCAACAGTTTTTCAAGACCAACATTATAATTGTTACCATTTCAGCTTTCTGGGTGAGAAAACTGAAAATGAAGCAAGCAGGGATTAAGCAGGTAAAAGGGATACAAACCTGGCTGGCTGGAGCCTGTCCTTTCCATCGATCAAGGGCCTATGCAGCTGTGAAAGTGATTCCAAAGACAATTTTAGCCACACTTGCTTTATGTCAATCACTGCTGCATGTATTCACTCATTTAATCTCAGCAATGACCCCGTGAGAGGAGCACAGTGATTATCCTCATTTATAGATGAGAAAGCAGAGACAGGAGGTTAGCAGTTTGCCTAGAGGCCACTTAACTAATAAGTGGCAAATCAGGGAGAGGAACCCAGACAAGCTGGCTCCAGAGACCAGGCTCTTAATGACCCTGCTCGGAGATCTCCCAGCAAGCTGGGGACGGGATAGCTGTTCAGACAGGAGACAGAGCTGTGGGAGTCTGAGGAATTTGGGGCTTTTAGGGCCAGTGCCCAGGGCCCCCCAGAGAGTTCTGCAGCTCCAGCTCAGTGACAGAACAGACACAACATCGAGGGCAAGACAGTGATCTTGCTGCATCCGGG
Organism: Sorex araneus; assembly: GCF_027595985.1. Classification (NCBI taxonomy): domain Eukaryota; kingdom Metazoa; phylum Chordata; class Mammalia; order Eulipotyphla; family Soricidae; genus Sorex; species Sorex araneus. Next base: position 48,017,641 of record NC_073303.1, on the reverse strand, counting down.
TTCCTGCTTCTTACACGCAGGCGTTTGGGAAGATTCTTTCCTCCAAGGCCTGTTGTTAGCCCCACCCCAGCGACTCACTCTGTTCCCTCCAACTTGCCCTTGTCTGTTCTCTCTCCTCTGCTCGCTGCAGTTTCACTCTGCCTCACAGCCTCTGGATACTGAGGTTCTGACTTCTTAGAAACCCCAAGTTACAAAGGGGGCTTGAGGCTTCTTTCATGCACCCTCTGATCCTCCAGATGACTAGTCACGTCTACACTGGGTGGAGCTACCCAAACTCCGTTCCTTATTCTCTCGGTTAACTTTTGGAAGGAAGATGCTGATAGGTTTGACTCACCTAAGTTTCTGGCTCATATAGAAATTTATTGTTCCTGATCCAGCTATGAGGACCCAAGCCAGCTTTGGGGAGATAGGTGAGGATAACTGGGTAAGATACAGAACACACATGTGGGAAAGAATGGGCTTCTTCAGGAAGGGTTAGAGATCCAAGAGTCACTGGGTTTGAGGAATTGGGTATAATACTGTGGGATGTGGATACTCTCCCTGTCCCACACTGAAAACTGACAAAAAAAAATAGGTTTCTTTAAAATTAGAGGCAGGAGGATCCCCTATTGGTCAACATCTGTAAAATAGAACCAGTCGGATGCAGCGGAAGTGGGTGGTACTGGCTCAAAAGCTAAGTAGAGAGAATTGGGGGGAGGACTCCACTGTGGGTGTACAGGATGAAAAGCGGCCAGTGGCGAGGGAAATTAACCTTGGAAGCTGCCACACTGGAGAACCATATTCATCTTGGGACTTAAAGGGCAGGTCAGGGAGTGGTCTCTGGAACCCAGAGAGAATGGCACATGTCTGCTGTCACACCCAACAGTCAACGTTCAGGAAAGGAACACAGGTCCTGCCTGCCTGGTGTGGGCAAACCAACACCTGCTTCTCCCTGTCCTGCCTTTTGATCCACTGCCCACACCTCTCTCCAGCTTAATCACACTGGAGCCAGAGGTAAGGGGTCCCAAGAGAAGATTCTTAGGGTTTCCCAGGGCACAAAGTATGGTGGAGAAGGATGAAGGATGCAACTGGCTGGTAGAAAACACAACATAATCACTTGAACTGACTTAGGGCACGTGTCTACTCATGAATGGGATGTGAGGCCTACAAAAGTAACAGTATTCCCTACTTATTTCATTTTTTGTTTTGTTGTGGAGCTACAGCCAGCAGTGCTCAGATTTTCCTCCTGGCTATGATCACACTTGGGTCTCAGAGGGCCTTAAGTGATGGTGGAGAGGGACCCTTGGTTGACTGCATACAGAAACCAATGGCATACCTGCTTCATAATCTCTCTCTCTCTCACCCCGAGAGCCCACTTGCTGTGTTGTATACACTAATTGCTTTGCTTGTTAAGTAAAAGGAAATTAAAGAGCTGGATTACTTCCTCCGATACCTTCAAGTCTGTGTCCTGGGTTCTGACAAGAACTTTGTCATCGGTGCAAAGTAGCTGAAATCTCTCATCATACCAAAAAAATGGAGAAAATAGAACAAGACAGACATGCTAAGAACTCACTGTCCATCAGGGATGCCCAGTCAGAAGCAGAGATAATCCAGAGTATAAGTTCCAACAGGAGAGAAATGGGACAAATGAAAGGGGACCTGGGGACATAGTACAGTGGGTCAGGTGCGTGATTTTCATGTGGCAGACCCGAGTTCAATGCACAGTACTTCACATGGTCCCCTGAGCCCTGCCAGGGGTGATCCCGGACGAGAGCCAGGAGTAAGCCCTAAGCATACCCTGGTGTGGGCCCTAAACCAAAAACAAACAGGAAAAAAAAGAAGGAAAAGAAAAAAGTGGAAAAAATATATATATATATATATATATATATATATATATATATTTTTGCTTTTTGGGTCACACCCAGTGATGCACAGGGGTTACTCCTGGCTCTGCACTCAGGAATTACTTCTGGCAGTGCTCGGGGGACCATATGGGATGCTGGGAATCGAACCCGGGTCGGCCACATGCAAGGCAAACACCCTCCCCGCTGTGCTATTGCTCCAGCCCCTGGAAAAGATTTTTTTTTTTCTGAATGAACTAAGGTTAAGCTTCTGTTATGTGGTGGAATATATATATATATATGTATATGTATATATCCAAATATTTTTGTTTCCTGTCTTGGAGGAGGGGTATATATATAACATGTATAATACCAAAATTATATATATATATATTATAATTTATTATATATTTAGCCCAAAGCAATTCTACTTGTGCTGTTTCAGATAGAAGAGATTGTTGAAATCTGGAACTACAGTATAACTTTGACCCTTCCCATGTCTACATTTCCTTTAGGATAGAACAATTCCCAGAGGAGGAGTTTTTCCTGAGTTAAAAGGTGTTAATTGATGTAATGTTCAAGTCTATAAAAAGTTGATGATAGAATAAGATATGGCACTCAGGGAAAGTTGCTTCATTATTTCATCTTTGAAGGACCAAATGAAGGCATGTTTAGATAAAAAAATACCTCCCAGGGAGTTAAAAATGCACTGGCCTCAAGTCTCTCTCTTTCCCATCACTAAGAAGGCTAGCACAAAGAGGGAGCCACAGAGGGAATGCTTGATGTTTGGTTGTTCTAGACGTTGGTGGGAGGCAGCGAGGTTGAAGGTCTTGGCATGTGCCTCTAATTTATTTCCTTCTACTTTCCCAAGAGTGGGAGAAAAAATATTTGTGAACTCTGTGTTATTAAAAAGTTCATGCTGTCTGCTTAGCTCTTACCTATAATTCTTATACTTCCTTGAGCTGAAAATGAGATTTAGCCACAAAATTAATTCAATTAATAGATTCTAACTTTGTGTGGTTAACCAAGGGTAGGTAGAAATAATTTCTCTTTCAGAAAGACTCTTTGACTCTTTTTATCCTATAGTGTCTTTCATGTCTCTGTCTTAAAAAATCAGCTACTTTTCATGATAGTTAGAGGGCAAAGGTACAAATTTTTATTTTTTGGTTTGTGAGCAATACCCAGTGGTGCTCATGGCTGACTCCTGACTCTGTGCTTAGAGATCACTCCTGGCAAGGCTCAGGGGACCATACTAACTCAGACTGTTGGAATGCAAGGCAAGTACTATACTATCACTTCAGACTCATAGCACAATTTTTAAAAATTTATTTTAATTGAATCACTGTGAGATACAGTTACAAGTTTTCATGTTTGAGTTTCAATTATACAATGATCAAACACCCATCCCTCCACCAGTGCACATTTTCCATCATTGATGATCCCAGTATACCCTCCCTTTCCAACCCTCCTTCTTCCTCCATGGCAATTTACCCCATACTCTCTCTCTACTTTGGGGCATTATGGTCTGCAATACAGATACTGAGAGGTTATTACTTTTGGTCCTTTACCTACTCTCAGCACACATCTCCCATTCCGAACAATTCCTCCAACCATCATTGACTTAATGATCCCTTCTCTATTCCAGCTGCTGTCTCCCCCAGCTCATGACACAGGCTTCCAACTGTAGGGCAGTATTCCTGGCCCATGTGTCTATTCTCCTTGGATGTTAGTCTCATATTATGCTATTTTATATTCCACAAATGAGTGTAGTCCCTTTATATCTGTCTCTTCTGACTCCTTTCACTTAGCATGATACTCTCCGTGGCCATCCGTTTATAAGCAAATTCCATGACTTTATCTCTCCTAACAGCTGCATAGTATTCCATTGTGTAACTGTACCAAAGTTTCTTTAACCAGTCATCTGTTTTCAGGCACTCGGGTTGTTTCCAGATTCTAGCTACAGTGAATAATGCTGCAATGAACATCCAGGTGCAGATGTAATTTCTACTGTGCTTCTTTTTGACTCTCAAGATATATTCCCAGAAGAGGTATTGCGGGGTCATACGGAAGCTCAATTTCTAGTTTTTGAAGAAATACCTATACTGTTTTCCAAAAAGGCTGGACCAATCAGCATTTCTATCAACAGTGAAAGAGCATCCCTTTTCCTCCACATCCATGCCAGTACTGCTTGTTTTCGTTCTTCTGAATGTAGCACAATTTTTAAAATGACTTCATCTACTCAAATTCTTTCTGTATCTCCCTCCCCACCCATTTCTGTCTCTCCCTCCCCACCCATTCACCCCTCATTACCTTTATCTTATGTTTTCCTAATAACTGAGGGCTCCAAGACTTCCTCACCTACTTAAGTATAATGGTGATGGAGTCCTAACAATTCTCTTGCCCAATTACCTTACACGTGGCAGCTAACCTTGCCTCTCCCAATCTCATGACAAAATTCAGATTCTGTCCTTGGGCAGACCCTCAAAGAATGTAGTGAGGCATGACTCAGGACATAAAACAACAACAATGAAATGGAATAAAATTGAATATGCCAATCTATGCTGCATAAATCGAAACATTGGACATGGGTGTCTCCCAGTGGACAGTTCCACAATGAAATTGACGACATCAGATTCAATAGAAGGTTTTGCCTAACTTATGTTGCTGTTGTCCCAAAATTCCAAACGGGATAGGACCACTGTCTCCTTCATGAAAATTCTACTTCACAGAGCGGGGAAAAAGGACTGCAAAGTGTAAGTTTAAGAAGAGAACTCCTAGAATGACCACCAACTGGGAGTTCTTTGGCACTATTGTGGCAATGTAGGAAGATGTCGTCGTAGACAACATTGACAAGGAATACGATTGACTGGTTCAGCACCTCCATGATTGTGCAAAAAATGCTGAGAGTGGGAAAGCCACAGACACCTGTCTTGGAAACTCTCGAGCTCATTTGCCAGTGTGGTTTGACATGAATCTCAGGCAACCACAAGCTAACATCCAAGTTCACAAAGCTGTGCAGAGAAGCAATAAAGGAAGACCTCAAGAGAGAAGAGCAGAAGTATTGGCCGATGCTGCAGAAGCCAGGAAAAGTATTTGCGACACTTGCCTGTCCTTCGCCAACTACAGGACCAAGATGACTCCTTTCGATATCACATCTTCCAGAAGGGCAAGGGAGAGGATTGTTCACGACTCAGATCTCTTCAACAGCCACATCTACCTGCCCACATATCAAATTCCACAGGATGGATATGTCATTCCCAAAGTCCTCCCTTCTGAAATCCAACATGCCATTTCATTGGTAAAGATGTGTACAGCACCCAGTCCAGACAAGGTGAGACCTGAACACCTTAAGAATCTGCTGCCAGTACTCGTCAATACACTGGCTCGGTTATTCACACACTATATATCTGAATGCAATGTTCTGTCCCAATGGAAAACCAGCAGGACCGTTCTGTTGTACAAGACATCCACAACATCAATAACTATCGCCCAATCTACCTGTTGTCCATCATCTACAAGTTGTTCACTCGAGTCATCCTAAATAGAATAGGCAGAACACTAGATGAGTAGAATAGGCAGAACACTAGACCATGCGAGCAAGCCGGGTTTCGAAAAGGATTCAGCACGGTTGACCATATCAGCACGGTTGACCATATCCACACGGTGACCAAGCTCATTGAAGTTTCATAAGAATTCAAGATGCCGCTCTGTCTAACATTCATCGATTTAAAGAAGGTCTTTGATTCTGTTGAGACTGAAGCAGTCATTGAAGTCCTAGCCAAACAGGGCCTTCAAACTCAGTACAACAGGATCCTCTTCGAGCTGTATTAAGGATTCACCACCAGGATCTCACCATTCTACAAGGAAGTGATCATTGATGTAAAGAGATGGGTTTGGCAGGATGATACCATTTCACCGAAATTCTTCAGTGCCACCCTCAAGAACATCATGCGATGACAGAATGGGAAGGAATGGGAGTGAAGATAGACGGTTGGCAACTACACCACCTCTGCTTAACTGATGACATTGTTCTCATAACGCCAAACATTAGCCAAGTGGCATGAATGCTGGCCGACTTTGACCACTAGTGTGGAAAGGTCAGACTACAGCTGAATCTCAACAAAATGATGTTTATGAAAAATGAACTAGTCCCTGATGTTCCATTTGCTCTCAATGGAATGAACATCTCCAAATGCAGCAGCTATGTGTACCTGGGTTGAGAACTCAACATGAGGAACAACTTGGCGCCAGAACTGCGCAGGAAGAAGAGAACAGTGTGGAATGCCTTCAAGAAGGGGCTGAAGAACCTCTGGATCCAGGCACATCTTTTCGACTCCACCGTTCTTGCTGCACTAACGTACACCTCAGAGATGTGGGCCCTACACAAACAAACACAGGATGAGAACGCTATTCGGGTATCCCAAAGAGGAATCTAAAGAGTCATGCTAGGAGTATCACGTTTCACTCAAGTGAGAGAAGGAATCTGGTGTTTTGACCTCCATCAATAGTCAAGAATCAGGGACGTTGTCTCATTTGCCAAGGCATCAAAAATCAGATAGGCTGGACACGTAATTCAATTCAGAGATGACCACTGGACTATAGCTGTTACCGACTGGATTCCACAGAACGTCAAAAGACCATGTGGCTGCCCACCAACGAGATAGTCAGACTTCTTCGTTAAGACCATGAATGAATGATTTGAGGCTCTCCCTGTTCCTGGAGTGAACACATATCACTGGGCTACACTCGCACTCGACAGGGACAAATTGAGACGTTACTGGCACCTGCTCAAGCAATCTAAAATCAATGGGATGACAAGTGACAAGTGATACAGCTGATTATAGATCACTGAAAACTTCTTGTACTGCTGAATTAAGGTTATTAAAAAATAACATCTTTATATTACAGACAAAAGTTTTTAAATTTATCTCATTTTTTTTTGGTGGCCACACTTGGCAGTGCTCAGGGGTTACTCCTAACTGCACTCAGGGGTCACTCCTGACAGGGCTTGGGGCACCATATGGGAAACCTGAAATCAAATCCCCCTCTGCCATGTTCCAGGCTTGCACTCTACTCATTGTACTATCAGTCCAGCCCAATTCATGGACAAGTTTTCAAGTGTTTTTTTTTTTTTAATGCCATAACTTAACCCATAGTGTCAAGTGGCTCAGCTGACTTTAGGGTGCTTGTATATCTTCATGTTTTCAATTCCCCAAAGTAATTTCATTCCTAATCCTAAATCCCAGAGTTCCACTCACCTTCCTTGGGCACAGTACCCCTAAATCAAGATTTCAAGTCCCTGGGAAAAAGCCAGTCAGCTGTGAAAGGCAGGAGATGTGCACAGGTGGGCCTAGGCTGGCCTCACAACAGCTCTCTTGTTTCCTTTCTTTCGGTTTTTCATCTCACACCTTCAGCCTGACCCACAAAACCACAACCAGGGGGGTGTGGAAACAGCCTTGCATCATAACCTAGGAGCAGCGATGAGAGGGCATTCCAGTTCCATCATGTTGCTGCAAATTACATGATTTTGTTTGTTCATAGAGCTGTATAGTATATACTGTGTATATATACCATTGTGTATTATAGATGAGTTTCTTGATTCATTCATCCATTGTTGGATATTTGGGCTGTTTCTATATCTTGGCTATTTCACTAAGTGCAGTGATGAACGTAGGTTTGTGTATATATCTTTTAAAATTAATGATTTTATATTTGGGGAATAGTTACCAAGAAGTGGTATTACTAGGTTGTATGACAGTTTTATTCCCATTTTTTCTGGGTGGATATCCTTATTGCTTTCCATAGAGGGCACAGAAGTCCCTCCCTCTCTTTGTGGTTAGTTTTTCATAAGTTGCTTTTGTGAACAAATATAATTGGAAATCAAAATTTTTAGTGACATTTGTGTACAATTTTAGTTAGTTATTAAACTAACAGAGCTGTGGGAACTCCTGAGTTTATTACCAGTTGGTCAGAAATGTGAATGTAGACCCTTATGTATGTTGTCAGTATCTGAAGTGAGGGCAGTTTTGTCTTACCTCTAAATCACGGTGTCTATATTGACTGGGTAGTTGTAAAGTTTGCTCAGCATCAAATGGCGGCTGGCTGATAAAATAGCAACACCTCCTGAACCTGAGATCACTCTGCTCCCCAGTGTGGAGGGCAGGACTCCTGGAGCACCTGGCGACAGGAAACCGCCAGGCTGAATGCCATGTTTCCTCACATCTACCCTCTACAGACAACAGAAGGCCAAACCAGACACATCAGTTCCACTGGTCTCTGAGCCCCTTTCCTGCCCAAGACAACCTAAAAGCCCTCTTAGTCTTTCCCAGGAGTGGCTCTCCCCCAGCCTCATTAGAGGTGTGTAGAATTTTACTAGGAGCGTGCCCCAATAAACAAACTTCTTTGATTTCCTTCATTTTTATTCATACCTGTCCCGCTGTCTTCACCAGTCAGGGTCCCCAAATTTATCTATAGTTACTATCAGAACTGAACTGAACTGCAGTATACCCATTTTTTTAAAACTGAGATTCTGTGATTTACAATACTGTTAATGATGGTTTCTCATACACATAATTCCAACACCACACCCATAACCAATGCACCCACCTCTCTCCCTCAGAGCTCTACACTTCTCTCTTTGAAACCCCTCTCCCAACAACTCAATTGTGTGGATCAGTTCTCCCATTGTATCTACTTTGGACATTAGTTGCTACCTTGTTGTATATCTTTAAGTATAACAACTAGAGAGATTATTCTGTATCTGCCCCTTTTCTTCTTGACTGACTTTACTCAGCATTGTCCATCCACATTGCTGCAAATTGCATGATTTCATACCTTCTTATTCCATTAAATGTATAGACTCAACTTTTTGATCCATTTATCCATATTTGGACATTTGGATATTTCCATATCTAGATATTGCACTAAGCACTGCAATGAACATAGGTGTGTCTGTATCTTTGTTTCTTTTTTCTAATTTCAAACTTTTAAAATTGAATATCAATGAGATATACCATTATAAAGCTGTTAATGATTGATTTTCAGTGATACAATGATTCAACACCCATCCCTCCATCAGTGTGCATTTCCCACCACCAATATTCCCCGTTTCCCTCCCACCATCCCCTAACACCCCTCCTGCCCCTCCAGCCTGCCTCTATGGCAGGAACTTTTCTTCTTTCTCTCTCTCCTTTTGTGCATTATGGTTTTCAATACAAGTAGTAAGAGGTCATCTTGTTTTTTCAGGACATTCAGTATTTTTATGGAGAAGGCAAGGCTGGAAGAGCTTTTCTAACAGGGTGGCAGCTTTGAGGTATGGACATGACTGCCAAGGCTTCTGAAAGTACTGAGAGGTGGGGGAGGTAGCCGATCCCAACTGTAGAAAACCCCCTCTGATTTACCTGATTTGTTTAGTCTTGAGTGGGTCTAAGATTAACTTCAGCTTATGATCACTTTGAAGATTTCTTTATGTATGTTGTCTACTATCTGAACCCCATCAAATGTGGTGTGGTACTTATGGAGAATATGTAGGGAGTGTCTTATGAAGATAGTAGGCAACAAATCATAGAGGGAAATATATATATATATGCGCATATATACATATTTTCATATACAAATACAAAAGCTCAAATCACTCAACATTTAACAGCATGTTAGTGGTATCCTAAAGAATGTCTTAATGGCCCCTGCAAAAATAAAACAATCTTCACACTGTTTCCTATATGAACACTTTTTGTAAGCTTTTTTAGCGGTTCTTCATAACAGACAATACAAAATATATTATTTCGGTTGTGCTTTGGGACAGGGATCAGGGCTTGAGATGGAAACACCCAAAATTTGGTGGTGGAAAGGTATAATTATGGTGGGATTGGTGTTTGAATATTAAATGTATTCAAATGTTGTGAACTACCTTATAAAATAAAGAAATAAGAATAAATAAATAAAGAATGGATCTCTGAAACAAGGCTGATGGTAGATCTTACATGGTGTGCTGGAGTTGGTTTGTGGGGTGACTGCCAGTGCTTCGAGGAGTGTTGAGAAGTTGGGGGAGGTAGCCCACCCTGACTCTAAGAAAGCCTGGAGATTTGAATCACAAAACTCGCATATAATTTTCAACAGGATAATATCTTAGTGAGGTCCATTCTGAGACAGTGGAGTCCAGCTAGGGGCATGATGGTGATTTTGGATTATGGGAGCAAGTGGCTCCCAGGGGTTCTGCTTAGATGGGCAACCAATCCGACCTGCCCCCCTCTGATTTATCTTGGTCTGATCAGCCTTGCGCGGGTCAGAGATTAACTTTGACTTTTGATCTCTTTCTAGATTTATTCATGGGTTTCTGAGGTAAGGTTGATAAATAAACTTGTATAGCTGAGTGGGAGGTGGTTTGTGGACTTGGCTCCCACATATCTAACTTGTGGTCATTTAATTTCTTGAGAAACTTAGTCTGAGTTGTTGCAGTCTGGCCAAAGGCACAGCAGTGATTTGGGGTGTTAAGAAACCTGAAGCCACCACCAGTCTGCGGATGCACTTACCTCAGAGGTACAGGTTGACCTGCTGGCAGCATCACACCCCCATTCTTTCAAACTAATGATTTTGTGTTTGGGGGATAGATGCTAAGTAGTAGTATCATTGGGTTTTTTCAATAGACTTCAATAGGCTTCCCATAGAGGTTGAACAAGATGTCATACCACCAAAAACGTATGTGTTTCACTCTTGGTGGTGTAGATCATGAAATGTCGCATGACTGTGAATGCGGCTGTGTGGCCCAAGTATAGATTTACACATGGGTGAGTCCCATCTGAGCATGCGGAGAGTAGCCAAAAGCATGGAGGCAGTTGAGTTCTGGAGGTTTTCGGCTGCTGGCTCTATTGGGGCACGGAGGGGCCTCACCCACCTCCCTCCATGTTGCTCCAAATGAAACATCCTGCTGCGGGGTCTGGCGGTATGTCTATGGCATATTGTTCTGTGTTCTCTTCTGAGAGATTTATTACTTTGAGTCTCTGACTTTGCATCAATAATATACCAAGAGTAACACACCACATTTGACTGGATTCAAAGTAGAAGTCAACCAGTCTTAGAAGGAAATATATTTATACAGAAATCTATCTATCTATCTATCTATCTATCTATCTATCTATCTATCTATCTATCTATCTATCATCTATCTATCTATCTATCTATCTATCTATCTATCTATCTATCTATCTATCTATCTATCTATCTACCTACCTATTTATCTATCTGGAAACAAGGCTCAACCTTTAACAACATGTTACTAATCGCTTATAGAAGGACCTAATGGCTCCTGGGTAAAATATAACAATCTTCACACACATTCTTCCAGGAAATCTTTTTTGTCTCATTTTCAGTGGATTATTCATAACAAACAATACAAAATAAATTATTTAGGTTCTGCTCTGGGGGTAAGGTTTGGGGTTCAGGATATAAATATGGTGGTGAGAAGGTGTAATGGTGGTGGGATTGGTGTTCCAATATTAAATGTAATCAAATATTGTGAACAACCTTATAAAAGTAAAATTAAATAAATAATAAAAAATGGATATTCCTCTCTCATGTATCCTCCCAACCTGGCTGTTTCCAAACTTTTTGAAATGTGATATTCTCAAAAGTGTGAGATAATAACTTAGTGTTTAGATTTTAATTTCCCTAATCATGAGAGATGATGAGAACTTTTTAAGATTTCTATTGGCCAGAATTATGTTTTCTTTGCAAAAATGTCTGTTCATCCCCTTACCCTATCTTTGGATTGGGTCCTTGGATGCTTTGTTGTTGAGTTTTCTAAGTGCTTTATAAATCTTGGATATTAGCTGCCCTTATCTGAATTTATTGTGTGAAATATTTTCTCCTGTTTAGTAGGGAGCCTCTATATTATAGCTTGAATTTCTTTTGCTGTGCAGAAACTTTTTGATTTGGTGTAGTGACATTTGTTTATTTTTGTTTTTGATGTCTTTACCTCCGTGGTAATCCCTTTAAAAATACCTCTGCTGCCCATTTTCTAGAGAGTTTTATCACTGTTTTCTTCAGTGTATTTTATGTATCTTGGTCTAATTTCAATGTTTTTAATCTACTTTGAATTTTAATTTGTGAAAAATGTGAGGTATGAATCTAATTTCATTTTTTATGTCTGGATATCTAGTTTTATCAACACCATTTGTTGAAGAGTTTTTATTTACTCAACTTCATATATTTAGCTCCTTTATTGTAGATTCATTGTCAAAAACGTCTGGGGTTTAATTCAGGATTCTCAATTCTGTTCCATTGGTCTGCAGGTCTATCTCTATTTCAGTACCATGCAATTTTTATTATTATAGCTGTGTAGTAGCATATTTCAAAGTTGGGAAATACAATGCCTCCCATCTTTTTTTTAATTCACTTAGTATTGCTTTGGCTATCCTTTGGCTATTCAGGAAGATTTGTTTCCATACAAATTTTAATAGGGTTTGTTCTATGAACTTTTCTAAAAGGTGCATTGAATCCCATAATTTCAAGTACTAGAGACTATTTAAACTTAAATTAAAGATCAGTGATTCAACAAAACTCCACCAAATAATACTTCATTTTCCAACATTTATCAAACAACTGTTTTTTCCTCTTACAAAAACTACACAAAGACCCAGGAACTGAGCTAATCGTGTAAGAGGAAAGGAAATTACTGCTACTCAGAACACTGATTTCAGGGCAAGAGAAAGTTGTTCTGGAAAATAGTGCTGTATTATGAGTCCTTCTTCAGAGCAAGGAAATGTCACCTGATCTAGGAAAACTGGCAGGAGTGTTGATGGGTTGGACCCATGGAGCTCCTGGAGAGAGAGCACTAAAATAAATGGAAGGTGGGATATATAAAGAACTTTCCATGCCAAATTTAAGAGGTTGGATCGTACCAACCAATGGCAAGAAGGAGACAAAAACTGCTGTAAAGTATTTTGATATGATTCAACTTATTGACAAAAATCTTTAATCAGTAATGTTTTCTAAATGCAAAGTTGGGAAAACATGAACTGCCCATAATTAGAGAGCATGTTTAGTAAATTATTGAGTACTGACATAGTAAAATAGCATATGATTAAAAATGATGGTGCACCAGGATATTAATGAAATGCTTCTTTATGACATTTACTACAGTACTTTGTCTTCAAGATGTTGAATTTTGAGTTTGAATCTAAATTTTAAGATTTTCCACTAAAAATCTTGCACAAAAGAAAGGTATCTAAAACAATAGACTTAACAGCTAACTACAAATCATGATAAGAACCAGAATTTTGTTGAATTCCTAACATTCATAGGGTATTTTTTTTAGCTGTATACTTAAGGCAACAGAAAGGCATTAAAAAATGGAATGGCAGAAGAATTTGTAAATACTTGCAGTGGAGCTTACATATTTATAGAAGTGTGAAGTTGTACTTACCAATTTTTATAGTATTGAAACCCAGTAATAGGTTGTTTTTTGAAAAGAAAAGCAAATATTATGTAATATTAAAAATTTAAGAATAGAGAAGAATCTCCCTTTACATACGATCCCCCACTACCAGTGGCACAACTGTACCCTTTTAATTTTTTGAATTTCTGTCCCAGATAATATGTCTGAGATAATTTATTTGTTTTTCTGATGTTTGTCTGTCTTTTTCTTTTCTAGTCTTCAATACTGTTTTTCCCATGTAAGCTCCTTCTCACTCACAGGGGGTATGCTTACTTGAAGGCCAGTGATCACTGCTTCTTGTAATGGCATGATCCGTCTCCAGGTCCTCTTGTGTTTGTCACAAACCAACATGGTAGCAGGTAAAGAAAGTTCTATGCTCTTACCTAACAAACTGCTCACAGTCTCTTACTGGGGGTCTGGCACCACTATAACGGATTCATCACTCACGTGACCTGGCGCTTCAGGCCCCAGGAGCACCACACGCAAGGAGTCTGGCATTGGAACATCTGGCCGAGAATTGCTGGGAGGTGTGGTCACTGAGCACTGCGTGGGATCTAACTCCTGTGCTTTCCCCCCAAAATGAAAGGACAGATTAGAATCCTCCAGATTATAGGTTTGTTTCTTGATTGAGGTGAGAGGGACTGGTCCACATCTGGTGATGCTCAGAGCTTACTCCTCGTTCTTTGCTCAGGAATTTTTTTTTTTAATTAATCACCTTTGATAAATACTACTTAGCAAGATCTTTTTTTTTCTTTTCAAATTATTTATTTATTTTGCTTTTTTTTATATTTTCTTCATTTTTTTAATAAATTTATTTATTTTTAATTAATGAATCACCATGAGGGTACAGTTATGGATTTATACACATCTGTGCTTATGCTTCCCCCATACAAAGTTCGGGAACCCATCCCTTCACCAGTGCCCATATTCCACCACCAGTAAACTCAGCATCCCTCCCATCCTCCCCAATCCCATCTCCCCCCCACCCCACCCTGTCACTGTGGCAGGGCATTCCCTTCTGTTCTCTCCCTCTAATTAGCTATTGTGGTTTGCAATAAAGGTGTTGAGTGGCCACTGTGCTCAGTCTCTAGCCCTCATTCAGCCCGCAACTCCCTTCTCCCACATGGCCTTTGACTACATTATAGTTGGTGATCCCTTCTCTGAGTTGCCCTTTCCCCAGAATGTGAGGCCAGCCTCCTAGCCATGGAGTCAACCTCCTGGTAGTTGTTTCTACAATTCTTGGGTGTTAGTCTCCCACTCTGTTATTCTATATGTCATAGATGAATTGCTCAGGAATTTTTCCTGGCAGTACTCTGAAGACCATATATCAAGCTGGGGACAAAACCCGGGTCAGCAGCATGAAAGGCAATGGCTTGCCTATTGTTCTGTCTCTTCAGCACTTCTAGATTAGTTTTAACTTTAGTACTATACATGGAGTAAATATATATAGAGAGAGATGTAAATACACATATAGTGTTGTGCAAATTAAGTACCATTCCAAATATAAACTAAATATATATTCCATGTTATCTAGTTTTTAATAGCCCTTAAACAGCTCAACTTTAATATGCCTTGAAGAATAAGCTAAATTTTACTGTATATTTTATTTTTTCTTCTCCAACATCTTGTTGTTATGCTTACAATTGCACTTTTTTATAGTGTTTATCCCTTCCTCTGTTTTGGAAGTTCCCTGGGTTCAGGAACTCTTCTCACCATTGTATCTTAATCAAGCTCTAGGGGTTTGTTGTAGTTCTTCAAGTGCTTTATGTATCTTGCATATTAGCTGATATGTGATGAATGAATATTTTCTCCAATATTTTCTTCTTCCTGCCTTCCTGCCTTTCTGCCTTCCTGCCTTCCTTCCTTTCTCTTTCCCTCCCTTCCTGCCTCCCTCCCTTCCTCCCTCCCTCCCTTCCTCCCTCCCTCCCTTCCTTCCTCCTTTTTATCTAGTCTTTGTTTCTTTTAAGGTGAAGAAGCTTTTTTAATTTGTTGAAGCACTGCACTGTAGCACTGCCATCCTGTGGTTCATCAATTTGCTCGAGCGGGCACCAGTAACATCTCCATTGTGAGACTTGTTGTTACTGTTTTTGGCATATTGAATACGCCACGGGTAGCTTGCCAGGCTCTGCCATGCGGGCGGGATACTCTCGGTAGCTTGCCGGGCTCTCAGAGAGGGACAGAGGAAGCTAACCTGGGTTGGCTGCATGCAAGGCAAATGCCCTACCTGCTGTGCTATTGCTCCAGCCCTCCTGATTATAGGGCCAGGAATGAAGAAAGAAAAGAAAAAAGTTATGAAAAAATATTAGAGAAGAAAGTAGATTTAGAAAATATGAAAAAATATTTTAAGCCATTAAAAATTCATCTTAGAATTTGATTTCATCCATCTTTCTACTCAAGTATTTAAATTTCACCCAGAACTCCCAATTCTTTATGTTTCTATTTATTTATTTGTCCTTACCCTTTCTGGAATTGGACCTGGGTCAGCCTTGTGCGAGGCAAACGCCCTATACATGAGTTAATTTAGAAAATATTTGTTTTATTATTTCATCAGTTTTGGGAGGCAGGAGTCATATCTGGTGGTTCTAGGGTTCCACAAAGATTGTTCCCAGCAGACAGCTCAGTGGATTGAGTGCAAGTGGTGCTGGTATTAAATCCAGAGCCTCACGCTAAGAAGGCAGGGACTTTACAATTTGAAGTAAATCCTTACCCCACACAAAACGGACTGTTTTGAATAAAAATTTAGGCAGCCTGTTAAAAAAAGTGTTCATAAACTTGTTGTATATTGTTTAGCTGAAACAATACATGTGTATATTTCAAATCAAAACATGTATATTTCAAACCAAAACATGTAAATTATCTACACTTTAGGGACCAGAAATGGCAAGACCTTGATTGGTACTCTTAATAAGCAATGGTGACCCATGGAAAAACTAGAATATACTAGAAATAATAGTTTTGGTGAACACTATTTCTCCTCCCGTTAGCTTCTACTTTCATAACAGTGACTGAGAAGCATTTAGGCACAAGTTCCTCATGTGTTCTTTGATCATTTCCCTTTCTCCATAAAGGATATTCATCAGTCTTTTCCTGACAGCCATTTCATCCTTCAAACCTGGGAATTTGTTTACTTTAAAATAATTGAATATATTATTATTCTTTAACTGAAAAAGAAAAAAAGAGAATTTGGCAGGGAGGGTGGTTGGGTCAAGTCGGGTGGTGCTCAGATTCCATTCCTGGCTTGTGTCGGAGTGACCGACCCCTGTGGCACTGGCCCGGGATCATAGGCTGGCCCGGGGATTTGAACTGCTTCACAGCCACCGCTGCTGCACACAGGCAACCGCCTCACTTCCTATTCTATTTATATGGCCCACAAAAGGAAATATTGATTTGGCTATTTAATTCAATTGAGAAAGCTTAAAATTTATAGTTATAAATTGAAATTTATATAAAACTTAGTAGACTCTCAGCTACTTATTTGGTATTCAGAGTCATTTAATCATTTTTTTAAAACCCTATTGTTTTTCTTTATACTCCACAGTCTATGTACTCAAAATGTATTGGTTTACTTCCCTCACACCAAGCAATTCTGTCACACTAGCTGGCTACTTTACAATTGTATTCAGTTTTCTATAATACATGTGGAAATGACATTAGTTCCCAAATATTAAAGGGCTCAAGCCCCACAGACTGTACTCTATCTTACATCCCACACCAATCTCAAGGTCACATTGCTACCTATGCTTCTGACCTACTGACTAGGAATCATATATTCCCAATAACCACTAGCTGATGTTGATTAATTTGCGAAAACTCAGAAAAAATTAATGGTTTGCCATATTATTATTAAAGGATTTAATTCAAGAAGAATCAGATGCAAGAGAAGCTTTCATTCCTTCTCCGGGCCACCACTCTTCCTGACCACATGCTCACCAACTTGGAAGCTCTGTGAGCAATGGGGTTTGCATGGGGACTTCAATGCTCTGCTGTGATTGATTATATTTCTGATCATTGGTAATTGAACTCAATTTCCAGTTAATTGTCGCTCCAGAATGTTGGGGAAAGTTACCACTATCTAATTGTGGTTGATACCCTGACAACAGGCTGAAGCGATAGCACAGCGGGTAAGGCGTTCGCCTTGCACACGGCCGACCCGGGTTCAATTTCTGCGCCCCTCTCTCAAAGAGCGCAGCAAGCTACTGAGAGTATCCCACCCTCACGGCAGAGCCTGGCAAGCTACCCCTGGCGTATTCGATATGCCAAAAACAGTAACAAGTCTCTCAATGGAGATGTTATTGGTGCCCACACAAGCACATTGATGAGCAACGGGATGAAAGTGATAATTTATATTTATTTATTGATTTGTTTTTTAATTCTAAAGCTATAATTTAAAAACAACTTAAATAAATAATTAAAGAAAAAACTTAAATTTAAATGTATGTTCACTTTTAGTAAAATTGTTAGTTGTGAAGTAAAAATTATACTAACTGAAAACACATTAATCCTTTCAGTTTGCAATAGTTTTACATTTTTAAACATTTTAAAACTGGTCACCTGGAATGATGGAATCGAAGCAACTGAAGCTCCAGTTATTCATTTTTTCAAACACTGTGTTTTCCTTATTTATTGCAATCTGTTGCTCACTCTTAGGACTACAGTGGTTGCACATGTGTCCCGGTCTTGAAGGAAGCCCAAAAGATTCCAAATCCCTCTGAGGATGATCTTGACAGGAAGCCTAGAGTTGGGACTGCCTATCTTAGAAGTCGGGGCATCTGTGATCATGTCTCAGCATAATTTCATGTATAATGTGCTCTAAACAATAAGTGCTTAAGATCTGCTTATTTGAAGCTTAGGTTTAAGTTGCTAAATCTCAACAGTAATTTCAGCAATGGTTTAAAATAAACCAACAAAAAAGGTTTGTTTCCCCTAAAGAAAAGTATTTTATCAGTAGTAAAATAAAAAAAAGCATATTGAACCTATTGTTGGTTTTATGGTTTTCAATGTTCTCAAACGGTTCATTCGATTGTGCATTTGGGCCGGACCACTCCCATTGTCCCAACTTCAATTTGCTGCTGCTCATCCATGTTTGGGAAAATCTCTGATCCTGGATTGGAGTTGTCAAAAGCAGATTGCCAAATGCATGTTCCCACATGCCTTAGCTTCAAGCAGCAGAGATGGTCCATCCCGCAGACCTAGTCAAAGCTAAAAGGGACCTAAAAGAGACTATTCAAAATCATTCATATTGCAATTAAAAATTTATGTGATTCTTTTTTTAAAACATTTCAAATGTTTTTACTTATATCATTCCCCCAAATGGCTGGCTAAACTATTGCCCAACAGGAAGATGGATGCTCCAGACTTAAAAGTTTAAATGATGTGCTCAACATCCCCCAGTCTGGTCAGTTACAAGTTCTCAAGCATTTATAAATTCCTGTGTTTACTTACATTATAGAATTGTATCGAACTAAGACCATTTATTTGCATCCATGCTTAGAAACCGTTGCTTTCAGGAATCTCTGAGCTACAATTTCAAATCTGCCATCAAGCAGAGGAGACTATAGCTTCTCAAGGGCAAGGGATGGCTGTTCTTCATCTTTGTGTTGGTGGGAGCATGTGTGTACAAGGTAAGTGTTTACTTTCTGGGTGAATGAAATCTTGGAAGAGTCTCAATATCAAATTGACAGAGTTTCTGAATCCAATTGCAAATATGACTGTGTGTGAGGGTTTCCCCCACTCTAACAAACAACTCTTGAGCAACTCTGTGGTATTCAGATATTTAATTTTTCAGCTCAGTTATGATGCTCTATACCTGGAGATCAAATTCCACAGATAAAGGGCTTTGCTTCTCGAGACCACCCCTTTCTCTGACATCAATCAACAGACACAAACCCTTTAGTTTCTTCAGACCAACCCAGTGACATATTGGAGGTTCTATTCTTTCTCTGATTCATTTGCTAGAGTGACTTCAAAACCCAAATAATATGTTTACTTACTATATTAGTGCTTTATTACCAGAAATACAACTCATGAACAGCCAAATGGAAAAGATACGAGGTGTGAGGGAAAGGGCCGGGAGTCTCCACTTTCTCTCCAGGTGCTCTGTTCTCCCTGAAACCAATGTGTCCACCAACTGGAAGCTCTCCGAAGCCTGTCCCTGGGGCTTCAGGGAGGCTTGATTACAGAGGAATAGTTAATTAAATCATTGGCCCTTGAAAATGGAACTTAACCTCAGTCCTCTCCCCAGAGGCCGAGAGTGGCACTGTCAGGTTCAACCCTCCAATCACATGGCTGGTTCCCCTGCCAACCAGCTCTTAAAGTTAGACGCCTCCCAAACATCACATTCACATACAAACATTTGTATAGTTTTTTTCCAACAATAAATTCCAAGGGTTTGGGAAACTGTAAGTAAGGAACAGTTGTTGAAGACCAAATATTTATGAGAAACATATTTTGGTCATTTGAGTGACCAAATACATATTTTTTTCCTTATAAATCACATTATTGCACTAGTACTGACCAATCTATACTAAGTAACTAATAGGTTGGTCAGAATATAATGACTGTTGACCATGTCAAAAAAGATCTGTGTGCCTTTAGTTTAGCAAATACAAAACACACTGCAGGGGAGCTCAGAAAGCTGAACATTGGTCAATAAGGAGGAGCTGGAATTCAATCCCTGGCACTACAGAGTCTCCAGACATTTCCAAGAGTGACAATGGAGCCCAGAGCTGGGAACAACCCTTGAGAACTGCTGAGTGTAGCTCCAAAAAGCTAAAAGAAAGGTGGAAAGAGAAGAAAAAGGAAAGACAAAGAGAGAGAGAGGGGGAAGGGAAGGAACTGAATGGAGGAAAATGGAAAGGAATGGAAGGTGGAAGAAGAGGGGAGGGGAGAGAGAGAGGAGAGAATGAAAGTTAAACAGTCTGTAAAGATACAGTAGTAACTGGTTATTTTTGAGTGTCTTCTCATAGAGGTCAGATGTTAGGTGCGATGTGTTCGGTGATGGTGCCTAGGGAGCAAGTTACAGGCAGAGCTAAGGAAGGCTTTGTCAGGTAGGGGAACAGGGTCTCTGCAGGAGAATATACCACTGGGGTGTGTTTCCTCAAGAGGATGAATATATAGTAGTTCTGTCTAAGAAGTGAACAATTTTACCCCAATGCCAATCTGGTAAAGGTAGGTAGACAGGAAAGACTACATTAATTATTTAAAAAACACTTTTCTGGGACCAGAGAGATAGCACAGGGATTAAGGTGCTTGTTTTGCGGACAGTTTTTTCCCCGGTATACTAGACTCTTTGAGCACCACCAGGAGTGATCCCTGAGCACAGAGCCAGGATTAAACCCTGCCAGCTGTGTCCAATAGGCTCCCTCCAAAAAAAGAAAAAGAAAAAGCTACTTTACCAACATTGCAAATTGTGCCCTATTCAACAATACCGTAAATACCATAAACCTGTTTACCTTTTCAGATGTGCCACAGAAATGACAGCATTCCCTTCGGCTTGTCTGCAGCTCTCCTTCTGCCACGGAGTCCACTCTTCTTTGCCCCATTTTCTCCTCAAAAGGGCTCAGAATCTGGCCTGCTTCCTTCAGTGTTTCTGCACCTGGGTAGTTTCAGAGCTAGTTGCTAGGCCATTTCTCTTGGTTTTATTGTGTTCTGAAATACTTATTGCCAAGCCTCCTCCATTGATCTGCCTGCTGTATTTCTTCTTTAGTGATTTCAACTCCTTAAATCTTTAAGGGACACATGCATGAAGATCTCTCTTCTGCGACTGCTTACTGCTGCCAAAAGGGTTTGGGCCAATCTATGTAAGGGAGCGAAACTGATACTCTCATTTGTGAAATGGATATTATAGTTTCCTACATCCTATTTGGTGACTTGGACTCAATAAAATAATACACACTTAACACAGTGCCTGCCATGTAGAATATCCTGTTCACCCCCCTCTGGCAAACATTATCAAGAGTTCTCAGAAAACTTAGAATTGAGCTGCCATATGAGCTAGCAGTTCCATAATTGGGCACCTACCCCCAGAGAGAAAAACATTCATT
Source organism: Sorex araneus (assembly GCF_027595985.1). Lineage (NCBI taxonomy): Eukaryota > Metazoa > Chordata > Mammalia > Eulipotyphla > Soricidae > Sorex > Sorex araneus. Next base: position 47,996,345 of record NC_073303.1, on the reverse strand, counting down.
GAGAGGGACATATGCACACCATTATTCATTATAGCACTTAGTGAAACAAACAAGCTCTGCATGAACCTATGTGTCTAATGGCAGATAAATGGGTTATAAGATATATACATAATGGAATACTATGCAACCACAACAAATGATAAAATTATGCAATTTGCTGCAGCCTGTTTGAAACTGGAAGATACACTGTTGAATGAAATAAGCTAGAAGACTAAAGGTAAACACAAGATAATCTCACTTATCTGTAGGATAAGGAAATGTATTATATTAAAGGAGAGATGCCTAGATCACCCTTGACCCCAGAGCTTATGGAGAGGGTGGAGAAGGAAAGAAATCAAGGAGGGAAGAGGAGGAAGAAAAGTAATAAGGGAATAGGGGTCATAATTTCAGTTATGCGAGGATGTGGGTGAGCGGAATAGCTATGCATCCACAGCATAGATACACCAACACTGAAAACATGAGATTCAAACTACAATTACAGAACTTAGAAATGTTCCTGTCAAGGTGGCAGGTGGTGACTGGGGTGGGAGGGAGCGCGGGAACACTGGTGGAGGGAAGTTGACACTGGTGGTGTGATTGATGTTGAAAAATTGCATGCCTAAAACCCAACTATTGATACTTCTAATAAATTATGGCAAATATGGTCCTTTAATTTAAAAAATTAAAAATACAAAAAATTGGAACAAAAACTTAATTATTTTTATTTTCCAAATTTTTTGTTTGTTTTTTGGGCCATACCTGTGGTGCTCAGGGCATACACCTGGCTTTGTGTTCAGGGATCACTTCTGGAGAGCCTCAAAGGACAATATGAAATGCTGGTGATAGAACCCAGACTGGGGGCACGTGTCTTACCCACTATCCTATCACTCTGGTCCATAATTTTCCAAATTTTACTATCAAGAGTCGTTTAACTTGGGGGCCAGAGTGATGTTATAGTGTCTAGGGCACTTGTCTTGCATGTGGTCAACCTAGGTTTGATCACCAGGGTCCCATATGGTCCTCTGAGCCTGCCAGGAGTGATTCCTGAGCACAAAGGCAGGAGTCAGCCTTGAGCACTGCCAGATCCTTACTCCCCCCAGAGAGAAGTTGCCTAGCTTGGTTCACTCACTATTATTTCTTGTTAAGAGACAATTTCAACAGAACCTATTAATTAATTAATATTTACTGACTAACAATAGATTTTCTCTACTGTATACTGCTTCCGTGTGCTGCTCCAGCATCAGGCAGCTCTCCGAAGCAGGTATTGGTCTTTCAGGAATCAACCTGTCTTAGATTCTAACAAATGGGTTTTTGCTTGGCCCAAGTGTGGTGCTTCCTCTGCCCACCTGCACTGGTAACATTTAAGGCATTTCTGTCACGGGCTGGGGAATTTTGTCTAAGAGGGATCTGCTAATGGCATGAGTGAAGGTCACAAGCGAAGGTCAGGGATGCTGCTTATTATCTTACAATGCACAGGGCAACACTTCCACCCTCAGCAAGACATGCCTGTCCCCAAATGTCAATAGTGCTAAGCTTGCAAAGGCCTAGTATCACCTCTACCTTTCCTGCCAGCTAAGAAGATGCCCAGGGAACCTGGGCCGTGACTCTGGACCCAGGGGTTGCTTTATAAAAATGAACTGTGGGAACTAGAAAACTCCTCCCCTCCTCTCTCCTACCTCTTCCTCCCTCCTTCTTCTCCACCTCTCCTGCCCTCTCCCTCCCCCTCCTCCTCTCCTTTTCCCTCCCTTCTCCTTCTTTCCCTCTTACACTCCTCCCTTACCTTCTATTTCCCTTCCATTCCCTCTGCCCAACTCCTCTCTTTTCCCTCCCCTCCACCACTCCTTACCTCTTCTCTCACTCCTTCTTTCTTACTGCATGGATCATTCTGGCTTCTGAGCCACAGCTGGGATGTAACATGTGAACTCTGCCTCAGTCAAAGCAACATTTCAATTCAAATAGAACCTCCCAAGGAATCCAGGAACATGAACACCAGGATTATTTGCCTGAGGGGGAAGGGATTTTGTTGGGGGGACTGATGAAGCTGAACTTTCAACCCTTCTTGGCAATGTTTGCTGTCCAGAAAGCAAAGCCAGCTGTACTTGGACAGCCCTTTACACAAACAGACAACACAGACTGTTATCGCCTAAATTGGAAGCTTTCTCCAATGTCTTATGGGGCATGGGACTAGAGGAAAGACCACCCACAGGGTGCATACTGCATCTCCCAGGGGGCCTCCAATCACCCACGGTCCTAGCCACCTGCTTTTGGCCCGCTTATCAGGTGCAAAGTAGCCAGTTTACGACTGTTTATATGTCATAAATGGAAGTGTCCATGGCAGAGAGGCTAATAACCATTTTGGTGGTGGTGGGTGCAGGGGTGGCAAACTATTTGTGTAGCTGCCTGTCATTTGCATCCCTTTCAAATGCTTGAAAGTATGTTTCAGGTTACCAGATGTCCAAATAGCTGTTTGTGGGGACTGCCATTGAAGGACTGGGGTCCCAGCTGCGCGTCTAGGACCTGCATGATGTGAGTACCCTGGGAAGACTCAGTCTTCCTGGATATCAGGTCTTTTTCATTATTTAACGTTTGGCAGGGTGGGGAGGGCAAAGAAAATTTCAAAGCTAAAACTCTCCAAAGCATCTCAGGTGCTTTGGAATCCCAAATGTCAACTTTGTGTAGAAAGACATTGACTGAGTTGTTTAAAACACAAGCTTTGTTAGTGTAGGCTGGATTTGCTTCCCCCGTCAGAAGTGAGTGAGGTTGTAGATGCTGCATTGGGACTGACAGCTGACAGTCTGAGGCAACGGTAGATGCCCGCCTGAGCATAGTATGAGAGAGCATTGAGCAGCAGGAAGACTTCCAAAGAACCAGAATCAGGCCACCTTCCATACAGTTTCAGAGATGAATGAAATCAGACACTAAACCACCATGGTGATTTTTACAGCTTGACAATTTTGCCAAATTTGGGTTCTGGAAGGAACTTCTCTACAAGGCATTTTGGCAGGAACTTTGCGATTTTTTACAACTTTTATCTGAGTGCTTAACTAGGATCCTCAGTGTATAATCAATTTTTATCAACCCTTTCTATCCCCTTCTTTAATAGAACTCATGGGAACCTGGGCCTTACATGCAAAGAGAAAATAGTATACATTAGAAGGTTACTAAAGCTTTCTGTCACTGACTAGATGTTCCTAAAGGAACAGTCTTCACTAATTTAATCAAAATTACCATTTTCTGTTAAGTTTCATTGCTTTTTTACCCAAGGAACATCTGTTCACAGAGAGAGGTATGCCCACTGGTGACTTGGTAAAACCATTATTTTTTTTTTAATTTTATTGAATCACCCTAAGATAGTTACAAGCTTTCATGTTTGGTTGGATCAGTTACAATGATCAAACACCCATCCCTCCACCAGTGCACATTCCCCACCACCAATATCCCCGGTATACCCCCCCTTTCCCACCCTCCCCCTGCCTCCATGGTAGACAATATTCCCCATACTCTCTCTCTACTTTTGGGCATTATGGCTTGCAGCCATAAAAACCATTATTTTTGTATTAATGATTTTGGTTAACTTTTGTGAGTCTAATCAGAGCAATAAGTATGTTGACAAGGGTCTAAAACAAATCAAGGAAAGCTTTAAACAATGGAAATAAATAACTTTTTAATATTATTATCATTATTACTAGTATTACAGTTCCAGAGATTGAACCCAGAAGCACATACATACAAGGCATATGTTACATCATTGAGCTATATCTCCAAGCCTATTTTACTTCATTTCTAAATCTAAATGACAAAACTTTAAATATGTTTGGAGGAATATAAAGCATGAGAAAAGCAATGAAGAATGTTGGCTTGAATAACAAATTTTGGAACCTCATTAGAAAGTCATACAGAGCATCACTAGCCCCTCCCCCACCCCACTCTATATGTCAAGCTATGGTATCTTGTGTAGAAGTACACGCACTTTTGTTTTAGATGAAGAAAAATTAATATCAGAGTTTGTGGTTGAAATCTACTTTGTACACTATCACAGAATAAAGGCGAGACAAAGAAACTGAGCATGTGCGGACTGACACCCCCACATTGCCCTCTAGTGGTTAGCCTCGACTTGTCATCATTGCTTTGATACAGGGGGTCAAACAGTGGGTATGATCGTCCAGACCTGGTGGCCGTGAGCAAAGACGTTACAGCAAATATTTAATAGATTTACCTCTTCACCTTTATCTCATAAGTTGTTTTATTTTCTTTTCTATTCCTTCCCCCCCTGATATGGGGGGAGGATCATGTCACTATCTTTTTACGTACCTTGTGTCCACGCTTAGTAGGCGACTGTTGAACACGTGTTTTATATATGAAGAAAGGATGTCTTGTGAAGTAGAGTGTGGCCAGTTGATTTTTCCACACTTCTTCCAAATAAGGTATTACATCAGTTGTAGTTACCTCAGAAGTGAGTTGGGTCTCTGTCACCCGTGTGTTCCTTTAAACATGTGTTACTGACAATGTTCTCCTTCCCTGGTCTGGCTGGGAACTTTGAGGTAGCACACCTCAGACACAGGTGCTTGGAAAATCACTTGGACATCAGTTTGCTGCCCTTTTTTCAAAATCAGAATACTGAAGTGCAGATGTGGCATTTGGGAGTGTGGATTCTGGAACCCCTCCCTGGCCCAGCTCTGCTACTGATCACCTGGGTGCGGGAGCACTGTAGCAAAGGGCTTGGAGGCTCCTCGGAGAAAGGATATAAATACTTAAAGCAGGAAAACCTGAGACCAATTGGGAATTCTAGACCATAAGAAAGTAATTTCTACCTACCCAGACTTTAGTTCTAGACTATGATAGAAGGTAGGCAAGGTGGGTAGCACCGTCGTCCCATTGTTCATCGATTTGCTTGAGCGGGCACCAGTAACGTCTCCATTGTGAGACTTGTTACTGTTTTGGGCATATCGAATACACTGCGGGTAGCTTGCCAGGCTCTGCCATGCGGGCGAGATACTCTTGGTAGCTTGCTGGGCTCTCTGAGAGGGACAAAAGAATCGAACCTGGGTTGGCCATGTGCAAGGCAAACGCCCTACCCACTGTATTATCGCTCCAGTTCAAGGTGGGTAGGAAAACTAATAATACTAATTGACCCTGTCAGGTAGCTGGAACTACAGGAGGGAATTGGCTCTGGGAAATATGTCTGTCATATAGTAGTACTAAAGTGTTTGACATTTTTTTTTACCATAGAAATGGCAGCTTGGAACCAGAGCAATAGAGAGTAGGTCTATAGATCGGCACTTGCCTTGCCTTGCACATGGTTGGCACAGGCACCCTGTATGGTCCCCAGAGCCAGCCAGGAGTGACCCCTGAACAGTAGCACTGTCGTCCCATTGTTTATCGATTTGTTCGAGCGGGCACCAGTAACGTTTCCATTGTGAGACTTGTTTCTGTTTTGGGCATATTGAATATGCCACGGGTAGCTTGCCAGGCTCTGCCATGCGGGTGGGTCTGGGCCTGATTAGTACTTGGATGGGAGATCCCTGAGCACAGAGCCAAAAGTAAGTCTGAGAACCTCTGGATGTGTCTCAAAATTACAAAAAATTTAAATATTAATAAACAGACATGTTTATTTCTGATCTGGACTTCCAATTCTATTCCATTGATCCATATATCTGTTTTGATTCCAATGCCATACTGTTTTTAGTACTGTCACTTTGTGTTATGGTTTTAAATCAGGCATCATAACTCCTCTGGTTTTCTTTTATTTCCTTGGGCTATTAAAGGCCTTTTATGGTTTCACGTAAACCTTAGCACTTTTAAATTCTATTTTCTTACAAAATAAAACTGGAATTTTTATTAGAATTCTGTTAAATCTATTATTTTGGTCAGAATGAAGATTTTCAGTATATCAATATCTTTTAATCTATTAAATGTCTTGTTTTATGCCTTTTAACAGTGTCATGCATATATATACATATATACACATATATACATATATATCTTCCACATCTGTTAAACATATTCCCAGATATTCTATTATTTTAGGTACAATTGTAAATGAGTTTATTTTCTTAATTTCTTCTTTTTATTCATATTTTAATATAGAATGCAGCATATTTTTGTATATTGGTTTTGCAACCAACCACCTTGCTGTATTTACTAACTTTTTCCAATAATTTGTAAATTTTGTTTTTCTTGGCGCCACACTTGGCGGTGCTCAGGGATTATTCCTGGCTTTGAACTCAGGAACCACTTCTGGTTGGCACAGGAGATCATGTGGGATTCATGGATCAAATCTGAGTCAGTCAAATGCAAGTGCCTTTACCCACTGTACTATCTCTCCAGCCCCTCCCACTAACTTTATAAAGGAGTCTTTAAATATGTATACATGTATATATACCTACAAATAACATTTTTTTCACTTCTTTTCCAATATTTATTCTTTTTACTTTGTCAGTTGCTCTAAGATGGACTGGAGCGATAGCACAGCGGGTAGGGCATTTTCCTTGCACGCGGCCGATCCCAGTTCGATTCTTTCATCCCTCTCAGAGAGCCCAGCAAGCTACTGAGAGTATCCTGTCCGCATGGCAAGGCCTGACAAGCTACCCATGGCATATTCGATATGCCAAAAATAGTAACAAGTCTCACAATGGAAATGTTACTGGTTCCCGCTCGAACAAATCAATGAACAATGGGACAACAGTGCTACAGTTCAGTGCTACCGTGCTCTAAGATATCTAATACATTTTAGAGAGGAGGCAAAAATTGAGAGTCTTTGTTTCCCGGTTTTAAGAAAAAGTTTTTATATTATCACCATTGAAAATGCTATTTCTGTGAGTTTCTAATATATGGCATGGGCAGGAGTTACTTTAAGCACAATCAGAAATCTCTGGAAGGCCAAATTATTCCCACCCATATGTTGAAATCTTAACTTTCCAGTTCCACAGAATGTGGCTATATTTGGAGATGGGTCTTTAAACATATGATAAAACTTAAAATGAGGTCATTAGAGAGTGCCCTCTTCCAGTGTAGCTGGTGTCCTTGGAGGAAGGGAATCGGGGCAGAGGCCCAGCAGAAGGAGGACCATGTGCAAGTGTGGGAGAATCCAGGAGAAGCCTCAGAGAAAACTAGTCCTACTGACACATTAAATTCAAATGTCTAACAATCAGACAAGTGAAGAAAAAAGAACATATTTTAGGTTTCTTTCATCTGATATTATTTGCTGTTTAAAGGGCCCAGCCTGAAGTCCTTTGTTATGGAAGCTCTGGTAAACTAACACAGTAACCATTCTCCAAAGACAAAAAAAAGTGTATGTATACAAACACATAATTAAGGGGAAAGTAAGTTACAGTTCCTTAAAAAGAATAACCAAAAGAGACACTGTTGACATATTTGAGACTCCAAAGAAATAATGCTTTCTTTTTAAAAAGCAGCTGTAAGTATAAGAGAAGAAATCATTTTGAAGAGACATGGGTGTCCCAAGTAGGATAGAATTAACATGTGTCAATGGCATTCTTCCTAAAGAGGCCAAACACACCAATTATAGTGAAGACATACTAATTTTGGCGAAGGCCACACCACAATTCAAGACACATCACCTGAAAATGATTAAGTTTTGGGAGAAACAGGCAGGCCTGTGGGAAATGCATCATACTACCTGTCTTCTTCTGATGAGTTTTTAAACTATTTTTGAAAAGTCAGTTAAGTTAAAAGGAGATTCAAGGTTTTGAAAAACAGGAATAATTCCAAGAGATATGAAAGAAGGGAAGGAAGAAAGAGAAGGAGGGAGTAGAAGGAGGAAGGAAGGGAGGGAGAGGGAAGGAGGGAGGGAGAGAGGGTCAAAGGAAGGGAGGAAGGAAGGAAGGAAGGAAGAAAGGAAGGAAGGAAGGAAGGAAGGAAGGAAGGGAAGGAAGGAAGGAAGGAAGGAAGGAAGGAAGGAAGGAAGGAAGGAAGGAAGGAAGGAAGGAAGGAAGGAAGGAAGGGAAGAAAGGGAGGGAGGCAGGGAAGGAAGGGAGGGAGGGAAGAAAGGGAGGGAGGGAGGAAAGAAGGGAGGGAGGAAAAAAGGGAGGGAGGGAGGGATGAAGGGAGGGAGGGAGGAAGGAAGGAAGGAAGGAAGGAAGGAAGGAAGGAAGGAAGGGAGGGAGGAAGGGAGGAAGGGAGGAAGGAAGGGAGGGAGGGAGGACATCAGTGTCACCAATGTTTAACAAAGTTTAAAAATGACCATGGTGGGTGGATGCCAAAATAAAAAAGAAAAGTTTCATGAAAATATAAGGTAGATAAAACAGACTAAAGAAGTGTGGTGGGAGACTATGTTAGCATCTTACTTTACTCACTGGAGTTTGTGACCAGATACAACACAACCAGTGTGATGAGCGAGTCAGCAACCGTCTCCCAAATCCACACCCTGCCCATAGTGGAGTTGCCCTGTTTGGTAATCAGAAGGAGAAACTTTTTTTCTTTAACAATACTATCTGACTTACATAGAAGGGCAGTACTGTTCAATTTTCACTGTTATTTACCTGACAGATTGTAAGAAATCCTCTCAGCAAATGCCCACTGACCAAATTGGGAGACACAGTGGAAAATTGTGAGTGCTCAGTTTGACAACTGCTTCCTGTTTCAAGTTCCTGGTAATGAAAAGTACCCCTCCCCAAATGTCAGAGTGGGTTAGGCACAGGGTGTTAGGCGTGATGAAAAATAGGGGATCTGATTGACGTTAAAAGTTAAAACCAACTGAGCAAATACAATTGGGGTGGCCATGGTTCTTTCTAGGGCAGGATGGGTGACAGGTAGCATCTCCTTGTGCAGCAGCCCTGAGAGTAAAGAGGAAGGGTCTGAAAGAATGCCCACGCCCCATGACCACAGAACTAGCATGGCAGCTCCTCGGACCTTCCTGGAGCACAGTGAGAGGGAGTCACTGCTCTTGCCTCTTGTTCTACAAGGTGTTCGCATTTTGCTTTGGCATATGACACTAGTTAATACCTTAGGCAAATGCCTTGACCTTCCTTAGCGTTAAATACTTAGGTAGGTCCAGGAATGTTTCGATATCCAAAGGTAAGCACTCAAATGGGAAATGGGGCTAACTTGTCTTAAGCCATGAACTTCAGTTGCAGCTCCTGAAGCAGTGACTTGGTGGATCAGGAATGGCTATGAAATCTCACAGGCAGAGGATTTCTTGAATCTTCTTGAAATCGTCTTTTTCTCTTGCTCAACTTTTTCTTTTTTCTAGATATTTGCTCAGGGATGTCTAGCACCCAGTGTTTGGGGAATCATATCTAGCAGTGCTTGAAGACTCAGTCCCTCCCGCCTGGAATGCGCAGGGCCCTGTCTTTCGTGCTCTCTCTGCAGCCCACCCAATGCCTCTCACTCACTTACATACAAGTCGGTTGTGGAATTGTTTTCCTTTTTAGCAAAAACACAAAGTACATGTAATGAATAACTTTATTTTTTCCAGATAAACATGTGAAACATTGCGCTTTACTGGCAGAAAATGTAATATGTTCCTTCCCCTGCCGTTCAGGTCCCTGCAGGAGAGGCACTGAGCAGGCAGAAATCTGAAGGTCTGCGAAGCGGGAAGTTGGAGCCTGCAGCCGGTGGCTCCCAGCCCTGGGGAGCTGGCATGGTGTGTGGTCCAGGGGAGTCTCCAGTTACACACCTCCCCCACGACTGACAAGTCCCCAGGGGCCTATGCTTTGTAAAGCTTCCCAGGGAGTCCTGGTGACCCCCTCTCAAGGCTGGGAACCAAGCTCTGATTCCCTTCCTGCTGTAGACAGCCGACTCCCAGGGCTCAGGACGCACTGAAGTCAGTCCAGAGACACAGCATCTCAAAACAAAAGCTTTGCATGTTCCTCGAAGTAGAAAAAGTAGAAATTATTGCAGCATCAAAGATTTTAAACGACTAAAGAAAAAAAAATCTCCACAGCCCCTTTCACGTTGTCCCCCTCACCACCTGGGCGCCTTACTAGCCCTGCCCACCCCAAGACCTCCCACATCTGAATCTGAGTTTCCACGGAAGCCCCTGGGGTCGGGTGTAGGCGCAGCCCTGCAGTCACAGCCTCCCCTGTGTCCTTGTGTCCTCAGACATGCATCATGAACATTGCTACCATCACTTAAAAATCAGTGCTGCTTAATTTTACTGTTATTTAAATATTCTGCACGCATACCCCACCTACCAAACATCACTTTCGATTCGGCTTTCTTAAACTTCACGTTCCTGTGCATGTGAATGGCAGGCAATGGCACACACAGGGTTGCTGCCTGACAGCGGCTTTCTTTCCCGCTGAAGACCCCTTGGCCACCGCCAGCCAAGCCCACATTTTTAATGTTTGCCTTGCAACATTTTGTGGAAAGATGGAGATTTCTTTTTATTTTTACGTGTGTACCTATGCATGTGCGTGCGTGTTTGTGTGTGCACGTGTATGTTTCTAAGTGTATGAGCACATGTGTGTGCATGTGTTTGCGTGTGCATGCGTGTGTGTGCGTGAGTGTGTGCTTGTGTGCGTGTATGTGTTTGTGTGGGGGCATGTGTGTGTTGGGGGGGGCTGTTGTGCACTGTCTCCGTGTGTGGACTCCCTTTCCGGGGGAAGCCCAGAGCTGCTAACCCTGAGGCCTCTCCAAACCTCCCCCCTCCGCCTCCGTGCCACTGGGGGCGTCTGTGCAGAGAGGTGCCAGTGGGGGGCGTCTATGCAGAGAGGCTCCTGTTCTGCTCCAGCAGGGGAAGGTGAGGGAGCCTGGCTTTGAAAGACAACTTTCATCACCCCTGCTGCCTTTTAAGTGCCTGGTGCTGGAAGGTGCCCAGGACCGTCCCAACCTTTCCCATCAGTGCCGGTGGAGGCTGCAGCGGGCACGTGAAGGGGTCGCTGCTGGCCCATTCCTGGGAACTTCAGTCCTGGAAGGTGGGAGGTGGTGCTCTCCAGTGGGAAGTGAGGGTCACCGGGAGAGGCCAGAGTGAGCCCTCTCCTTCCCTTCTCGGGAGCTAGAGGCTCTCCGCTGTCCCCTCTTAGGACCGTTTGAATGCACTGCCCCCTGCCCTGCTTCTGCGTGTCTGTCTGTCTCTCCGCCTGATGTCGGGGGCGCGGGGATCCCCTTTGCTGAGCTACTTCGTCCCAGAGCCTGGGCATTCCCCACCTCCTGCATCTGGGAGCCTTTTAGCTCGGGCTGCCGCCCGTCTGGTCGCCTCCAGTCGGTGGTCCCTGGCGTGGGGACTCAGCAGAGGCGCCCTTCCCAGCAGGGGCCGGGTCCGGGAGCCCGGGTCCGAGCCGGCACTGCCAGAACTCCTCGGGCCCGCTGGCTGGCAGCTGGCCCCTTCTCGCCCCAGGCCCGGGAGCTCCGGGCCTGAGAAACAGAACAGCGCCCGGGAAACGCCCCACGGGGCGGGTGGGCTCTGAGCACTGAGCAAAGCCAAGGCTTGCCTCGCCGCTGTTGCCCCCGTGGAAACCAGCACCCCGGGGCTCCCCGGGCCCGTCGGACCGCAGCTCCGTGCACTCACACTGCGTGCGTAGACGTGCAGGGAGGCGAGTCTGGGGGCTCACGGGGGTCTTTCCGACTCGCACTTGGCAGGCTGCTAGGAAACGCGAGCAGCGTGGCCACCCAAAAGCAGGCAATGGAGATTTCACCAGCTTCAGCTGAAGTCAAACCTCTAGTTGCTTAGATTGCTTAGATTTCCTAGCTAGCAAGATTGGGAAGCATTTCAAAATAAAAAATTAAATCTAGTGTTGCTTGTTTTTCCTGTGTAGAGGCTGGTCTACATGGTTTCCCCAGCGCTTATTCAGGCAGGGCGTGGCTCTGTGCTAAGCAGGAAGACAGAAAAATGGAGCCAGTGTTCAGTTACCTTTCAGCCCAGTCACAGTCTCTCTGGGGTTCTGATCTCCAGTTTCCAGCTCCGAGTAGTGGGATAATCAGATAGACACAGTACATTGCAAGATGGTTTTAAAATCAAATGGTTCATCACAGAGTGCTACACATTTGTGCATTACTGTGCTTTAAAAATATGAAAGAAGTATAGATGTCTCCAATACATGATAATCCAGCAATAAATTTCCAGCTAGCCAGTCATATGAAAAAACTGCTTATTGAGAAGAAATAATATTTTAATTAAGTCATTTTGGTTTTCAATAAATTGCCTGATAAATTCAACATTTTATTATAAACATTTATTACAATATAAACATTTTATATTCAGCATTTTATTATAAACCTAAGTTTTGTGCTTTATCATTTTACCTAATTATAGGCTAACATAAATGTTCTGAGCTAAGTTGAAGCTAGTATAAGTTATGAAGTTTAGTAGGTTGGGTTTATATTAAATTTTGGACTTGTAATGTTTTCAGTTATAGTGGGTTTATCAGGATGCAACCCGTTGTAATTTGAGTGTATGTTAAATGTTTCTGGAATTCTGCAGTTATCCCATTGTTCATCAATTTGCTCTAGCGGACACCAGTAATGTCTCCATTGTGAGACTTTTTGTTACTGTTTTTGGCATGTTGAATACGCCACGGATAGCTTGCCAGGCTCTGCCGTGTGGGTGGGATACTCTCGGTAGCTTGCCGGACTCTTCAAGAGGGACAGAGGAATTGAACCCAGGTCGGCCACATGCAAGGCAAACACTCTACCTGCTGTGCTAGACAACAAGCCCATCTCACCCATTTCATAGTTTGCCTAGTAGCCCTACTCTTATCTCAACTTACCCCCTTTCTGACACATATGATGGAAAAGTCTAAAGATCTGGGACATTTGTCCCCAGTTTGGTCCCTGTGTGATCTGTCTCAGTTAGTCTTGGAGACTCCAGTTTTAGGGAAAAGACTATTAACATAACACATACAAACACATTTGCTTACCTAATTCTTTGACTAAAATCTTCATAACACAGAGTCGAAAGATGTATGTGATTTTGAAGAAATGGTGACAAAGCTTTGAGTCTAATTGACTGTCTGTGACAAGTTAGTTAGCATCACTCTGTCTAGTTTCTTGTAAAGTGAATATGATTGGGGGGGCAGAAAGACAGTACAGGAAACAAGGCACTTGTTTTGCATGCAGCCCACACCAGAAGATAGCCAGAGAGATAGATAGAGAGAGATAGATAGATAGAGAGAGAGAGAGTGAAGAATGGGAGAGAGAGAGAGAAAATAAAAAGAAAGAAGAAAAACTGAACTTTGGAACTTTGGGCTGGCTCATCATCACCTTGGTGATGTTCTTTCTGACCTCCTGGTCCTATACTGGATTTTTTCCTACTATTTGAACTACTTACTCACTCATTATAGGGTCACTTCATTTGCTTTCTACTTAAGTGTCTTAATTTTTCCTGTGGATTCTTTCCACCAATTCCTTTTACCTACTGAGTATAAAAAAATCAAAAGAAGTAAGATGTCCTGGAATGATATAAATGCTCAATCTTTTCTTCATTGAAGAGGATGGATATAATATTTTTCAAATTTGAAATTCTGAGATCGACCTCTAAGTGAGTAGTTAAAACTGCTACAATGTCAGATAAATTTGAATTAATGAACAAAATAGGGAAAGCATATAAGTATACATTTTAAAACTTACAGTTTCCATTTAAACTTTTAGTTCTATTAGCATCATAGTACCAAACTAAAAGTGAACGCTTATAAACATGTGATGCTTGTGTTTGTTATGCTATTTTGTGCCGAGACTCTGCATGATAGGGATGGTAAATGTATAGTCACTCAGCTTAATGCATCTTAACATGTGTTCCTAAATTCTCATTTGTTCCTGTAGGGAGAAAATGTACTGAAATAACAACATGTTCGGAGCAATAACTTAGGGTTTCAACAATGTCCCTTCTTGAAAATCATGGCAGGTATTCTATCCTCTCCACAGCATCCTTTCTGTGAACACTAGACTTTTGTGGCAAGCATTCTGTCCTCTCAACTGGGACACAACCAAATAGAAATGAGGGTTCTCAGCTCAGACCTGGATTGGTGTTTTTAGGACACCCCTTGGGACTGTGAGAGTCTTGAAATGTGAAGGAAGTATAACTTGATAAATGTGCCTGTGCAAACTGTAGTCTGAACACCAAGAAGCAATATATCTGAGAATAATGGTCTCCAGATACTGGCTTTTCAAGAAAGGAGAAAAGTCTAAGGAGAAAAGGAGATAAAATAAGTTAAGGAGAAAAGGAGATAAAATAAGTTACCTGAGTTTAGGTTTAGTCCTATCACTCAAAAGACTTTGGTAGGTCTACATGTGCCAGGTATGTATGTATTGCTAAGAATGAAGGGCCTTGGTAGATAGATAGATAGATAGATAGATAGATAGATATAGCATTATATATGATATATAATGTCTATATGGTATTTTATGTTATATCACTTGTATCACTTGTCATCCTGTTGCTCAGAGATTTGCTCGAGCGGGTGCCAGTAATGGCTCCATTTGTTTCTGTCGAGTGCTAGGATAGCCCAATGGCATTTGTTTGCCCCAGGAACAGGAAGAGCATCAAATAGTTCATTCAGGGTCTTGATGAAGAAGTCTGACCATCTCATAGGTGGGAGGCCAGGCGTTCTTTTGACATCCTTGGAATCCAGTTGTTAACAGCTCTTGTCCAGTTGTCGTCTCCAAATCGCAATTCGAGCTCGGCCCATCTGTTTTTGATGCCTTAGCAAATGAGGCACCATCCCTGGTCCTGGACTGTCAACAGAGGCAGAGGTTGGAACTCTGGATTCCTTCTCTCACTTTAGTGAAACAAAGCTCTTTAGATTCCTCTTTGGGAGACCCGAATAGCGTTCTCATCCTGTTTTCGTAGGGCCCAGGTCTCTGAGGCATATGTTAGTGTAGGAAGAACAGTGGAGTCGAAAAGATGTGCCCGGAGCTGGAGGTTCCTCATCCTCTTAACAACTTCTTCAATGCTCTTGAAGGCGGTCCACATATGTTATATAATATATTTATATAAATGTCAGTTCATCATTTTAATATATACTGTGTGAGCTCTAGACTAGAATCTTTGGAATATAGAAAAATTAGGACACCAAAGGTGATGTTTTGTAGGACCCTGGACAAAGTATATTCTGACATTTCAGAGTTTTTTTTTAAAGCAATTCCCTCAACTCTACAGTGGAGCTATCATAGTGTGTAAATACCATCAATGTTAACAACATATGTTAAAATATAGAATGTCTATGAACAGTTTCAAGAGAGACAATAGGGCCAGAGAAATGGTACAGCAGGTAAGGAAGTTGTCTTGCAAACAGGTGACACAGGTTTGATATCCAACACTCCATATGGTCTGAAGAACCCCACCAGAAGTGTTTTCTGATCACAGAGCCTTGAGAACCACTGGGTATGCCCCCAAGTCACCTTCTCCCCCCAATAAAAAAAAGAGTGACAAAATGCATCATCTGGATCCTAGAAGCAGGGAGAAGCAAGGAACACTGGCCAATGTACCTAGTGTACCTGTACCAATGTACCTAGGAGAGAAGTGAAAAGATTAGTAGTTACAGGGCTAATAAGGCTGAAGAAGTCATTTTACAAAATTGAGAAGCTAGAGATTTTATCTTTGTTTATGAAAAAGAAGTATTGCAAATGTTAATGAATGGTGGAAAAATCCAAGTGGAAACTCACTATTATTGGCAGGAAGAATTAAAGAGTTGCAGAGTAAAGCAATGGTGTCAAAATGGAGAAATAAGACTAGAAACATTGTTTAGAGGTGTGGAAGTAATCACTTACAGGAGTTAAGGGTGTTTGCTTCTGAGAAGCTCATCTGGGGTTTGGTAGGCATTAGTTTGAGTCATTTGCTTTTTAAACCCTTTAGCACTATATAACTTTAAAGTTGTGCTTGTAATAAAAAATTTAGTTGGAAATGACAGATATTCAAAATAACAGCAATGTAAACAAGAAAGATGTTTATTTTTTTCTTGTGTGAATCCAGTCAGGGGTAAACAGTCCAAGGATGTAGTGACTGGGCTTGTGCAATCCTCAGAGCTACTGGTTCCCTCACTGCTGACTTTGTAAGACCATCCTAGAACTTCTCAGGACCCAAGGGTAATATCTGTGTGCCATCCAGCAGAAGAAAGGCAATGATGAAAAGTTGGGTCAAACAGATGATTTTTGTAGGGAGGCAGCCTGGAAGCTGTCATATGATACTTATTCTCACATTTTATTGGTTAGAACCTAACCATATGGCTCAGTTATGCTCAATAGTGGCAAAGAAGGTAGGAAATGTAATCTATCTACTAAATGTTTACATTCGGACCAAAAATTAATTCTACTACAACCCATAAAAGTTAGAATTTATGGAGAGCCAATTAGCCATCTCATCTACTTCACCTTTTTATAAATATAAAAAAATTGTTTAGAGCTATGCTTTTATAAGAAAATTCTGTAAAAGAAAAACTTTTTAAAATACAGTGAACTGATAAAAACTGATAGATTTGTGATAAGATAATCTATTTGAAGTAAAATGGTCCACTGCAATAGTTTTTAATATCTTTTTATAGGGCTAGAAAGATGATACAGGAGGAAAGGCTCGCCGGCTCCATCCCAGATACTACATGTGTTTCCCCTGTACCATCAGGGGTCACTCCTGAGTATGTAGCACTGCAGCACTGTCCTCCCATTGTTCATCGAGTTGCTCGAGCAGGCACCAGTAACGTCTCCATTGTGAGACTCGTTGTTACTGTTTTTGGCATATTAAATATGCCACGGGAAGCTTGCCGTGCTCTGCTGTGTGGGCGGGATACTCTCAGTAGCTTGCCGGGCTCTCTGAGAGGGACGGAGGAATCAAATCCGGGTTGGTTGCATGCAAGGCAAATGCGCTGCCCACTGTGCTATCGCTCCAGCCCCCTGAGTATATGGCCAGGAATGAAGAAAGAAAAGAAAAAATGTATGATAAAATATTAGAGAATAAAATAGATTTAGAAAATATGAAAAAAATATTTTTTAACAGTTACAAAGCTTTAATAATTGAGTTTAAGTCATACAATGATAGAACACCCATTCTCCACCAGTATACATTTTCCACCACCAATGACCTTAGTATCCTTCCTGCCACCCCCACCCCAGCCCACACCCTGCCTCCCTGGTACATAATTTCTTTCTTTCTCTCTCTACTTTTGGGCATCATGGTTTGCAGTACAGATTTGAGAGGCCATCATATTTGGTCCTTTGTGTACTTTCAGCACACATCTCCCATTATGAGCAATCCCTCCAACCACCATTGACTTAGTGATACTTTCTCTATCCCAGCTGCCTTCTCCCCTAGCTCATGAGCCAGGCTTCCAAATGTGGAGCAATCTTCTTTTATATTCCACAAATGAGTGCAGTCATTCTATGTCTGTCCCTCTTTTTTCTGACTCATTTCACTTGGCATGATACTCTCCATGTCCATCCACTTATAAGGAAATTTTATGATTTCAACTTTTTAACAGCTGTATAGTATTCCATTGTGCAGGTGTACCATAGTTTCCTTAACCAGTCATCTATTCTTGGGCATGCGGGTTGTTTCCAGATTCTGGCAATTATGAACAGTGCTGCAATGCAGACACAGGTGCAAATGTCATTTCTGCTTTTTTGCACCCTTGGGATATATTCCCAGAAGTGGCATTACCGGGTCATATGGAAGTTCAATTTCTAGTTTTTTTTGAGGACTGCCCATATTGCTTTTCAGAAAGTCTGGACCAGTTTGCATTCCCAAGAACAGTGAAAGAGTCCCTTTCTCCCCACATTCGCATCAGCACTGGTTGTTTTTATTCTTCTTGATGTGTACCAGTCTCTGTGGTGTAAGATAATCTCTCATTGTTGTTTTGATTTGCATCTCCCTAATGATTAGTGATGTAGAACATTTTTTATGTGCCTTTTGGCCATTTGTGTTTGATTTTTTTGAGGAAGTTTCTGGTCATTTCTTCTCCCCACTTTTTGATGGGGTTATAGTTATTTTCCTTATATAGTTCTACTAATGTCTTGTATGACGATCACGATATCCCATTAATCACCGATTTCACGGGTGGGCTCAGTAACATCTCATTTCGTCCTTTCCCTGAGATCTTAGAAGTCTATCTCGACTCGGCCCTTCTAACGATGATGTTGCACTGGGGGCTCTTCAGGGTCAGGGGAATGAGATCCAGCTTGTTACTGGATTTTGCATATGAATACACCATGGGAAGCTTGCAAGGCTGTCCCATGGGGGCAGGAAACTCTCAGAGGATTGCCAGTTTCTCCCAGAGGGAGAAGAAGGCAAAAGATATCTCAGAAGTAGCCACGTGCTTCTGAGAGTTTGCTTTTAAGTCTCTCTGGATGTTGGCTGTTGATGGGATTACACACACCTGGGTTCCTCTGCCAGTACATTCATGCATGTGGCCTGTCCGAACATGTGGAGAGGGGCCTCAAGCATGGCTGTAGCTAGGTTCCAGTGGTCTTCGGCCACCGGGAGCTCTGCTAGGGGTGGGGAGGGAAGCTGGAGCCCATCCCCTCCGAGGGGCCCCGGGGAAGACAGCCAGGCGTGTGGGCAAGAGACTCTCTGCATCACTCTCTTCTGAGAGCTTGCTATTAAGTCTCTCTGGATGTTGGCCGTTGATGGAATTACACACACCTGGGTTCCTCTGCCAGTACCTTCATGCATGAGGCCTGTCCGAATGTGTGGAGAATGTCTTGTATATCCTGAATAATAATCCCTTATCTGGTGGGTATTAAATAAATAATTTTTCCTATTCAGTGGGCTCTCTTTGTATTTGGTTACTGTTTCCTTTGAGGTGCAGAAGCTTCTTAGATTAATGTAGCCACATTTGTTTATGTTTGTTCCTACTTGCTTGGTCAGATGTCATCCTTAAACATCCTTAAAGATGCCTTTAGCTTCAATATTATCGAGGGCCTACATTTTCCTCCATGTACATTACGGACTCAGGTCTGATATTGAGATCTTTTTTAAAAAATATTTTAGTATTATTTATTTATAGTCATTTTGCAATTATTTTCGATAAATAATATTTTTAATTGAATCACCATGAAATACACAGTTACAAAGTTGTTCATGATTGGATATCAATCATACAGTGTTTTAACACCTGTCCTTTCACGGTTGTACATTTATTTATGTTTCTTTCTTTATTTTTTAATAAGTGAGTTACTGTGAGGGTACAGTTACAAATTTACCCATCTTTGTGCCTGTGTTTCCCTCATACAATGTTTGAGAAACCATTCCTCCACCAGTGTCCATTCATCACCACCAATGAACCCAGTATCCCTCCCACCCTCCAATCCTGTCCCGCCACCCACCAACCCCACCCCGACTCTGTGGCAGGGCATTCTACTTTGTTCTCTCTCCTTTAGGGTGTTGTGGTTTGCGATAGGGGTATGAGTGGCCATCGCGTTCAGTCTCTAGTCTACTTTCAGCACACTTCTCTCTTCTCGTGTGGGGTCCCCAACCACATTTTACTTGGTGTTCCCTTCTCTATCCAGGCTGCCTTTCCCCCAGCATGTGAGGACAACTTCCAAGCCATGGAGCCAACCTCCTTGTATTATATACTGCTATTCTTGGGTGTTAGTCTCCTACTCTGTTATTTTATATTCCACAGGTGAGTGCAATCTTTCTATGTCTGTCCCTCTCTTTCTGACTCATTTCACTTAGCATGATACTTTCCATGTTGATCCACTTATCTGCAAAGTTCATGACTTCATCTTCTCTTACATCTGCATAGTATTCCATTGTATAGATGTACCAAAGTTTGTTTGACAAGTCATCTTTTTCTCGGGCACTCGGTTTTTTTCCAGACTCTGGCTATTATAAACAGTGCCGCGATGAACATATAAGTGCAGATGGCATTTCCACTATACCTTTTTGTTTCTCTGGGATATATTTCCAGAAGTGGTATTGCTGGATCAAATGGAAGCTCAATTTCTAATTTTTTGAGAAGTGTCCATATTGTTTTCCAAAAGGGCTGAACCAGTCGGCATTCCCACCAGCAGTGTAGAAGGGTCCCTTTCTCCTCACATCCTCTCCAACAGCGGTTGCTTTTGTTCTTTTGAATGTGTGCCATTCTCTGTGGTGTGAGGTGGTATCTCATGGTTGTTTTGATCTGCATCTCCCTGATGATTAGTGATGCAGAGCATTTTTTTCATGTGCCTTTTGGTCATTCGTATCTCTTACTTAGAAAACTTTCTGTTCATTTCTTTGCCCCATTTTTTGATGGGGTTGGAAGTTTTCTTCTTGTAGAGTTCAGCCAGTGCTTTATATACCCTTGATATCAACCCCTTATTGGATGGGTATTGGGTGAATATCCTTTCCCATTCCTTTGAATTGCCTTTGAATTCTGGTCACTGTATCTTTTGCAGTGCCGAAGCTTTTTAGTTTAATATAGACCCATTTGTTAATCTCTGTTTCCACTTGGTTGGTCAGTTCCGTGTCATCTTTGAAGATACCTTTATCTTCAATATCGTGGAGGGTTTTGCCAATCTTGTCTTCAATGTACCTTATGGTTTGTGGTCTGATGTTGAAATCTTTAATCCATTTTGATCTGACTTTTGTGCATGGTGTCAGGTCGAGGTCTAAGCCCATTCTTTTGCATGTGGTTGCCCAGTTGTGCAAGCACCATTTGTTGAAGAGGCTTTCCTTGTTCCACTTCACATCTCTTGCTCCCTTATCAAAGATTAGATGATCATACATTTGAGGTTGTGTGTAGGGATATTCCACCATGTTCCACTTGTCTGCCATTCTGCCTTTGTTCCAGTACCATGCTTTTTTAATTGTTATGCTTTGTAGTAAAGTTTAAAGTTGGGTAGAGTGATGCCTCCAATCATCTTTTTCCCAAGAATTGTTTTAGCTATCTGTGGGCGTTTATTGTTCCATTTGAATTTCAGTATTGCTTGATCCATTTCTTTGAAGAATTTCATAGGTATTTTTATAGGAATCGCATAGAATCTGTATAATGCTTTGGGGAGTATTGCCATTTTGACAATGTTGATTCTCCCTAACCATGAGCAAGTGATATGTTTCCATTTCCTCATGTCCTCTTTTATTTCATGGAGTAGCATTTTATAGTTTTCTCTGTAGAGGTCCTTTACTTCTTTAGTTTAGCTGATTCCAAGGTACTTAATTTTCTGGGGCACGATTGTGAATGGGAATCCTTTTTTCATGTCCCTTTCTTCTGTGTCATTGCTTGCAAATAGGAAGGCCATGGATTTTTGGGTATTGATTTTATAGCCTGCAACTTTACTGTACAAGTCTATTGTTTCTAAGAGTTTCTTAGTATAGGTTTTAGGCTTCTCTAGATATAATATCATATCATCTGCAAATAGTGAGAGTTTGATTTCTTCTTTTCCTACCTGGCTTCCCTTAATATCTTTTTCTTGCCTAACAGCTATCACAAGTATTTACAGTACTATATTGAACAGCAGTGGTGAGAGTGGGCATCCTTGTCTTGTCCCTGATCTTAGAGGAAAGTCCCTTAGCTTTTCCCTATTGAGGATAATACTTGCCATAGTTTTGTGGTAAATGGCTTTTACTATCTTAAGGAAAGTTCCTCCCAAACCCATTTTGGTGAGAGTTTTCACCATGAACGAATGTTGGATCTTGCCCAATGCTTTCTCTGCATCTATTGATATGATCATATTGTTTTTATCTTTACCTTTATTGATATGATGGATTATGTTGATTGATTTCCCAATGTTTTACCATCCTTGCATCCCCAGGATGAATCCCACTTGGTCATGGTGTATGATCTTTTTAATGAGTTGTTGGATTCTATTTGCTAATATTTTGTTGAGGATCTTTGCATCGGTATTCATCAGGGATATTGGTCAAAGTTATTATGGTTGGGTTTCAGTCATACAATATTCAAACTCCCTTCTCTTCACCAGTGTCACTGTCATCCCGTTGCTCATCGATTTGTTCGAGAGGCCACCAGTAACGTCTCTCATTGAGAGACTTATTGTTATTGTTTTTGGCCTATCCAATACTCACAGGTAGCTTGCCAGGGTCTTGCGCGTGGGCTCTATAGTCTTGTTAACTTGCCGGGCTCTCTGAGAGGAGCGGAGGAATCGAACTCAGGTCAGCGCGTGAATGATGAACGCCCAACCGCTGTGCTATTGCTCCAGCTTGTCCTGTTGTACATATCCCTTGATAAATAGAAAATGACCTTCACTGTCCCTTCTGATCTTTTTCAACCTGAAATCTATGTTGTTGGATATTACTACAGCCACCCCAGCTTTTTTGAGGGAGTTATTTGCCTGCAGGATTGTTTTCCATCCTTTGACTTTGAGTTTGTTCTGACTGTTCAGGTGTGTTTCTTGCAGGTAGCAGAATGTTGGGTTAAGTTTCCGGATCCATTTTGCCACTCTGTGTCTCTTAATTGGTGCATTTAGGCCATTGACATTGAGAGAGATTATTGTCATGGGGTTTTGTGTCATCTTCCTTTGGAGTTTGTTGTTCTTATGGGGTTCTTCCTTGTCTTACAATAGCCCCTTCTTCTTTTAAGTTTGATTTTGAGTTTATGAAGTTCCTGAGCTTTTGTTTATCCGAGAAATAGTGTATGGTTCCTTCGAGTTTGAGTGAGAGTTTTGCCGGATAAAGTATTCTTGGTGATGCGTTCAATTCGTTGAGCTTTTTCACCATGTCCCACCATTCTCTTCAGGCTTGGTGGGTTTCCTCTGATAGGTGTGCTTAAGTCTAAGGCGTGCTCCTTTGTATGTGATCTCCTCCTTCAACCTTGCTGCTTGCAGTATTGTGTCTATATCCACAGCATCCATCATTCTGACTATGATGTGCCTTGGAGTCTTTTTATTCGGGTCTCTTTTTGCTGGTACTCTTCTGGCTCCTTGGATCTGGATGCCTGCCTCCTCCAGCTCTGGGAATTTCTAAGCAATGATGTCTTTCACTTTGATTTTTTCATTGGGGTTACTTCCCTTTGCTTCTGGTACTCCAGTGATTCTTATGTTGTTCCTCTTGAGGTCATCCCCTAGGACTCTGATTCACTCTAGGGGCATTTTGAGGTCTTTTGCCATTATTTGTTGTAGCCTGCAAGCTTTGTGCAGCTCATCTTCAAGCTCGCTGATTCTGTCTTGGGCTGCAGTCATTCTAGTGTTGAGGGCACCTACTGAGATTTTTAATTCATCTACCGATTCCTTTACTTGTGTGTCTTCCGTTCGTAGCTTTGAAATTTCTGCTCTCATTTCTTCCTGCATTTTCTTGGTGGACCGATCCAATGCTTCATTTATATCCTCCCTTAGTTTATTGGATGTCTGTCCCATGGTTGCTTGGAGTACATCTACTTTCCTCAAGATATACTCCCTGAATTGTTTTTCTGAAAGGTCGTGTATGTGGGTAGCCCCTGTTGAGGCGTCTAGCATCTTTTCTTCATCCTCTCTTCCTGGAGGGGATTTTTGCTGTTTCTTCATATTGGTATGGAAGTATAGAGTTGAAACGTTCTAGTTGTCTATCCCTATTCTGTCTTGCTGCGGGAAGAGGGGCTCTGTTGGCGCTAAATTGATAATGGTAGTCTTGTTCCTATTTTAGGATACTTCCTTACTCTCAGGCATTCATCCTGATTTATGTGGGGCCTCTAGTGAAGGTTTAAGTCTATGTTCTCCTTGCAAAGTTTCTGTTGTTCATGGATAGTTTTTGTGAAGTTAGAATAAGCTAATACACTACTGACCTAGAGTGACTGGGATGGCCAGGGTATTTTTCAAAGAAACAGGTTATACAGATCATACGAAAAAAATAATAACTGTGGCCGCTTGAGCAGCTGCTGCTCCGGCAGGAGGCCACACCCCCTTTGAGACCACGCCCCTTGAGATACAGGCCACGCCCACAGCAACCACTTGGGACACTGGCAGTGCTCAGGTCTGGGAGGTCGTAGGATAGCCGGGAAGGGCAGGGCCAGAGTGAGAGCCGTCCAAAGCCCAGTAGGAGGAGTTCACGGTGGGCCGATTACCTGCAGGACAGGGGCTACGCAGTTGGGGAGCGAGCAGAGAGGCGTGGCAATGGGAACAGCGTCTGGGAGGTCATGGGAAAGTGAAAAAAATATTTTGTTTGAAAAAAATATTTTTAAACTATTAAAAATTCATCTTAGAATTTTATTTCATCCATCTTTCTACTCAAATATTTAAATTTCACCTAGAACTCCCAATTCTTTATGTTTCTATTTATTTATTTGTCCTTACCCTTTCTGGTATCTCCAGCTAGAATTGCCTGCTTCTGTTTCTTCCCATGCCCCTTCCAGGCTCTCTGTCTTTTTTCTTAGCTTAGAGAACTGAACATAACACTTAGTTCAGCAAGTTGGAAAGTAACCCTTCCCTTCCTTCCTCCTTTCCACTTTATTTTTTCTTATTAAAAAATTTTAATTGGATATCTGTGAGATAGATAGATAGAGATAGATCATTATAAAGTTGTTCATAATTGGGTTTAGTTGTACAATGATCCAGCACCCATCCCTTCACCAGTGCACATTTCCCAACACCAATTTCTCCCATTTCTCCACCCCCCCAACACCCCACCCTCTACCCCCAGCCTCCCTCTATGGGAGGCACTTTCCTTCTCGTTCTCTCTCCTTTCCCTTTTGTGCATTATGGTTTTCAATACAGGTGCTAAAAGGTCATGGTTTGTTCAGGGCATTTGGCATTTTTATCAGGGCAGTAATTCTGGAATAGCTTTTCAACTGGCTGGCAGCTTTGGGTTGTGCATGTGACTGCTGTGGCTTCCAAAAATAAGGGAGGTGGGAGAGGTAGCCCATCCTGACCCTGAGAAAGCCTGGAGATTTCAGTCACAAAACCTACATACCAGACTTTTCAATAGATTTCAACAGATGGTGAAGTCCATCCTGAGATGGTGGAGTCAGAACGTGTGTACGGAGACAATTTTGGATTATGGAAGCAAGTGGCTGCTGGGGGCTCTGCTTTGGTGGGTACAGACCAACCTGCCCCACTCCAATATACCCCAACCTGTTCAGCCATGCGCAGGTCCAAGCTTAACTGAGAATTTTGATCTCTTTCGAAACTTATTTATGGGTCTCTGAAGCAAGACCTGTAGTAGAGCTTACAGGGTGGTGCTGGAGTTGGTTTGTGGGGCTGACTGCCAGTGCTTCCATGTGTATTGGGAAGTGGGGGGAGGTAGCCCTTCCCAATTCTGGGAAAGCCTGGATATTTCCATCACAAAACCCACATACCAGAATTTTCAGCAGATTATATCTGGTGAGGTCCATCCTGAGACAGTGGAGTTAGGCCAGGGATGTGGCAGCGATTTTGGATTGTGGAAGCAAGCGGCTGCTGGGGGCTCTGTTTGCGGGGGTTGCAGGCCAACCCGTCCCCCTCTGACATACTGGGTCTGTTCAGCCATGCACAGCCATGTTGATTTTGATCTCTTTGGAGATTTATCTATGGGTCTCTGAAATAAGGCCAATAAATGAGCTTGTATAGCTGAGCCAGGTGGTTTGTGGGTGTGGGTCCCACCTACCTAACTGTTGGCAGTTTAATTTCTTGATAAACCTGGTCCCAAGTTGTTGTGGTTCAGCCAAAGGCACGGCAGCAATTTTGGGGTTTCAAGAACCCCAAAGTCATCCTCAGGTTGCTGATGCACTCACCTCACAGGTACAGGTTGACTTGCTGGCGGCACCATACACCCTCCTTCCACTTTATACCTTTCCTTTACACCTTTTTAATTTCATGCTACTTAGCATATATCTGTTATACTGTAATTTTCAGAATGCTGGAGAAGATGCTGCAGTTTTTAGGGTTATCTGTATAACTGGAGTGATAGCACAGTGAGTAGGGCCTTGCACGCGGCTGACCCGGGTTCGATTCCTCTTTTCCCTTTGAGAGCCTGGCAAGCTACCAAGAGTATCCTGCCCGCACGGCAGATCCTGGCAAGCTACCCGTGGCATATTCGACATGCCAAAAACAGTAACAACAAGTCTCACAGTGGAGATGTTACTGGTGCCTGCTTGAGCAAATCGATGAACAACGGGAAGACAGTGCTACAGACAGTCAGTGCTACTGTGCAATGGGGAACAGGAGACTCAATCTCATTAGGTCATGGTTAAGGTTGCAACTGTTCATTTATTCTGCAAATACTAGATGCCCCATAGGAGTCAAACACCATAAAAACTCTTTTTATGATTTTTTATGATTCATTTTAAGGACCATCATTTTGGAAGCAATTTAACTTCCAAAAAAGAACTGTAATAGGTCTATTTCATCATCCTGAGGTACAACTCTAACACCAAAACTGGCCTTTCAGAAGAGTCTATCTGATCAGACTTTTGATAACTCCACACCTAGGCACTTGGACAGGGCTAGAAGAGCCTGTATTAGGGGCTTCCTCTCCTGAAGTGATTCATGCTGAGGATACCTTATCTTAGCAGGCCTCCTCCTGCCTGCTCCTACCAAACACATCTGATCTGACCTCCAGGCATTCTTAACGAACTCTGAAGCAAACAAAGTCACAGGATTTCTCCCTTCCTCTCAGAAATGATCTAGTTTCTTGCATAAATAGTTCATTTATTTACTCCATGATATAGCACTCTTTGTTAACTTCTTCCTGTTTCATTATATGACTTTTCAAAATTCATCACAGTCCAGATGGGTCTTTCATTAGGTTGAGACTTTTCCTGATATTTTTTGCTTTATATTTTTTCTTTGAAAGCAGTGGTTATGAATGACTTTGTGTGGTCTTCGTGCAATGTTTTCTGCCTAATATTTCTAAATTTTATTCCTGTAAAATTTGGCAAGAAGGGAAGAGGAAAGATAATACAAAATGAAAGGACAACACAAAGTCACTTTGTTAGGTTGAAAAACAAAAGGGTAATCTCTTTAGCTCACATTGCCTGCTGGGAGCCAAATATCCTGAATTTTTCTTATTGTTTTGACCTTCTTGGTGATAGTAGGAAAAGCTGGTGAGGAATGCTTGCAGAGATCACTTAACATCTCTGCCCTTTCAGCCAGGTTAAAGTGAGACTTGTCATTTTATACCTGAAAATAAGTTATAGTCAGGTATATTTAATGTGAATCAGGTTATATCAATGTCCTTTTATCTCCTGGCAAATTCTTTGTAGCAGAAAAAGACTGCATTGATAAAGATCAGTGTTGAAACATTGTATGTCTGAAACCTAGTCATGAGTAACTGTAATTTCACAGTGACTAAATAAAAACAAAACAAAATCAATGGTCATGGTTTAAACAAAACAATCACAACAACAATTCAGGTCCATGTTCCCTGGGCTTCCTTAAAACTCATTAGTTAGACTCTGCTGAGTGGCTCACCCACTCTGCCCTCCTTCCTAAGAGAGCAGAAGTTGCCTTGCTGTTAATGACTCGGGTATAAACTGGCAAGACACAGAGAAGGAACCTCTCTAAATGCATGCAGGTGGGCTTCTTGCCTCTGCAGAAGAGCCTCATTGTCCCTTTGTGAACTCACATTTAGTCTCTGGCAAAGCAATAAATGATAGCGTAGAATAGCAAGAGGGCAAATGGGGATCCTTAAAGAAGGTAGTTTGGAGGAGGGAAAAATAAAGGAAAGAAAATCTTTTGAAACACTGTAAAAGCAGTTTGGCCTCAGCATGATCCTATGAAACAGACGTTCTCTTCCAGTCTACCAAATTGAATTTACTAGTTTTTTAAAACTTTGGTGGCGGTTGCTGACACTGCTGTTGTATGCAGTGCCTGTACACCTGGTTGCTGCTCGCAGACACCGGCTGCAGCGTGCCAGGCGTGACGCAGGTACCCCGGCAATGCTGCCTGCTTTGCTCTCACTGAGGTGGGGGGGGCACAAAGCAGGGCTGCATTTCTGGGCCCTGTGTTTGCTTTTTAATTTTATTTATTTTCTCATTTTTTTTTGTTTTTCTGCCATACCCAGCAGTGCTTAAGACTTACTTCTGGCTCAGCACTCAGGAATCATTCCGGGAGAAGCTCGGGACCGTACACTGTATGGGGGTTCAATACTGGGTCAGATATTGCAAGGCAAATGCTCAACCCACTGTACAGTTTCTCTGGCCCCTTGTTTTTTGTTTTAAAGGACATTCTTTAGCAGAGACAAAATTTCTATAAAGCAATTGAATTTTTTTCTAGTCCTATCACTGTACTTTGATGAAGGGAGCTAGTGAGTCCAGATTCATGTCAAAATAGAAAAGGTTTGACCCCAATTTGTCCCCAGTAACCTATTGATAAAAAGCATAGGCTCTGGAGTTGGGCAAGCATGGACTTGAATTACTTAAACTCAGTGTTCTTATTTATAAAGCTGAGGATAATAGCACCACCCGACTCACAGGTTAGTCTAAGAGTGGAAACGTAATAAAGGTGAAATACAGCACTGTTTCTGGGCACTGCTTAGTCAACGGTAGCTGCTATCATTCACACTCAGTGTGCACAAAGGGAAGGTAAATGCAATAGGAGACAAAGGTTTCTTCTAAGTATGAGCTGTGGAGCTTTTAGCGACCACTGTTTAGTGTGTTCCATGGCCAAATTTCTGGAAAAAAAAACCTTTATAACATTTAGTTAGGGAGAAAAGACAGGCACGTGACACACGCAGCATGGTGAATACTATTCATCGTGCCTTTTAAAACATGGGGACTGAAAACACTTCAAGATAAATCTCTACGTGCCAGGCCCTTGGCAAAACAGAGAAATTGTCATTCTGAATCCAGGTTTGACTTGGACAGGGAACAACTTTTAAAAAACCCATGAAGACAGTAATTTACGGGAATTGTACTTACCCAAGGCTAAAGGAAAGGTTTCTGTCTAGCCTAAAAGTGATGTCATGCAAATTCAGAAGCAAAATGCTAAGGGAACATACTGGGCAGTGTTTCCCAAAGTATTTTCCATAGACCCCAAACATGACATACTTGGTGACAGTAAGTTTCCGTAGTCAAGTAGGCCTGGGAAACTGTAGATCAATTGTCTTGATCTAAACTGCTCATTGACATAAGAAAGACTTTCAGGAGCTGGAGCAATAGCACAGTAGGTAGGGTGTTTGCCTTGCAGCGGCCAACCTGGGTTCGAATCCCAGCATCCCATATGGTGTCCCCCACCCCCACCCCAGCACCGCCAGGAGTAATTTCTGAGTGCAGAGCCAGGAGTAAGCCTGTGCATTGCTGGGTGTGACCCAAAAAGCAAAAAAAAAGAAAAAGACTTTCAAAATTCCTAGAATATAAGGCAGTCTCTCATAGCAGATCATTCTAAAAGATTCCAGTTAGTCCTCTTATATTGCCATCAGAACTATGATTCATGTTTGAGTGAATCCAGGAATACATCATGTTTATGGTTCAGTGATCATGGAAGTTGCCATTCCCTCTTCAGGCATATGATAAGGACATATGACTCAATTCTACTGCTCACTGAAAATCTTTAAGGACACACAGACTTTGGGGGCTTCTAAATTAAAACTAGAAAAGGAGGGAAAATTCCTTAGGATGTGTCTGAATTTTTTGCTCTAGATAAGACTGTGTGAGAAGATGGTACCTAGAGTTTGTGGTCACCATCTTGTCACCACCAGAAAGTGACTGTGGGGATTCAGTCAGGAGAGCCTGACGATGTGGAATGCCCAACACCAAACTTCCTGCTAGTGTCAATTAAGGTCCTTAGTTAGGGTCACTGGTTTCTGTGGATGAAATGCAATCCAAAAGTTAACGATCTTGATTTATTCCAGCATCCCCTCATTTTGTGATACATGCTGTTAGTAGCTTCCTAATGACGATTCTTCCTTTCACAGGATCTTGCCCTGTTTATCTAAATGGGATAATTACCTGAAACCATGTGACCGCCTTGTTTAGAAGATGTCTGTATTCCCCCCAACACACCCTGTACCACTGCGCCCCCACCCTTGCCCATCCTCCAGCCTTCACCAGCAGTGCATACTCCATACTTTGGGAATGTGTGGATTTTTAATCCCTGGTAATCTTGTTCTTTCTGTCTTAGGTTTGTCATCTGGAAAATGTCAGTCTGGCTTATCCCCTCTCTGCCTCCTTCACCAGCTCTGCACACTGAGTGTCTGTGAGTCCAGGCACTACGGTCTCAGTTGCCTTCTGCCTACCCTGCCAGTTCATTGAGACTTTGCATTTCCAGATGTTAAATACATATACCTCTAATGAAATGACACCCCTGAAAAACTACCCAGGGAAAAATAATTTCAATTTTCATGATTATTAGTTTGGGGAACATATCCAGCAGTGCTCACTCTTGGCCCTGTGCTCAGGGATCACTCCTAGTGAAGTCTGGGGGACCATATGGGATACTGCGGAATGGTCAATTGTGTGCACAGCAAATGCTCTGCCCCACTGTACTAGCATTTGTCTACATCACTTTGTTATATCTAAGTGAGCATTTGTCATCCCAATTCACTTTCCTGTAGGTGAGGAGACGTTTAGCAAGGGTCACTGCACGTTGCTGACCTGGAGCAACCTGTCCACTTTGGACCCAGGAGCTGGTGTTCAGTCTGTGTCTCTCGGTGCCTGGCATCATGAGTTGGATTTGCTCTCCAGCTGCTAATTAGCAGGTTTTCTAGACTCCCACTGTAGAACCTGACAGTATATCTTTCCTTAAGACCAGCACAGTGAAGCTGGCCATCACCACTCAGGCTTTACTGCCAGAACATGGGTCAGGGATGTTTGTTTGCCCAAGACAACTCAGAACACATCTCAGGGCCACCAATTGCAGAGGCTCCTCTTACTTCAGAAATGGGCAGTCATTAGCCCTGCTCCAAACAGGCTCAAGGGGGTGGGCACTGTTCCATGTATCCTTGTAAGCACATCATTTTCTCTATGTGACAAACTCTCCTTTCGAGCCAGAAGGCAATAGCAATGATATGATTTGACAATTCCCCATTTCCCTTCGTGTTTGTGTGTGTATTGCATTTGGTTATTTGGTGGGTGGGAGAAGAGGGAAACAAAGAATTATGGAAAGAGATTTGTTCTTCTCCTCTTTCTCAGTTATCCCCCCATCTCCAAACAGCAGGTTTTACTACAGATTCTTACAAGCGTGGAAGGTGAGACTCAAGAGATCACAGAATGTGGGCAAGGACACCATCCATGCTCTTGATTCTGTCTCACATTGTCATTCTCAGGGTATGTAACATTTTGGTTGACCTTCTCAGCTTGGAATACATTTTTGTACAGCTATAAGAGAGTTGTGCCAAGATGTTTAGATCCAGTATGCTCAGTAACTTGGTATTGTGGGTGCATATTTCATCAGAGAAGGCAAGGAGAAGAAGCCGTTATGGAATGGTCACCGTATGTACGGTTCCAGGCCTTGGATCTAGTGGAGTCAGCCTCTATTGGAACCAAAGCTGACCAGAAATGGAGCTGTGACTGTTTTCCATATAAGGTGACTTTCCTTGCTGTGGTAACACAGTCTGCAGTGAGCTAACATTTAAAGAACATCCATCTGGGGTCTTCTCAAGAATACTGGGGTAATTTTCAAAGATGGAAGAAACAGAAAAGAGTCAGAGAAGACTTCCCTTTGAAAATACAGGTGTTGATAGCCATCTCTGACCTCCAATATTGGCATTGGCTTCTTTAGAAATTATATTTTTAATATTAAAGAAAGAACTAGTAAGCTTGTGCGGGCCTAAATGAATTTCCAATGTATCAGCAGAAAAGTCAACAAAAGGTTGTATTTCTTGTTCTAATCCCTTTACTTATTCCACCAAATGGTTTTCAGATGTTCAACCACACTGAAAGTAGAAAAGAAAGCCCACACCAGACGCTATGCATTTGGCCGCAGCAAGGTGTCTTAAAAACAGCATGATACAGATATTTCTGGAAGTAGTCAAAAATCCTCTTAGTAAAGACTACCTATGTGGCTTATAACTCCTACAGACAAGGCAAAATGGAGAATCAAAGTCCTGTTCATTGCCAGGATGAGATAAATCAGCATCAACACTCAGGTTGTTGAAGCAGACTGAGTTCTCTGTATCGTCTCCCTCCACCAGATTAGCACTGATGTCCTTACAATTGCTCCTGCAAGCGGGCAGCATCTGATTAGAAATGGAAGCAAGAACCTGTGATGTTCAATGTCTGTCAATCACTGTTTGCAAGTAATTTTCCACTTGTTTTATAGGTGATCAGCTAATGGTAGTTTAACTGAATGTAGTGCTGAGAAAGATTTAGTCTTTGGACCAATGATACATGCCATGGGTCCCTATGGAAACAGGTGTCCACAGATCAGTTATTTTCATCCTCTACAAAACAGAACAGTGGCAACCAGCAAGGGTTCCCAAGGGCAGCACTTGTTTTCAAATTCTGCTGCTTTCTGTAACTTCTAGTATTGTGGAGTTCAAATGTATATATACTCTTTCAAGAAAAATAAAAATTTTAAAATGCATAGCCTCTTTATTTTATAAAGGGATCCAATTTTCTTTGCAACTTTTTTAATTGCTGAGTTCTGGAAAGGAGGGCATGCAGACGTGCGGAGAGGAGGTGAGGGCTGCTTTAAGTTGCCTTTCACTTTTTGTATTTGAATTTCTTCTCATCTAAATAGCCTTTTTTTCAGGAGGTGGGTAATAAGGCATTTTTTGCTTTTGTTTTGGAACCACTACCAGACATGTGTGGTGTTGGGGATTGAACCTGGATGGACCAGTCACAAGGCAAGCATCTTGGCCTCTGCCCTGCTGTGCTGTCTCTCCAGTCCCCTAACACGGCTTCTTAATTATCCACTTACTTTTGTGACTGTCTGGTTCTGATATCCTGGTTCTTCAGGCTAATGTGTGGTTTGTTCTGCCAACTCTGAGACTCCATAGTCCTCCTAGGTCAGGTCTCTTCTTGCTTCTCTCTTATACTTCCACCCTTCTGTATTCTGTATTTTACATACATATATATACATATATACATATATATATTACCCCTAGTCAGGATACAGGGCTTATAGTCTATATGGGTGGGGTCAGTATATCAGTTAGGATTTTTGAGCTTCGAGGAACAATACTAAACTTCTATTTTTTCTCAGTTAAGACAAATTTAAAAGATCCTAGAATGTTTATTCTCTTACAAGAGAAAAAGTTCAAGCCAGGTTGGACTCCATGTATACTACACTCTTTAGCTAATTGTCAAGAGTTAATTAAAACATCTTTCCTCCACAATTAAAGACAGAGAAGAACAGTCCTTTGTTTTGGTTGGCTCTTCTTTTGTTTTGTTTTGTTTTGTAGCTACAACTGATAATGCTCGAGGGTTACACCTGGCTCTACACTCAAAATCACTCTTGGCAGTGCTTAGGGGAATCTTTTCCTGGTGGTGCTCAGGGAACCGTATGAGATGCTGGGACTCGAACCTGGGTCAGCTGTGTGCAAGGCAACTACCTAATCCTCTTACTCCAGCTATAACTCTCCTTTTCTTGGTTGCACAGACTATGCTTTTATTCTGTGCTTCCCTTCCCTCCCAGAAGGAAGAATCGTTTCCTCTGCATGGCAGAAGATACTGTGCTTATTGCTTCAGGTTGGAACCGTAAGTTCATTGATTTATATATCCTCAGTATTATATGTTTTCATCTATAAATTTAGAGTGAGGTTGCTCCTGATTTATGGGTTTGGAGGACTCAGTATATCATTTATATAAAGTTACTTAGTATAGATCCTACACAGAAAAAAAACTTTTTAGTGTTAATAACTATTAATAACTGTTAGACTGTTAATTTTTTATTCTTATAGGAAATGCTAATTTTCCCTTTGAGAAGCAAAGACTAATATTCTGAAATAGTATTCAAAACAATGATAATTGTTTCAAATTTGAATCACATCATCCCATTTTGAAGTGACAATTTTTGGTATATACACGAATTATATTTTATGATTTAGTTACGGTTTTGTTTATTTTTGCCACACAAAATATATGCCTACATATATTATATATAATATGTGATATGGAATTACACATATATAAGCTCCAGCTTCTGGACAGAGAGGTAGGGGTTTGCAGTGATGGGACGGGATGCATGGGAAATCTTACGATGGGGGAGGCAGAACCGGCCCTGCCTCCTGCCCAAATGAGACCCCGAGTGGTCGCCCATGTATAGCTCCTGAACAGCAATGATCCCAGCGCCATAGAAACCAATCTTGGAATGCAGCAGCAGCTGGCAGAAATGCCTCTGGACTTAATACCAGAATTCCAAATCTGGGCGGTCGCTTTTGTGACCGTGCAACATCTTATGTTGTTTGTTGCCATCAATAGAAAACATACAATCTAATGATGCCATTCTGACAGGCCTGACTGTTGGAGGAAAAACTTCGAATAATGATAGTTAGTTTCCTGTTGAAAATTGAATGTAATCAAAGTAAGGGAAGAGTAAAGTGAAAATCATCTGCCACACAGGCAGAGGGGGAGTGGGAGGGGGGTATACTGTGGTTATTGGTGGTCGAACACGTGCACTGGTGAAGGGATGGGTGTTTGAGCATAGTATGACTGAGACTCGATCCTAAAAGCCTTGTAACTATTCGCACAGTGACTCAATTAAAAAATAAATAAAAAGAAAAAAAGAAAAAAGAAGGACTAAAGGGGCTATTGCAAGACAAGAAAGAACCCCACACAAACAACAACCCCCAAAGGAAGATGACACATAACCCCATTACAATAATCTCTCTCAATGTCAATGGCTTAAATGCACCAGTTAAGAGACAAAGAGTGGCAAAATGGATCCGGAAACTAAACAGCATTCTGCTGCCTGCAAGAAACATACCTGAACACTCAGAACAAACACAGACTCAAAGTCAAAGAGTAGAAAACAATCCTGCAGGAAAAGAACTCCCTCAAAAAAGCTGGAGTGGCCATATTAGTATCTGACAACATAGATTTCAGGTTGAAAAAGATTCGAAGGGACAGTGAAGGTCATTTTCTATTTATCAAGGGATATGTAAAACAGGAAGAAATCACACTCTTAAACGTATACACACCTAATGAGCAACCGGCTAAAGAGTTAAAACAACTCCTAATAGACTTTAAAGAGGACATTGCTAGCAGCACAATAATAGTTGGAGACTTCAACACCTCCTTATCTCCTATAGATAGATCGACAAGAACAAATCTCAGCAAGGAAACACTGACTCTGAAAGAAGAAATGGAAGAGAGAGTCCTAAAAGACCTATACAGGGCTTTACACCCCTAAAAGAAAGACTACACATTCTTTTCCAGTGCACATGGAACATTTTCCAAGATAGACCATGTACTGGGGCACAAACATACCTCAATAGAATCAGAAAAATAGAAATTGTATCAACTATCTTTTCAGACCACGATGCGCTGAAGATAGAAGCTAATCACACACAGAAATGGAGAACCAAAGCAAACGCCTGGAAATTAAACAGCTCGGTGTTGAACAATGAGTGTGTCAAGAAGGAAATCAAGGAAGAATTCAAGAGATACCTCGAAACAAACAGCAATGAAGACACGAGCTACCAAAGCCTATGGGACGCAGCTAAAGCCGTGTTAAGGAGGAAATTTATAGATCTGCAAGCATTCCTCAAAAAGGAAGAAAGGGCCTACATAGATAGCTTGAGTTCACAGCTCAAGATCTTAGAAAAGGACTAGAAAAAAGAACCCAAACCTGACCGAAGGAAAGAGATAATAAAAATTAGAGCAGAAATTACCGACATGGAAACACAGAAAACAATTTGAAAGGTCAATGAAACCAAGAACTTGTTCTTTGAGAAAATAAACAAGATTGATAAACTGTTAGCAAGACTCACAAAGAAAGAGAGAGAGAGAACCCTAATAAACTGAATCAGAAACGAAAAGGGGGACATCACGACAAAAACCAAGGAGATTCAAAAGATCATCAGATTACTTTGAAAGTCTGTATGATACGAATCAAGTAAACCTAAAAGCAATGGATGAATTTCTTGATTCCTACAGTATCCCAAGATTGAACCAAGAAGACCTTGAATACTTGAATAGACCCATTAATATCAAGGAAATCGAAACTGTAAACAAAAGTCTCCCCAAAAACAAAAGCCCAGGTCCAGATGGATTCACTAGCAAATTCTTCAAAACATTTAAAGAGGACCAGGTGCCAGTTCTCCTCAAGCTTTTCCAGGAAATTGAAAAAACAGGAACCCTCCCAAACAGTTTCTATGAGGCACATATTTCCCTAATGCCAAAAGCAAACAATGACACAACTCAAAAAAAGAAAACTATAGAATAATATCCCTGATAAATACTGATGTGAAGATCCTCAACAAAATATTAGCAAATAGAATGCAACAACTCATCAAAAATATCATATACCATGACCAAGTGTGATTCATCCCAGGGATACAAGGATGGTTTAACATTTTGGCCATTCATATCTCTTCCTTAGAAAAGTTTCTGTTCATTTCTTTGCCCATTTTCTGATGGGGTTGGATGTTTTCTTCTTGTAGAGTGCAGCCAGTGCTTTATATACCCTTGATATCAACCCCTTGTCAGATGGGTATTGGGTGAATATCCTTTCCCATTCTGCAGATTGTCTTTGTATTTTGGTCACTGTATCTTGCTAAGTGAAATGAGTCATAAAGAGAGGGACAGACATAGAAAGATTGCACTCACCTGTGGAATATAAAATAACAGAACAGGAGACTAACACCCAAGAATAGCAGTATATAATACAAGGAGGTTGGCTCCATGGCTTGGAAGCTGGTCTCACATGCTGGGGAAAAAGGCAGCTCAGATAGAGAAAGGAACACCAAGTAAAATGTGGTTAGATATCCCTCTCGGGAAGGTAGATGTGTGCTGAAAGTAGACTAGACACTGAACACAATGGCCACTCAATACCCCTATTGCAAACCACAACACCCACTTGGAGAGAGAGAGATCAAAAGGGAGTGCCCTGCCACAGAGGCAGTGTGAGGTAGAGGGGATATGGGTTGGGGGGGGAGGGATACTGGGTTTATTGGTGATGGAGAATGGGCACTGGTGGAGGGATGTGTTTGTGAACATTGTATGAGAGAAAACAAGTTCTAACATGTGTGAATCTGTATCTGTACCCTCATGGTGATTCACTAATTAAAGAATAAAATTAAAAAATAAATAAAAAATAAATTAATTTTTTTAAAAATATAAGGAAATAAATAAATCCCTCCCCCCCCAAAAAAAAACTAACATAGAAAGTCATGTAAGTCATGGTGTCTAAATAAGTGAAAAAATAAATTTAAAACAAATAAAAACAACAGCACCACCACTAAAACCAATAATAAACTGAAAAGTACATATGGGTATTTACATTCTATCTTCTCGGAGAAACTCATAAAAAATTATTTCGTTTTTTTCCCCAATTTTTATTTGGGCAGCATGATGATTTACACTTCTATTAATAAGAGCTTCACACATGCAATATTTCATCACAATCCCCACCCAGAGAATGTCAGCAACCCTCCAGTTATATCTAAAGCTTTCATTCCACCCCTGAGACCCATCCTACTCCAGCTCTTTGGCAGACTCAGCTCTATAATTCAACCCTCAGGGTCTGTTACCATTGCCCAGTTTTTATCCTTTTACTATGTTTCTTATATTCTACATGTAAGAGATTATTCTAATGTATTACTTGTATCCCATTGATATTCGATTTGCTCAAGCAGGCACCAGTAACATCTCCATTCGTCCCTGTCGCGTGCTAGTGTAACTCAATGATATCTGCTTGCTCCAGGAACAGGAAGAGTCTCAAATTGTTCACTCAGGGTTATGACGAAGTCTGATCCTATCGTTGGTGGGGGCCATGCAGTCTTTTGACATCCCATGGAATACAGTCGGTAACAGCTCTAGTCCAGCGGTCATCTCTGAATTGCATTACATGTCCGGCCCATCTGATTTTTGACACCTTGGCAAACGATACAGCATCCCTGATTCTTGACCATCGATGGAGGTCGGAACTCCAGATTCCTTCTCTCACTTGAGTGAAACATGATACTCCTAGCATGGCTCTTTCGATTCCTTTTTGGGATACCTGAATAGTGTTTGTGTTGACAAGGACACCGACGACACGGATGCCACCGACGCCCCATTGTTGCATGTTCCAAGGAACCGTTCTTCTCCAGTGTCGAAAATGGCGTGCTGTGATTGATGCCTTCTCATTTTGGTCAGACCAATGATGTTGTACTTGATCTTCTGAGCTTGCATCATCAGATCCTCAATGGATGTTTCTGAAGCCAGCGTATATGCATTGAAAGTACAGACAATTATTTTAGTCTTTCTTCGTTTTGGCAGTCTAGTTCATCACTGAGATTTTTATCAGCCTCTCCTTGCTCATCCTTCTTAATGCTGCTGTATTGGGGGCTCTTTTGGTGTCAGACAATTGAGGCGCATTGTTGTTACTGTTTTTGGCATACTGAGTACACCATGGATAGCTTGCCAGGCTCTGCCATGCTGGTGGGGTACTCTTGGTAGCTTGTTGGGCTCTCCGAGAGGGATGGAGGCTTTTAGGGAAGCCTCCAATCACCCTTACAGGTGTTCCCACGGTTCATACCATATTTGAACCTCATCAAATATGGTGTGAAAATTATGAAAAATGGATATTAAGTGTCCTATGCTGTGTGGCCGCATGGCCCGGAAAGCAGCCTGGAGCGTGGCAGTGGCTGGGGACTGGAGGTAGTGGAAGTCTGTCGGTTAGGTATTTATCGGGCTCCAGTAGGGTGGGTCGTCTGGGTTTGATCCCTGGGGCGGGGCGCTGGAGATTGTAGGAGTTTTCGTGTTTTGTTGAGCCTGGAGTACAATGTCGAAAAGTTCTACTTTTCCTGCTTCTGTGGGCTTCACAGAATGAAGGATGTATGAATTTAATTTATAAGTTTAATGTAGGAACATTAAATTTATAAAGCAACTGTTAAGGGGACTAAGGAAAGACATCAACAGAAACACAATAGTAGTAGGCTATTCTAACACTCTTCTCTTACCACTTGACAGATCAGTTAGGCATAAAATCAATTACAAAAACACTTTAAAGGAACAAAGAGCCTAACAGACTTGTAACAGAGCTCTCCACCCCCTAAAATTTGATTTCTTTTCTAATGCACATGGGGTATTTTCTAAGATAGACTACATGGTGGCACATAAAATATGTCTCCATAAAATCAAAATGATAGAAATCATATTAACTAACTTTTCAGAATATGAAGCTTTGAAAGTGTAAATTAATCACAGATAGAAAGTAGAGGAAGCTTCAGATTTTTGGAAATTGAACAACTTGCTACTATAAGGCTAGGGGAACAAAGAGAAAAATCAAAGAAGGAATCAAAAGATTCCTGGAAACAAATAAGAAAGAAAACATGAGATATCAAAACATGTTGACACAACAAATGTTTTTCTAAGAGAAAAGTTTATCAAGAAACCAGAAAAGGCCCAAATAAATAATGCATCTATGCATCATAAGTTACTATAAAAAGATCAACACGTTAGCAGAGAAGGGAAATAATAAAATTTGCAGTGGAAATCAATGAATTAGAAACAACAAAAACCAAAAAGATCAACACAACTGAAGCTGTGTTTCTGAAAGAATAAACAATACTCACAATTATCTAGATTCACAAAGAAAAAGAGAAAACTCTAATAAGCCAATTAAGAAATAAAAGGGAGAATTTAAAGCAAATTCCATAGCAATTCAAGATATTATGTGAGATTACTACAAATAGCCTTTATGCCAGGAAATTGGGGAACTGGGAAAGGTGGATATATTTTTGTACTCCTTTAACATTTTACAACACTTTACAACTATTCTCAGATGATATGATACTATACCTAGAGAATCTTAAAACCTCTATCAAGAAACTCCTAGAAACAATAGACTTGTACAGTAAAGTCTCAGGCTATAAAATCAATTCCCAAAAATCTATGGCCTTCATATACGCAAATAACGAAACAGACGAAAGTGACATAAAAAAATCCCATTCACAATCGTGCCCCAGAAAATCAAGTACCTCAGAATCAGTCTAAATAAAGAGGTAAAGGATCTCTACAAAGAAAACTACAAAACGCTACTCCACGAAGTAAAAGAGGACACGAGGAAATGGAAACCTATTCCCTGCTCATGGATAGGAAGAATTAACATTGTCAAAATGGCAATACTCCCCAAAGCATTATACAGATTCAATGCGATCCCTATAAGGACACTCATGAAAATCTTCAAAGAAATGGATCAAACACTCCTGAAATTCATATGGAACAATAAACACCCAAGAATAGCTAAAGCAATTCTTGGGAAAAAGATGATGGGAGGCATCACGCTCCCCAACCTCAAACTCCACTACAAAGCGGTAATAATCAAAACAGCGTGGTACTGGAACAAAGGCAGAGCCACAGATCAATGGAACAGAGTAAAATACCCTACCCACAACCCTAGTTGTATGAACATCTAATCTTTG
This sequence comes from Sorex araneus, assembly GCF_027595985.1. Taxonomy (NCBI): domain Eukaryota; kingdom Metazoa; phylum Chordata; class Mammalia; order Eulipotyphla; family Soricidae; genus Sorex; species Sorex araneus. Next base: position 47,956,144 of record NC_073303.1, on the reverse strand, counting down.
ATAAGGGAGCAAGAATTGTGAAGTGAAGCAAAGAAAGTCTCTTTAACAAATGGTGCCGGCATAACTGGACAACCACATGCAAAAGAATGGGCTTAGACCTCGACTTGACACCATGTACAAAAATCACATCAAAATGGATTAAAGACCTCAACATCAGACCACAAACCATAAGGTACATTGAAGACACGGTTGGTAAAACCCTCCACATTAAAGCTACAGGTATCTTCAAAGATGACACACCACTGACCAACCAAGTGGAAACAGAGATAAACAAATGGGACTATATTAAACTAAGAAGCTTCTGCACCACAAAAGATACAGTGACCAAAACACAAAGACAATCTACAGAATGGAAAAGAATATTCACCCAATACCCATCAGTTAAGGGGTTGATATCAAGGATATACAAGGCAATGGTTGGAAGCTGCAAGAAGAAAACATCCAACCCCATCAAAAAATGGGACAGTGACACTCAATATCTCTATTGCAAACTACAATATCCAACAGGAGAGAGAACAAAAGGGAATGCCCTGCCACAGAGGCAGGATGGGGTGGTGGGGGTTGGGGTGGTGGTGGTGGGAGGGATACTGGGATAATTGGTGGTGGATAATGGGCATTGATGGAGGGATGTAAACTAAATACAAACATGAAAGTTCATAAGTTTGTAACTGTACCCCATGGTGATTCAATAATAAAAATTTTTTTAAAATAAAATAAAGTCATTCAAAAATGTAAAAAAATTACAAATCACAATCACGAAATCCCATTGATCATCGAATTTCTCGAGCGGCTCAGTAACCTCTCCATTCGTCCTATCCCTGAGATTTTAGGAGCCTCTCTCTACTTGCCCTTCCCAACGATGCCGCATTGGAGGCTCTTTCAGGGTCAGGGGGATGAGATTTAGCTTGTTACTGGCTTTGGCATGTGGATACACCATGAGAAACTTGTGAGGCTCTCCCATGTGGGCAGGAAACTCTCAGTAGCTTCCTAGTTTCTCCCAGAGGGAGAAGTAGGTTATAAGAACTACTTCTTATAAGCTTCTGGGAGCTTGCTTTTAAGTCTCTGGATGGCCGTTGATGGGATTACACACACCTGGGTTCCTCTGCCGGTACTTTCATGCCTGAGGTTTGTTCATGTGGAGAGGGGCCTTGAACATGGCTGTGGCTAGGTTCCTGTGGTCTTTGGCCACCAGGAGCTCTGCTTGGGGCTGGGAGGGAAGCTGGAGTTTATCCCCTCTGAGGGGCCCCGGGGAAGACAGCCAGGCGTGCCGGCAAAAAAAAAAAAAAAAAAAGGGGCAATGAAATGAACAGAAACTTTCTCAAGGAAGAAATACAAATGGTAAAAAGGCACATGAGAAAAAATGCTCTTCATCACTAATCATCAGAGAGATGCAGATCAAGAAAACTATGAAATACCATCTCACACCACAGAGAATGGCACACATCCAAAAGAACAAAAGCAACCGCTACTGGCATGGATGTTATGAGAAAGGGACCCTCCTACTCTGCTGGTGGGAATGCCGACTTTTGGAGAACAGTATGCATGTTTCTCAAACAATTAGAAATTGAGCTCCCATTTGACCCAGCAATACCACTCCTGGGAATATATCCTGGAGAGGCAAAAAAGTATAATAGAAATGAGATCTGCATTTCTATGTTCATTGCAGCACTGTTTACGATAGCCAGAATCTGGAAAAAAAACCCTAGTGCCCGAGAACAGATGACTGATTAAAGAAACTTGGTATATCTACACAATGGAATACTATGCAGCTGTAATAAAAGATGAAGTCATGACCTTTGCATAAAAGTGGATCAACATGGAAATTATCATGCTAAGTGAAATGAGTCAAAAAGAGAGGGACAGACATAGAAAAATTGCACTCATCTGTGGAATATAAAGTAATAGGATGGCAGGCTAGCACCCAAGAACAGTAGAGATAAGTACCAGGAGGTTGGCTCCACGACTTGGAAGCTGGCCTCACACACTGGAGAAAAAGCAGCTCAGATAGAGAAGGGAACACCAGGTAAAGTGTGGTTCAAGGACCCGCTGGGGATGGGAGATGCACGCTGAAAGTATACTATAGACCAAACATGATAGCCACTCAATGGCTCTATTGCAAACTACAACATCCCAAAGGAGAGAAAGAACAGAAGGGAATGCCCTGCTACAGACGAGGGGTGAGGTGGGGGGCTTGGGTAGGGGGGTGGGAGGGGTACTGGGATCATCAGTGTTGGAGAATGGGCACTGGTGGAGGGATGGGTACACGAGCATTGTATGACTGAAACGCAAGCATGAAAAGTTGTAAGTTTGTAAAAAAAATTTTACATCTGAGCCAGGAGGAAATAGAGCATCCAAGAAGATCAATTACTAACAAGGAGATTAAATTAATAATCAAAAGTCTCCTCCCAAACAAAAGCAAGGGTCTAGATGGGCTTATTAATTGAGTTCTTTCTTCCAAATCTTTGTGACAAAGTAAAGGGACATGTTCTAGGTGCTGTTAACATGGGATAATCACTGTCATCCCGTTGCTCATCGATTTGTTCGAGCGGGCACCAGTAACATCTCTCATTGAGAGACTTATTGTTACTGTTTTTGCATATCCAATACGCATGGTTAGCTTGCCAGGCTCTGCCGCGAACATGGGATAATAAAACTCCTAAAATAGCCAAACAATCCTAGGAAAAAAGAAGATAAGAATCTTCTTTCCCAACTTTATAATTACTGTACAGCAGTCAAGACTGAGTAGTACTGGGGAAAGGGACAGCCTCTCAGACCAATGAAATACAATTGAGAGCCCAGAGACAGATCCTCGGGTATATACACAACTGATCTTTGACTAAGGATGTGTGAAGTAGAGCTTCCTTAACATACAGTGTTGGAAAACACAGGCAAAAAAAAGTGTGAATACCTATCTCACCCCATATATCAAAGTTAACTCAAAGTGAATTCAGACCTTGATATTGGACCTATATCCATAAATTTCATCTAGAAAAACATAGGTATAATTCTACATGATACTATGTAGAGGAATCTTTAATGACTCAATTCTGTGGTTTAGGAATATGTTTAAGATAAGGATTAGGTTTATACTTCTCAGTATGATTCGGTCTGATATTCACTTCAGGGTTAGATATTTTCAGGATGGTTTTTAGTTTGAGTTATTTTTAGCATAGTAGACATATATTTTAGATTTGGTTTTATTTTCTGTTAGGTTTAGAATTCACATTTTTACAATACTGTTTATTTTTTTCTTGTAGTTTCTCAATTCTTCTCTCACTGTCTCTCTGTGTTCAGAGCCAAGAGGGAGCCTTGAGCACTGCCTGGTATGTCTCCCAAACGAACAAAATCTTAGCTATAGTAAATAGTATTGCAATAAACATAAATGCACATGTATACAAAAATATTTTGTATTAATATGTTTGTGTTTTGTGGGTAGATGCCAGGACGTGGAATTGCTGGAACATATGGCGGTTCTATTTTTAATTATTTGTGATTAAATAATTTGGCTTTTTGAGATGGTCCCTTCTCACTGGTGAGGCACTATATAACTGTTGCACTTCCCTGATAATAGTGATTTCCCTGATATAAGTGATTTCTTTTGATGGCAACTAATAATTTTTAACTTTTTAACATTTTAACACTGAAGTCTCTTACCTCCTTCAAATCTTGTGCACTTAAGGTTTTTGTACAAAATTATATATAGGATTAAAAGTTTTCCTTTCTTTTCTAGTTCATTTTTTGCATATAGGAATATGACAACTTTTGTACTGATTTTTTAAGCCTACCCCAATTTATTGAATTCACTTATTTATACTAAAAGTTTATTGGTTGACTCTGGGATTTTTATATTAATAAACTATTTTTTGTCCAATTGTTGTGGCTAGGACTTCTAATACCATGTTAAATAATAGTGATGAAAATGGACATCTTTCCCTTCTATTTGATAGTAGAGGAAGGTTTTCAGTTTTGCCAAACTACAGTGAGGTTAGCTGTAGTTTACAGGTAAGTATTGCGCATATTCTCAGGTTAGTTTAGGTTTAGTGATACTTTTATGATTACAGTTCATGGTTAAGGTCATGGCTTTTGTTAGATTTAGGTCAATGCTTAGGTTATGGTTGGAGTTATTTTTAGATTTATGGTCATTTATGGTCATTATTAGCATTTATTTGGTAGGTGTTTAAACTTATTTTATTTCTCTCTCTTTTACCTTCTGCTTTCAGAAATGCAAGACTTTTCTATGCACTGATTTTATTTCTTATCACTTTATTATATTGGTTTATTGTTTTTAATGGTTTTAGTGGTGTATTTATTTGCTTAGGGCCACTCTCCACACGTTCAGATGAGCTTCACGCATGGGAGAGCCTGTGGAGGAACCCAGGCCCTGGCGCCGTGTAATCACATCAACGGCCAACATCCAGAGACTACAAAGTGGCTGTGCGACATTGAATAGCCTAATTCTCCCGCTTAGAGAGCCTGAGAAGCTACTGAAGTCTATTGCCGACTTGGGAGAGCCTGAAAGATTCCCATGGAGTATTTATATCCAAAATACAGTAAAAGATATATACATACCTCTCAGAGAGCCCGGCAAGCAACCCTGAGTATCCCACCCACACGGCAGAGCCTGGCAAGCTACCTCTGGTGTATTCAATATGCCAAAAATAGAAACAATAGGTTTCATTCCCCTGGCCCTGTAAGGGCCTCCATTCGTTGGGAAAGACAAGTAAGGAGAGGCTGCTAAAATCTCAGGGCTGAGTGTAATAGAGACGTTACTGGTGCCTGCTCGAAAAAATCAATGAACAACAGGATGACAGTGACATTGACAGTGACAGTGCGGTATTTAAGATTTTTTTATGTATAATATAATAATATAAATGTATTATTAAGTAATATAATATAATAATATATGTATAATATACTAATAAGTATTATGTAAAATAATATTTCTATGTACAATATCATGTCATCTGCATATACCACTAGTTTTACTTTTCTTCGTTTGGATACATTATAATTTTTTATCTTACCTAGTTTCTTTTTTTTAATTAATTAATCAATTTTTTTCTTGAATCACCATGTGGAAAGTTACAAGCTTTCAGGCTTAAGTCTCAGTTACACAATTCTCGAACACCCATCCCTTCACCAGTGCACATATTCCACCACCAAGAACCACAGTAAAACTCCTCCCCCCATCCTCCACCTCCCCAGCACCCCACCCCGCCTGTGTAGATGATAAATTTCACTTTACTTTCTCTTTACTTTGATGAAATTCAATATTTCAACAAAAAATGCACTATTATTGTTTGGAGTCCACCCCCAAAGTCGGACCTGCTGGAAAGGAAGCATTTGATAATTTGTTTTCTATTGCTGAGAATGAAGAGATATGAGGTCGTGTGGCTACAATAGAGGCCGCGACGTTTTGGATTTCTATATTTTAGCATTTTAATAACTAAGTCCAGAAAAAATTTGCCAGAAGATGCATCATTGCAAGCTTGTATCTCTCTGCTACTTTATATTCCACAGATGAGCACAATCTTTCTATGTCTTTTTTTCTGACTTATTTCACTCACATGAAACTTTCCATGTTGATTTATTTATATGAAAATATCATGACTTCATCTTTTCTAACAGCTGCATAGTATTCCATTCTGTAGATGTACCAAAGCTTCTTTAGCTAGACATCTCTTTTTGGGCACTCCAGTTTTTTCCAGATTGTGGCTATTGTAAACAGTGCTGCGATGAACATAGAAATGCAGATGTCATTTCTACTATACCTTTTTGCCTCTCCAGGATATATTCTTAGGAGTGGTATTGCTGGGTCAAATGGAAGCTCAATTTCTAATTTTTTGTGAATCGTCCATATTGTTTTCCCAAAGAGCTGAACAAGTTGGCATTCCCCCCAGCAGTGAAGAAGAGTCCCTTTCTCCCCACATCCGCACCAACAACAGTTGCTTTGTTTTTGCAGATGTGGGCCAGTCTCTGTGGTGTGAGATGATATGTCATTGTTGTTTTGATCTGCATCTACCTGATGAGTAGTAATGTTGAGCATTTTCTCATGTGCCTCTTAGCCATTCGAATTTCTTCTTTGAGGAAGTTTCTGTTCATTTCATCACCCCAGTTTTTGATAGGGTCAGCAGTTTTGTTTTTTTAAAATTTATTTAATTTTAATTAGTGAATCACCGTGAGGGTACAATTACAGATTTATACACTTTTGTGCTTATGCATCCCTCATACAAAGTTCAGGAACCCATCCCTTCACCAGTGCCCATTCTCCACCACCAGTAAACCCAGCATCCCTCCCACCCTCCCCAAACCCATCTCTCCCCACCCCACCCTGCCACTGTGGCAGGGCATTCCCTTCTGTTCTCTCTCTCTCTAATTAGCTGTTGTGGTTTGCAATAAAGGTGTTGAGTGGCCACTGTGCTCAGTCTCTAGCCCTCATTCAGCCCACAACTCCCTTCCCCCGCATGGCCTTCGACTACATTATAGTTGGTGATCCCTTCTCTGAGTTGCCCTTTCCCCAGAATGTGAGGCCAGCCTCCAAAACAAGGAGTCAACCTCCTGGTACTTATTTCTACAATTCTTGGGTGTTAGTCTCCCACTCTGTTATTCTATATGCCATAGATGAGTGCAATCTTTCTATGTCTGTCTCTTACTTTCTGACTCATTTCACTCAGCATGAAACTTTTCATGCCCATCCACTTAAATACAAAATTCATGACCTCCTTTTTTCTAACAGCTGCATAGTACTCCATTGTATAGATGTACCAAAGGTTCCTCAACCAGTCATCCATTCTAGGGCATTCGGGTTTTTTCCAGATTCTGGCTATTGTAAACAGTGCTGCAATGAACATACATGTGCAGACGTCGTTTTGATTATACTTTTTTGCCTCTCTGGGATATATTCCCAGCAGTGGTATTGCTGGGTCAAATGGGAGCTCAATATCTGATTTTTTGAGAATCGTCCATATTTTTTCCAGAAGGGCTGAACCAGTCGGCATTCCAACCAGCAGTGTAGAAGGGTCCCTTTCTCCCCACATCCTCTCCAACAGCGGTTGCTTTTGTTCTTTTGGATGTGTGCTAGTCGCTGTGGTGTGAGGTGGTATCTCGTGGTTGTTTTGATCTGCATCTCTCTGATGATTAGTGATGTAGAGCACTTTTTCATGTGCCTTTTGGCCATTCGTATTTCTTCCTTGGTAAAGTTTCTGTTCATTTCTTTGCCCCATTTTTTGATAGGGTTGGATGTTTTCTTCTTGTAGAGTTCAAACAGTGCTTTATATACCATTGATATCAACCCCTTATCTGATGGGTATTGTGTAAATATCCTTTCCCATTCTGTGGATAGTCTTTGTATTCTGGTCACTGTATTTTTTGCGCTGCAGAAGCTTTTTAGTTTAATGTAGTCCCATTTGTTGATCTCTGTATTTACTAGATTGCTTAGTTCCGTGTCACCTTTGAAGATACCTTTATCTTCAATATCATGAAGGGTTTTGCTGACCTTGTCTTCAATGGTTTGTGGTTTGTGGTCTAATGTTGAGGTCTTTAATCCATTTTGATCTGACTTTTGTGCATGGTGTCAGGTCAAGGTCTAAGCTCATTTTTTTGCATGTGGTTATCCAGTTGTGCCAGCACCATTTGTTAAAGAGGCTTTCCTTGCTCCACTTCACATCTCTTGCTCCCTTATCAAAGATTAGATGATCATACATTTGGGGTTTCGTGTAGGGATATTCCACCCTGTTCCATTGGTCTACGGCTCTGCCTTTGTTCCAGTACCATGCTGTTTTGATTGTTACTATTTTGTAGTAAAGTTTGAGGTTGGAGGGTGATGCCTGCCATCATCTTTTTCCCAAGAATTGTTTTAGCTCTCCGTGGACGTCTGTTGTTCCATATGAATTTTTGGATTGCTTGAACTGTTTCTTTGAAGAATGTCATGGGTATCCTTATAGGGATCGCATTGAATCTGTATAATGCTTTGGGGAGTATTGCCATTTTGACAACATTGATTCTTCCTATCCACGAGCAGGGTATATGTTTCCATTTCCTCATCTCCTCTTTGATTTCATGGAGTAGCGTTTTGTAGTTTTCTTTGTAGAGGTCTTTTACTTCCTTGGTTAAGCTGATTCCGAAGTACTTGATTTTCTGGGGCACAATTGTGAATGGGATTGCTTTTTTCATGTCCCTTTCCTCTGCCTCATTGTTTGCACATATGAAGGCCATGGATATTTGGGTATTGATTTTGTAGCCTGCAACTTTACTGTATAAATCTATTGTTTCTAAGAGTTTCTTAGTAGAGGCTTTTGGCTTCGCTAGATATAGTATATCGTCTGCAAATAGTGAGAGCTTGATTTCTTCCTTTCCTATCTGGATGCACTTAATCTCTTTTTCTTGTCTAATAGCTATTGCAAATATTTCCAGTACTATATTGAAGAGGAGTGGTGAGAGTGGGCATCCTTGTCTTGTGCCTGATCTCAGAGGAAAGGCCCTTAGTTTTTCCCCATTGAGGATAATGCTTGCCCTAGGCTTGTGATAGATGGCTTCGACTATCTTGAGGAAAGTTCCTCCAAACCCCATTTTGGCGAGGGTTTCCATCATGAAAGAATGTTGGATATTGTCAAATGCTTTCTCTGCATCTATTGATATGATCATATGGTTTTTATCTTTACTTTTGTTGATATGGTGGATTATGTTGATTGATTTCCGAATGTTAAACCATCCTTGCATCCCCGGGATGAATCCCACTTGGTTGTGATGTATGATCTTTTTGATGAGTTGTTGGATCCTATTTGCTAGTATTTTGTTGAGGATCTTCGCATCGGTGTTCATCAGGGATATTGTTCTGTAATTTTCTTTCTTAGTGGTGTCTTTGTTTGCTTTTGGTGTTAGGGAGATGTGTGCTTCATAGAAACTGTTTGGGAGAGTTCCTGTTTTTTCAATTTCCTGGATAACTTTGAGGGAAACAGGCAACCGGTCATCTTTAAATGTTTGGAAGAATTCACCAGTGAAACAATCTGGGCCTGGGATTTTGTTTTTGGGGAGGTTTTTGATTACAGTTTCAATTTCCTTAACATTGATGGGTCTATTCAGGTATTCCAAGTCTTCTTTGTTCAGTCTTGGGAGATTGTAGGAATCGAGGAATCCATCCATTTCTTTTAGGTTCTCCTGTTTTGTGGCATATAGACTTTGAAGTAGTCTCTAATGATCTTTTGAATCTCACTGGTTTCTGTTATGATGTCCCCCTTTTCATTTCTGATTCAATTTATTAGGGTTCTCTCTCTTTCTTTCTTTGTGAGTCTTGCTAGTGGCTTATCAATCTTATTTATTTTCTCAAAGAACCAGCTCTTTGTTTCATTGATCTTTCAGATTGTCTTTTTGGTTTCCATGTCATTAATTTCTGCTTTAATTTTTATTATTTCTTTCCTTCGATCTGGTTTGGGTTCCTTTTTCTGGTCCTTTTCTGAGGTCTTGAGTCGTGAAGTCAAGCTGTCTATGTGGGCCCTTTCTTCCTTCCTGAGGAATGCTTGGAGAGCTATAAATTTTCCCCTTATCACGGATTTAGCTGCATCCCATAGGTTTTGGCAGCTCGTGTCTTCATTCTCATTTTTTTCTAAGTATTTTTTGATTTCTTCTTTAATTTCCTTTCTGACCCACTCATTGTTCAACATTGAATTGTTTAATTTCCAGGTGTTTGATTTGATTTTCCGTATTTGTGAGTGGTTAGCTTCTATCTTCAGCGCATCGTGGTCTGAAAAGATGGTTGATACAATTTCTATTTTTCCGATTCTATTGAGGTATGTTCTGGGGCCCAGTACATGGTCTATTTTAGAAAATGTTCCGTGTCCACTGGAAAAGAATGTGTATTCTTTCTTTTGGGGGTGTAAGGCCCTGTATAAGTCTATTAGGCCTCTCTCTTCAATTTCTTCTTTCAGAGTCAGTGTTTCCTTGTTAAGTTTTGTTCTTGTTGATCTATCTAGAGGCGATAAGGATGTATTGAAGTCTCCAACTACTATTGTGCTGTTAGTGATATCCTCTTTGAAATCTGTTAGGAGTTGTTTTAAATATTTAGCTGGTCGCTCATTAGGTGCATATATGTTTAAGAGTGTGATTTCTTCCTTTTGTACATATCCCTTGATATACAGAAAATGACCTTCGCTGTTCCTTTTAATCTTTTTCTACCTGAAATCTATGTTGTCGGATATTAGGATGGCCACTCCAGCTTTTTAAAGGGGGTTGTTTGCTTGCAGGATTGTTTTCCATCCTTTGACTTTGAGTCTGTGTTTACTCTGTTTGTTCAGGTGAGTTTCTTGCAGGCAACACAATGTTGGGTTTAATTTCCGGATCCATTTTGCCACTCTGTGTCTCTTGATAGGTGCATTTATGCCGTTAACATTGAGAAAGATTATTATGATGGGGTTTTGTGTCATCTTTCTGTGGGATTTGTTGTTCTTATGGGGCTCCTCCTTGTCTCAGATTAGCCCCTTTAGACCTTCTTTCAAGTTTGGTTTTGAGTCTATGAAGTTCCTGAGCTGTTGTTTGTCCGAGAAGTGGTGTATGTTTCCTTCGAGTTTGAGTGAGAGTTTAGCCGGATAAAGTATTCTTAGTGAGGTATTCATTTCATTGAGTTTTTTCACTATGTCCCACCATTGTCTTAGGGCTCGGAGGGTTTCTTCTGACAGGTCTGCTGTAAATATGAGGGGTGCTCCTTTGTATGTGATTTCCTTCTTTGACCTTGCTGCTCGCAGAATTGTGTCTCTATCCATAGCATCCGTCATTCTGACTATGATATGCCTTGGAGTCTTTTTATTTCGGTCTCTTTTTGCTGGTACTCTTCGGACTCCTTGTATCTGGATGCCGGCCTTCTCCAGCTCTGGGAATTTCTTAGCAATGATGTCTTTGACTGTGTTTTTTTCATTGGGGTTACTTCCCTGTGGTTCTGTTACTCCAATGATTCTAATGTTGTTCCTCTTGAAGTCATCCCCCAGGGTTCTGATTCGTTCTATAGCCATTTTGAGGTCTTTGGCCATGATTTGTTGTTGTCTATAAGCTTTCTGTAGCTCATCTTCTAGGTCGCCGATTCTGTCTTCGGCTGTGGTCATTCTACTGTTGAGGCCCTCTAATGAGATTTTTAGTTCATCTACCAATTCCTTTATTTGTGTGACTTCTGTTCGTAGGTTTGAAATTTCTGCTCTCATTTCTTCCTGCATTTTCTTGGTAGACCATTGCAGTGCTTCATTCATCTCCTCCCGTAACTTATTTGATGTCTGTTCCATGGTTGCTTGTAATAGGTCGACTCTCCTCCAGATTTCCTCTCTGAATTGTTTATCTGAGAGGTCTTAGATTTGAGTAGCCCCTGATGATGTTTCTGGAATCTTTTCATCTCCCTCTCTTGGTGGAGGGGATTTTCGCTGCTTCTTCATCTTGATATGGAAGTGTAGAGTCTGAGCTCTGTGGTTCTTTATTCCTGTTCCCTCTTGTTGTGGGAAGGAGTGTTTCTATTTGTGCTAATCTTCCCTTATTCACTGATAGGTTGTATAAAGTTAGACTAAGCTAATGGGTATTTTGCATAGGTGGTTGAGATGATTAAAGTGATTTTCAAAGAAATAGACAATACCGGGCCGGAGTGATAGCACAGCGGGTAGGGCGTTTGCCTTGCACGCGGCCGACCCAGGTTCGATCCCCGGCATCCAATATGGTCCCCCAAGCACCGCCAGGAGTAATTCCTGAGTGCAAATCCAGGAGTAACCCCTGAGCATTGCTGGGTGTGACCCAAAAAGCAAAAAAAAAAAATAGACAATACCTATTTTGCTAAGGTTAGAGACAATATCTGTGGAGATAATATCTGCGGCTGCTAGCATTGGCTGCTCCGACAGGAGGCCACGCCCACTTTGAGACCTCGCCCACTGAGATACAGGCCACGCCCCCAGAATCTTCCTGGCGGGGTCGCAGTTTCTCCCAGGTCCGCCGCAGGGAAGCGTTTCCCGGTTGGTCCTCACCTGTTCAAGACACATGAGATGGGGCGGCGCTGGGCTTGATTGGCCGTGGGGGCAAAGTGGGGGAGGATGCAGAGAAGCCCAAGCCGGCAGAAAGCCAACTTGGGGGACAGTTTCTCGCAGATCGGCGGAGTGCAGGAAAGCGTTTCCCGGTCGGTCCTCACCTAGGGTCAGCAGTTTTTTTCTTGTGGAGTTCAACCAGTGTCTTGTATATACTTGATATCAACTCCTTATCGAATGGGTATTGGGTAAATATCCTTTCCAATTATGTAGGCTGTCTTTGTACTTTGGTCACTATATCTTTTGAGGTGCAGAAGCTTCTTAGTTTAGGGTACTCTCATTTATTTATCTCTGTTTTCACTTTCTTGGCCAGTGATGTGTTAGCTTTGAAGATACCGTTAGCTACAATGTTGTGGAGGGTTTTGCCGACCTTGTCTTCAATGTACCTTAGGGATTCTGGTCTGATGTTGAGGTCTTTAATCCATCTTGATCTGACTTTTGTACATAGTTATAGGTGGAGACCTGATTCCATTTTTTTGCATATAGCTATCAGTTTTGCCACCACAATTTGTTAAAAATGCTTTCCTTGCTCCACTTCACATTTCATACTTTCTCATCAAATATTAGATGACCATATATTTGTAGGGGGGAGGTGACAGAATATTCAACCCTGTTCCATTGGTCTGCAGCTCTGCCTTTGTTCCAGTACCATGTCAGCTGTTTTAATGACTACCGCTTGGTAGTAGAGTTTGAAGTTGGGGAGGTTGATTCCTCCCATTTTCTTTTTCCCAAGAATTGCTTTAGCTACTCGTGGGGGCTTATTGTTCCATATGAATTTCAGGAGTCCTTGCTCCATTTCTTTGAAGAATGTCAAGGGTATTCAATAGGGATCTCATTGAATTTGTACAATGCTTTAGGGATAATTGCCATTTTGATAATATTAATTCTTCCAATCCATGAGCAAGGGATATATTTCCATTTCTTCGTGTCCCTTTTATATCCTGAAGTAGTATTTTGTAGTTTTCATTATACAAGTCCTTTACCTCTTTAGTTCAGTTGATTCCGGGGTATTTGATAGTTTGAGGCACAATTGTGAACGGGATTGCTTTTATGATGTCGCTTTATTCTCTCTCATTATTTGCGTATAGGAAAGCCATGGACTTTTAGGTGTTGATTATATAGCTTGAAGCTTTACTATACAAGTCTGTTGTTTCTAAGAGTTTCTTGGTAGAGGTTTTAGGGTTGTCTAAGTATAGTATCATATCATCTTCAAATAATGAGAGCTTGATTTCTTCCTTTCCTACCTGAATGCCCTTAATAACTTTTTCTTGCCTAACTGCTATTGCAAGTACTTCCAGTAATAAATTGAACAGGAGTGGAGAGTGGGCATCCTTGTCTCAACCCCTGATCTCAGGAGGAAGGCTCTTATTTTTTCCCCATTGAGGATGATGCTGGCTGTAGCCTTGTAGTAGATGGCTTTGACTATATTGAGGAAAGTCCCTCTATAGCCATTTTGGCAAGAGTTTCATCATAAATGGGTGTTGGATCTTGTCAAATGCTTTCTCTGCATCAATTGATATGATCATATCATTCTTATCTTTTCCCTTGTTGATATGACTGATTATGTTGATTGATTTCCGAATGTTAAATTAACCTTGCATCCCCGGGATGAATCCCACTTGGTCGTGGTGTATGATCTTTTTGATAGTTGTTGAATTCTGTTTGCTAATATTTTGTTGAGAATCTTTGCATCCGTTTTCATCAAAGATATCGGCCTGTAGTTTTCATTTTTTGTGATGTCTTTGTTTGCTTTTGGTATTAGGGAGATATGAGCCTCATAGAAACAGTTTGGGAGGGTTTCTGTTTTTTCAATTTCCTGGAAAATCTTGAGAAGAACTGGCAACAGGTCCTCTTTAAATGTTTGGATGAATTCGCTAGTGAATCTATCTGGCTTTTGTTTTTGGGAAGACTTTTGATTATAGTTTCAATTTCCTTGATATTAATAGGACTCTTCAGGTATTCCTGGTCTTTTTGGTTCAGCCTTGGGAGATTGTAGGAATCCAGGAATTTATCCATTTCTTCTAGGTTCTCCTATTTCGTGACATACAGATTTTCAAAGTAGTTTCTGATGATCTTTTGAATTTCTTTGGTTTCTGTTGTGATGTCCCCCTTTTTATTTCTGATTCTATTTATAAGGGTTCTCTCTCTCTTTCTTTGTAAGTCTTGCTAACGGTTTATCAATCTTGTTAATTTTCTCGAAGAACCAGCTCTTGGTTTCATTGATCTTTTGCATTGTCTTTGTCTTTGTCGTTGATTTCTGCCCCTTTAGTCCTTCTTTAGGTTTGGTTTTGAGTCTATGAAGTTCCTGAGCTGTTGTTTATCCACAAAATAGTGTAGCATTCCTTCGAGTTTGAATGACAGTTTAGCTGGATAAAGTATTCTTGGTGAAGTGTTCATTACATTGAGTTTTTTTCTCTACATGCCACCATTTCCTTTGGGCTTAAAGTGTTTCCTCTGATAGGTCTGCTGTGATTCTAAGGGGTGCTTCTTTGTATGCCATTTCCTTCTTCGACCTTGCTGCTTGCAGTATTGTGTTTCTATCCATGACATCCATCAGTCTCACTATGATATGTCTTGGAGTTTTTCTGTTAAGATCTCTTTTAGCTGGCACCCTTCGGGTGCCTTGAATCTGGATGCCCGCATTCTCCAGCTCTTGGAACTTTTCAGCAATGATTTGTTTGACTGTGGCTTTTTCATTGGGGTTGAAAATGAAAATGTCCTTCTGGTACTCCAACGATTCTAATGTTGTTCCTCTTGAAATCATCCCCTAGGACTCTGATTCGCCCTAGAGTTATTTTGAGGTCTCTTGCCATGGTTTGTTGTTGCCTGTAGGCTTCTTGCAGCTAATCTTCAAGCTCACTGATTCTGTCTTCTGCTGTGATCATTCTATTGTTGAGGGCAGCCACACAGTTTTTTTCATTTCATCTACTGAATCCTTCATTTCTTTTTGTAGTTTTTTATTTCTTCTCTCATTTCATTCTCGTATTTTGTTGGCTGTCTGTTGTATCGTTTCTGTCAGGTCCTCCTTTAACTTGTCAATCTTTCCATTGAGTTCACTGAACATCTTGAGGATTTCAACTCTGAATTCTTTATCAGAGAGCTCAAATTTGCAGGAAATGCCTATTGAGGTTTCTGGACTCCTTTCATCGTCCTCTCCTTGTGGTGGGGATTTGTGCTGTTTCTTAATGTTGTTGTGGTGGTATGGAAGAGAGACCTTCAAGATCAATATCCCTGTTCCCTCTTGTTGCAAAAAAGGATTCTGGATGGACTCGATCAATGGTGGTTGTATTTTTATTTTCCCCTTCTAGAACATGTCCTCCCTCTCAGATGTTCCTCTAATCCTTATGTGAAGCCTTGTGTTTTATTGTCCTACTGTTTATGGATAGCTCGGATGTTACTCTTGGACGTGACATAGGTAATGAAGGCTGAGATGAAACAACTGATTGCTGGGTTTCAAGAGAATATCTCTGGCCCGAAAAGAGGTCATGCCCACTTTGCTGATGCCACGCCCCTTCAGGATTAGGCCATGCCCCTTGTCGTATTTAGCTGAGTCCAAGACGCAGGCTGGGATGTGGGAAGGGAGGGTCGGGACATGTCACACACCTGGTCCAGAAGAGAAAATGGCTGCGGTGCTAGGGATTGGCGTGCTGCCAGCTGGGTCGGCCATCCAGGGCCAGGGGGTGGTGGTCTCTTACCTAATTTCTTATATTATGACTTCCACTGGTAATTTGTTAATTAATATGTTAATTATTATGTTTCATATTTATATTTTATATAAATATGAAAGTCCCATAATTTGTTAATTAATGGGAATTTTCAGGCACAGTCAGCACTGCTCAGGAGCTACTCCTGGCTCTGTGCACAGGGCTTACTTCCATCAGCTCATGGGAAACTAGATGCACTGGGGCTTAAACCAGAGTTGATTGCATACAAGGAAAATGCCTCTGCTCTATCTTTCTGGCCCACTATATCTGATCTTAGAGGAGAAGTTAAAAAAGAAAGAGAATATTCTGGCATAAATAACAAAATTCCAAAATCAAGTTATCTTCAGGCATGGTTTGGTCTAGAGGCTCACTGTGTTGAATAGACTGTGTTGAATAGAGAAGGCCTATTCTCTTACCTTACCAGTGAAGTCATTAATGTTTTCAAAGCCTTTAATTGCTCATTTTTATATTATGTTTCAGGTTCTTTTCTTATTTTTGTCTGGTACATCTTTGTTCCATATCTATTTTATATTCTCAGCCATGTTGTATTACAAAGGTTGTGACAAATATAAATTTAAGCCCAAAGTATAATATAAAATCTTTATATTACTATATATAGAAGATCTGGTGTGTAGGTTATCAAAAATATTTGCTTAAAGCATGAATTTAAAAAGGAACAGCATGTACACTGAAGAAATTCAATTCTCTGCTTCACAAGTTTCTATATTCCTGAAAGTCCCATTTTCTTTCTTTAGTGTACACTATTTTCCTTTCCTTCCTTCCTTCTTTCCTTCCTTCCTTCCTTCCTTCCTTCCTTCCTTCCTTCCTTCCTTCCTTCCTTCCTTCCTTCCTTCCTTCCTTCCTTCTTTCTTTCTTTCTTTCTATCTTCTTTTTCTTCCTTCCTTCCTTCCTTCCTTCCCTCCCTCCCTTCCTTCCTTCCTTCCTCCCTCCCTCCCTCCCTCCCTCCCTCCCTCCCTCCCTCCCTCCCTTCCTCCCTCCCTCCCTCCCTCCCTCCCTCCCTCCCTCCCTCCCTCCCTCCCTCCCTCCCTCCCTCCCTTCCTTCTTTCTTTCTTTCTTTCTTTCTTTCTTTCTTTCTTTCTTTCTTTCTTTCTTTCTTTCTTTCTTTCTTTCTTTCTTTCTTTTTCTTCCTTTCTTCTTTTTGGGTCACACCTGGCAATGCTTAGGGCTTACTTCTGGCTCTGCACTCAGGAATTACTCCTGGTGGTGTCCAGGGAACCATATGGGATGCCAAGAATTGGTTTAGCCATGTGCAATGGCTGAAAACATTTCTTTCTTTCTTTCTTTCTTTCTTTCTTTCTTTCTTTCTTTCTTTCTTTCTTTCTTTCTTTCTTTCTTTCTTTCTTTCTTTCTTTCTTTCTATCTTCTTTTTCTTCCTTCTTTTCTCCTTCCTTCCTTCCTTTAAGCAAATGTTCTACTGTGTTATTGCTTCAGTCCCCAGTCCCATTTTATATTTGAGATAAATATCTATTTTAATATGAATTTCTAAAAAATAGATATAATGTCTGACCTATCTTTTGATCGTTTTTGTGTACCCTAATTATTTTTATTTATTTAGAAAGTATGAAAACATATAGAATGATGAGTAATGTCTAGAATAATGGATGTATAATGAAATGCATGAATAATTATAATTTCATATTAAGAAAATTAATTTATTCAGTGATCATTTTTCTCAAACTTCCAGAAATTTCCTAAAGACAGTAATTGAGGGGAACTATCTTGTGCTCACAGACAGTTGAAATGACCTCAGTGAGCACAACACCTCTTTATTTTTTCCACCCAAGGGTACAGAAGTTGTGGGTAAATGTGAATGATGAAGATTCAGGAGTATCAATAATCTCCTTTTAGAATCATCATGGAACTTGAAAAGTTGTCTGGCTTGGTTTATGGAGTAAATCTAGTCTCATCCAGAGTTCTCTTTTCCTTTAAATGAAACTTGTATTCAGACTTTCACCAACGTTTTTGTTCTTTTATATTATAGTCCTCTCATTACTCTTCTTACCCCTGTAACTTAGATCTAATTTGAATGTCACAAGATGCTGATATAAAGAAGGTTACTGTGGCTTCTAACACTGGAACAGAGTAGAGTTTTTCTCCAGTAGAATGAACATTTTGCTTTTAATGAAAGATTCTAAATATTTGCTTCTATCCCATCAAATCTAGGCCTTGTAAAATTACACATGACTCAGGAACCACTTCAAAAATATAAAGAGTAGGCTATTTTTATTCAAAGAGATGGCATTTAGCAGTTCATTTTTTTCTTTTTCTGTTGGGGCTGGGGGTAGGAGGCATACCAGTCATTTTCAGGGCTTACACCTGGCTCTGCACACAGGGACCCCTCCTGGCAGGGATGGGAAGACCATATCGGTACCATGGATTGAACCCACGTTGGCTGTGTACGATGAGCTTCCTTCCCTTTGTACTCTGTACTCTGGCCCTGATGGTTCTTTTTGAGGTCCAAATCTAACGCCTTCACGCAAATCTTCATTGAATAAGAAAAAAGATAAATATTTTCTACTGTTGTTATTCCTGTCTTCAGTGCAGCTAATAATAGTCTTGACAGTGTGACTTAATCACGAAACTTTAGTCATGAATCAATAATTGTTAAATTATCCTAATTTCAATAATCTATGGTAAATAGGAGCTACTTCTCACTTTGTATTATTCTATAATTCAAATAAGAATTTTGTTGTTATATTGTTGTAGAAATTAGTCTAAGCAGATCTTCAAGATAATTGCCTCCATACCTGAATTTAAGGTTAATCAGGGCAGTTGGGCTATTGATGCTCCCAGGTTTTTTTTTCTCTTAATAAAAGTTAACTTTCTTCCTTCTAAACTATAAACACTATAACATTTTAGAATAAGCTGAAAAGAAACTTTAAAAAAATTCTCTTGAGAAATATAAAATCATGTTTTGAGCAGCATCAGAACCAAAAGAAACTAGTGTGTGTCCTGCGGAAATTACTGACAAAGTGTGCACTCAAAATTTGATTAGTCCTTTATATACCCTTGATATCAACCCCGAAGAAAACATCCAACCCCATCAAAAAATGGGGCGAAGAAATGAACAGAAACTTTACCAAGGAAGAGATACGAATGGCCAAAAGGCACATGAAAAAGTGCTCTACATCACTAATCGTCAGAGAGATGCAGATCGAAACAACCATGAGATACCACCTCACACCACAGAGACTAGCACACATCCAAAAGAACAAAAGCAACCGCTGTTGGAGAGGATGTGGGGAGAAAGGGACCCTTCTACACTGCTGGTGGGAATGCTGGCTAGTTCAGCCCTTTTGGAAAACAGTATGGACGATTCTCAAAAAACTAGAGGTTGAGCTCCCATTTGACCCAGCAATACCACTGCTGGGAATATATCCCAGAAAAGCCAAAAAGTATAGCCGAAGTGACATATGCACTTATATGTTCACCGCAGCACTGTTTACAATAGCCAGAATCTGGAAAAAGCCCGAGTGCCCTAGAACAGATGACTGGTTGAAGAAACTATGGTACATCTATACAATGGAATACTATGCAGCTGTTAGAAAAAATGAGGTCATGACATTTGCATATAAGTGGATCAACATGGAAAGTATCATGCTAAGTGAAATGAGTCAGAAAGAGAGAGACAGACATAGAAAGATTGCACTCATCTGTGGAATATAGAAAATAGACTATAAGACTAACGTCCAAGCATAGTAGAAATAAGTACCAGGAGATCGTCTCCATGGCTTGGAGGCTGGTCTCTCATTCTGGGTAACTCAGGGAAGGGACCACCAAGTAAAATGTGGTTGGAGGTCATGTGGGGGAAGGGTGATGCGGGCCGAATACAGACTAGAGACTGAACACAATGGCCACTCAACACCTTTATTGCAAACCACAACACCTAATCAGAAAGAGAGAACAAAAGGGAATTCCCTGCCATAGTGGCAGGGTGGGGTGGGGGGAGACGGGACTGGAGATGGGGGGAGGGATGTTGGGTTTACTGGTGGTGGAGAATGGGCACTGGTGAAGGGATGGGTTATCGAACTTTGTATGGGGGAAACATGAGCACAAAGATGTATGGATCTGTAACTGTACCCTCACGATGACTCTCTAATTAAAAATAAACTAATAAAAAATTTGATTAGTCTACACATAAACTGATATGAAATATCAGTGATCCAAGTTTTCACAGCAAGGGACAGAATAGAGCACACAGACTGAAGACAGTTGCTTACTAAGAAAGAAACTCCCTCATGGGAGTAATCTGGAACGGGTTCTAAATTAAGATGTTAGATTTCTAAGGGATTTCTAACGTGTAAAACCTTGTTTTAGGAATTGGCTGGGAAGTTATGCCAAACAAACACAGTGACACAATGGCAGAATAAGAAGGAAAAGACTTTAGGTAGAATCAGGAATTGAGGTCATCTTTTAGGATAGCAGAAAGAATAGCAGAAACCATCGTTTGGGGCTGGAGCAATAGCACAGTGGGAGGGCATTTGCCTTGCACACGGCCGACCCAGGTTCCATTCCCAGCATCCCATATGGTCCCCTGAGTACCGCCAGGAGTAATTCCTGAGTGCAGAGCAGGAGTAACCCCTGTGCATTGCGGGTGTGACCTAAAAAGCAAGAAAAAAAAATGGAAAGAAAGAAGCCATCATTGTTGCAATCCTCCTGGTGGACACAATATTGCATCTCACTCTCTGTGGAGCAGGGTGATGGGCACTGGAGCAGGAAAACCCCAAACTTGCAAAATGGTCCTGAAGTGAAACCTCAAAGGGGGAGTAACTGGACAGAGACAGCAAAACAGGGCACCTGCATCTTGTGTCTGGTCTTGAGCCTCACCGGACCCCCCTAGTGAAGTATGACTAAAATACAGAAAGCATGTTGTATGCCTTAAGCAAGTTATTCTAACTGGAACATGTAGACTTGAAGGGGCTTGGACCAGGGGGTAAGCAGAGAGGAAAAGGTAACAGGCCAATAGTGTTACGGTCTAATGTGATTGGACCTTCTGTAAGCCAATACTCTATAACAATGTGTGTATTTGGCAAGAAAATTGAGCTGTTATCACTGAATCTGCTCCCGGAGATGTTTCTCCACGCACCTGCCCTCCTTTGCTCCACAAACAGGGAACAGGTTCCTGCCTGGACCCAGTGCACAACCTGTCCAGATGTTTAGGGATAACAGTTCCCTAACAACCCTTCGTGGTCATACACCATGAGGAAAAATACCTTAAGAAAGTCACATTCACCTGAAGCAAATACTTGAGTTATCCAGGAACTAAGAGACACCAAGATTGTTTATGATTAGTAGACAAAAAGACGTGGACCCTAGAAGTCCACAGCTGACTGGTAGCAAGTAAGCAGCACTCCAATAGGAAGTTATCGGTGAACCTTAAATGTAGACTAAGTGGTAAATAAAGGCTCATCCAGCAATCTTTGTCCACTTTACAAAATTATTTTCATACTTTCATTGAAATTTCAATAAAAATAAATCTATATTTAAAGCGTAGCTTAAAGATCACCTTTCCAAAATTTCAACAAGCTGTAAGACCTAAAAATAAGACCTCATTCCCAAAGCATTCCTAACAGTGTAGGTCACTGGGCCCAGGTCCCTTCAGTGTTCAATGTTGGTCCCTTAGTTTCAGGAAGCTCACAACTCGTTTTAGTCATGTATGTTAAAGATGTTACTAGGAAGCACATCTTGAAATCTTATGATTTTAGGGTAGTTTGTTTTAAAATAAAGAGACAAACTGGAATGGGAAGGGTGTTTGCCCTGCATGTCCCTGTCTGGTTCAATACTGGCATCCCGTATGATCCCTCAAGCACCACTAGGAATAATTCCTGATCTCGGAGCCAGAAATAACCTCTGAATACTCTGCCAGGTGTAGCCCCCAAACAAATAACAGTAACAGACTTTGATACAGAGATTAGGTTTGTTGGGGAGTGCTCTTGGTGCAGGCAATGGGCAAAAGGAAGAAGCAGAATAGGGCAGAGAAGAGTATGCCTCGCTCTGGGCCTTGCGTGGGTCTATTAAGGTGCTATGGCAATGACACTATGCTTTTTTATATTCCAGTATTGCTCAGACTTTGGGTACAAATTGTCTCCAGGGACTTACACTCTTAGAGTATACTCTTGGATGAAGTACTTGTCTGCTACATGGCCAATTCACAGTAGGAACCTGCCTCCATCAGAGATTCTAGTTGCTCAGGGAACAAGGATTTCATTCCGATAGGCAGAAAGGATATGCACCACTTCATATAATATATATAGATTCAAGAAACTGTCTTGGAGTTTCTGTGAAATAAATCACTTGCATTTATGTTTCAACAATGGAGGTTCTGTTATTTCTTTATAGAAAAAAATCAGTGGGGTCGCGGCTTCCGCCATCTTCTAGAACTCACAACCCAGAGGTACAAGCTCGTAGTGACGTGGCGCACAAGAGATCATGGGATGGGGGGTGTTACGGGCACGCTCTCTGCACAGATGAGATCCAGAGCAGCCACGCACAACACGGTCCCTCTGCTCCTTAAAGACTATAATCTGGGAGGTCTACTAACCCATTTTGGCAACCAGAGACTTGTTATAGAAACGCATCTAGACTCAACTGAGCTACAACCCCATGCTGCCCAGGGAGAGGGAAGGATTTTCTCTCCCAATGTTTTCTTTCTATGGGGGAGATAGCAATGGCAGCAGCAGCGCCCACGCAGCTTCCGCCATCTTCTAGACCTCACAACCCAGAGGTATGAGTTTGCAGTGACGTGGTGCACAGGAGATTATGGGATGGGGGGTGTTATGGCACACTCTCCACCGAGATGAGATCCGGAGCAGTCACGCATGAAACGGCCCCTCTGCTCCTTAAAGACTATGATCCCGGAGGTCTACTAACCCATTTTGGCACCCAGAGACTTGTTATAGAAATTCATCTAGACTGTGGACTGAGCTAAAATATCAGAAATCCAAAACCGCGTGGCCGCAACAGCTCATATAATCTTCATTCTCAGCAATGGAAAACAAATTATCAAATGATGCCTTTTTAGCAGGTTTTATTGTTGGGGGAAAATTCCAAATAATAATAGTGAGTTCTCTGTTGAAATATTGAATGTATTCAAAGTATAGAGAGAATAAAGTGAAGATCATTAGCCACTCAGGTAGGGGGTGCGTGTGGGAGGGGGGTATATTGGGTTTCTTGATGGGGGAACAGGTACACTGGTGAAGGGATGGGGGTTTGATCATTATATGACTGAGATTAAAACCTGAAAGCTTTGTAACTTTTGTCACCGTGATTCAATAAAATAAAAGTTAAAAAAAAATCAGTGGGGCAATCTCAATAGATCGATAGAGGAGTTGGAGGTGCTAAAGGATATATTTGTATGGAAACTGCAAGTATAAAGCAAGAACAACATCTAAGTAATATTTTTGCTAAAGGCTTTACAGCTTCTTTGCTAAAGAAGCTGTTGGGGATCAAAGGGAAGAGGATATAAAAAGTAGGCAGTCATAAGGGGGGGACTGTCTGAGGCAGACTGGAAGGTGATGGTCAGAAGAAAATTGGGGACAATGGTGGTGGGATGTACACTGGTGAAGGATGAGTGTCCCACATTATGACTGAAACACAATAATGAACAATTTTGTAACTATGTATCTCACAGTGAAAATTTGGAAACAAAGTAGGCAGTTCCTGCGATGACCACTTAATTCTTCATTTTTGTAAGGGTCTTAGGTGATTAGTTAACAGTTATTGAATAACATATAAAGATCTCTATTATATTTAGGTTCCAGATGGTCCATGGCAAGTGTCTGCACTCTCTCTTCTCCTTCAAAGGCATTTTATTGGTTATAGATGGAGTTAGAAGTAAGGTTTTCCTGAAAAAGAGTTATTAGTTGGTAAGTTACGTAGTTGGCTAATAACATTTTTACTGACACATCTTCTCTTGATCTGGCAGCAAATACTTTTGAAATATTGCATATTAATATAATTCTGCCATGTGCTACACATTTTTTTTGCTTTGTGGGTCACACCCAGCGATGCACACGGGTTACTCCTGGCTCTGCACTCAGGAATTACTCCTCGCGCTGCTCAGCGGACCATATGGGATGCTGGGAATCAAACCTGGGTTGGCCGTGTCCAAGGCAAACGCCCTACCCGCTGTGCTATTGCTCCAGCCCTGCCATGTGCTACACCTGTAATGAGAATAACCTCTGTAATGTTTGTCCACATCTAATCG
Organism: Sorex araneus; assembly: GCF_027595985.1. NCBI lineage: Eukaryota > Metazoa > Chordata > Mammalia > Eulipotyphla > Soricidae > Sorex > Sorex araneus. The sequence continues at coordinate 47,932,169 of NC_073303.1, read as the reverse complement.
TGCGGTCAAAGTTTTGTTGTGATCACATCACACATCACACAACAATTCTACAATTGGTTTGTTAACCTACTTCAAAAGACAAGAGAATGAGTGAAGAAGTGTAGAGTCTATTTTTATTCTTACCTGCTAATGAATATTTGTGCCTCTGTGGCAGAATTTTGTCCTTCCCTGAATTTCAATTAGACATATGTCCTGGTGATGTGCTTACACAGAGAAAAGACATAATCTCAGTATTTCCAGTAGCAAAATTAGGCTAGAAAATAGCTGGCTAGTGTTCTAAAAATAAGTCTGAAAGTCATGAAGCCTGACATAAATCTTAGTTCAGTACTTTGGTTTAGTCCAATGATCATGAAAGTGAACTACCTTGCCTTGCTTAGAAATGTAAGTGATTAAGATACCAGAGTAAATCTAACTTAATTTTCATACATATTCATTTTCACTTTCATAGTATATGCGTTTGTACTTGACCTTGTGCAGATTCAATAACTCATGCTCTACAATAAAGCCTTTTCTTTTAATGATGATCTGCAGCATAGAATACATTTGAGTTAATTACTAAGTGGAAATAGCTAGAGAGTCTAATAAGAGAAATATCAGAGAAGTTTATCCAAAGTCTTGCTTTGGTTGATGTTGTTTGGAAGGGGAATATTTTGGTAAGTGAATACAGAGAATAAAACACTCTTTCAGCATGATAAGAATGTGCAACTAAAGAATCTAGGTTTGTTTCTGGGCCAAAGACATGGTACTACAGAGTAAGGCTAAGCGGGCCATTCCTTTTTAGTCATGTATTCTGATTGTGGTTGGGAAGATATGTTTGCAGTTGTGTCAATGTTTGTGCTCTTGGTGTATTGAGCTACTACACCATCACCCCAGTGTCAAAGACAGCTGTCCCACTGTCCCTATGCCACATCTAGCCCACTGCTTCTCTACCCAACCTGGTCTCCCCTACAGCTCCCCTACAGCTTCCCTCCACTCTGTAGTCAAGCTAGATTTCTTTTCACCATACACTGTCTGTTTCCTTACTTTGTTTCTTTACATACCATACATGAGTGAGATTTTCTGGCATTTTCCTTACTCTTTGACTTATTTTGCTTCATATGGGCTCTCCTAGTTCCATCCAAGTTTTAATAAATGACACCACATTTTAATATTTAATTTAGTATTAAAATTTAATAATAATCTGCGCCAGGCTTTTTTTCACTTGGGGCACCCCAAAGGGGGCTGGGTGATGCCCTCCCCACCCCAAGGGACCCAGCCCTGGCAGCTAACCTCCACTACCCAACCGCCGTCACGTTCCAGGCCGCTTTCCACATGATCGGGCCAAGCTTCACGCATGAGCAAACATATTCCTGGACCACGTGGCTGCATGACACTCCCTACCCATTTTCCATAAAATCATAGAGGTAAATATACATATATATGTATATATATATATATATATGTCTCTTGGAGAGCCCAGCAAGCTACCAAGAATATCCCGCCCTCATGGCAGAGTCTGGCAAGCTCCCTGTGGTGTATTCGATATGCCAAAAACAGTAACAATAACAGGTCTCATTCCCCTGACCCTGAAAGAGCCTCCAATCATTGGGAAAGACGAGTAAGGAGAGACTGCTAAAATCTCAGGGCTGGGACGAATGGAAATGTTACTGGTGCCTGCTAGAGTAAATTAATGAACAACAGAGTGACAGTGATACAGTGAACTGAGAAATAACCCTCAAAGAGTGACACATGCTAAACTTTGATTCATTAGGAAGTTAAAAAAGAAAAAAATAGTTTATTTGTATCATACAAATAATACTGCTACTTGTATTTTCCTATTAATTTTTTGTTGCCTCCATTTAATTTATTCTTTGTAAGGGCAAATTTTATACTATCTTTTTTCGACATTCTTTACCTGACCAGAAGCCTTCCTTCACAACCCCCAATTCTAATATTGACTTTAATCTGTTGATCTGGAAAAGACAAATCAGTTGATTTTCTCAGTTAGTCAATGTATATAACGTGACATAATCGACAGAAAACTTATGTGGAAAATACTGAGGAGGATAGTAAGATAAATATTCATACAAACAAAGTCATCCCATTTTAAGGATTCTAGGACCAAGGAAGGGGAATATTAGTTAATTTACTCTTTTGTTTAATCCAGGCCACTACAATGTCTGTTATGACTTATTGAAAGTTGAGGTGTATAAGAAAAAAACAAAGCAATGGATGGGGATGCTGAAAACATAAAATCTAGTCCTTGTTTAGCTTTTAGTTAGCTGCGTGACCTTGGGAAGGTCATTTAATCACACCAGGTCTCCATTTTTTTTTTTGCCTCAAAATGAGAGGTTTTGGGAAATGGGAAATAAGTTCAAAGCACCCTCGAAGTCTAAAGTTCCAATTTATGATTGCAATATATGTGAACTAAACAATCATCTAATTTATTCCAGGTCATGCCAAAATTAACTTATAATTAACTGACATTCTCCTCACTTTATTTCAAGCACTGAATAAAATTGAATTTACAAATTGAAATAAAAATGAAACAAAGCATTTGGCATGGGTAGTCTTGGCAAGAAAATATCAGTAATTAAGTTTCAAATGACTATTCTATATTCTTTATGTTTAATGTTTAATGAATCCATAAATGCTAAATGGAAAAGAACTATAGTCTCGTGTCTTTTTATTGTGTATAAGCATGTGCACTCACATCCCACTTAAAATAGGGGAAGGCAAAACAAGGTGGGTTTGTTGTTATTGTTGTTGGGGGCGACATCCAGAAGTGCTCAGCGTTTACTCCTAGCTGTGTACTTAGGGATCACTTCTGGTGGTGTGCGCGGGAAACACATGTGGGGTGGGGATTAAACCCTGGATGGCCGCATGCAAGGCAAGTGCCATACCTGCTGTACTATCTCTCTTGCCTAAAAGAGGATGTTCTGACTATGATCAGAATTTGCTATTCTTTGCAACAAATGGTTTGTGGTAGGTCTTTCTTTTTGTAGGGAGAATTGAGCTGTATGTATAAATTTACAACATTGTTACAGATAATGCCTAGACTTGCAATTCAAAATTATATCGGCAGACTTTATATTGGTTTGCCATACTTTGGGGGTATAAAATGATACCCCCAAAGATGGTAGTGTAAAATGAGGAGCCCATAGCCATGCCATCGGACTCTGCGCCAGGCTGTTTTCACTTGCGGTGCTCCAGAGGGGGTGGGCAAGAACCCTCCCCGCCCCAAGGGACCCAGCCCTAGCAGCTGACCTCCACTACCCAACTGCTGCCACACTCCAGGCAGCTTTCTGGACACATAAGACACTTCCTACCCATTTTCCCTAATTACCACACCATATTTGATGGAGTTCAGTCAGTAGGCAACAAATCATAGAGAGTAAGTATAAATATACACATATATACTATCGATAGATACATAGATAGATAGATAGATAGATAGATAGATAGATAGATAGATAGATACGCCCACACGGGCAGATCCTGGCAAACTACCCGTGGTGTATTTGATATGCCCAAAACAGAAATAATAGGTCTCATTCCCCTGACACTGAAAGAGCCTCCAATGGTTGGGAAAGATGAATAAGGAGAGACTGCTAAAATCTCAAGGCTGGGAGGAATAGAGACGTTACTGTTGCCCGCTCGAGTAAATCGATGAAAAATGGGATGACAGTGATACAGTGATTGGTAGACTTAGAGTTAACAGGCTGCAGTATAGAAAATCTCACATTCTATTACATGTCCTTAAGGTTTTTTAAAAAGTCATTTCACACACATGTCAGGATATCTTTGCTTTCCTTTCATTCTTCTGAAGTTTAAGGGTGGTCACTGGCAGAAGCACACAAATAAAATGTTCACAGCTCAGCAATCCCTGGATCCACATTTGGAATTCTATGTGGGTGGCATAGAAACTAGTTCCAGTAAGAAGGCAGGATGGATCTGTTAACAGAAATTAAGTGACTCAAGATAGAATTTTGAAAATTTTCATTTAAAGCCCTGAAACACTTAAAAATTATAATAGTAGAAAAACTCAATTCAGAATTGTTATTAGTATGAACCTATAAATCTTTTCAGGCAATCTTTTGATATGTCCAATAATTAGGTTTTTAAAAGCTCAAATCAGGCAGCAAGGTGGCCGATAACGTTGAGTTTTGCGTTATATTGAATTTTTTAAATTAGAGCTAGAAACAAAACATCTTTGTTCTCTACTTCAGTAAAAATGAGGGTGTAGAAACAGGTTGGAGATGACCATCCAAAACACAGACTGTGAAACACAATCCATTTTTCTATTTATAATTTTTTATGGGACATTATCAGCAAGCTTCATTCAGTAAGAATCAATTTCACTAAGTTTTACATTATTATTTAAATGTACATAATAATAATATAATATTAATGTGTTGTATTTCTTTTTCCATAAAATATTGAATCTTGCTTGCCTTACTATTAATAAATAACTTGTTTAATAATTTCATTAGAAAATTATAAAGAGTGAACGATTCATATTGCAAATATATATATTTTCCCAAAATATGATATGAATTTTAGCTTTGGGGATAGCAATCACTTCAAATTCTGCTTCTGTCTGGCTAGAGGTAGGGCAAATATCTAAATTGAGAGTAAAATAATTAATTTGATTATGGAGTGATAGCACAGAGGGTGGGCATTTGCCTTGCACACAACTGACCCTGGTTCAATCCCTCCATCCCTCTCGGAGAGTCCAGCAAGCTACAGAGAGTATTCCACCTGCACGGTACAGGTTGGCAAGCATATGGCTTGCCAGGCATATTTGATATGCCAAAAACAGTAACAAGTCTCACAATGGAGACTTTACTGATGCCAGCTCGAGAAAATCGATGAGCAATGGAATGACAGTGCTACGGTGCTATTAAAATTTAATTTAACATTTGATATTTTCTCAGTTGAACAGCATTCCTACTCTAATTTCTAAACCACTCATCAGTCACTGAACATATGGTTTATTTTTAAATCTTAGTTATTGTAAACAGTGCTGCAAACAATGAACACAAATGTGAGTATATCTTTTCAAGTTAATGATTTTTTGTTCTGGGGAGAGATGGCAATAACTGAAATCCCTGAATCAGAAGTAAGCTCTTCTCCCCTCGTCCCCTGCCCGTGGTCGGGGGCACATTCGGAAGCCCCTAGCCAGCCTGGCACCTCTGAGCCATCTCGCCAACGGGCCCTGACCTCTCCCTCTTCTCCAGGTTAGGGGCGTGTCCTCGCAGGGGGTGTGCTCTCAAAAGGGCCGTGGCCTATTTCTGGAGCGGTGGCCGCAGTTATTTCTCCCATTTCATGCAATGTGCCTTGGTCACAATCGGTATAACCTATTTCTCTTAAGATATCATCTTAGTCACTATATGCTAATAGTTAATTAGCCTATCCCATCATAATTTCAAAAACACTATCAGTGAACACATCAAACAGAAAAAAGTCCTTTTTTTATACATTAATAAGAGAAATAATTTATTAAAACTTGTTCAAAAACTAAAAATAGATGAGTATATACCTTCATTGTTAAAGTTAACTTTTTTTTAAAATTTTTTATTGAGTCACCCTGTGGAAAGTTACAAAGTTTTCAGGTTTAAATCTCAGTTATACAATGCTCGAATACCCATCCCTTCACCAGTGCTCATATTCCACCACCAAGAATCCCAGTATAGCTCCACCCCGCCCCCCCACACCCCTAACCCCCCCACGCCCCGAGCCCCCCACCCTTAGCCCCCCCCGCCTGTGTAACTAATAAATTTCACTTTACTTTCACTTTGATTGCATACAATATTTCAACAAAACTCACTATTATTGTTTGGAGAGTCTCTCCCCTAAAGTCAGACCTGCTGAAAAGGAAGCATTAGATAATTAAGGAGATCATAGCCCCACGTCTTCAATTGAGGCCCCTCACAAGGTAAGGTGGAGCGCCTGACAGTAAAGCCCATAACAACGTGAAGAAACAGCAAAAATCCCCACTGCCAGGAGAGATGGAAGAAAGGATCTCAGAAACCCCAACAGGGACTTCCCAGAAATACAATCTCCTCTCAGATAAAGAATTCAGAGAGGAAATCGTGAAGATGGTTCACGAACTCAAAGCGACTATGGAACCAACATCCAATAAATTAAGGGAGGACATGGATGCAGCGTTGGAATGGTCCACCAACATAATCCAGGAAGAAATGAGAGCAGAAATTTCAAAGCTATGAACAGAAGTCACACAATTAAAAGAATTGGTAGATGAAATAAAAAAACTCAGTAGTAGCCCTCAATAATAGAATGGCTACAGCTGAAGACAGAATCAGTGATCTTGAAAGTGAGTTGCAGAAAGCATATAGGCAACAACAAATCATGGCAAAAGATCTCAAAATGGCTCTAGAGCGAATTAGAATCCTAGGGGAGGACCACAAGAGAAGCAACATAAGAATCATTGGAGTACTAGAACCACAGGGAACAAATCCCAATGAAAAAAACACAATCAAAGATATAATTGCTAAGAAATTCCCAGAGCTAGAGAATGCGGACATCCAGATCCAATGAGTCCGAAGGGTGCCAGCTAATAGGGACCCAAATAGAAAATCCCCAAGGCATATCATAGTCAGAATGAAGGATGCCGTGGATAGAGACACAATACTGCAAGCAGCAAGATCAAAGAAGGAGATCATATTCGAAAGAGCACCCCTTAGATTCACAGCAGACCTATCAGAAGAAACCTTCCAAGCCCGAAGACAATGGTGGGAAATGGTGAAAAAAATTAATTAAATGAATGCCTCACCAAGAATACTTTACCCGGCTAAACTCTCAGTTAAACTTGAAGGAACCATACACTATTTCACGGAGACACAACAGCTCAGGAACTTCATAGACTCAAGACCAAACTTAAAAGAAGGACTAAAAGGGCTACTATAAGACAAGGAAAAACCCTACAAGAACAATAAACCCTACAGAAAGATGGCAAAAATTCCATGACAATAATTTCTCTCAATGTTAACGGTCTAAATGCACCAATCAAGAGGCACAGAGTGGCAAAATGGATTTGGAAACTAAACCCAACTTTCTGCTGCCTACAAGAAACACATCTGAACAGTCAGAGCAAACACAGACTCAAAGTCAAAGGATGGAAAACAATCCTGCAAGCAAACAACTCCCTCAAAAAAGCTGGGGTGGCCATACTACTATCCAACAACATAGATTTCAGGTTGAAAAAGATTAGAAGGGACAGCGAAGGTCATTTTCTACTCATCAAGGGATATGTACAACAGGAAAAAAATCACACTCTTAAACGTATATGCACCTAATGAACGACCAGCTAAATACTTAAAAGAACTCCTAACAGAGTTTAAGGGAGACATAACTAGCACCACGATAGTAGTTGGAGACTTCAACACTGCCATATCACCTCTGGATAGATAGACAAGAACAACACTAAGCAAGGAAACAATGGTTCTGAAGGAAGAAATGGAGGAGACAGGGCTAATAGACCTATACAGGGCCATACACCCCCAAAAGAAAGAATACATATTCTTTTCCAGTGCACACGGAACATTTTCCAAAATAGACCATGTAATGGATCACAAACTATACCTTAACAGAATTGAGAAGATATAAATTGTATCAACTATCTTTTCAGACCATGATGCACTGAAGATGGAAGTTAATCACACACAGAGGCAGAGAACCAAATCAAACGCCTGGAAATTAAATAACTCACTCTTGAACAATGAGTGGGTCACGAAGGAAAGCAAGGAGGAAATAAAAAAATACATTGAAACAAATGAGAATGAAGACACAAGCTACCAGAACCTATGGGATGCAGCTAAAGCTGTGTTAAGGGGGAAATTTATAGCTCTGCAAGCTTTCCCCAGGAAGGAAGAAAGGGCCTAAATAGATAGCTTGACTTCGCAGCTCAAGATCTTAGAAGAGGACCAGCAAAAGTAACCCAAACCAGATCGAAGAAAAGAAATAATAAAACTTAGAACAGAAATTAATGTTATGGAAACCCAAAAAACAATCCGAAAGATCAATGAAACCTAAAGTTGGTTCCTCGAGAAAATAAATAAGATTGATAAATCACTAGCAAGACTCACAAAGAAAGAGAGAGAGAGAACCCTAATAAACCAAATCAGAAATGAAAAGGGGGACATCACAACAGAAACAAAGGAGATTCAAAAGATCATCAGAGACTACGTTGAAAGGTATGCCACAAAACAAGAGAACCTAAAAGAAATGGATGAATTTCTTGATTCCTATAATCTCCCAAGACTGAACCAAGAAGACTTGGAATACCTGAATAGGCCTATAAATATCAAGGAAATAGAAAATGTAATCAAAAGTCTCCCCAAAAACAAAAGCCCAGGTCCAGATGGATTCACTGGCGAATTCTTCCAAACATTTAAAGAAGATTTGTTGCAAGTTCTCTTTAAGCTTTTCCAGGAAATTGAAAAAACAGGAACCCTCCCAAACAGCTTCTATGAGGCACATATCTCCCTAATATCAAAAACAAACAAAGACACCATTAACGAAGAAAACTATAGACCAATATATCTGATGAGCACCGATGCGAAGATCCTCAATAAAATACTAGCAAATAGGATCCAACAACTCATCAAAAAGATCATTACACCATGACCAAGTGGGATTCATCCCGGGGATGCAAGGATGGTTTAACTTTCGGAAATCAATCAGCATAATCCATCATATCAACAAAAGTAAAGATAAAACCATATGATCATATGAATAGATGCAGAGAAAGCATTTGACAAGATCCAGCACCCGTTTATGATGAAAACTCTCGCCAAAATGGGTATAAAAGGGACTTTCCTAAAGATAGTCAGAGCCATCTAACACGAACCTAAGGCAAGCATTATCATCAATGGGGAAAAACTAAGGGCCTTTCCTCTAAGATCGGGGACAAGACAAGGATGCCCACTCTCATCACTGCTGTTCAATATAGTACGGGAAGTACTAGCAATAGCCATTAGGCAAGAAAAAGATATTAAGTACATTCAGACAGGAAAGGAAGAAATCAAACTATCACTATTCGCAGACGACATGATACTATATCTATAGAGAAGCCTAAAATCTCTACTAAGAAACTCTTAGAAACAATTGACCTGTATAGTAAGGTCTCAGGCTACAAAATCAATACCCAAAAAACCATGGACTTCCTATATGCAAACAATGAAACAGAGGAAAGGGACATGAGAAAAGCAATCCGATTCACAATCGTGCCCCAGAAAATCAAATACCTTGGAATCAGCTTAACTAAAGAAGTAAAGGACCTCTACAAAGAAAACTATAAAACGCTACTCCATGAAATAAAAGAGGACATGAGGAAATGGAAACATATCCCCTGCTCATGGATAGGGAGAATCAACATTGTCAAAATGGCAATACTCCCCAAAGCATTATACAGATTCAATGCGATCCCTATAAGGATACCCATGACATACTTTAAAGAAATGGATCGAGCAATCCTAAAATTCATAGGAACAATAAACGCCCACGGATAGCTAAAACAATTCTGGGGGAAAAGATGATGGGAGGCATCACCCTCCCCAACCTTAAACTTTACTACAAAGCGGTAACAATTTAAACAGCATGGTACTGGAACAAGGCAGAGCCACAGACCAATGGAACAGAGTGGAATATCCCAACACACAACCCCAAATGTATGATCATATCTAATATTTGATAAGGGGGCAAGAAAAGTGAAGTGTAGCAAGGAAAGCCTCTTCAACAAATGGTGCTGGCATAACTGGACAACCACATGCAAAAGAATGGGCTTAGACTTTGACTTGACACCATGCACAAAAATCAGATCAAAATGGATTAAAGACCTCAACATCAGACCACAATCCATAAGGTACATCGAAGACAAGGTCGGCAAAACCCTTCACAATTTTGAAGCTAAAAGTATCTTCAAAGATGACATGGAACTAAGCAATCAAGTAAAAAACAGAGATAAACAAATGGGACTACATTAAACTAAGAAGTTTCTGCACCGCAAAAGACACAGACACCAGAATACAAAGGCAATCTACAGAATGGGAAAGGATATTCACCCAATACCCATCCAATAAAGGATTGATATCAAGTGTATACAAAGCACTAGTTGATCTCTACAAGAAGAAAACATCCAACCCCATCAGAAAATGGGCCGAAGAAATGAACAGAAACTTTTCCAAGAAAGAGATACGAATGGCTAAAAGGTACATGAAAAAATGCTCTGCATCACTAATCATCAGGGAGATGCAGATCAAAACAACTATGAGATACCACCTCACATCACAGAGAATGGCACACATCCAAAAGAACAAAAGTAACCGCTGTTGGAGAGGATGTGGAGAGAAAGGGACCCTTCAACACTGTTGGTGGGAATGCCGACTGGTCCAGCCCCTTTGGAAAACAATATGGACACTTCTCAAAAAATTAGAAATTGAGCTTCCATTTGATCCAGCAATACCACTTCTGGTAATACATCCTGGAGAGGCAAAAAAAGTACAATCGAAATGACATCTGCACTTATATGTTCATCGCGGCACTGTTTACAATAGCCAGAATCTGGAAAAAACCCGAGTGCCCAAGAACAGATGACTCGTTAAAGAAACTTTGGTACATCTCACTCAATACCCTTATTTGGAACCACAACACCCAAAAGGAAAGATAGATATCAAATTGGAATGCCCCGCTACAGAGGCGGGGTGGGGTGGGTGGATGAGACTGGGGGGGTGGGAGGAATATTGGGTTCATGGGTGGTGGAAAATGGACACTGGTGGAGGGATGGGCTCTTAAACATTGCATGAAGGAAAAACAAGCAGGAATATGTGCGAATCTGTAACTATACCCTCACTGTGACTCACAAATTAAAATTAAATAAATTTTTTAAAAAAGAAACTTTGGTACATCTATACAATGGAATACTATGGAGCTGTTAGAAAAAAATTAAGTCATGCATATAAGTGGATCAACATGGAAAGTATTATGCTAAGTGAAATGAACCAGAAAGAGAGAGACAGACAGAAACAGTGCACTCATCTGTGGAATATAAAATAACAGAGTAGGAGACTAACACCCAAGAATAGTAGTATATAATACCAGGAGGTTGGCTCCATGGTTTGGAAGCTGGCCTCACACGCTGGGGGAAAGTCATCCCATATAGAGAAGGGAACACCAAGTAAAACGTGATTGGAATTACCGAGCGGGGAGGGAGATGCACGCTGAAAGTAGACTAGAGACTGAACATGATGGCCACTCAATTGCAAACCACGACACCCAAAAGGAGAGAGAGAGAGAACAAATTGGAATGCTCTGCCACAGAGGTGGAGTGGGGTGGTGGAATTGGATAGGGGATTGGGAGTGATACTGGGTTCATAAGTGGTGGAGAATGGACACTCCTGGAGGGATGGGCTCTCGAACATTGCATGAAGGAAAAAGAAGCACGAAAATGTGTGAATCTGTAACTGTACCCTCACTGTGACTCACTAATTCAAAAATAAATTAATTATTTTTTAAAAAATTAAGCTCTATTTTTAACAGTTTTAAATTTTTTAAAATTTTTATCGAATCACTGTGAGATAGTTACAAGCTTTCATGTTTGGGTTCACTTGTATCACCTGTAGTCCCGTTGATCTTCGATTTGCTCGAGCGGGCACCAGTAACATCTCCTGTTGTTCCTGTCGCGAGCTATTGCAGCCCAATGATATCTGCTAGCTCCAGGAACAGGAAGAGTATCAAATCGTTCATTCAGAGATTTGACGAAGAAATCTGACCATCTAGTTAGTAGGCAGCCACGAGGTCTTCTGATGTCTCATGGAATCCAGTCAGTAACAGCTCTAGTCCATTGGTTGTCTCTGAATCGCATTACATGACCAGCCCATCTAATTTTTAATGTTTGGGTTACAATTACAAAATGATCAAGCACCCATCCCTCCACCAGTGCACATTCCCCACCACCAATATCCCGGGTATACCCCCGCTTTCCCACCCTCCCCCTGCCTCCATGGCAGACAATATTCCCCATACTCTCTCTCTACTTTTGGGCATTATGGCTTGCAACACAGACACTGAGAGGTCATCATGTTTGGTCCATTATCTACTTTCGGCATGCATCTCCCATCCCAAGTGATTCCTCCATTCATCATTTTTTTAGTGATCCCTTCTCTATTCCATCTCCCTTCTCCCCTCTGCTCCTGAAGCAGGCTTCCAGCTAGGGGGCAAACTTCCTGGCCTTTTGTTCCCTCTTTCTTTCTGGATATTATAGTTTGCACTAGAGGCATAGAGTTGCCATTGTGTACAATCTATGGTCTACATTCAGCTCGCATTTCCCAACCCAAGCTGGTTTTCCAAATACCCTTTAATTGGTGCTCCCTTCTCAATCTGAGCTGCCTTTTCCCCAGCATTTGAGGCCAGTTTCCAAGCCATGAAGTAAACCTCCTGGTCCTTATCTCTACTATTCTTGGGTGTTATTCTCCCATTCTGTTACTTCATTTTCCACACATGAGTGCAATCTTTCTATGTCTCTCCCTCTCTTTCTGACTCATTTCAATTAACAAGATACATTCCATGTTGATCCATTTGTATGCAAATTTCATGACTTCATCTTTTCTAATAGCTGCATAGTATTCCATTCTGTAGATACACCAAAGTTTCTTTAAACAATCATCTGTTCTTTGGCACTCAGGTTTTTTCCCAGATTTTGGCTATTGTAAACAGTGCAGCAATGAACACACAAGTGTAGATGTCATTTCTGCTACAGTCTTTTGCCTCTCCAGGATATACTCCCAAAAGTGGTATAGTGAGGTCAAATGGGAGCTTAATTTCTAATTTTTTGAGAATCATTCATACTGTTTTCCAAAAGAATTGAACCAATCAGCATTCCCACCAGCAGTGAAGGAGAGTCTCTTTCTCCCCACATCCGTGCCAATTCCAGTTTCTTTTGTTCTTCTGGATGTGGGCCGACCAATTTAGCCCCTTTGGAAAACAGTATGGACGCTTCTCAAAAAATTAGAAATTGAGCTTCCATTTGACCCGGCAATACCACTTCTGGGAATATACCCCGGAGATGCAAAAAAAGTATAGTAAAAGTGACATCTTCATCTATATGTTCATTGTAGCACTGTTTACAATAGCCAGAATCTGGGGGAAAAAAAACCCGAGTGCCTGAGAACAGATGACTGGTTAAAGAAATTTTGGTACATCTACACAATAGAATACTATGCAGCTGTTAGAAAAGATGAAGTTATGAAATTTGCATATAGGTGGATCAACATGAAAAGTATCATGTTAAGTGAAATGAGTCAGAAAGAGAGGGAGAGACATAGAAAGATTGCACTCATTTGTGGAATATAAAGTAACAGAATGGGAGATTAACACCCAAGAATAGTAGAGATAAGTACCAGGAGGATTACTCCACAGCTTGGAAGCTTGCCTCTCATGCTGGGGGAAAAAGCATCTCAGATAGAAAAGGGACGACCAAGCAAAGGGTGCTAGGTGGGCCCACTAGGGATGGGCGATATGGGCTGAAAATGGACTATAGACTGAACATTATGCCTACTTATTACCTCTATAGCAAACCACAACACCCGTAAGAAAAGAGAGAGCAAAAGGGAATGCCCTACAACAGAGGCAGGGTGGGGTGGAGGGGACAGGGTGGGGATGGTGGGAGGGATGCTGGGACCATTGGTGGTAGAAAATGGGCACTGGTGGAGGAATGGGTACTCGATCACTGTATGACAGAAACGCAAGCACGAAAGTTTGTAAATCTGTAACTTTATCTCACGGTGATTCACTAGTAAAATTTTTTTAAAAAACAGTAACAAGTCTCACAATTGAGACATTACTGGTGCCTGCTAGAGCAAATTAATAAACAATGGGACGACAGTGCTCGACACAGTGCATATATATTTATATATGAGTTCTCATATAAAAATATATGTACAAAATGAATTAATGTTTCACCCAAAACAGTAAAATATCTACTTCCGTTGTATAAAATAATTACATTACCAATTTCTAGTTGTATTTTGGCATGTATACAAGATGCTATATATTGATGTAAAGCATTACTATTTAAAAAATAAAAGAAGAAGACATCCAACCCCATCAGAAAATGGGGTGATGAAATGAACAGAAACTTTCTCAGAGAAGATAGCCGAATGGCCAAAAGACACACGGAGATGCATATCAAAACAATAATGAGATATCTTTAATTTTTGAGACCTCTCCATGCTGTTTTTCATAGAGGCTGAACAAAATGTTATTCCCAACAATGGGTTCTTTTCAACATATGCCCAGCGGCACTGGCTGTTTTTAGTCTCTTTGGTATGGGACATTCTGGTTGGTGTTTCATCATTTTCATTTCCCGGAAATTAAATGATAATGAGTACTTTTGCATGTGGTTATTGGATCTCTATGACATCTCTGGAAAAGTATCTGTTCAGCCTCCTACAGGTCAGTGAACCGAAACAGGCTACAATCTCCTCTGCGCCTGCACATCTCCCCGCCCCCCCGTGCTGTCTCCTCTTCAGACCCTGACTCCCACCCTGCCTGAGCACCGCCCATCTACCCCTTTGCCACCTTCCAGCGCCACTGTGCCAGTTTGCTCCCTCCTGCAGAGGGAAAAGTGATAGTGAACTTGAAGGTCCCTCTTCCATACCACCACAACAATATTAAGAAACAGCCCAAATCCCCCCAACCAGGAGAAAATGATAAAAGGAGTCCGGAAACCTCAATAAACGTTTACTACAAACTTGAGCTCTCGAAAAAAGAATTCAGAGTTGAAATCCTCAAGATGTTCAATGAACTCAATGAAAAGATTGACAAGTTAAAGGAGGACCTGACAGAAACGATACAACAGACAGCCGAGAAATTACTGGAAGAAATGAGCAGAAATAAAAAAAAAAACTACAAAAGTAAACATCACAAATAAAGTATTCGGTAGATGAATTAAAAAACTCAGTAGGTGCCCTCAACAATAGAATGTGTACAGCCAGAGACAAAATCAGTGAGCTTGAAGATGAGCAGCAAGACACCTACAGGCAACAACAATGGGGAGAGACCTCAAAATTGCTATAGGGAAAATCAGACTCCTAGGGGATAAGTTCAAGAGAAACAACATTAGAATCACTGGAGTACAAGAAGGACAGGGAACCAACCACAAGGAAAAAGCCACAGTCAAACAAATCATTGCTGAAAAGTTTCCGGAGCTGGAGAATGCAGACATCCAGATTCTAGGAGCCAGAAGAGTGCCAGCTAAAAGAGACCCTAACAGAAAAACTCCAAGACATGTCGTAGTTAGTATGATGGACGTCATGGATAGAGACACAATACTGCAAGCAGCAAGGTCGAGAAAGGAAATCACATTCAAAGGAGCACTCCTTAGAATTCTCAGCAGACCTATCGGAGGAAACCCTCTAAGCCCTAAGGCAGTGGTGGGATGTAGTGAAAAAACTCAATGAAATGAGCACTTCACCAAGAATACTTTATCCGGCCAAACTCTCATTCAAACTCGAAGGAACGATACACTATTTTGCGGATAAACAACAACTCAGGAAATTTCATAGACTCAAAACCAAACCAAAACGAAAGACTAAAGAGGCTACTGTAAGACAAGAAAAACCCCTAAAAGCACAACAAAGCCTTACAGAAAGATGGCGCAAAATCCTATAACAATAATCTTTCTCAATGTCAATGGACTTAATTCACCAATTAAGAGACACAGAGTGGCTAAATGGATTCAGAGACTGAACCCAACATTCTGCTGCCTGCAAGAAACACATCTGAATACCCAGAACAAACACAGACTCAAAGTCAAAGGATGGAAAACAATCCTGCAAGCAAACAACGCCCTCAAAAAAGCTGGGTGGAATTACTAGTATCGGACAATATAGACTTCAGGTTGAAAAAGATTAGAAGGGATAGTGAAGGCCATTTTCTATTAATCAAGGGATATGTACAGCAGGAAGAAATCACACTCCTAAATGTGTACGCACCCAATAAAGGACCACTAAATACCTACAATAACTGCTAAAAGACGTTAAGAGGGAAATTGTGAGCAAAACAATAGTAGTTGGAGACTTCAACACCACCTTATCACACCTGGGTAGATCAAGAAGATTAAAACCCACCAAGGAGCCCGCCGCCATCTGCGTTCCCCGAGTTCCTGAAGCCGCACCCAGCGCGCCCCACGCACCCTGTCTTCCGATCTGGCTCTGTAACTGCGCCCGTCCATCAGGTACCAAGCTCTCTAACAGGAAGACACTGGGGGCGTGGCCTGTGTCTTAGTGGGCGTGGTCTCTAAGTGGGCATGGCCTCCTGTCGGAGCAGCCAACACTAACCAGGCCGAAAATATTCTTTGATACCTCAGCTCAATCGGTACTGTATATATCTTTGAAAATTCACTTTTGCGATCTCAAACACTTACGCAAAATATCCAATTAGCCTAGTTTGACACTGTAAAAGCTATCAGTGAATAAGGGAAGTTTAGCACAATCAGAGCCCCTTCTTTCCACAAGAGAGAACAGGAATAAATAACTACAAAGTTCCAACTCTATACTTCTGTAACAATATGAAGAAGCAGCGAAAATCCCCTCCACGAAGTGAGGGAGAAGAAAAGATACAAGAAACATCAACAGGGGCTACTCACATCTACGACCTCTCAGATAAACAATTCAGAGAGGAAATCTGGAGGAGAGTCGACCTACTCCAAGCAAACATGGAACAGACATCCAATAAATTAAGGGAGGAGATGAATGAAGCACTGCAACGGTCTACCAAGAAAATCCAGGAAGAAATGAGAGAAGAAATTTCAAACCTATGAAAGGAAGTCACACAAATAAAGGAATCGGTAGATGAATTAAAAATCTCACTAGAGTGCCGGAGCGATAGCACAGCGGGTAGGGCGTTTGCCTTGCACGCGGCCGACCTGGGTTCGATCCCCGGCATCCCATATGGTCCCCCAAGCACTGCCAGGAGCAATTCCTGAGTGCAAAGCCAGGAGTAACCCCTGAGCATCGCTGGGTGTGACCCAAAAAGCAAAAAAAAAAAATCTCACTAGATGCCCTCAACAGTAGAATGACTACAGCCGAAGACAGAATCAGCGACCTGGAAGATGAGCGGCAGAAAGCTTATAGACAACAACAAATCATGGCCAAAGACCTCAAAATGGCTATAGAGCGAATCAGAGCCCGGGGGATGACTTCAAGAGGAACAACATAAGAATCATTGGAGTACCAGAACCACAGGGAAGTAACCCCAATGAAGAAAACACAGTCAAAGACATCATTGCTAAAAAGTTCCCAGAACTGGAGAAGGCCGGCATCCAGATACAAGGAGTCCGAAGAGTACCAGCAAAAAGAGACCGAAATAAAAAGACTCCAAGGCATATCATAGTCAGAATGACAGATGCTATGGATAGAGACACAATTCTGCAAGCAGCAAGGACAAAGAAGGAAATCACATACAAAGGAGCACCCCTCATATTTACAGCAGACCTGTCAGAAGAAACCCTCCGAGCCCGAAGACAATGGTGGGACATAGTGAAAAAACTCAACGAAATGAATGCCTTACCAAGAATACTTTATCTGGCTAAACTCTCACTCAAACTAGAAGGAACCATACACTGTTTCTCGATAAACAACAGCTCAAGAACTTCATAGACTCAAAACCAAACTTGAAAGAAGGTCTAAAGGGGCTACTGTAAGACAAGGAGGAGCCCCATAATAACAAAAAATCCCACAGAAAGATGACACAAAACCCCATCACAATAATCTCTCTCAATGTCAATGGCCAAAATGCACCTATCAAGAGACACAGAGTGGCAAAATGGATCCGGAAATTAAACCCAACATTCTGTTGCCTGCAAGAAACTCACCTGAACAAACAGAGTAAACATAGACTCAAAGTCAAAGGATGGAAAACAATCCTGCAAGCAAACAACCCCCTTAAAAAAGCTGGAGTGGCCATCCTGGTATCCGACAACATAGATTTCAGGATGAAAAAGATTAAAAGGGACAGCGAAAGTCATTTTCTGTATATCAAGGATATGTACAACAGGAAGAAATCGCACTCTTCTACGTATATGTTCCTAATGAAAAACCGGCTAAATATTTAAAACAACTCCTAACAGATTTCAAAGAGGATATCACTAACGGCACAATAGTAGTTGGAGACTTCAATACAGCCTTATCGCCTCTAGGTAGATCGACAAGAACAAAACTCAACAAGGAAACACTGACTCTGAAAGAAGAGATTGAAGAGAGAGGCCTAATAGACCTATATAGGGCCTTACACCCCAAAAAGAAAGAATACACATTCTTTTCCAGTGGACACGGAACTTTTTCTAAAGTAGACCATGTACTGGGCCCCAGAACATACCTCAATAGAATCGGAAAAATAGAAACTGTATCAACCATCTTTTCAGACCACGATGTGCTGAATATAGAAGCTAACCACTCACAAATACGGAAAATCAAATCAAACACCTGGAAATTAAACAATTCAATCTTGAACAATGAGTGGGTCAGGAAAGAAATCAAGGAAGAAATCAAAAAATACTTAGAAACAAATGAGAATGAAGACACGAGCTACCAAAACCTATGGGACGCAGCTAAAGCCGTGTTAAGGGGAAAATTTATAGCTCTCCAAGCATTCCTAAGGAACCCAAACCAGACCAAAGTAAAGAAATAATAAAAATTAGAGCAGAAATTAATGACATCAACACCAAAAAGACAATCTGAAAGATCAAAGAAACAAAGAGCTGGTTCTTCGAGAAAATAAATAAGATTGATAAACCACTAGCAAGACTCACAAAGAAAGAAAGAGAGAGAACTCTAATAAATCGAATCAGAAATGAAAAGGGGGACATCTAAAAGAAACCAATGAGATTCAAAAGATCATTAGAGACTACTTTGAAGGTCTATACGCCACAAAAAAGGAGAACCTAAAAGAATTGGATGGATTCCTTGATTCCTAAAATCTCCCAAGACTGAACAAAGAAGACTTGGAATACCTGAATAGACCCATCAATGTTAAGGAAATTGAAACTGTAATCAAAAACCTCCCCAAAAACAAAATCCCAGGCCCAGATTGTTTCACTGGTGAATTCTTCCAAACATTTAAAGATGACCGGTTGCCTGTTTCCCTCAAAGTTATCCAGGAAATTGAAAAAACAGGAACTCTCCCAAACAGTTTCTATGAAGCACACATCTCCCTAACACCAAAAGCAAACAAAGACACCACTAAGAAAGAAAATTACAGAACAATATCCCTGATGAACACCGATGCGAAGATCCTCAACAAAATACTAGCAAATAGGATCCAACAACTCATCAAAAAGATCATACATCACAACCAAGTGGGATTCATCCCGGGGATGCAAGGATGGTTTAACATTCGGAAATCAATCAACATAATCCAGCATATCAACAAAAGTAAAGATAAAAACCATATGATCATATCAATAGATGCAGAGAAAGCATTTGACAATATCCAACATCCTTTCATGATGAAAACCCTCACCAAAATGGGGTTTGGAGGAATTTTCCTCAAGATAGTCAAAGCCATCTACCACAAGCCTATGGCAAGCATTATCCTCAACGGGGAAAAACTAAGGGCCTTTCCTCTAAGATCAGGTACAAGACAAGGATGCCCACTCTCACCACTCCTCTTCAATATAGTACTGGAATTACTTGGGATAGCTATTAGACAAGAAAAAGAGATTAAGGGCATCCAGATAGGAAAGGAAGAAATCAAACTCTCACTATTTGCAGATGATATGATACTATATCTAGAGAAGCCTAAAGCCTCTACTAAGAAACTCTTAGAAACAATAGACTGATACAGTAAAGTTGCAGGTTACAAAATCAATACCCAAAAATCCATGGCTTTCATATACGCAAACAATGAGGCAGAGGAAAGGGACATGAAAAAAGCAATCCCATTCACAATCGTGCCCCAGAAAATCAAGTACCTCGGATTCAGCTTAACCAAGGAAATAAAAGACCTCTACAAAGAAAACTATAAAACGCTACTCCATGAAATAAAAGAGGACATGAGGAAATGGAAACATATACCCTGCTCGTGGATAGGGAGAATCAATGTTGTCAAAATGGCAATACTCCCCAAAGCATTATACAGATTCAATGCGATCCCTATAAGGATACCCATGACATTCTTCAAAGAAACGGATCAAGCAATCCTAAAATTCATATGGAACAACAGACGTCCACGGATAGCAAAAACAATTCTTGGGAAAAAGATGATGGGAGGCATCACCTTCCCCAACCTCTAACTTTACTACAAAGCAGTAACAATCAAAACAGCATGGTATTGGAACAAAGGCAGAGCCATAGACCAATGGAACAGGGTGGAATATCCCTACACGAAACCCCAAATGTATGATCATCTAATCTTTGATAAGGGAGCAAGAGATGTGAAGTGTAGCAAGGAAAACCTCTTTAACAAATGGTGCTGGCACAAGTGGACAACCACATGCAAATGAATGGGCTTAGACCTTGACCTGACATCATGCACAAATGTCAGATGAAAATGGATTGAAGACCTCAACATCAGACCTCAAACCATAAGGTATATTGAACAGAAGGTCGGCAAAACCCTCCACGATATTGAAGATAAAGGTATCTTCAAAGATGACATGGAACTAAGCAATCTAGTAAAAACAGAGATCAACAAAGGGGACTACATTAAACTAAAAAGCTTCTGCACCGCAAAAATACAGTGACCAGAATACAAAGACTATCCACAGAATGGGAAAGGATATTTACACAATACCCATCAGAGAAGGGGTTGATATCAATGGTATATAAAGCATTGGTTGTTCTCTACAAGAAGAAAACATACAACGCCATCAAAAATGAGGGCGAAGAAATGAACAGAAACTTTACCAAGGAAGAGATACGAATGGCCAAAAGGCACATGAAAAAGTGCTCTACATCACTAATCACCAGAGAGATGCAGATCAAAACAACCACGAGATACCACCTCACACCACAGAGACTAGCAAACTTCCAAAAGAACAAAAGCAACCGCTGTTGGAGAGGATGTGGGGAGAAAGGGACCCTTCTACACTGCTGGTGGGAATGTCGACTCGTTCAGCCCTTTTGGAAAACAATATGGACGATTCTCAAAGAATTAGATATTGAGCTCCGATTTGACCCAGCAATACCACTTCTGGGAATATATCCCAGAGAGGCAAAAAAGTATAGTCGAAACGACATCTGCACTTATATGTTCATCGTAGCACTGTTTACAATAGCCAGAATCTGGAAATAACCCGAACGCCCTAGAACGGATGACTGGTTGAGGAAACTTTGGTACATCTATACAATGGAATACTATGCAGCTGTTAGAAAAAAAGGAGATTATGAATTTTGTATATAAGTTTATCGGCATGGAAAGTTTCATGCTGAGTGAAATGAGTCAGAAAGAGAGAGAGGACACAGAAAGATTGCACTCATCTATGATATATAGAATAACAGAGTGGGAGACTAACACCCAAGAATTGTAGAAATAAGTACCAGTAGGTTGACTCCATGGTTTGCAGGCTGGCCTCACATTCTGGGGAAAGGGCAACTCAGAGAAGGGATCACCAACTATAATGTAGTCAAAGGCCATGCGGGGGAAGGGAGTTGTGGGCTGAATGAGGGCTAGAGACTGAGCACAGTGGCCACTCAACACCTTTATTGCAAACCACAACAGCTAATTAGAGAGAGAGAACAGGAGGGAATGCCCTGCCACAGTGGCAGGGTTGGGTGGGGAGAGATGGGTTTGGGGAGGGTGGGAGGGATGATGGGTTTACTGGTGGTGGAGAATGGGCACTGGTGAAGGGATGGGTTCTCGAACCTTGTATGAGGGAAACATGAGCACAAAATTGTATAAATCTGTAACTGTACACTCACGGTGATTCACTAATTAAAAATTAAAATATTTTTAAAAAAATAAAAATAAAAAAAATAAAACCCACCAAGGAAATACTGGCTTTGAAGTAAGAAATAGAAGAATAGAAGAAGGCTAATAGATCTATACTGGCTTTATATCCCCCCAAATGGGAATAAACATTCTTTTCCAGTGCACATGGAACATTTTCTAAAGTAGACCATGTGCTGGGCCACAAAACATACGTCAACAGAATCAGCAAGATAGACATTGTATCAGGTATCTTTTCAGACCATGATGCACTGAAGACAGAAGTTAATCATGTACAGATGCAGAAAAGCAAATCAAACAACTGGAAATTAAACAACTCCATGTTGATCAATGAGTGGGTCAAGAAGAAAATCAAGGAATAAATCAAAAGGTACCTGGAAACAAATGAGAATGAAGACACGAGCTACCAGAACCTGTGGGATGCAGCTAAAGCCATGTTAAGGGGAAAATTTATAGCTCTGCAAGCATTCCACAGGAAGGAAGGAAGGGCCCACATAAATAACGTGACTTCACAGCTCAAGACCTTAGAAAATGACCAACAAAAGGAGCCCAAACAAGGCAGAAGGAAAGAGATAATAAAACTCAGCAATAATCAACGACATGGAAACTTAAAACACAATGCGAAAGATCAATGAAACTAAGAGCTGGTTCTTTGAGAAAATAAACAAGATTGATAAACCACTAACAAGACTTACAAAGAAAGAGAGAGAGAACCTTTATAAACAGAATCAGAAATGAAAAGAGGGACATCACAACAGAAACCAAATAAATTCAAAGATCATCAGAGACTACCTTGAAAATCTGTATGCCACGAAACATGAGAACTTAAAAGAAATGGATATATTCTGGATTCCTATAATCTTCCAAGCCTGAACCAAGGAGACCTGGAGTACCTGAATAGTCCTATTAATATCAAGGATATTGAAACAGTAACCAAAAGTCTTCCCCAAAACAAAAGCCCAGGTCCAGATGGATTCACTACATAATTCATCCAAACATTTAAAGAGGACCTGTTGCCAGTTCTTCTCAAGCTTTTCCAGGAAATTGAAGAAACAAAAACCCTTCCAAACAGTTTCTATGGGGCCCATATCTCCCTAATACCAAAAGCAAGGAAAGACACCACAAAAAAATAAAACTAAAGGCCAATATCCCTGATGAATGCGAGGATTCTCAACAAAAAATCAGCAAACATAATTCAACAACTCATCAAAAAGATCATATACCACGACCAAGTGGGATTCATCCTGGGGATACAAGGATGGTTTAACATCCAGAAATCAATCAACATAACCATCATGTCAACAAAAGAAAAGATAAAAAACATATAATCATATAATTAGATGAAGAAAAAACATTTGACAAGATCCAGCACCCATTTATGATGAAAACTCTCGCCAAAATGGGTATAGAAGGGACTTTCCTCAATATGGTCAAAGCCATTTATCACAAGCCTATGGCAAGCATCATCCTGAATGGGGAAAAACTAAGAGCCTTCCCTCTAAGATCAGGGACGAGACAAGGATGCCCTCTCCTACACTTCTGTTCAATATAGTACTGGAAGTTCTTGCAATAGCGATTAGGCAAGAAAAAGATATTAAGGGCATTCAGGTAGGAAAGGAAGAAGTCAAGCTCTCACTATTCGCAGATGATATGATACTATACTTAGAGAACCCTAAAACCTCTACCAAGAAACTCTTAGAAACAATAGACTCCTATAGTAAAGTTGCAGGCATAAAATCCATACCCAAAAGTCCATGTCTTTCCTATATGCAAATAATGAGAGAGAAGAAAGCGACGTGATAAAAGCAATCCTGTTCATAATTGTGCCTCAAAATATCAAGTACCAACAAAGGACGTAGATACAAGGGCCAAGGGGATTGCCCCATAGCTGGAAGACTGTTTCATGAGCGTAGGGTAGAAGGCAGATGGAATAGAGAAGGGTTTACTAAGAAAATGATGGCTGGAGGAACCAGCTGGGATGGGAGATGCGTGCCAAAAGTAGATAATGGACCCAACATGATGACCTCTTTGTGACTGTGTTGCAAGCTATAATACCCAAAAGTAGAGAGAGTATGGGAAATATTGTCTGCATTAGAGGCAGGGGGATGGTGGGAAAGAGGGGCTATACCCGGGATATTGATGTTGGGGAATGTGCACTGGTGGAGGGATGGGTGTTTTTAATCATTGTGAGATTGTAGCCCAAACATGGAAGCTTGTAACTATCTCACGGTGATTCAATAAAATTAAATTTAAAAAAATATGGGGCTGGAATGATAGTACAGCGGGTAGGGCGTTTGCCTTTCACGTGACCTATCTGGGTTTGATTCCCAGCATCCCATATGGTCCCCTGAGCACCGCCAGGAGTAATTCCTGAGTGTAGAGCCAGGAGTAACTCCTGTGCATCCCCAGGTGTGACCCAAAAAAGAAAAAATAAAATCAAGTAACTCGGATTCAGCTTAATTAATGAGGTAAAGGACTTGTATAATGAAAACTACAAAACGCTACTTCAGGAAATAAAGAGGAGAAAAGAAAATGGAAAGATATCCCCTGCTCATGAATTGGAAGAATTAATATAGTCAAAATGGAAATAATCACCAAAGCATTGTACAAATTCAATGTGATCCCTCTGAGGATACCCTTGATATTCTTCAAAGAAATGGAGCAAGCGCTCCTGAAATTCATATGGAACAATAAGCCCCCACGAATAGCTAAAGCAATTCGTGGGAAAAAGAAAATGGGAGGAATCAACCTCCCCACCTTCAAACTCTACTACCAAGTGGTAATAATTAAAACAATATGATACTGGAACAAAGGCAGAGCTGTAGACCAATGGAACAGGATTGAATACTCTGACACACACCCACAAATATATGATCATCTAATATTTGATAAGGGAGCAAGAAGTGTCAAGTGGAGCAAGGAAAGTTGTTAAACAAATTGTGCTGGCAAAACTGGACAGCTATATATATAAAAAATGGACTCAGATCTTCACTTATAATCATGTACAAAAATCAGATCAAAATAGATTAAAGACCTCAACGTCAGACCAGAATCCCTAAGGTACATTGAAGACAAGGTCAGCAAAACCCTCAACAACATTGTAGCCAACAGTATCTTCAAAGCTGACACACCGCTGGCCAAGCAACTGAAAACAGAGATAAGTAAATGGGACTACATTAAACTAAGAAGCTTCTGCACCTCAAAAGATACAGTGACCAAAGTACAAAGACAGCCTACAGAATGGGAAAGGATATTTACCCAATATCCATCTGATAAGGGGTTGATATCAAGGTCATACAAGGCATTGGTTGAACTCCACAAGAAGAAAACTGCTGACCCGATCAAAAACTGGGGTGTTGAAATGAACAGAAACTTTCCCAAAGAAGAAATTCGAATGGCTGAGAGGCACATGAGAAAATGCTCAACATCACTAATCATCAGGTAGATGCAGATCAAAACAACAATGAGATACCATCTCACACCACAGAGACTGGCCCACATCCCCCAAAACAAAAGCAACTGGTGTTGGTGCGGATGTGGGGAGAAAGGGACTCTTCTTCACTGCTGGGGGGAATGCCAACTTGTTCTGCCCTTTGGGAAAACAATATGGACGATTCTCAAAAAATTAGAAATTGAGCTTCCACTTGACCCAGCAATACCACTCCTGGGAATATATCCCGGAGAGGCAAAAAGGTATAGTAGAGATGACATCTGCATATAGTAGAGATGACATAAACAGTTCATTGCAGCACTGTTTACAATAGCCACAATCTGGGAAAAAAACGGAGTGCCCCAAAAGAGATGTCTGGTTAAAGAAACTTTGGTACATCTACACAATGGAATACTACGAAGCTGTTAGAAAAGATGAAGTCATGAAATTTTCATATAAGTGGATCAACATGGAAAGTATCATGTTGAGTGAACCGAGCCAGAAAGAAAGAGACAGACATAAAAAGGTTGCACTCATATGTGGAATATAATGAAGCAGAGAGGTACAAACTTGCAATGATGCAACTTCTGACAGAAATTTCTCTGGACTCAGTTACTAAAATACTAAAATACAGAAATCCAAAACCTCTCGGCCACTATTGTGGCCACACGACCTCATATCTCTTCATTCTCAGCAATGGAAAACAAATTATCAAATGCTTCCTTTCCAGCATGTCCAACTTTATGGGGGAGGGGTACTCCAAATAATAATAGTGAGTTTTTTGTTGAAATATTGAATGTAATCAAAGTAAAGAGAAAGTAAAGTGAAATTTATCAGCTACACAGGTGGGGTGGAGGGGCGGGGGGAGGCATCCTGTGGTTCTTGGTGGTGGAATATGTGCACTGGTGAAGGGTGGGTGTTCAAGCTTTGTGTAACTGAAACTTATGCCTGAAAGCTTTTTTAACTTTTTGCAGGTGATTCAATAAAAAAATAAAATTTAAAAATAGTATCTGGTCGTCTTCTTTCCCTATTTTTATTTTAATTTTTTATTAGTGAATCACCATGAGTTACAATTACAAACTTGTGAACTTTCATGTTTACATTTTGTTTATATTCCTCCACCAGGGCCCATTCCCCTCACCAATGTTCCCAGTATCCCTCCCACCCTCCCACCCCATCCCCCTAACCCCACCACACCTCTGTGCAGGGCATTTCCTTTTGTTCTCTCTCTCCTTTGGGCATTGTGATTTGCAACAGAGGCACTGCGTGGCCATCGTTTTTGGTCTATATTCCATTTTCAGCGCACATATCCCATCCCGTGCGGGTCCTCATATCACACTTTAAGTGGTGTTTCCTTCTCTATGCGAGCTGCCCCTTCCTCAAGCGTGTTGGCCAGCTTCCAAGCCTTGGAGCCAATCTCCTGGTACTTATCTCTACTATTCTTGGGTGTTAGTCTCCTATTCTGTTATTTTATTTTATATTCCACAGATGAGTGCAAACTTTCTATGTCTGTCTCTCTCTTTCTGACTCATTTCACTTAGCATGATACTTTCCATGTTGATCCACTTATATGCAAAGTTCATGACTTAATTTTTTTCTAACAGCTGCATAGTATTCCATTGTATAGATATACCAAAGTTTCTTTAACCAGTCATCTCTTCTCGGGCATTCGGGTTTTTTCCAGATTCTGGCTATTGTAAACAGTGCTGCAATTAATATTCGAGTGCAGATGTCATTTTGACTATACTTTTTGCCTCTCAGGGATATATTCCCAGAAGTGGTATTGCTGGGTCAAATGTGAGCTCAATTTCTAATTTTTTGAGAAGCGTCCATACTGTTTTCCAAAAGGACTGAATCAGTCTCATTCCCCCCAGCAGTGTAGGAGGGTCCCCTTCTCTACATATTCACACCAACAGCGGTTGCTTTTGTTCTTTTGGATGTGTGCCAGTCTCTGTGGTGTGAGGTGGTATCTCATGGTTGTTTTGATCTGCATCTCTCTTATGATTAGTGATGAAGAGCATTTTTTCATTGCCTTTTTGCCATTCGTAGTTCTTCCTTGAGAAAATTTCTGTTCATTTCCATCCCCCATTTTTTGATGGGGTTGGGAGTTTTCTTCTTGTAGATTCCAAACAGTGCCTTGTATATCCTTGATATCAGCCCCTTATCGATGGGTATTGGGTGAGTATTCTTTCCCATTCTTTAGATTGTCTTTATATAATGGTCACTGTTTCTTTTGCAGTGCAGAAGCTTCTTAGTTTAATATAATCCTATTTGTCCTATTTATCTCTGTTTCCACTTGGTTGGTCAGTGGCATATCATCTTTGAATATACCAATAGCTTCAATGTTGTG
Organism: Sorex araneus; assembly: GCF_027595985.1. Taxonomy (NCBI): domain Eukaryota; kingdom Metazoa; phylum Chordata; class Mammalia; order Eulipotyphla; family Soricidae; genus Sorex; species Sorex araneus. The sequence continues at coordinate 47,904,444 of NC_073303.1, read as the reverse complement.
GAGAGTTTTGCCAACCTTGTCTTAAATATACCTTGTGGATTCTGGTCTGATGTTGAGTTCTTTAATCCATTTTGATCTGAATTTTGTGCATGGTGATAGGTAGAGTCTAAACCCATTTTTTACAAGTGGTTGTCCAGTTATGCCAGCACCATTTGTTGAAGAGGCTTTCTTTGCTCCACTTCACATTTCTTGCTCCTTTATCAAAGATTAGATGTTCATACAATTGGGGTTGTAGGTAGGGATATTCCACCCTGTTTCATTGGTGTACGAATCTGCCTTTGGACCGGTACCATTCTGTATTGATTATTACCGCTTTGTAGTTTGAGGTTGGGGAGAGTGATGCCTCCCACCGTACTTTTCCCAATAATTGCTTTAGCTATTTGTGGGCATTTATTGTTCCATATGAATTTCAGGTGTGTTTGCTCCATTTCTTTGAAGTTTTTCATGGGTATCCTTATAGGGATCACATTGAATCTGTATAGTGCTTTGGGAAGTATTGCTATTTTGACAATGTTCATTCTTCCTATCCATGAGCAGGGAGTAGGTTTCCATTTCCTCGTGTCCTCTTTTTTCTCATTGATTAGCGTTTTATAGTTTTCTTTGTAGAGATCCTTGACCTCTTTAGTTAGGCTGATTCCGAGGTACTTGATTTTCTGGTTCTTTCCCCATTTTTTGATGTGGCTGTTTTTACTGTAGATGATCTTAATTAGTGCTTTATCTATCTTGAATATTATCCCTTTACCAAATGTATATATAAAGTGAAAATACCTTTCCCCATGCATTAGACGGTCCTTGTTTTAACTACAGGTTCTTTTGCATTGCAAAACCTTAATTTTAAAAAAAGTCTGTTTTTTTGTCAATACAGTTGAATAATAAAATACTCTGAAATTAATTTCAAGGAAAAGTTCTGCCTATGATTTACTGAGAATTTTATAAATTCTTGTCTAATGTTGTAGGATTTAATCTATTTTTAATTGTATCACTTGTACCACTTGTCACTTGTCATCCCATTGATCTTCAATTTGCTTGAGCGGATGTCAGTAACATCTCCATTCATCCCTGTAGCATGCTAGTGTATCCCAATGATATCTTCTCGCTCCAGAAACAGGAAGAGCCTCAAACTGTTCATTGAGGGTTTTGATGAAGAAGTCTGACCGTCTTGTTGGTGGGTGGCCATGCGGTCTTTTGACGTCCCATGGAATCCAGTCGGTAACAGCTCTAATCCAGCGGTTGTCTCTAAATCGCATTACGTGCCCAGGCCATCTGATTTTTAATGCCTTGGTAAACAAGACAGTGTCCCTGGTTTTTGACTGTCAACGATGGTAAGAACTCCGGATTCCTTCTCTGACTTGAGTGAAAGGTGATACTCCAAGCATAGCTCTTTTGATTCCTCTTTGGGAGACCCAAATAGCCTTCTCATCCTGTTTTCGTAGAGCCCAGGTCTCTGAGGCGTATGTTAGTGCAGGAAGAACAATGGAGTTGAAGAGAATATATGCCCGAAGCCAGAGATTCTTCATACTCTAAACCACTTCTTCGACACTCTTGAAGGCATTTCACGCTGCTCTCTTCCTCCTGCACAGTTCTGGCTCCAAGTCGTTCCTCATATTGAGTTCTCGACCCAGGTACACATAGATGCTGCATTCAGAGATTTTCATTCCATTGAGAGCAAATGGAAGATCAGGGACCAGTTTGTTTTTCATGAACACTGTTTTGATGAGATTCAGCTGCAGTCTGACATTTCCACACTCGCGGTCGAAGTTAGCCAGCATTTGTGCACTTGGCTAATGTTTGGTATTATTAGAACGACGTCATCAGTGAAATGGAGGTGGTGTAGTTGCCGATTGTGTATCTTCACTCCCATTCCTTCCCATTCCAGTCATCCCATGACGTTCTCAAGGGTGGCACTGAAGAATTTTGGTGAAATGGTGTCCCCCTGCCCAACCCCTCTCTTTACGTCAATGATCACTTCCTTGTAGAATGGTGAGATCCTGATGGTGAATCCGTAATATAGCTCACAGAGTATCTTGATGTACCAAGTTTGAACGCCCTGTTTGGCTAGGGCTTTGATTACCACTTCAGTCTCAACAGAATCGAAGGCCTTCTTTAAATCAATGAATGTTAGACAGAGCAACATTTTGAAATCTTGCAAAACTTCAATGAGCTTGGTTACTGTGTGGATATGGCGGATTGTGCTGAATCCTTTTCAGAACCCAGCTTGCTTGCATGGTTTTCCTTCATCTAGTGTTCTGCCTATTCTATTCAGGATGACTCGAGTGAATAATTTGTAGATTACGAACAACAGGCAGATTGGGGGATAGTTGCCAATGTTGTGGATGTTTTCCTTCTTGTACAACAGAACGGTCCTGCTGGTTTTCCATTGGGACGGAACCTTGCATATGGACAGGTAGCATGTGAAGAGCCCAGCCAGTGTATTGATGAGTACTGGCAGCAGATGCTTCATGTGTCGGGTCTGACCTTGTCTGGACCAGGTGCTGTATGTGTCTTTACTGACAAAATGGTGTGTTGGATTTCGGAAGGGAGGATGTTGGGAACGGCATATCCATCCTGTGAAACTTGGTATGTTCTGCATATGGGCTGGTAGACATGGCTTTCAAAGAGATCTGAGTAGAAGTCATGAATAATCCTCTCATTGCACTTCTGGAAGATGTGATGGATCCATCAGGACGTTGGAGGGCAGTCGTCTTGGTCTTGTAGTTGGCGAAGGATAGTAGAGCATTGTGAATACTTTTCCCAGCTTCTGCCACATTGGCCAACATTGTTGCTATCTCTCTTTGAGGTCTTCCTTTTTTGCTTCTCTGCACAGCTTTGCAAACTCAGACATTGGCTTGTGTTTGCCTGAGGCTCGTGCCAAAACATGTTGGCAAATGAGCTCGAGAGTTTCCAGAGACTGGCATCTGTTTGTGGCTTTCCCATTCTAGGCACTCTTCGCGTAGTCATGGAGGTGCTGAATCAGTCAATCATATTCCTCGTCAATGTTGCCAACAACAGCATCTTCCCACATTGCCACAATAGTGCCAAAGAGCTCCCAGTTGGTGGTCATTCTGGGAGTTCTCTTCTTAGACTGAAACTTTGCAGACATTTCTCCCCACTCTGTAAAGTAGAATTTTGCACGAAGGAGACAGTGGTCCAATCTTGTTTGGAATTTTGGACAACAGCGACATTGGTCAGGCAAAACCTTCGATTTAATATGATGTGGTCAATTTCCTTGTGGAACTGTCCACCGGGAGACTCCCATGTCCAACATTTCAATTTGGCCTTCTTGAACTGTGAGTTACCATGGATGGTCTTGGTCGACACAATGAACTCAGACAGTCTCTCACCCTGTTCGTTCCATTCTAGGCCATGTGATGTGGAGATCAATGTGGGGTTCTCAGGTGACCTTCTCTGTCCTATCTTGGCATTGAAATCACTGATAATGATCTTGTAGAAGGTGTGATCTTTATAGAACTTTTCCAGCTCCATGAAGAACTTCTCAATTTCTTCTTCATTGTAGTTGGGTGTTGGTGCATAGACGACAAAGATAGAAACTGCCGACAGTGAGCCACATCTATTCAAGCATAATCATCCAATTCAGGTTGTTAGGCATTTGAATGAATCAATGCTCATGGCCAAGTTCATGTTGACATGGACACCGATGCCACTGATGCCTCTGTTGTCGCATGTTCTGAGGAACAATTCTTCTCCAGTGTCGAAAATGGCCTGATGTGATTGATACCTTCTCATTTCAGTCAGACCAATGATGTCGTACTTGATCTTCTGCACTTGCACCATCAGGTCCTCGATGGATGCTTCCAATGCCAGCCTATGTGTGTTGAAAGTACAGACAGTCATTTTAATCTTTCTTCGTTTTGGCAGTCTAGTTCGTCCCTGAGATTTTTATCAGCCTCTTCTTGCTTATCCTTCTTAACGCTGCCATATTGGGGGCTCTTTTGGTGTCAGGCAAATGAGGCCCATTGTTGTTTTGTTTTTGGCATGTCGAATATGTCACGGGTAGCTTGCCAGGCTCTGCCATGGGGGCAGGGTACTCTCGGTAGCTTGATGGGCTCTCTGAGAGGGATGGAAGCTTTTAGGGCAGTCTCCAATCACCCTTACAGGTGTTCCCATGGTTCACACATATTTGAAGCCCATCATTAAAAATCTATTAAAAATCTATTTTAATTAACTTTTTAATATGTATTAGAGAGGATCTAATGTATTTTATTCTTTTTGTCCCCTTTTCTTCCTCTCCCTCTTCTTCTTTCCTCCTCTTCCCCTTCCCCTTCCTCTTCCCCTTCACCCTCCTCCTCCCCTTCCCTTTCCTCCTCCCCTTCCCCTCCTCCTCCTCCTCCTCCTCCTTCTCCTCCTCCTTCTCATAGTTACCCAGTTCTTTTTACACCATTTATTGGAGTCCTTTATTCCCCAACTTAATTCACCTAGTCCCTTTGTCATTAATTAACTGTTAATACATCTGAGGGCTTACCTTGAATATCTCAGTTTTGGTCTATTTGACTGAAATTTTTATTTTATGCCAATAGTACACTACATATTTTTTGGTTTTAAGTTTCACTCAGCTGTACTCAGGGTTTACTCTTGAATTAGGGATTACTCTAGACAGTGGTTTAGGACCATATACAGTGCCAGAGATCAAACCTTTGTTGACTTAATCAAGGCAGTTGTTGTACCCACTGTACTATCTCTTCAACCCCAATGACACTATTTTGACTATTACAGCTTTAAAGTGTAGTTTAAATTCATGGGATGCAATACTTCCTGTATTTTTTTCTGAATTGCTTTGGTTATCAAATATTTTTATGAGACCTTACAAATTTTAGCAGCAAATGATCTGTCTTTGAAGAAAACCATTGGAACTTTTAAGAGTTACATTGAATATGTATAAGAAAATAGTATGACTGTCTTGACAGTGCTTCAATTCACAAGCATGGAATAGTTTCCCATTTTTTGTGTCCTTTTCTATTTAAATAGTTGTTGATGCAAAAATCTTTCATGTCCTATGTTACATTGATTCAAAGGGACTTTTTTGGTGCATAATTTTAAATGGAGCTATTTTTAAATTTCTCTTCTGGTTTGTTCTTTGCATGAAAAAGTGCAAGTCTTTTGATAATTGACCTTTTAACCTCCTATTTTACCATAGCAGGCTCATTGTTGTTAGGGTTCTTTGACTGTCTTTATTTTCTATGTATAAGAGCATATAACCTCCAGGTACTGTTAATTTCACTTTTCTGATTTGAATTCTTTTAATTTCTTTTTCTTGCTTGATTAATGTGGCAGGGACTTCCAATACTATATTAATATTATTTAAGAAAATGGGGAAATGATCTGTGTCTGGATTTAGAGGACAGGTTTATCAGATTTTGGCTACTGAGTTTGATGTTAGCTGTGGCTTCGTTATGTATAAATAGTTATTATATGTGGATAGATAAATGTATGTGAGATGCATTTCTCCTAGATCTATTATGCCTAAATCTCTTTTTGGCAAGTTAAAATTTATTTTAATTTTGGGGCCGGAGCGATAGCACAGCGGGTAGGGCGTTTGCCTTGCACGCAGCTGACCTGGGTTCGATCCCCAGCATCCCATATGGTTCCCCAAGCACTGCCAGGGGCAATTCCTGAGTGCAGAGCCAGGAGTAACCCCTGAGCATCGCTGGGTGTGACCCAAAAAGCAAAAAAAAAAAAAAAAATCTTTATTTTAATTTTATAAAGCTATTCACAATATTTGGTAACATTTAATATTCAAAAACCAATTCCACTACCATTCCACCTTCTCACCACCACATTTCAAATGTTCCCATCCCAAACACCAAGTTCTGTCCCCAAAGCAAAACCGAAATAATTTGTTTTGTATTGCTTGTTATGAATAATCCGCTAAAATTTATAAAAAATTTTTTTCCTTAGAGGAGAGTGTGTGAAAATTGTTGCATTTCACCTAGGAGCCATTCAGCCCTTCTATAAGAGATTAGTAACATATTATTAAGGGCTTGTGTGCTTATATAAATATCTTTGTAAATATATTTCCCCCTAAGGTTGTCTGCCTTCTACTTTAAACCCCATCAAATGTGGTATGCTACTCTTGGTGTAAAGTATGAGATGTGGTGCAGCCACAAATGCGGCCTTGCATGCCTAGATATTTTAAAACCAAAAATATACGTTGAATCTTTTTGAAAGCCTCATCTAAATCTATTGAAATTATCATATGATTTTTAACTTTTACTTTGATTATATGGTGTATTATACTAATTTACTTACATATATAAAACACTCCTTACATCCATGAATTACTTGATTCGACTTTTGATATATTGTTGGATTAAATTCACCGAGATGTTGTTGAGAATATTTGCATCTATGTTTATCAGGGATGTTGGTCTGAAATTTTGTCTTTATTTGTAATACTTGTTTTTGATATTAGGATAAATCTGACCTCAAAGACCTCAGAGAAGCTATAAAGAAGACTCACTTTTTTTCATTTGTGGAGGTATTTAAAGAGTTTAGGTAATATATGTACTTTGAAGGTTTGGTAGAACTTACTGGAGGAACTGTTTCAACTTTTACTTTTATTTTACAGAGATATTTTATTGCTACTTCAATTTCCTTAATTGCAATTTCTCTGCTTGGGGCTTTATCTTCCTCCAGATTTAGTCTTGGTAGTGTGGAGGCTTTAAAATACCAGGTATTTTTAACCACCCTTATCTGATTCTGTGATATAATGCATAGCACACTGGACTTCTAAAATATCATCCAGGGTCTATAAGGAGAGTACAGCAGGTAGGGTACTTTTCTTTCATGTGGCCAGCATAGGATAGAATCCTAGCATCCCCCATGGTTTCCTGAGCCATGTCAGGAGTGATCCTGAGCAAAGATCCAGGAGTTAAGACCTGAACACAGCCAGGTATGGCACATTCTTCCCTTCTCCCTCCCATTCTTTGAAATAAAATATCATCTCTTTCTTCTAGGTTTTCCAATTTAGCATCATAAAGTTATTTAGCCTCTTATAGTCATTTTTATTCCAGAAACATGTTTTTACTGCTCCTCTTTCTTATATGTTCTAAATTTTAGGGTTTTCATTCTTTATTCTTTTGTGAATCTAACAAAGGGTTTGCAAATCTTGTTGCTTCCTTAATAAAAAACGTATTCTTTAGGAAGAACAGTATTTCAATCTTATCAATTGATTACCTTTTGATTTAGTGCTCTTTATTCCCTGGAGTGAAGAGATAGCACATGTTCAAGTTTGCATGCATCTGACTCATTCAGTCCCTGGCACCACAGATGATCTCATGAATACTTACTAGGAGTGATCCCTGAGCACTGACCCAGGGGTAAATCCTATGCACCATAGGTGGACCCAAATCTCCCCCCATAATTTTTTCAAGGACTGATTAATTTAGGGTGTTAAAATAGTAGAAAAAGGAACAAAGTCAGAGAGTTCCTCAGGCCTGTGAACATAAAGGGCATTAAGGAAAGTATTTGAGTAAGGCGGTGCCTAGAGACCAACAATTACTTTCATAGACTCACCACACAAGACGTCTGGTTGGAGAGCATGTAAAGGCACATTTCAGAAAGTGTTCCCTTCTCCCTCATCTCAGGGAGGGGGACAGACAGATCGCACTGACGACGTCTGACTGTCTGCTGCCCACATTGAAGCACAGCGGTGCAGGGCAGACATTCAAGCCTAAAATGGTGAGATATATTCTGAAGGGAAACACATTCTGCAGCAGCAAATCTCAATGGCAACAGGAACATGAAGGGGTTTTCAGAGAGAAATTTCTCCTAGTACATTTTTTCGACATCTTTAGTAAACCAGTGGGCTGGTGTTGCAATTGTCAGATGCAGCATCGCTGGTCTTATTTTTGGATGAGTTCGTATTTTCAGGTGAGCATCTTTAGAAGAGAAAATTGAAAATTCATCTTTTGATTCATTTCCTTTTGTTCCTGTTGCACTAGAATTTTGCTGCTGCAAAATGTTCACACGGTAAAGTAATGCGAGGTAAGGAAGATTGAAGTTTTTAAAATCTGTAAGGCACTGTGGGACCAGAGTGATAGTACAGGGACAGGCACTTGCCTTGCATTCAGTCAACCAATAAGGGTTTGATCTCCAGCATCCCATATGGTTCTCCAAGCCTCCCAAGAGTGATCTCTGAACTCGGCCAGGAGTAAGCCCTGAATACCCTGAGCATTCGCCCCTGGAATAGAAGAGTCTTCAAGGCAATGAACTCATCAACTTCCAGGGCTTTTAAAGTAACAACTGAGACGTATTTCAGCTTTTTGGTGTGTATGATAGGACTTTTTGTTATGTGTATGATGGGACTAGAGTTGTTTCAGACTAGAGAATAGTGTTTTACCAAAACAGGCAGTAAAGGATCAAAGCTTGCAAACCTTTTTGAACTCAAAAACTAAAATCAGTTTGAGGAAAGTGATCAAAAAATCAGTTGCAAACTTTCAAGGAGACTGAGAGAACTCAGAGAGGAAAACCTCTTACATAATGTCCACAAACTGCAGTGAGCCGCTGCTCAAATATAATGAAGGAAACGTCTAATGATAATTCATTTGGATCTGAGGGCGCATGTGTTTACCAGCAACTAATTCAGAGTTGAACAGATATTTTGCCCACAAATTTTGAGGGCATATATAATTGAAATGCATTAATAAAAATATCAACACATATAAAATTGTTATAAAATTGTTAGAATATTCTCCTCTGACAAAAAAGTTTTGTTCAAATTTGACCACTCACATTAAGCAATCTGAAGCAATTATAGTGGGACTTGATATTCCTCTGAGCTATTGTTCGCCAACAAAAGGAAGCTTTCAAGTATCCTAGAACTCTGAGTTTCTAATGTGTATCTGTGCTTCATGGAAACCAAAGTACACTCCATTTTCTTTTATGTTTTTTGCCACCAGCATATATGTTCTTCATAAATTGCAAATACAAATCTCTCAACACAGTTTAATCCATAAGTGAACTTTGGATGAGAACAAAGAAGTCTATTTTTACCTTCTAAAATTGAATTTATTAAATCGTTATTTTGCACTGTTACCAAATTTCAGGGGTTTAACTTCACACCTCTTGTTGTGTATAATACTCACTACAGACACCAGAATGACCACCTAAGTTCTAGTGCCAACCTTCCCCCCCAAAGTCTCCTGTACTCATTCCTCCAAGGTACCTCCCCTTTCTTTTTGGTAAACATCCTGGTTTTCAGAGTCTAAGAGTAAGATACATCTAACTCCTAAGAGTTTTTATGTTTTATTGCCAGTTCATTACTTTAGTTATTTATATTTCACATTGTAAGTGAAGCCATCAAATAACTGCCTTTAAATTACTGATATTGCACATAGCATAATCACAAGGTTCCAACTATTTTGTTTCAAAAGGCACAATTGCATCGTATTTTTATAGCAGAGCAGCATTCTGTTGAGTTTCTTTACTACTGTGATGGCATTTAGGTAGATTAATATTATGACTATTATGAATAATGCGGCTTTGAAACCCGGTATCCTTTAGAATTAGTGTTTCCATATACTTTGGACATATGCCTAGGAGTAGACTTGCTGGTTCATGTGGAATTTCCAATTATACTTTTTTTACAGAAAACTGCATACCATATTCGATAGAGGCTGTTCCAATGTAAACGTGTTCTAGAATTCCTTTCCCTTCATATCCTCACCAACACTTTTTTTTCCACTCTTGACAGTTGTCAAAAATTTGTCAATTTTTTAACAGCATGAAGTGATGTCTTATTGAGGTTTTGCTTTGCATTCCACAACAATAAGGGATACAGAGATCCCTGTGTTTCTGTAGACCTTGTGTATGTCTTATTTTGAAAAGTCTATTATTTGTGTAGTTCTTGACACATTTTTTCTTTATTTTCTTTATTCTTCTAATTTTTCTTATGTTGACTTCTATTCAATTAACTTATTGTATCTACCTTCTTCAGTAATAGTCGCTACTGTAGATTTTGTAATATGCATTTTAATCATTTTTAAGTTTTAAATAATACACCACCTCAAGTATAGTTTAAGGACCTTACCAAATGCATTCCCAATTCTTTCTTCCCATCTTTGTATTATTGCTATCACTTATTTTACACTTCCACAGGCTATAAATATAACACATTGCTAATATTTTTAATTTAAAAACCCTTTGATGGGTAAGATGCCACTGACAGGTAAACCTGTACCTGTGGGACGAGTGCATCCGCAGCCTGATGGTATCTTTAGGCTTCCTGACTCCCCAAAATTGCCCCTGTGCCTTTGGCCAGACCCAACAACTTGGGACCAAGTTTACCAAGAAATTAAATGGCCAAAAGTTAGGTATGTGGGAGCCTTGCCTACAAACCACCTTTATTGTCCTTATCTGAGAGACCCATAGATAAATCTAGAAAGAGACCAAAAGCCACAGTTAATCTCAGACCCACACATGGCTGAATAGACTGGGGTAAATTGGAGGGGGGCAGGTTGGCCTGTGCCTGCCCAAGCAGAGCCCCCAGCAGCTGTTTGCTCCCGCAATCCAAAATCGCTGCCATAATCCCGTCCTGACTCCACCGTCTCAGGACAGACCTCACCAAGATATAATCTGCTGAAAATTCTGGTATGTGGCTTTTGTGACTGAAATTTCCAGGCTTTTATGGAGTTTTTGTGGGCTACCTTCCCCCACTTCCCAATACACATGGAAGTGCTGGCAGTCACCCCCATGAACCAACTCTAGAGCCACCCTGTAAGCTCTACTGCAGGCCTTGCTTCAGAGACCCATAAATAAATCTTGAAAGAGATCATAAGCAGAGACACAGCAGCGAGTCCCAGAAGACACCACAGAACCGGAGATCTTTCCAGGCCCCATACCAAGCCAATTTCTTCCTGCCTACTCCAGATGGAATGCCGGCGACCAAGAGCTTCCACAAGCAAGGCTCTGGTATGCAGTTTTCAGGATTAAATCTCCATGCCCCATGGCAGCAGAGGCACCAGGCTGTTCCTTCCTGGTTCCCCACCCACTGGATTAGTGCCCTACAGATATGTCTCTGGAACCCAACCATTTACAATCTTAGATTCCAGAAGTGCACGGCAGCCCCAGCACCCAAGTTATTTAAAATGAGCAATGAACAATAATTGATATAGCATCTACCCCTGCCAGGCAGGCTTGAGAGATGGTGGGAAAATTCAAGCAAAACATAATACCTAAACGTAGAGACAGTATTGGGGAAATTCCCCGCCATGAAGGCAGGGTGAGGACTGGGATGGGAGGGTGCGATATACTGGGGACACTGGTGGTGGAAAGTATGCGCTGGTGGAGGGATGGGTGTTTGATCATTGTACGGCTGGATCTCGGACTTAAAAGCTTTGTAAATGTATCTCAGGGTGATTAAATTAAAATATTTTTTAGAAAGTAATGTGGAGTTCATGCCCAATTCAATCAGCTTAATCGATGGCTAAATAAATAGCAGTACTCCTACACTTAAAAAATAATTTAAAAAATAACAACCCTTTGACTATGAAAAACAAAAAGAAAAAAGTCTACCTTTTCCAATAAACTCATTAAATGGCATTTTGTTCATGGAGTGAGAGACATAATGCAGAAATTAGGTCATATATACTCATTTGATGCCTGGTACCACATGCCTGGAGCAATAGCACAGCAGGTAGGGCGTTTGCCTTGGGTTCGATTACTCCGTCCCTTTCAAAGAGACTAGCAAGCTACCGAGAGTATCCCGCCCACACGGCAGAGCCTGCAAGCTACCCATGATGTATTCAATATGCCAAAAACAGTAACAAGTCTCACAATGAAGACATTACTGGTGCCCGCTCGAGCAAATCAATGAACAACAGGACGACAGAGCTATACCACATGCTTCACATGTATCGTCTGATAAAGCTCTCTAAGCCCATGAGCACTGCTAGGTGCTGGAGGCCCCTGAGCACCACTGGGGTGATGCAGGTAACATCCAACTATGTAGGGTCTAAGCAGCAACACATCCTTTGGACTCGTGCAATGAATCACAGGCCTGATTGCTAAAAATCACCAGGAGTCACCCAAGTCTCCTGAGCAGCACGTGGGAGACCTCCCAAAAACAAATGTGCAAGTGATGAATTAGGATAACTTCGTGAAAAATCCATAAATTTAACACATTTGTAAAATATTTGTGTAACGAAAGCTGAGAAATGCATTGTCTTTATACAGATTCAATTTTATGTACTTCTCTTGAAATCATTATGATTTTCTTTAAATCATTTATGTTCTATGAAATTATAATATTATTTTTATAATTCTAATGATAGATTATATTTGAACCTTGAAACAACTTTCTGTACCCAAGCCTAACTATATTTCAGAATCTATGATCAATCAGACAAAAAGTTTTCTTATACCTTTGAATTTTTTCGATTTATCCTATTTGAGAAACAATTCAATAATGAAATTGAGCTATATGAGTTGCTATCAGGAATGTGTTTCTGTAATTACATCTTTTTCAAATTAAAAATAATTATTATCTGTTTATCTCTTTTTTAAAAAAAAATAAAAGAGAGTCTCTTGTCCACAGGCCTGGCTGTGTTCCCCAGGGCCCCTAGGAGGGGATGGGCTCCAGCTTCCCTCCCCGCACCAAGGAGAGCTCTCGGTGCCGAAGACCACTGAAACTAGCTACAGCCATGCTAGAGGCCCCTCTCCACACGTTCGGACAAGCCTCACACATGAAGGTACCGGCAGAGGAACCCAGGTGTGTGTAATCCCATCAACGGCCAACATCCAGAGACTTAAAAGCAAGCTCCCAGAAGATATCTTATAACCTACTTCTCCCACAGGGAGAAACTCAAAAGCTACTGAGAGCTTCCTGTCCACATGGGACAGCCTGGCAAGCTTCCCATGGTATATCTATATGCCAAAACCAGTAACCAGCTGAATCTCATTCCCCTGACCCTGAAAGAGCCTCCAATGCAGCATCATTGGGAAGGCCGAGTAGAGAGAGGCTTCTAAAATCTCAGGGATAGGACGAATGGAGACATTACTGAGACTGCTCAAGCAACTTGACAATCAACGGGATTTCGTAATTTGTGATTCGTGATTTTTATTAAAGTAATAGTTTCTAGTGTGTATTTTATGTATAGAACTATAAAGAAACTTTAAAATAACAAAACTTTTAAATGCATGACACACCAATCTTTTTGTCTGGTTGTCGTTTTTTGGTTAGAATGGTGTACTAAAATCTTATACTGCTGTTGTATTTCATTTCTGGTGGGGAGGAGACACGCAGAGATTCTCAAGGGTTATTCCTGACTCTATATATTCCTGGGTATCTCAAGAGCACTCATGAATGACCCCTAGTGGTGCTTGGGAGACCATATGAGGTACCAGGGATTTAAACCAAGTCTGGTTGCATGCAAGGCAAGTGCCTTAATCTCTATCTATGTAAGGGGTTTGGAGTGGTATACTATCACTCCAAACCCCTTACATTTGTGTGTGTGTGTGAATTTTTAGGCCACTGTTGGTTATGCCCAAAGATCACTCCTGGTAACAATCAGAGGACCATATGCAATGCCAGTGGTTGAACAGGATTAACCTCAAGCAAGGGAAGTGTCTTAACCCCTGTAATGTTTCTCCAGCCACTGCTATTTTATTTCTGTCAATATCTCTCATCTGCCCTGTTAATGCTTGTCCAGTACATTGTTATGCTTTTGATTTTAAGAAACAAATGTTATTCAGTGTTAAACCCTCTTGATATTTTGATTAACTGTTATAAATGTCATTCCCTGCTCTTATAACCTTTTATAAAACAACCAAATTTTTAAAAGTTTACATAACATATTTTACCTGCAGTAAACATGGATGTCTCTGTACTTGCACACCACCATTTTCCTTACAATTGTTGTCCAAGTTTTTACTCTGAGCCTATGTTTATTACTGGAATTCAAGTAGGTCTCCCAAAGATAGGAGAAAGCTATATTTTGTTTCTATTTTTTGAGCTTACATTTTCTCTCTCCTTTGATATACATCTTTCGTTTAGTTACCAAGGCACATTTACTGCTTCTTGTTTGTTTCTTTAAGTAATTTTTCAGGTTACTATAAGAATTGCATCAAAGATCCTAAACTTATGGATCATTTTTAAGTGAAAGTAAGTAGAGCTTGAGTATTTTTATGAGATCTCATTACTACTTTTCTTCTTTCCAACACTTTATGTTTTTCAGATTATCTTGCTACTTTAAGGTATATTCTCTTTTCCTTTCAATAGTGACTCTTTTGTATGTCTTGCATATCTATATTAGTGGTAATGATTCCTTTAACTGCTGCTTGTCTGAGAACATTTATATAATTCCTTCAACCCTGAATGATAATCTTCCTGAATAAAGTTGCCTTTTACGTTCAACACTCTGAATATGTCATACCATTACCTTCTGACTTGCAGAGTTCCAGCTGAAGGCCCAGTAACAGCTCCCTAGTATACCAAGAACGGAAAGATTTGGTCATGAGCACTTGGTAGCAACTAGACAGATCTTGTGGAACAAGATCTTGAGTGTTTGGCAAGGCCTATGCCACCTATGCTTAAATAAATGGTCCTACTGCAATGAAAGGTTGAATTTTGCAAGTGCCTGTTGGCATCTATGCAGCAAATTTGAACAGACTTTGACAGGAATCAGGAGCTTAACCTCACAAAATCAAAAAGTTTGAGTGGGCTCATTTGTGACCAGGGTGTGTAGTCAAAAGTGCCCAGAAGTGACTGTGAAACAGGTTTGAACAGGCGTATGGTGTCAAGTTTTAAGATGATTGGTGGCTTCTGTACACTATATTCAATGTGGGGATAAAGATTGCCATTTCCCATACGTCACAGCTTGCTGTGATTGAACATCTGTGGGCTGTTGCTAGGGAACTTGGATGAGTTAAGAGAAGACTGGTGGACTTAAAAAGAGGGTGGGATTTAGTTTTGATGATAAGTCACTTCTTGGAACAGCAGGAAGTACAGTAGGCAACTGTAGGATTACATAGTCTCAGGTAGTTTAGGTTTATTGGGTTACTCCCATTACAGTGCTCCCATTCCTCTGTGTTTATTTGTAGCTTATTTCATAGTGTTCTGTTGACTTGTAAATATTGTTTTTCTCTTCTCCTTGAGTCCTTTGCATAGTTTATTCAGAGCCATGTCCTTTTGTATGGACACAGGAAGACTTAGCAAATGCTATGCTTTTGTAATCTTATGTCATTTGACTCTACATGATATTTTCCTCCTGGACATCAGTTCTCTCGACCTAAGCCTCAGCTGCCCTTACTTCCTAGCACCCCCAAAAGCAGGGTCCCGATGAGGGACGAGATGGACCCAGGGCAAGCGGTGAGTTGTGTGCTACCCTGACATTGAGATGGGCCTGGCCAAAGTGCCTCATGCTTAATTTTAAGTTAACAGTTTGATCATGGACAAATGTTGTCATGATCCAAACAATGATAATTAGATTTGGAGCCTGCTAGGGTGAGGAATGATTAATCTGGCCTGAGTGCTGTAGTCTGAGTCTGTGGCAAGATGTTGCCAGGAGAGATGCCTTGCAAGCCTCAATCTATCTCTTGCTATGTCCATACAAAAATAACTAGTATTAAGATGTTAATGAGTGTTTGGAATAAGGAGAGGAGAAAAAACCCTTAAGAGGTATTTTGCCTACTGGCAGTCAGGAAGGTTTGGAATGACCCTAGGTTGTGTTCCCTTTGAACCTGACAGCACTCAGGAAGGGCTTTCTTATGTTGATTTTGCTACCTGGCAGTGTGTAACCTAGGGGCAAGGGCCACAGAGGAAAAAGGGAGGAGAGAGATGAGAATTCAGGCAGCAGTAGACCCATAGAGAGGACGGAGCTGGGAGTGCAGGAGATGAGAAAGATGGAAGATTGAATAAACGGTAACTAATCAGCAACCAGCTTGGTCCTCGTTCTTCCTTCGCCTGTCCTTGGCCAACGGCCGTCCCAATCCAGTCCACACATAGCGATTCCAGAGCACTGAACGTGGGCGGTGAGACAGAGCCACCCAGAGAGCCCGCGAGTGCACACGCACCCCCCCGCCCCACGGCGTGCTTTAGTTTTTTACAGGCAATAAGGCCTCCTCGCTGTCTGTATTCATTCCGCTTTGTGTAGGATAACATTGGGCTTGTCCTTTCAGCCTTGCCACAGGGAACTTAGTTTCCCTTAGAGCAATGGCCTTTCTCTATGGACAGAGGAAGACAGTTAATATTATACTTTGTAACTTGGGAGTTGATTGACTCCAATAATATCTACTCCTGGGCATCTGCTTTCTAAACTCAGTTGCCCTTAGTTTCCAGCACCCCAAAAGCAGGGTCCCAACGATGGATGGAATGGACCCAGGGCAAGCTGTGAGCTACCTTGTCATCGAAATGGGCCAGTCCAAAGCACCACAATACTCAACTATAAGTTGAGAGCATGGTCATAGACAAATGCTTCCATGATGCAAAAGTAATGATGACACTAGGACCCTGCTGGGGTTAGGAAGACTAACCTGGCCTGAGGACTGTGGTCTGGAATATATAGTGAATGTCCTCAGGAAGGACCAAACTTTAAGTCTGATATACCTCTTACTGTGCTCATACAGAATCACATTGCTATAAATATTAGAAGTAGATTTACTATAACTTTTTAAGTGGATTACTAGCCGAGGAAGGAAGAAAGTGACATACTCTTCTTTGGATCCCACCCTTGAGCGGATCTCCTTGTAATCTGGAGTAGTCTCCTTAGATGAGATTTTGTTACTCTCCTGGAGAAATGGTCTTACCCTTCTTTGTTGATTTGTTAATGTTCAACCCATCTTTGTGTCACCACCTTATGTAATTGCTATATAAACTAAGCCCATAAGAGGTAAGACAGAAGCAAGGAAAGGAGACAAAAGCAGAGAGAAGACACAGAGGCAAGAAAAAAGACACAGAAAAAGACACAGAAGGAAGAGAGAAGACACAGAATAAGAGACAGAGAGAGGTTGGAAGAGACCAGAGAAGAGAGCACAGCAGCACACACAAAAGATGAGTACAAGGAGGAGTCGTCCCAATCTGGTCTATACACAGCTCCTCGAGAGCACCAAATGCAAGTGGCGGAGAGAGAGAGAGAGAGAGAGAGAGAGAGAGAGAGAGAGAGAGAGAGAGAGAGAGAGAGAGAGAGAGAGAGAGAGAGACCCTGAGAGCCCTCAAACAATAAAACACACATCACATCTCACCCTCCCTCACGCATGTCTTTCTATTTTTTTATAGCCTTGGAAGATTACATGACTCTAAGAATCTATCAATTTCTTCTAGGTTCTCCAGTTTAAGAACATAAAGATGTTCGTAGTAATCTTTTATTATATTTTGGATTTCTGAGAGATCCATTGTAATTTTTCCCCTTTTATTTGTTATGTGATTTATTTGAACATTTTTTCTTTTTTTCATTGTAAGTATAGCTAAAGATTTATCTATCTTGTTTATTTTTTATGATACAATTACCATGTTTATTTCTAATTCTTTTTTCCCCACTTTATTTATTTATTTATTTTTCTAAATTTTTATTGATGAATCACTGTGAGGTACAGTTACAAACTTGTTTGCATTTGGTTTACATCCCTCCACCAGTGCCCATTCTCCTCCACCAATGTTCCCAGTATTCCTCCCACAACCCCCACCCCAATCCCCAACACCCCACCCTGCCTCTGCGGCAGGCATTCCCTCTTGTTCTCTCTCCTGTTGGATGTTGTAGTTTGCAATAGAGGTATTGAGTGGCCATCATGTTCGGTCTATAGTCTACTTTTGGTACACAGCTTTCAACCTGAGTGGGTCCTCCCAACATTCTCTACTTGGTGTTCCCTTCTCTATCTCTGTATCTTGTTTTTTTTTTTTTAAGAACCAGTTCCTGGTTTCATTGATTCTTTGAATTGCTTTCTTGGTTTCCAAGTTGTTGATTTCTGTCCTAGTTTTTATTATTTCTATCTGCTACTCTTCGGATTTATTTGTTGGTTTTTCTCCAAATTTTTGAGATGTATGTTTAGGTTGTTGATTTGGGCTTTATCTTATTTCTTAATGTAGGTGTGTATTGCTATGAATTTCCCCCTTAGTGCAGCATTCACTCTATCCCATGGATTCCGGTAGCTTGTGTGTTCATTCTCATTAGTTTCAAGGAATCCTTTCATCTTTATTTCTTTCTTGATTTTCTCTTTGATCCATTTATTGTTTAGCAGAATTTTGTTCAGCTTCCAAGTGCTGGAAGTTTTCCTCATCTTTTTCCTGTGGTTAATTTCTATTTTCATGGAATTGTGGTCTGAGGAGGCAATTTGTACAATTTCTATATTTGTACATTTATGTATTTACGCTCTGTGTCCTAATATGTGATCTATCCTGGAGAATATTCTGTGTGCACTAGAGAAGAATGTGTATTTTTGTTTAGAGGATATAGATTTCAGTATATATCCAACAATCCCAGTTCTTTCATCTCCTCACTTAGGGCTCTAGTCTCTTTACTTCCATCAGTCTAGTTGACCTACTTAGTAGGAAAAATGTGTTTCTGTTAATGTGTTTCCTTACACTTGAGAGTAGAAAGAATCCTTTTTTGAAATTTGCTGAGCCTTTGTTTTGTGCATAAATGTTAATGACAGTTATTATTTCTTTATCTGTTGTTTCCTTGACCAATGGTGGTAGTATCCACCATTGTCTCTACTATCTTTTTATTGAATAGAATTTGGTCTGATATAACTATGTCTGTACAAGTTTTATTTTTGCCTTTTTATGTTTTCCATTAACTTATATGGTTGTTTACCATCATTCCATCCTTTCTAAGTCTGTATTTATCCTGATAGTTCAGGTGTGTTTCCTTTAGGCAGCTAAAGGATGGATTTTCTTTCCTGATCATCGTGCTATTCTATGCCTTTTGATGGGGGAATTGAGTCAATTGACATTCAGAGTGATTATTGAGATAAAGAGCTATGTTACCATGTGTGTGTATGTGTACGCACATGCATGTGTGTGTGCAATCAAGGTGTTTTTGCAAGTATCTGTTTTTTATAGGTGGCATTTCAGTAATTCTTGTATGATTGTTTTAGTTATCACAAACACTGCCATCTCTTGATTGTCTGAAAAGGTTATGTTAGGGCGCGGATCGAGATCTCCCTATAACGACAAAGAGACTCTAGAGACTGCAAACAGCAAGCAGGGTTTATTGTAAGACTGGCTAGCCAGGGTCCAGCCGCCTACACGGACACGCAGGTCCAGCAGGTTGGACAAAGACCCCGAGCTTCTCCAAAGGAAATCTTATATTGGCCTTTCCCGGCCATTACAACAGAGCCCGCGCATTTCATAGCCAATAGATTTGTAATATTACGAACTTTCTTAACCAATCCATTTAAAAGGACATTACTCCTCAGTCTATGGTTTTAGAGATCAGTATTCACGCCAATATTCAGGAATGTCCCGGTTCTGGGGGCAGTCCTGGGTCTTGTGATATGGGTCGTGTGATATGGGTCTGGTTATCTGGTCTGACCACCACCCTTCTTGCAACCCAGCGTGCCTGTATCCAAATTCCTTGCTCAGGGACAGATAGACAAGTTATTCTACAATGCAGGCTCCTGTAAAAAGAGTCTTAAGAAAGCTAAATAGATTTCTGTGGTCTGTCCTGGGCCAGTTCCTCACAGTTCTTATTCCTCTCTCAAGTCTAAATAATAACTTTGCAGGGTAGTGGACTCTAGGCTGGAAGCATTTTTCAGTCAGTACCTTGAATATGTCATTCCATTTTTCCTGACTTGTAAGATGTCATATGAAATGTCTGTTGTAATTTTTACATTCCTTATTTGTGAAGATTTTTTTTCTCTCTTGCTTCTTTGTCTTTGTCTTTTCTGGGGGGAGGGGTCACACTTGGTATTGCTCAGGGGTTACTCCTGGCTCTGCACTCAGGAATTATTCCTGGCAGTGCTCAGGACACCATATGGGATGCTGGGAATCAAACTCAGGTCAGCCAAGTGCAAGTACTATTGCTCCAACCCCCAGTATTTGTCTTTTGATCATACCACTTTGATTACTATGTGTCTGGTGTTCTTTTGTTTAAGTCTATTTTCTTTGGTACTCTTTGGGCCTGTTGAACCTGTACAGAAGCTTTTCTCAAAATATTAGAAAAGTTTGAAATTATTATTTCTTTGACAAGCTGTTTAGAAGACCATTGTGAAGAGATAAATTACTTCTAAATTGTGGTGGAAATGAAATACCAATTTAAGAGAATTGGACATTTTAAAGACAGTGGAAAACAACAGAAGGTTTCTACTGTTTATGGATGTGGATTTGCTTGAGGAGGGAGTGAAATGTGAGACATGCAAGTTCTGCATAGGGATGACTCATCTGACCAAGATGTGAGATGGAGAAGAATGGAGAATTAGGCTTCAGAGTTCAAGACTGAGAGTGCCACTGGCTTATGGCTACTGATTATTAAGCATCTATATCTAGACTATAATTTGTACATTAGTCTCTTAAATTGTGTATTACGACTGCACATGGAGTCATTTAACTTAATGTGGGGTCACAAAATTTGGCAATAGTCAAAGGCTTCTTAACATGCAATAATAATTTTTACATTAGTTTCACTTGCCTTGCATGCAGTTGACCCAGGTTCAATCCCTGATATCATAATGATCCCCTGAGCTCTGCCAAGAGAGATCCCTGAGCACAGAGCCAGGAGTAAGTCTGGCTGGGTGTGGCCCCAAAACAAACAAAACAAAATCAAACACACAATGAATCCAAGATATTATTGGCAGCGCTTGCCTGCATTGCATTTATTGGGCAAAGTCTCATAAGTAGCAAAGTTTAACAGGTCTCATCTAAACTGTAGGCATGTCTCCACTTCACACCTTGACTCAGGTGAACTTTATCCTATAATGTGGGTTTTGGGAATCAAATGTTGAATGGTGCAATACAATAGAGAAATTATACAGGTGAATCCACTTACGGTGAATATCCATATATTTCTACTGTAAAATGCCAGTCTCTTTTAAAAATAATGACTAAGCATAGCAATGCCAGGTGGCATGGAAGAGCACCAGAGTTAGGGTCAGGTTATCCTTGAAACTATACTGTCCTTATGTTGGACTACAATGTTGTGGGTAACTCAATTTCCTCTTATTTCCACTGGAGCTTCTCAGGGTAAAATCATTGCACTTTTCCCTGAGGACCAAGTCCTGTGTTCACTGTGAGGTGGAAGGTGATGGGTGAAGCATGTTCCAGGCTTGTGAGAGATTTCAGAGGACAAGACGAACCAGAACTGCACCACTGAGTGATGTGCTGTGACCTGGGACAGCAGCTGTGTTGTAGGCCTATAATCATTCTCATTAGAAAATTTAAAAGTTCAAACTTCACGTCTGTAGCCTTGCACTGCTCCAGCCACAAGGTGACAGGAAGCCGTTTGTTTGCACAGGTGGGGAGGCCAGCAGCCTCAGAGTGGGCGGCTGTTGGCCCACCCTGGAGCCCAGGTGGGCTATCAGAGGAGAGGCGAGCCCAGGAGGAGGCATGTGCGCTCTGTGCTCTCCACAGCCGTCTCAGAGGAAGGACCAAGAGGGCCTGTCCACGTCAGTGGTCATTGCAGGGCCAGACTGAACTGAGTGTTGGGACTCATGCCACTTGAGAAACTTGCCTCCAACTAATGCTTTTGTACACAGTTAAAACCAACCCAAATTAAAAGTGGTTTTTGAGAGTTTATGTATGAACCTCCTGTATTTTAAAGAAGGTATTTGTGTCAAACTAATGGCAATAAAAAACATAAGAATCAGGGTGGTGATTACCGCAGACTTGGAGTGTGGGTAGAAAAATGTCCGGGAAGGAAGGGGCCACCAAGATGCTGCCATGTTGTCATAGTTCTGGAGTCTGAGTTGGATGTTGAGTTCATGGGAGCTGAGGGGGTCATTAAAAGCTAACTTCCATACACACCACAGCTCTGTGGCCTCTGACATCACAGAAGCCTCTGCTGCAGACTGGTGGCCTTCTCCCTGCCGTGCCTGGCAGCAGAGGCCGACACACAGCTGGCAGCTACTGCCCAACGACTGCCAGAGGGCAATGATGGAAAAACTCACTTAGAATGAACACTGCACATGACAATAACACCTGACTTATTGGAAATGTGGATGTCACTGATCATTTCTTTAATCAAAGGAATTTAATATCAAACAGAAAGTCAGGAAGTGTCATTTTTTGAACCTAGTGGTCTACAACCAAAAGTTATATACTATCTTAAAATGTATTTCTTATTCATGCAATAGTCAAAGATGCCTTTTATTATTCTCCTTACAGCCCTCCCCTTCTCTCTTAGTTTCTAACCTGAAGCAACCTTCACTTTTCATTTGAAATAACATACAATGGTAAGAGTTGGGGGCAGCTCAGGCCACAGACTCCTCTGACCTGAAAGGCACCATGGTGCTGTGTGGCTGTGCTGGCATGGAGCTTTGGGCTCCCAGGGCACTCAGCACCACCCCATCCTTCAGCTTCAAGATCCTGGTCAGGGCAATTTGGGGAGTTATTCTGATTCTATGACTTCTCTTGTTTATTTCCATAAAATTAGAATATTAAACTAAAATTTTCCCTACATTGATTGAACTAGAATCATTGCAAACCAGAAAAAGTTGAGTCACTGTCTTACCTGTGGTTTCTGGGAAGAGGGAAGGAGTACCTGCCTATCTGCGCCACTTAAAACTGGAGGCTAATTTTGAGGTTAAAGTTCAGAGCCTACCACATGATTCGCAGGAGAAGAGAAAAGTGAACTTAAAATCTAGGACCTTTTGTTAATAATTACTAGAACTTTCAAAACTGCAACAACAAAACACTGAATCAAGTGTGGGCCCCTAGATGCCCAAGGCCTGGCCCACTGCCCACTGTAGCCGACCAGCTGCTGTATTTGCAGGGCAGAAATGACAACCTAAAGCTGTGGTGATTGGTTTTCTACATATTTATAAAAATGAGATTTCACTCAGTAAGAAGCCATGGAAGGATTCTGTTGGGAATTATTGTGGCACTACACACTTCTAGAAGAATATTTGACCCTTCTGTGGAGAGGATACCAGGAAAACCAGGAGTCACCATAGGGAGACAAGCCAGAATTATGACAAAGGAAATAAATAATTCAGTATAGGGCTTTGGTGATTAATTTTGTAAGCAATATTGATATCACCAACCCCCTAAATTTTAAATATTCTTTCTTCTTGCCTCTACTGATGAATAAAAATGCCCTAACACTTGAGTGTATTTGTATGAGTTAGAACAACTTAAGCAGAAAGGGAATTTAAGATTCAAAGTATCCTTTACTGTCTCAGGATGCCAGTATTGATTCGGTGGGACGGGAAAGTTGAGAAGACAGAAGTTCAAACCAGAAAAATTCTTTCCGGTAGCTTCCTAATATTTAATTATGTCTCCCTTTCTTTAAAAAACAAGGAAAATTCTGAGGACTTAAGGAATGTCTTTTCTTTCTTTCTTTCTTTCTTTCTTTCTTTCTTTCTTTCTTTCTTTCTTTCTTTCTTTCTTTCTTTCTTTCTTTCTTTCTTTCTTTCTTTCTTTCTTTCATCTTTCTCTTTCTTTCTTTCTTTCTTTCTTTCTTTCTTTCTTTCTTTCTTTCTTTCTTTCTTTCTTTCTTTCATCTTTCTCTTTCTTTCTTTCTTTCTTTCATCTTTCTCTTTCTTTCTTTCTTTCTTTCTTTCTTTCTTTCTTTCTTTCTTTCTTTCTTTCTTTCTTTCTTTCTTTCTTTCTTTCTTTCTTTCTTTCTTTCTTCTCTTCTTATTTATTGAAGCATCATGAGACACACAGTTACAAAGTTGTTTAACCATCCTTGCATTGCTGGGATGAATCTTACTTGGTCATGGTATATGATCTTTTTTGATGAGTTGTAAGATTCTGTTTGCTAGTATTTTGTTGAGGACGTTTGCATCTGTATTCATCTAGGATATTGGCCTGTAATTCTGTTTTATCTTGTCTTTGTGGTGTCCCTATCTGCTTTTGGAGTCAAGGTGATATTGGCCTCCTACACTGGAGGGTTTCATTCCATATGTCTACTGTAAGTCTAAGGCAAGATCTTTATTCTTTGTACGTTACGTCCTTCTTTGATCTTTCTGCTTTCATTTTTGTATCTCGATCTATGGTATTTACCATTCTGATTAGAATATGTCTTGTAGTATTTTAATTGGGATATCTTTTAGCTAGTACCCTTCAGGCTTCTTGCATCTGGATGCCTGTTTGTAATGTTCTTCAGTTCTGGGAACTTTTCAACAATGATGCCTTTAAATGCTGCTTCCTCAATTGGAGTTGCCTTCTGTCCCTCTGGGATGCCATTGATTCTTTTTTTTTTTAATTTTGTTGAATAACCGTGAGATAGTTGCAAGCTTTCATGTTTGGGTTACAATCACACAATGATCAAACACCCACCCCTCCACCAGTGTACATTTCACCACCAATATCCCCGGTATAGCCCCCTTTCCACCCTCCCCCTGCCTCCATGACAGATAATATTCCCTATATCCTCTATCTACTTTTGGGCATTATGGCTTGCAACACATACACTGAGAGATTATCATGTTTGGTCTGCTATCTACTTTTGGCACACATCTCTCATCCTGATGAATTCCTCCAGCCATCATTTTCTTAGTGATCCCTTCTCTTTCCATCTGCCTTCTCCCCTCAGCTCATGAAGCAGGCTTCCAGCTATGGGGCAATCCTCCTGGCCCTTGCATCTACTGTCCTTGGGTGTCAGCCTCATGTAATGTTATTCTATACTCCACAAATGAGAGCAGTCCTTCTATGTCTGTCCCTCTCTTTCTGACTCATTTCACTTAGCACGATACTCTCCATGTCTACCCATTTATAAGCAAATTTCATGACCTCATAAACAGATGACTGGTTAAAAATACTTTGGTACATCTACACAATGGAAGACTCCAGTGATTCTTATGTTGGGTTCCTTTTGAATTCATCCCATAGTTCTCTCGCTCACCGTTGAACTATTTTAAGGTCTTTTCCCATCTCTATTTTTGCCTGGATGCTTTCTGCATCTCCTCTTCAAGCTCACTGATTCTGTTTTTAGCTGCTATTTCTCTACTGTTCATACATTCGTCAAATGAGTTTTTCATTTCATCCACCAATTGTTTTTGGGTCACACCTGGCAATGCACAGGGGTTACTCCTGGCTCTACACTCAGGAATTACCCCTGGCGGTTCTCAGGGAACCATATGGGATGCTGGGGATCAAACCTGGGTCAGCCACGTGCAAGGCAAACGCCCTACCCGCTGTGCTATCGCTCCAGCCCGTATGACCAATTGTTTTTATTGATGACATTTCTATTTGTAGTTTTCTTATTTCTGCTCTCATTTCCTCCTTCATTTTATTGGCTGTTCATCCTACTGTCTATGTCATATCCTCCTGCATTTTATTGGATATCCATTACATTGTTTCTTTGAGGTCATTTAACATCCATGTTGTCTCTGAATTCTTTATTAGAGAGATTTTATATGTGGGTATTCATTGTTGAGGCTTCTGGGCTCCTGTTTTCACTTGCTCCTTGTGGTGGGATTCTGCACTGCTTTCCCACAGTGCCTGGTTGGGCTCTCTTCTCTCCTCTTCTAGGATATTCCCTTCCTTTTTGGTGTCCCAGTGTAATGATGTAATTATTTGGAAATAAATTTTGTGGGCTATACATGGAAGTATAAATGGTGACCTCATTAGCATCTTTACACTGGAGAAACCACTCCCACTGCACTTCTAATCCGGGGGCAGGGGGGCATTAGCATTTCTAACCTGGAGTGAGGGGCATTAGCAGAGTTTCATAAGTTTGAAATCCCACACGTTGGCTGCCTAGGAATGCACTGGCCACATCCTCTGGGTCTGTGCTGCCTCCACACTCCTGCTGCTGCGGGGTCCACCCCTGGGGAAGCCACTCAGCCTCGGATATTTATTCCCCCTACAGTGCAGAAGCTTCTTAGTTTGATAGAGTCAAATTTGTTCACCTTTGCTTCTGTTTGTCTGGCCAGTGTATTAAATCATTGAAGATACCTCTAGACTCAACATCATTCAGAGTTCTACCTATGTTTTTCTCAATATGCTCTGTAGATTTCAGTCTGGTATCAAAGTCTTTACTAATATTGATTTGACTTTTGTGCATGATGTTAGAAAAGGGTCTGAGCTCATTTCTTTTACATGCGAACAACCAGTTTCCCCAATGTCATCTGTTGAAGAGGCGTTTGTTTCTCCACTTAATACTATATCCTCCTTTGTCAAAAATTAACTGACCATAACTCTGAGACTCTGTCTCTGAACTTTCAGTTTTGTTCCACTGATCTGAGAATCCTTATTCCATCACCACACTTTTTTTACTATGACTTTATAAAATAGTTTGTAGTTGGATAAAGAAAAGGCTCACTAGGATTTTTTCTAGGATTTCTTTGACTATTCACAGGGTTTTATTACTACATGCAAATCTCAAGAGTGGTCTACAATGAAATGGGAGTGGGAGAAAAGCTGGGGACACTGGTGCAGTGAGTTGAACACTGGCGAGGGGATCATTTTTAGAACACTGCATGCCTGAAACTCAGTCATAAATTACAATGCAATTTTGTAATTCACAATAATTCAATAAATTAAATAAATTTCAAAAGAATTTTATCTATTTCTTTAAAGAGTGTCAAAAGTATTTTTATAGAAACTTCATTGAATCTCTATAACAATTTAGCAACTGTCATTTTGGCAGTTTTAACCCTTCCAACTCATGAAGATCCAGAAAATGTGGCTTTTTTCATTTATTTTAGTAGCATTTTATAGTTTTTTGTATAAGTTTTTCACCTCTTTGTTGATTCCTAGATACTCAGAATTTTTAATTTGTTCTTTGGGCTACACCCAGCAGTGTTCAGGACTTATTACTGGATCTGTGCTCAGGGATCATTTCTGGCCCTGTGCCCAGGGATCACTCCTGGTTGGCATAAGGGATAATATAGTGTGCCAGGGAATCAAACCTGAGTCAGCTGCATGCAAGGCAAGTATCCTGCCTGTTGTATTATCTCCCTGACTCTGATACTTGATGTTTTGAGGCACAATTATGGGAGGAATATTTTTTATCTTATGTTCTATTCTCTGCCGGTTCCTTCATGTGTGAGGCTCGTATGAACGTGTAGAGAGGGGCCTTTAGCATGGCTGTGGCTAGACTCCAGAGGTCTTCGGCCCCTGGGAGCTCTGCTCGGGGTGGGGAGGGAAGCTGGAGCCCATCCCCTCCGAGGAGGCCCCGGGGAAGATAGCCTGGCACGCAGGCAAGAGACTCTCTGTGTCGCTCTCTTCAGGGAGCTTGCTTTTAAGTTTCTGGATGCTGGCCATTGACAGGATTACACAGTGCCAGAGGCAGTCCCTGGGAGTGACCACGTAGCTACTGGGAAATGGAAACTCTGGGCAGAGAAAGCCCAGTCCCGATCCAAGCAGCCTTGGAGGTCTCAATCCCGGGTCCCACACACCTGGGTTCCTCTGCCCGTTCCTTCATGCGTGAGGCTCGTCTGAAAGTGTGGAGGGGGGCCTTGAGCATGGCTGTGGCTAGGCTCCAGAGGTTTTCGGCCACCAGGAGCTCTGCTCAGGGTGGGGAGGGAAGTTGGAGCCCATCCCCTCCGAGGAGGCCCCGGGGAAGACAGCCAGGCATGCGGGCAAGAAACTCTCTGCGTCGCTCTCTTCCGGGAGCTTGCTTTTAAGTGTGGGGTGTGTGGGACCCGGGCTCAGACCTCCAAGGCTGCTTGAATAGGGACTGGGCCTGCTCTTCCCAGATTTCCCATTTCCCAGTAGCTAGGTGGTCACACCCAGGGACTGCCTCCGGCGCCGTGTAATCCTGTCAACGGCCAGCATCCAGAAACTTAAATGCAAGCTCCTGGAAGTAGTATCTTATAGCTTACTTCTCCCTCTGGTAGAACCTGGCAAACTACTGGGAGTTTCCTGCCCACATGGGAGAGCCTCACAAGGTCCCCATGGTGTATTAATGTGCCAAAACCAGTAACAAACTGGGTCTCATTCCCCTGACCCTGTAAGAGCCTTCATTATGGCATTGTTGGAAGGACAAGTAGAGAAAGGCTTCTAAAATCTCAGGGCTTGGATGAATGGAGACGTTACTGAGACCACTCAAGAAATTTGGCAATCAACGGAATGATGATGATGATGATGTTCTATTAAATTATATACTTATAATGAGCACTGGTGAAGGGATGGGTATTCGAGCATTGTATAACTGAGATTTAAACCTGAAAACTTTGTAACTTTGTAACTTTCCACAATAAAAAATTAAAAAAAAAATTATATACTTATAGAAAGGCCATAGAGTTCTGTGCATTGGTTTGGTAGCCTGCTATACTATTGTATTTCTATTGTTTCTAAGACTTTTTTTTTTTAAGTCTAAAAAGAGACATTTTATTTTATTTTATTTTTAATTTTTTTTAATTGAATCACTATGTAGAAAGTTACAAAGCTTTCAAGCTTAAGTTTCAGTTGTACATTGCTCAAACACCCATCCCCTCACAGTGCACATATTCCACAGTAAACCTTCCCCCCACCCCGTACCCCCACCCCCCGCCTGTGTAGCTGATAAATTTAACTTTACTTTTCTCTTTACTTTGATTACATTCAATATTTCAACAAAAAACTTACTATTATTGTTTGGAGTTCCCCCCACCCCAAGTCAGACCTGTTGAAAAGGAAGCATTTGATAATTTGTTTTCCATTGCTGACAATGAAGAGATATGAGATCACGGGGCTGCGATTTTGGATTTCTGTATTTTAGTAACTAAGTCCAGGGAAATTTCTGCCAGAAACTGCATCACTGCAGGCTTGTACCTCCCTTTTGTGGTCGTCATAAGATGGCGGCCAGGGCTCAGTTCACAGTCTAGAGACATTTCTGCAAGAGGCTGCTGGTGCCCAAAGTAGTTTAGCTGGCCTCTGGGGCCATGGTCATGCAGCAGCGGAGAGGCCGTACACATGCGGCCACCGGGGTTACATCTCGGCCTGTTTCTAAGAACTTTTTAATGAAGTCTGTAGGGATTTTTTAAAATTTTATTGAATCACGTGTGAAACTTAACCGTGTGATAGTTACAAGCTTTCATGTTTGGGTTACAATCTCACAATGATCAAACACCCATCCCTCCACCAGTGCACATTCCCCACCACCGATATCCCGGATTTTTAACTATGGTCTCATCTCATCTGCAAATAGTGAGTGTTTGACTTCTTTCATAATCTGATGCCTTTAATATCTCTCTTTCTTGCACAATTGGTATGACAAGGGCACTATATTAAATAGTGTCAGTGACTTTGGGAAACTGTGCCTGATTTTAGGATGGCTTTCAAATATTCATTGAATATGAGATTTTCTGTGGGCTTGTGCTTAATGGCTTTACTATATTAAGAAGGTTCATTCAGCCTTCACATTTTTTAAAATCATAAATGGGTGTTGAATCTTTTTAAATTCTTTCTCTGCATTGATTGATATTGACATATGAATTTTACATTTTCTTGGTGTATTATATGGTATTATATGGTGTATTAGGTTAATTGACTTGTTTGTATCAGACCATCTGAAGAGTTTTTGAGGACTATTTGTACTATTAAATTGTCTTGACATAATACCCTATAAAAATTAATGTTTTATAGCTAGGCTTTCCAGAGTTAGGAGGCTGTGCCAGTGTTGTCACTCAGACAGGGTTTGATCTCCAGTTCCTTATGGCCTCTAAGTACCAAAGGACATAGCCCTAGAGACCCCTGAGAAGTGCCAGAGGGGCCCTAGTGGTACTGTGCACCACACGACCCCAGAAATACTGCATCCTGAGGCCCTCACAGTGAATTAAAGACCCCACTGAACAAGAACATAGGGAGGATCCTCGAGTTTCCTTAGCACTGGTTGGGAGACCCCTACAAAAGAATAATTATAAAAGATGTGATCTTCCTCTAAAATCCTCCTCCTACTAAAAGCATGTTGTATTGAAATGTTGTTATCTTAACAAAATTAAATTCTCAGTAGCATTTTGTAAGATTTCATCACTATAATAGTGAGTTCTTGATCTTGTTCTTATTTTAGGATGTCTAAAAAGAAGTTTGGGTATGAAAAATGGGGGTGTTGCCCTCCTGACAGGGAATTAGATGCTGCCATTGAGGCCTTTTCTCCATGTTTTTAGCATATCACTGTGGGATAGCTTTGGATTTGTGTAGGGAAAACTACTCTCGAGGGACGATTTTAGGAAATGAAAGGCTTTTATTTCTTAAACTTATATTAAAAAGTCCATGACACAACTGAAAGAGACTATGAAATAACTAAAATGAGGCATTAATTGGAGCTGGAAATGAGGAAAAAAAGAAGAGTGAGATGAAAGCAGTAGGTGACTATTAAGTACACAAAGAAACCTAAATATCCTGTCAAAGGTGTGACTGTCATTACAGTTCCTGACGCCAAGACTGCATGACCCTCCAGGGAACTCTTCTACTTCAAGGGTCTTGTTTTAAATCTCTCTTAATGGTACAATAGCAAGTCCATGAACTCCATATTCTCTGTGTGTGTGTGTGTGTGTGTGTGTGTGTGTGTGTGTATCCTAAGAATTGTGGCAGAACCACATAAAAGACTGAGTTACTGCAGTGATGAATCCTTTGGAAGATTAAATGCCGCTGATGACTTCCATGCTGCTGTCTGGACTCTGGTCATTTTTAAGGTTGACTCTTTACTTGCTTTAATTTATGTGGCTAGCATTTCTTATGTTGTTAGATTAAAATAAAACAGGGGAAACCCACCTCACCACCACAAAGATTAAAGTCTGAATACAGCTAGAGATCTGTTTGCAAGCTTGTCAGGAATGACTCATTAAGCTATTTAAAGCCAGAGACTCCAGTAAATCAAAAAGCTTTGATAATTCTTGTTTTTGGTTAATTTAGAGAAGCAAAACCAAATGGCCAGATCCATTACTATGCTGAAGCTGGGCAGATTTTTTACAAACAGAAAAGGATAATCCTTAAGATTCCAAGAATACCTTTAATTAGCCTGTTTCTAGATCTATTATTAGAGGTTCATTTTCAAATGAAAAATATGTATACAACTTCAATAAATCAATTTCAGCTTGGTAAGAAAAACTCCTTGAGAATTGCTTCATTTTGTGCATATGTATCCCCCCCCCCAGAAAGGGATATGGTTTTTATATGTTATGATCCCATATATCGTGTAGGTCAGGAGGAGAAACCAGTCTCTAAGATGAATTTGTGTGAGTAATTTATTAAGAATTCTGAGGGCTCTCATTGTTACAATGGTTTTCATTTTCAATTATTGTATGGTTCATTCAGGGCTGTAGTGATAGCACAGCGGTAGGGCATTTGCCTTGAATGCAGCCGACCTGGGTTCGATTCCTCCACCCCTCTCGGAGAGTCTGGCAAGCTACCTGAGGCGTGTTCAATATGCCATAACAGTAACAAGTTTCAAAATGGAGACGTTACTGGCACCCGCTCAAGCAAATTGATGAGCAACGGGATGACAGTAACAGTGATGACAGTGACAGTATGGTTTATTCAAATCACACAGGTATATTTCCAACAGTTATAAGAAGCTTCCTGGGTTCCATGGGACTTCACTCATGCATGAGGCTCAGCCCGAGCATGTAGAAAGCGGCCTGGAGCGTGGAGGCAGTGGGGTAGTGGAGGTTGGCTGCTGAAGCTGGGTCTCTTGGGGACGGGGAAGACTCTCACCTGCCCCCTCTGGGGCACCCCTGGTGCGGAGTCCAGTGGCATGGTTATGGGGACCTCACTTTATGCTCCCTTCTGGGTGAAGCAGCCCTGAGTTCTAGAGGGTGGGCAATGAGGAGATTAGCAATAGCACAGCAGGCAGGGCATTTGTCTTGCATGAGGCCGACCTGGGTTTGATTCCTCTGTCCCTCTCGGAGAGCCTGGCAAGCTACCGAGAGTATCCCGCCCCCCCCCCAACAGAGCCTGGCAAGCTCCCCGTGACATATTCGATACGCCAAAAACAGTAAAAACAAATCTCACAATGAAGAAGTTACTGGTGCCCACTCGAGCAAATCGATGAACAATGGGAAGACAGTGCTGCAGTGCTAATTTATGAAGAAAGTGCTCCAGTGGAGACCAATTAGAAGGAAGGGAAGAGAACAATTAGAGAGCTTAAAGAGTTCTATTTCAGGCCACATTCTGCTGGGATGCATCAGTCTGATTTACTTTGATGGACCTTTTCCTAAATTCTCTTGGTTGGTTTCTGACATTGACAGATAAAATAGTGAAGAAGCAAGTTATCTTTTAAAAAAATTAACAACATTTTAGAATTTTTTTCTGTCTTCAGTTATTACATAACTTTAAGCCTGAAAATGCTTAAACTTCTTGTTTAGTTATATGTTGGGGTTTTATTTTTGATTCACAAAAAAAAAAAAAGATGAGAAAGGGAAGTTGGGACCTGCGATGCAGCACTGATGTGGTACAGTGTATAGTTATATAACCAAAATAACATTGGAAACATGAGATCTAAACTGCAAACACCGAACTTTGAACTGTGCCTGTCAAGGTGGCAGTGGAGGTGAGGTGGTGGGGACACCAGTGGAGGGTAGTTGGCACTGATAGTGGAATTGGTGTTGGAATATTTTGTGCCTAAGACTCATCTATGAATAATTTTGTAAATCATGGGTCTTTAATGAATTTTTAAAATTTTTAAAAAATATGTTATATTCAGAAAAGTGCAGTCCTGGCCCAGAGCAATAGTATGGGGCAGTGCACTTGTCTGCTACGCGCCGACTAGGGTTCAATCCTGCCTCCCCCTATGGTCCCCCAGGCACTCAGTGGTTCCTGAGCTTAGAGTCAGGCGCAAGCACCACTGAGTGTGACCGCAAAACAGTAATAAATAGAGTACAATCCTAGAACTATGAGTGATTCAATTTCTTTTGTTTAAAATTACTGTGTTCATGGTAATTTGTACTGGAAAACAAGAATTACATACCAGGTTTTTTGATTTAACACTATGAAATATATATATATGCATATATATTCATTCTTTTTGGACTGCCTGTCTTTCTAGAATTCTACTTGCATAATTGGTATAAATGGAATTTCTTTTTTGTTGCTGTTGTTTCAAATTTTGTAATTTTTTGTGTGTAAAAATATTTTGTATTTTATTTATTTTTTAAAATTTTATTGAATCACTGTGAGATAGTTACAAGCTTTCATGTTTGGGTTGCAATCTCACAATGATCAAACACCCATCCCTCCACCAGTGCACATTTCCCACCACCAATATCCCACGTATATCCCCCCTTTCCCACTCTCCCCCTGCCTCTAAGGCAGACAATATTCCTCATACTATCTCCCTACTTTTGGGCATTATAGCTTGCAACACAGACACTGAGAGGTCATCATGTATAGACCAAATTTTGTAATTTAATTTATACCCACCAGAGCTCCAATGGGGAAAAAAATCTTGTGGTACAGTTTAGCATATTTTCTTACAAACCTCAAGTCCAAAATGTGCTTCTACTGACATTTGGTCTTTGTGTTGGAACTGTGTTTCCATTATAAATTACCAACATATCAGAATGTGTTTTCAGTGAGTTGTCTATTAGGCATTCAAAGAAGAAGTATGAATTACAACTCCTGGTTGATTTTGGTGCAAGTGAAAGATCACAAATAGTTATTAAGAAAAAGGTGATTATAAGAATGAGCAACAGTCAAGTTTATCACTACCAGTGTTGACATTTAATACAATTTCCACAGCTAAGAGATATACTGAGTCAGTTAATAAAATGATCTATGTAACATAATGATCTGTGTTACATATTTAGAGAGATTTCAAGATGATATATTTTATGACACCACTTAAGGATATCATTTAAAACAAAGGTACTTAAGTTTGAATCTCTGTTCCACAGATTTTTACTAATTCCAATGATCAAAGTCATTTCACCCCTAGAACGTTGTATCACTTATATCAATTGTCATCCCGTTGATCGTCGATTTGTTCGAGCGGGTGCCAGTAACGTCTCCATTCATCCCTGTTGTGCTTGTGTAGCCCAATGGCCTCTACTCACTCCAGGAACACAAAGAACCTCAAACCGTTTATTCAGGGTCTTAAAGAAGTCTGTCCATCTCGTAGGTGGGCGGCCATGCCATCTTTTGATGTCCCATGGAATCTAGTCTGTAACAGCTATAGCCAGTGGTCATCTCTAAATCATATTATGTATCTGGCCCATCTG
Organism: Sorex araneus; assembly: GCF_027595985.1. NCBI lineage: Eukaryota > Metazoa > Chordata > Mammalia > Eulipotyphla > Soricidae > Sorex > Sorex araneus. The sequence continues at coordinate 47,870,253 of NC_073303.1, read as the reverse complement.
ATTTTTGATGCCTTGGCAAACTAGACAGTGTCCCTGACTCTTTTTCTTTGTTTGTTTGTTTGCCTCCTCTTTTTTAAAAAATTGAATTACCATGATAACAGTTACAAAGCTTTCAGGTTTAAGTCTCAGTCATACAATGATCAAACTCCCATCCCTTCACCAGTGCACATTCCACCATCAAGAACCCTAGTATACATCCCTTCCAACCCCCACACTGCCTGTGTGGCAGATGATATTCACTTTACTCTCTCTTTACTTTGATTACATTCAATTTTCGACGGAAAACCCACTAATATTATTTGGAATTTTCTCCCAACAATCATACCTGCCAAAAAGGCATCATTAGATAATTTGTTTTCTATTGCTGATAATGGGCTGGAGTGATAGCACAGCAGGTAGGGCATTTGCCTTGCATGGAGCCAACCTGGGTTTGATTCCTCTCCCCCCCTCAGAGAGCCTGGCAAGCTACCAAGAGTATCCTGCAGAGCATGGCCATGGCGTATTCGATATGCCAAAAACAGTAACAACAAATCTCACAATGGAGACGTTACTGGTGCCTGCTTGAGCAAATCTATGAGCAACAGGACGACAGTGATGGTGATAGTGATTGCTGCTAATGAAGAGCTAATCCATGGTGCTCTGCTTCCCTGATTTTTTTAAAATTTTATTGAATCAGTGTGAGATAGTTACAAGATTTCATGTTTGGGTTACAATCTCACAATGATCAAACACCCATCCTTCCACCAGTGCACATTCCTCACCACCGATATCCTGGGTATACTCCCCCTTCCCACCCTCCCCCTGCCTCCATGGCAGACAATATTCCCCATACTCTCTCTCTACTTTTGGGCATTATGGCTTGCAACACAGACACTGAGACATCATATTTGTTCCATTATCTAATTTTGGCATGCATCTCCCATCCCAACTGGTTCCTCCATCCATCATTTTCCTAGTGATCCCTTCTCTATTCCCTCTACCTTCTCTCCTCCACTCATGAAGCAGTCTTCCAGCTATGGGGCAATCCTCCTGGCCCTTGTATCTACTGTCCTTGGGTGTCAGCCTCATGTGATGTTATTTTATACTCCACAAATGAGTGCAGTCCTTCTATGTCTGTCCCTCTCTTTCTGACTCATTTCACTTAGCATGATACTCTCCATGTCTACCCATTTATAAGCAAATTTCATGACTTCATCTGTCTTAACAGCTGCAGAGTATTCATTGTGTAGATGTACCAGAGTTTCTTTAACCAGTCATCTGTTTTAGGGCACTCGGGTTGTTTCCAGATTTTGGCTATATAGGTACAGATGTCATTTCTATTGTGCTTTTTTGCACCCTCGAGATATATTCCCAGAAGTGGCCTTCTGCTGTCATATGGAAGCTCACTTCCTAGGACTGTCCATATTGTTTTCCAGAAAGGCTGGATCAGTTGACATTCCCATTAATAGTGAAAGGGCGTCCCTTTTTCCCCACATCCACGCCAGCACTGGTTGCTTTTGTTCTTTCGAATGTGTGCCAGTCTCTGTGGTGTGAGATGAGACCTCATTGTGTTTTGATTTGCATCTCCCTGATGACTAGCAATGTGGAGCATTTTTTCATGTGCCTTTGGGTCATTTGTATTTCTTTTTTGAGGAAATTTCTGTTCATTTCTTCTCCCCATTTTTTAATGGGGTTGGAGGTTTTTTCTTACATAAGTTTACTAGTGTCTTGTATATCCTGGATATTAATCCCTTATCAGATGGTTATTGGGTAAATATTCTTTCCCATTCTGTGGGCTCTTTCTGTATTTTGGTCAGTTTCTTTCTTTTTTTTTTTTTTTTTTTTTTTTTGCTTTTTGGGTCACACCTGGCAATGCACAGGGGTTACTCCTGGCTCTGCACTCAGGAATTACCCCTGGCGGTGCTCAGGGGACCATATGGGATGCTGCCCGTTTACATGACTAGCAAGGAAAATGCTCCTACAGAACATCTGAATTAAGGTTAATGAATTCTTTGTTCCACTAAATAAGTTTTGTGAACTGGGTGGCACCATCATTTTGTTTCAATTCTGTTAATCTTTTATTTATCCTTAATGCGTGGTAAAATTCAGGGTGTTTTATATAGAAATTAATGATTTCTCAGCCCAGTCTATTGAATATATATATAACTAACCCCCAAATCTCAACATATTTTATTTTTCTAACAATTAACCCGATGCTTTGATTACACATGAATTAGGCAAGTGTTTTCTTCCTTTGACTCCACCTTTTCTGATTTCTAAGCTAATTTTTTTTTCAGTTTTATTGAATCACTGTGAGATAGTGACAAGCTTTCATGTTTGGGTTACAATTACACAATGATCAAACACCCATCCCTCCACCAGTGCACATTCCCCACCACCAATATCCCCGGTATACCCCCTCTTTCACACCCTCCCCCTGCCTCCATGGCAGACAATATTCCCCATACTCTCTCTCTACTTTTGGGCATTATGGCTTGCAACACAGACACTGAGAGGTCATCACGTTCAGTCCATTATCTACTTTCGGCATGCATATCCCATCCCAACTAGTTCCTCCAGCCATCATTTTCTTAGTGATCCCTTCTCTATTCCATCTGCCTTCTCCCCTCCACTAATGAAGCAGTATTCCAGCTATGGGGCAATCCCCCTGGCCCTTGTGTCTACTGTCCTTGGGTGTCAGCCTCATGTGATGTTATTTTATACTCCACAAATGAGTGCAGTCCTTCTATATCTGTCCCTCTCTCTGACTCATTTCACTTAGCATGATACTCTCTATGTCTATCCATTTATAAGCAAATTTCATGACTTCATCTCTCCTAACAGCTGCATAGTATTCCATTGTGTAGATGTACCAAAGTTTCTTTAACCATTATCTGTTCTAGGGCACTTGGGTTGTTTCCATATTTTGGCTACTGTGAACAGTGCTGCAATGAACATATAGTTACAGATGTCATTTCTACTGTGCTTTTTTGCATCCTCGGGATATATTACCAGAAGTCAAACCAAATTTTTAAATTTTGATTATTGGTGGCCAAAAGAACCATTGTTAAAGGTAATATTTGCATCTTTTCAGATTGTCTCAAAATAGAAGCTTTCTGTATTATGTTCCCATAGTTTTACTGCCTTAACTCCAAAAAAGACACAGCAAGAAGAAATCATTACTAATACCAAATTGTCATTGAAAGAAATGTTATGGGCTATTTTATAAAGATCAGCTAGGAAATATGCAGCTGCCATCCAGACAATAGATAAGATTGAAACTTGTTCTTTGAACTTTGTTATCTGTTCAACTTTTTAACTTTCAGGTTACAGAGGAGTGAATAAAGAAAGTGCTTGTCATATCTCCCTAATACCAAAAGCAAACAAAGACACTTCTAACAAAGAAAACTGTAGACCAATATCCTTGATGAACACTGATGAGAAGATCCTCAACAAAATACTAGCAAATAGAACACAACAACTCATCAAAAAGATCATACACCATGACCAAGTGGGATTCATCCCGGGGATGCAAGGATGGTTTGTCATTCGGAAATCAATCAACATAATCCATCACATCAACAAAAGTAAAGTTAAAAACCATATGATCATATCAATAGATGCAGAGAAAGCATTTGACAAGATCCAACACCCATTCATGATAAAAACTCTCACCAAAATGGGTTTTGGAGGAACTTTTCTCAAGATAGTCAAAGCCATCTACCACGAACCTAGGGCAAGCATTATCATCAATGGAGAAAAACTAAGGGCTTTTCCTCTAAGATCGGGGACAAGACAAGGATGCCCACTCTCACCACTTCTCTTTAATATAGTACTGGAAGTATTAGCAATAGCCATCAGGCAAGAAAAAGATATTAAGGGGATTCAGATCGGAAAGGAAGAAATCAAGCTCTCACTATTCGCAGACGATATACCTAGAGAAACCTAAAAGCTCTAGTAAGAAACTCTTAGAAACAATTGACCTATACAGTAAAGTCGCAGGCTATAAAATCAACACCCAAAAATCCATGGCCTTCCTATATGCAAACAATGAGACAGAGGAAAGGGACTTGAAAAAAGTAACCCCGTTCACAATTGTGCCCCAGAAAATCAAATATCTTGGAATCAGCTTAACTAAAGAAGTAAAGGACCTCTACAAAGAAAACTATAAAACACTACTCCATGAAATAAAAGAGGACATGAGGAAATGGAAACATACCTCCTGCTCATAGATAGGGAGAATAAACATTGTCAAAATGGCAATACTCCCAAAAGCATTATACAGATTTAACGCGATCCCTATAGGGATACCCATGGCATTCTTCAAAGAAACGGAGCAAGCAATCCTAAAATTCATATGGAACAATAAACGTCCACGTATAGCTAAAACAATTCTTGGGAAAAAGATGATGGGAGGCATCACCCTCCCCAACCTTAAACTCTTCTACAAAGCGGTAACAATTAAAACAGCACGGTACTGGAACAAAGGCAGAGCTGCAGACCAATGGAACAGGGTGGAATATCCCCACACACAACTCAAATGTATGATCATCTAATCTTTGATAAGGGAGCAAGAGATGTGAAGTGGAGCAAGGAAAGCCTCTTTAACAAATGGTGCTGGCACAACTGGACAACCACATGCAAAAAAATGGGCTTAGACCTCGACCTGACACCATTCACAAAAGTCAGATCAAAATGGATTAAAGACCTCAACATCAGACCACAAACCATAAGGTACATTGAAGACAAGGTCGGCAAAACCCTCCACGATATTGAAGATAAAGGTAACTTCAAAGATGACACGGAACTAAGCAATCTAGTAAAAACAGAGATCAACAAATGGGACTACATTAAACTAAAAAGCTTCTGCACCGCAAAAGATACAGTGACCAGAATACAAGGACTATCTACAGAATGGGAAAGGATATTTACACAATACCCATCAGATAAGGAGTTGATATCAATGGTATATAAAGCACTGGTTGAACTCTACAAGAAGAAAACATCCAACCCCATCAAAAAATGGGGCGAAGAAATGAACAGAAACTTTCCCAAGGAAGAGATACGAATCGCCAAAAGACACATGAAAAAGTGCTCTACATCACTAATCATCAGAGAGATGCAGATCAAAACAACCATGAGATACCACCTCACAACACAGCGACTAGCACACATCCAAAAGAACAAAAGCAACCGCTGTTGGAGAGGATGTGGGGAGAAAGGGACCCTTCTACACTGCTGGTGGGAATGCCGGCTAGTTCAGGCCTTTTGGAAAACAATATGGACGATTCTCAAAAAACTAGAGGTTGAGCTCCCATTTGACCCAGCAATACCACTGCTGGGAATATATCCCAGAAAAGCCAAAAAGTATAGTCGAAATGACATCTGTACTTATATGTTCATCGCAGCACTGTTTACAATAGCCAGAATCTGGAAAAAACCTGAGTGCCCTAGAACAGATGACTGGTTGAAAAAACTCTGGTACATCTATACAATGGAATACTATGCAGCTGTTAGAAAAAATGAGGTCATTACGTTTGCATATAAGTGGATCAGCATGGAAAGTATCATGCTAAGTGAAATGAGGCAGAAAGAGAGAGACAGACATAGAAAGATTGCACTCCTCTGTGGAATATAGAATAATAGACTATAAGACTAACACCCAAGAATAGTAGAAATAAGTACCAGGAGGTTGTCTCCATGGCTTGGAGGCTGGTCTGGGCAACTCAGAGAAGGGAACACCAAGTAAAATGTGGTTGGAGGTCATGTGGGGGAAGGATGATGTGGGCCGAATATAGACTAGAGACTGAACACAATGGCCACTCAACACTTTTATTGCAAACCACAACACCTAATCAGAGAGAGAGAACAAAAGGGAATACCCTGCCATAGTGGCAGTTTGGGGTGGGGGGAGACGGGACTGGGGAGGTTGGGAGGGATGTTGGGTTTACGGGTGGTGGAGAATGGGCACTGGTGAAGGGATGGGTTCTCAAACTTTGTATGGGGGAAACATGAGCACAAAAATGTATAAATATGTAACTGTACCCTCACGTTGACTCACTAATTAAAAATAAACTATTAATTTGGGGCTGGAGCGATAGCACAGCAGGTAGGGCATTTGCCTTGCTTCCCGCCGACCCGGGTTCGATTCCCAGCATTCCATATGGTCCCCTGAGCACCGCCAGGAGTAATTCCTGAGTGCAGAGCCAGGAGTAACCCCTGTGCATCGCCAGGTGTGACCCAAAAAGCAAAATAATAATAATAATAATAAAATAAACTATTAATTAAAAAAAAGGAAAAGTGCTTGTCTCCAGTGATGATAAGAAAAGAGTAAACATTTTTCTTTGTTTGAAAATAACCAACAGTTTTGCTTTCCTAGAGAAACCAGGAAATGATAAATTAGAATTGATAGGAAGCATTTATTAAAATAACAGAAAAACACTTAGCTAGGAAATCCCAGCTTATAGTTTCAGTCTTACTCAAAACTGAAAAGAAAGTGGTTTTGGTCTTTGATGCACCTTGACTGCTCTTTCCCTCCAAATTCAGACGATTACTTACAGTGTTTGCATTTAATCATAAAATACTTGCACAGAATCAATCAGTTATTTAAGAATTTACAGTCTCAGATGGTGGGCTTGTATTCAGCCAGAAAGGTCACTGGAGATTATTCCTTGACTAATGCTTAGCATAGGTCAAAGATTCTCTGATTAGCATAGCAAATGTTAAAAATGGGTTTTAATTAGTGAAATTTGTGGCTTACTGCTTGTGATGATAAATGTTACAAACAAACCCTAAATACTGAATTTTATGGTGTTTAAAATGCATGATTTAGCTAAAAGACTTTTTTTTAACTTCCCTTCTGAAATATAAGGATTGTAGGACGCTAATAAATGGGTGGCTTCTGTCCTTTGTCATGGCATGCAAAACTGATTCCTGGACAACGTTGCCCAGCCACTGGTCAAAAATTTTATTGAGTGAATTAATTTAGACAAAATTCTGTTTCTGAAGTACAATTTTTCTCAAATGTGCCTTTCATGAAATATAGTGGTCAGAATAACTACAAAGTGTTCGAAGCTGGAGCTTCTTGGAGTTTATAAAGCAGGTTGTGAGACATGTTCGGGGCTTGCTGTCCCTAGAAATGTATTTGGTGCATGTTTGGAACACAGCCGAATTTGATGAGAGCTGCTCTTATTATAGCTTTGTAGTGAGGATGTAGGTAAGTTACTAGCCCTTATCCATCCATACAAAACATATACTTCAGCTGATGTAACCTCTGACCAAAAGGCCCCAGGAGTGATCTGTGGCCTAATTGACTTGGGTCATTTTGAAACACATACCTGGGTCCACAGTTTAGTTCTGCCTTTTCCTTAGTAATCTTCTTCTTGCCCTCTTTGTATATAAAGGGAAATAGATAGCCATACACTGCTGGGGGCCTATGCCCTGGCACTATGTCTCAATTCTCTGCTCAACCCTAACCTTGCCCACCAAGCCAAGAGCAAATTAGCTTGAGACATAGTTGCCTACAATGTCCAGGAAGTTTCTATATAAGTAAAAGAAAAAATCCTGAACTTTGAAAATAGAATTCTAGGTATCAGAAAGAGACCAGCATTTATTTTGAGATCAATTGTCACACAATTTCTTTAATGTAACATAGGAAAGTCAGTCCCTGGCAGTCAACACAATTAACAGGAGGGACAGCTGCAGAAAGGGGCAGCTCAGGTAAACACGGCAATGGAGGGTCATTTGTTTTGTTTTCTCTTTAATGCACTTCCCTTGTCCTCGTACAGGGTTGTAGGCTCTGAATTTTTGCCAGCCTCTTTTTACAGTCCATTTTCTTTGTTTTGCATTCTGACAAACCGTCATTGCTAGGATATCAGTGAAGTTGTGGTTTATGTATTATTTTAAAGGACCAAGTGTGGCCGAAATAAATTTAAAAGACCTACTTAACTATTCCCAGGGCCTTTCATGCTTGAAGCTCAGAGAGGAAACTGATAAAGAAAATGTTAGGGATCACAATAAACCGCAGAAGATCATTTCAGTAGACACTTTCCCTATGTCTCCAACTGGTACCATGCATTATCAACTTTCCCTCTATAGGCCTAAAGATCAAATTCAGTCCTCACACAAGCGAGTCAGATGCATCGCATTGAGTTACACTCCTTCCCCACTCCTCACTTTCAGCATGGAAAGTATCCTATGTGGCCAGAGCAGTAGCACATAGGGCATTTGCTTTGGTTGCAGCTAACCTGGGTTCAATCCCCACCACAGTATATGGTTTTTAAGTCCTTCCAGGAGTGATCTCTGAGTACAGAAGCAGGAATAAGACTTCTATACTACCAGTGTGGCCAAGATACATCTTTAAATAAATAAATAAAGATTCTATCAGAGATATCCAACTATATGGTAGGGCAAACATCTAATCATTCAGCATTTCGTCTTAGTGATGTTAATTCTTCTCTCTCCTCAGATACTGAAACTCCATCTCATATCTTAGCTCAAGATATTATTCCTTGATTTTTCTTTATTTGCTGTTTTCTTTTGCTAATTTTTCTAATGGATTGCTTGATCAATCCAAAAGGAACCAGAGAGGCAAGGGATGTCCACCCTGACAATCCTGTACCATTTCCCATTGGTATCAATGGCAGCTTAATATTATGCCCTTGCCTGGAGTCATGGCTTCTCACTGCTTCACTCCCCTACTGTTTTAGGAAACTGATGCTCAACACACAAAGGAAAATAAATATAGCCTGGCAATGTAGCACTTGCATATTTTTATTGTGTAATGTCTTTCACCATCAAGGCCTGCTTCAAGTCTCTATCCTTCAGGTCAAAAGATGTGGAGCTGAGTAGAGAATGCACAGCCAGCTCTCCTAGCCAGCACAAGCATAGCTGTCTTCAGTGCATCGCTCCCTGTACCTCCTAAATAAACCAAACAAACTTCTGGTACCTAAATCCTTTCTTTAGGGTCTGTTTCTCAGAAGAACTAGGTGATTTCCTCAAATATGCACACTTGTCAATAGACAAGAGTGTCTTAAAATTCATAAATCATATCATAGTATGTATTATGTAATAGTTGCCTAAACTTTCACTCCTCTGTTAAATAGGAATGAATTAAATAAAAGTACTTTGTATAGAAAAGTAAGAAAAATTAGAATTTTATTGATATAAAAACTGTAAGGCAGATAATAAATTTCTGCATTTAAAAATAAAACACAATATACTACCACAGAGTGATTTCTCAGCATTCATTATTCTTTGTATAAGAATTACTAGCCTCGGGGCTGGAGTGATAGCACAGTGGGTAGGGTGTTTGCCTTGCACGCAGCCGACCCGGGTTTGATTCCCAGCATCTCATATGGTTCCCTGAGCACTGCCAGGGGTAATTCCTGAGTGCAGAGCCAGGAATAACCCCTGTGCATCGCCGGGTGTGACCCAAAAAGCAAAAAAAAAAAGAATTACTAGCCTCATACTCACATTTATTTATATAATTAGTGAGATTAATTGCACATAATAAATAAGATCCTTAACATATTTTTTGTATTCTTTTCTAGAACAGAAATGCATTAATCATTCTTGGGTTTTTCTGGCTAAAATATTACTAGAAAACATTCATAACCATCTTGTTTCTGGAAGTGCTTTGAAGTCACTTCTTTCTAAAATTAAGTTTGCTTGCCAAGAAATTTCCAGCAGGTTGACTCGTTTTGCTTTTGTTTTGCAGCATCAGCTCCATGATACCAAACACAGGAAGCCTAATTGGTAGGAATTACTCTCCAATGTGTAAATGAAAGAATTTCAATCATTAACAACATTCCATCTTGGCCTCCAGCAAAACTAGGTCAGATATATTATTAACTAAATGTTATGAAAAAACTTGGATAACTATTTTATATACAGTCATTAGTAAATTAGATATAGCACTGTGTAGCACTGTCATCCCATTGTTCATTGATTTGCTCGATCGGGCACCAGTAACATCTCCATTGTGAGACTTGGTGTTACTGTTTTTGGCATATTGGATATGCTACAGGTAGCTTGCCAGGCTCTGTTGTGTGGGCGGGATACTCTCGGTAGCTTGCCGGGCTCTCCGAGAGGGACAGAGGAATCGAACCTGGGTCAGCCCAGTTCAGCAAGGCAAAAGCCCTACCTGCTGTGCTATCACACTTTAGATAACAAATTTATATAAAGTGATTAGTGCTTCTGACAACCTCTATTAAGGGGCTGTTATTGAGGGGCTGGAGCGATAGCACAGCGGGTAGGGCGTTTGCCTTGCACGCGGCTGACCTGGGTTCTAATCCCAGCATCCCATATGGTCCCCTGAGCACCGCCAGGGGTAATTCCTGAGTGAAAAGCCAGGAATAACCCCTGTGCATCGTTGGGTGTGATCCAAAAACCAAAAAAAAAAAAAAAGAATTGTTATTGAGAGAAACAAAATTAAATTTGGGGGTAATCATTTTTTTAACTCTACTATAAACATACAGATTTCCTACATACAGATTTTAACCTCTCTTCCACTCTATTTGTCTTTATGGCTCTCTTAATATCTTCTCCTACTTAAATCCCTCTTTCAATTATTTTATTTAGCAGATTGTATCAATTTTTTCAACTTCCATCTAAGAAATCCATGATAATAAAGCATTTCACAATTATTTTCGCTTTTATTTAACAATTATAAATAAAGTCATTTATGCATGATTTGATTTGGTGACATAAAAGTAACTACTAAATTTATTTTTTTTTAATTTTTTTATTGAGTCACCATGTGGAAAGTTACAAAGTTTTCAGGTTTAAATCTCAGTTATACAATGCTCGAATACCCATCCCTTCACCAGTGCTCATATTCCACCACCAAGAATCCCAGTATAGCTCCACCCCGCCCCCTCACACCCCAACCCCCCCCACGCCCCTAGCCCCCCCAACGTAAGCCCCCCCGCCTGTGTAACTAATAAATTTCACTTTACTTTCATTTTGATTGCATACAATATTTCAACAAAACTCACTATTATTGTTTGGAGAGTCTCTCCCCTAAAGTCAGACCTGCTGAAAAGGAAGCATTAGATAATTTGTTTTCCATTGCTGAGGATGAAGAGGTATGAGGTAGAGTGACCACACTTATCGGCCTCTCAGTTTTGGGTTTCTGTAATTTAGTATTTTAGTAACTAAGTCCAGAGAGACATCTGCCAGAAGTTGCATCGTTGCCAACTTGTACTTCTCAGTTACATTATATTCCACATATGAGTGCAATCTTTCTATGTCTGTCTCTTTCTTTCTGACTCATTTCACTCAACATGATACTTTCCATGTTTATCCACTTATATGCAAATTTCATGACTTCATGTTTCATGACAGCTACATAGTATTCCATTGTGTAAATATACCAGAGTTTCTTTAGCCAATCATCTGTTTTCGGGCACTCTGGTTTTTTCCATATTGCGGCAATTGTGAACAGAGCGGCAATGAACATGGAAATGCAAATGTCATCTCTACTATACCTTTTTGCCTCTCCAGGATATATTCCCAGGAGTGGTATTGCTGGGTCAAATGGGAGCTCAATTTCTAACTTTTTGAGAATCGTCCATATTGTTTTCCAAAAGGGCTGAACCAGTCGGCATTCCCACCAGCAGTGAAGGAGAGTCCCTTTCTCCCCACATCCACGCCAACACCGGTTGATTTGTTTTTGGGAATGTGGGCCAGTCTCTGTGGTGTGAGATGATATCTCATTGTTGTTTTGATCTGCATCTCCCTGATGATTAGTGATGTTGAACATTTTCTCATGTGCCTCTTAGCCATTCGGATTTCTTCTTTGGAAAAGTTTCTGTTCATTTCATCAGCCCATTTTTTGATCGGGTTGGCAGTTTTCTTCTTGTGGAGTTCAACCAGTGCATTGTATATCCTTGTTATCAACCCTTTATCGGATGGGTACTGCATAAATATCCTTTCCCATTCTGTAGACTGTCTTTGTATTTTGGTCACTGTTTCTTTTGAGTTGCAGAAGCTTCTTAGTTTGAGATAGTCCCATTTATTCATCTTTGTTTTCACTAGCTTAGCCAGTGGCGTGTCAGCTTTGAAAATACCTTTGGCTTCAATGTCGTCAAGGGTTTTGCCGACCTTATCTTCAATGTACCTTAGGGATTCTGGTCTGATGTTGAGGTCTTTAATCCATTTTGATCTGATTTTTGTACATGGTGATAGATGGAGGTCTAAGCCCATTTTTTTGCATGTAGCCGTCCAGTTTTGCCAGCACAATTTGTTAAACATGCTTTCCTTGCTCCACTTCACATTTCTTGCTCCCTTACTAAATTTAATTTAGCTGTTTTGAGACTTAATAAACTGAAATTAGGTGGGCCCTGTATACTTCAGGAGAGACATGGTCATGTAGTTTACTCAAAAAAGGCACTGAGGGCCAAAGTGATAGTACAGTGGGTAGGGTGTTTGCCAGGCATGCGGCCAACCCAGGTTCGATCCCCAGCATCCCATATGATCCCTTAGCACTGCCAGGAATAATTCCTCAGTGCAGAGCCAGGAGTAACCCCTGAGCATCGCTGGGTGTGACCTGAAAAGCAAAAATATAATAAAATAAATAAATCACTGTATGATTGTCATTCGTTGTCCATCAATTTGCTTGAGCGGGCACCAGTAACGTCTTCATTTGTCCCTGTCGTGTGCTAGTATAACCCAATGGCATCTGCTCGCTCCAGGAACACGAAGAGCATGTTGTTACTATTCTTGGCATATCAAATATATCATGGGTAGCTTGCCAGGCTCTGCCATGCAGGAAAAAAAAATGAAAAAAAAAATAAAGAGGTCACATGGCCACATTTGCGGCAGCGCACTCTAGGAAAAATTGTGTTGCTCTCCTGCCCCTGTGCCAGGCTGTCTTTACTGGGATCCTCAGAGGGGCAGGTTGAGTTTCCCTGACCACCCGGAGCAGAGCCCTCGCAGCTGAAAACCTTCAGAACCCAGCCACAGCCATGCTCAAGGCCACTCTCTGCACACTCAGAAGAGCCTCACCCATGAAGGAACCGACAGAGTAACCCAGGTATGTGGGACCCAGGGCTGAGATCTCCAAGCCTACTAGGATCAGGACTGGGCCTCCTCCACCGAGATTCCCAGTTTTCCAGTAGCTTGGTAGTCACACCCACAAACTCCCCATGGTGCCATGTAATCTCATCAATGACCAAAATCCGGACTATAAAACTATATATATACATATATACATATATATGTATGTATGTATATATATATATATATATATATATATATATATAGCACTGATGGGGCCAGAGAGTGGAGTGGGTAGGGTGCTTGCCTGCTCCTAGCCGATCAGAGTGTGATCCGTGTATAATCCACCAAGTCCCACTGAAGTGATCCCTGAGCACAGAGCCAAAAGTAAGACCAAAAGTAAAACAAGCAAAAAAAGCATTGATCAAATCCTTAGTTTATATTGGGAAATCAATATGCTGGCTGTTCAAATGTAATTTGGAGATGTTAACACTAACTTTTTTAAACCTAATCTATGTTTTGTTTTTTAAATCATAGCATTTCAGGTTTTGTGTTTGTTTTGGGGTCACACTTCACAGTGTTCAGGGGTTACTTCTGACTGCTTCTCTGGAGACTATAAGTAATAGGGATCACACCTGAGCTTCCTGCATGCAAGGCATGTGCTCTAATCCTTTGAACTCTTTCCCTCCCCTATCACAGCATACAATGTCAAAAATTTATTGATTAGGGTGTTTCATCTTCTCTATCTGAGTTTAAGTGATTTGAAAATAGACATTTAGTCTAATTTACCTCCCATTCCTCTAATGCTCCTGTAAACATTTGGGAAATTTATTAAACTAAACTTCATTTTATGTAAACTTAATTACATAGAGGAGTGAGAATAAAAGGAGATGTGCTTCAACAAGAAGTAGAATTTTAAAACTCAGAATTAATCATATTCTCAGCTGTTTTACTCTTCATAACTTCTAATGTGTGTGGCTTTTGTGTCGAAAAAGTTTATTAATTGTGTGATTAAAATGGCATAATGTATAAATGCCTGTTTGAATAAGAACTTTTAATGTTAAATTTAATTTTTACTCAGCAGATTTATTCTTTAACTGGCTCCTATGAATATGATCCAAAGTTGTGGGTGGCAAAAATGCAGTCTGTGGACCATATGTGTTCTCTAGGCCACATTCAAAACATGGAGCATTCTTGAATTCCAGATATAACTCAGATTCTGGTATGATATGTCTACAGAAAGCCATGCCTTATGTACTCTGAGGCAGTGGGGGGTGTTCCCTAAAGCAGGGTGGATTGCCTACCCTTACCTCTTTCATAGACTTTTGCCAATAAATCACTTATCAAGTTCTGGACTGCATTTAAATGAATATTTAAAAATGCACAAGAACTTTGGTATGTATTTCCGTTTTCTATTTTTTCCCTTCAACTTGGTTCTGTCAGATTTTACACTTTAGTATTGTTCTCTTCATTAAATTAATCCTCTCCTTTGTAACTCGATTTAACCTACCCTGCTTATGCAAAAAAAAGGAAAGAAAGAAAGAAAGAAAGAAAGAAAGAAAGAAAGAAAGAAAGAAAGAAAGAAAGAAAGAAAGAAAGAAAGAAAGAAAGGAAGGAAGGAAGGAAAAGATCCAACACCTTGTTAGATCACAGTAATATTTACTAAAGTCATGTGCTAAAGGGATACATTTATATGATATAATAAATTTCAAAGTAGGAATGAGATTTACTCTAAAATGAGCCCAACAAAAATAAGTTTAAATTTTTAAATATCAGAGCCATTATAGAAATTATTCCAAGGAAGGAGGGGAGTGAGGAGGAGGATGATTGGGGTTGCAGACTGAGACTGACACAAGGACATTTATTCGTCAAAGGATTGAACATTTTAGTGGTGTACAGATAACAATATATATAAAAATTATGAGTAGGAGCTGGAGTGCCTTGCACTGGCCAATGCAGGTTTGATCTCCTGCATCCCATATGGTCCCTTGTGCAATGCCAGAAGTAAATTCTGAGTGCAGAGCCAGGAGTAACCTCTGAGCATCACTGGGTGTGACTCAAAAAGTAAAAGAAAAAAAGTATTGGAAGCAGGTCCAAGAGGGTGGGAACTACAATGAGAGATGAAATAACGAAAACAGAAACAGCAGTCAGTTCCTTAAGAGAAAGTCAGGAAGGCAGTGGGGAGGAGGGGGGATGCAAAACTTTATCAAGCATTCCAGAGAACCATGCACAAAATATTACTGCCCACTATTATTTGATATGGTATTGGAAGTCTTTTTCATAAATATCAAGAGGATCCAGATTGGCAGAGGATTCAAGCAATTACTATTTACAGGTGACTTGGCACTAAGGAAACCCAAAAGATTCTACCAAAATTGCCTACAATCAATAAACCTTTACAATAAAATGGCAGGCTGCAGAATCAACACACAGAAATTCACAGAATTTTTATACACAATGAAGTAGAAGAGGGAGAATTAGGGGGAAATTTTCCATTCATAATGGTGCCTTGGACAGCCCGCAAGCTACCGAGAGTGTCGAGCCCGCAAGGCAGAGCCTGGCAAGCTACCTGTGTGTATTGGATATGCCAAAAACAGTCACAATAAGTCTCTCAATGAGACTTACTGGTGCCCACTCAAACAAATCGATGAGCAATGGAATGACAGTGACAGTGACAATGGTGCCTCAAAAAAATCAAGTATCACTGAAATGCAAGCATGAAAGTTTGTAAGACTATAACTGTATCTTACAGTGATTCACTAATAAAAAATAAAAAAATAAATTTAAAAGATTCAAGTATCTTGGAATCATCAAAATAAGTGAAAAACTTAAACAAATAAAACTACAAATTACTGTAAAAAAAAAGTAGAAGGCACAAGAAAATGAAACCACATCCTTTGTTCATGGATATGAAGATAAGCGTTGCCAAAAATGACCATCCTTCCCAAAGCACCATACAGATTCAACACAGCTCCTACAAAAATCACTTGTATCACTTGTCATCCCATTGATCTTCGATTTGCTCAAGTGGGCCCCAGTAATGTCTCCACTCGTCCCTGTCGCATGCTAGTGCAGCCCAATGATATCTGCTCTCTCCAGGAACTGGAAGAGCTTCAAATTGTTCATTCAGGGTTTTGATGAAGGAGTCTGACCATCTCGTTGGTGGGCAGCTACGCTGTCTTTTGACATCCCGTGGAATCCAGTCTGTATCAGCTCTAGTCCAGTGGTCGTTTCTGAATCGCATTACGTGTCTGGCCCATCTGATTTTCAAAGCCTTGCCAAATGAGACAGCATCCATGATTCTTGATCATCGATTCTTGAGGTCAGAACTCTGGATTCCTTCTCTCACTTGAGTGAAACGTGATACTTCAAGCATAGCTCTTTCAATTCCAATTTGGGATGCCAGAACAGTGTTCTCATCCTGTTTGCATAGGGCCCAGGTCTCTGAGGCATATGTTAGTGCAGGAAGAACGGTGAAGCCGAAAAGATGTGCCTGGAGCCGGAGGGTCCTTATCCTTTTAACCACTTCTTCGACACTCTTGAAGGCGTTCCACGCTGCTCTCTTCCTCTTGCGCGGTTCTGGCGCCAAGTTATTCCTGATGTTGAGTTCTTGACCCAGGTACACATAGCTGCTGCATTCAGAGATGTTCATTCCATTGAAAGCAAATGGAACATCAGGGACTAGTTCATTTTTCATGAACATTGTTTTGATGAGATTCAGCTGCAGTCCGACCTTTCCACACTCGCAGTCGAAGTCGGCCAGCATTTGTGCCACTTGACTAATGTTTGACGTGAGAACGATGTCATCAGCGAAGTGGAGGTGGTGTAGTTGCTGACTGTCTGTTTTCACTCCATTCCTTCCCTTTCCAGTCATCGCATGATGTTCTTGAGGGTGGCACTGAAGAGTTTCAGTGAAATGGTATCACCATGCTGAACCCCTCTCTTTATATCGATGATCACTTCCATGCAAAGGAAGTCCTACAAAAATACCTGTGACTTTTTTTTTACTTTTTGGGTCACACCCGGCGATGCACAGGGTTAATCCTGGCTCTGCACTCAGGAATCACTCCTGGCGGTGCTCAGGGGACCATATGGGATGCTGGGAATCGAACCTGGGTCGGCAGCGTGCAAGGCAAACGCCCAACCCACTGTGCTATCGCTCCAGCCCCCAAAACCTATGACATTTTAAAAGATACAGATCAGATGCTGTTCATATATATATATATATATATGAAGTAATAAAATCACCTGAACAAAAAAAATTTTCTAAAAATAAATAGAATGGAAGGCTTTTCTTTCTCCAGCTTTAAATTACAGTATAACTATAGTAATCAAGACAGTTGTGGTGCTGGAATAAAGTCTAGACTTTTGTCCAATGTAATAGAACTAAAAGGCCAAAGACAGACCTTCTGGCACATAATCGCCTAATCTTTAACAAAGGAGCAGGGAGTGTGAAGTAGAGCAAGGAAAACTTCTTCAACAAATGGTTTTTGGAAAATTCATCAGCTATATGTAAAAGAAAGAACTATGAAGTCTATATCATCCCATACAAAAAAGTTAAGTTAAAATGCATTAAACATCTCAGTATCTAAGCTCAATGCAGGCACAATTCTTCTTTGATTCAGTGTCACTGAATCAAAAGGTGTCTTCAATGATCAAACAAACAGAAGCAAAAATTTAAACAAATGGAACTATATCAAATTAAAAAGTGTCTTCACCACAAAAGAAATGATGACAAGAATAAAAAGACATTCCATAGTGAGAAATTTGCCCATATTTGCCCATCACTCATGTGACAAAAGATTAATAACCATGATGCACAAAGCATTGTAAAGTTTAACAACAACAACAAACAAATAAAACAAACAATCCCATCAAAAAATGGGAAAAGAGATAAGTAAACATTTCCTTAAAGAAGACACAGAGATGATCAAGATGTATATGAAAAACTATAAGTGATGGCATGTTACTTATCATCAGGGAAATGCAAATCAAAATGAGGTGATATCACCTCATACCAGTAAGACTAACGTACATACATAAAAAAGAACAAAAATGACTCACAAATAAATCTCTGAAGATATCAACAAGCTTCAGACATGCCTCCAGATCCCGTGCCAGGCTGAATTCATATCTGGGGCACCCCAGAGGGGATGAGTCCACCCACCCACCCAAATAGAACCCTGACAGCCAAAAACCTCCAGAATTCAGTTGCCGCCATGCTCACGGCTGTCCTCCACAGGCTCAGACGAGCCTCATGCATGAGTGAATATGCTGAAAAACTCAGGTATGTGGGTTTTGTTACTGAAATCTCTGGAGCGAGATGGAATGAGGGATGGACGACCTCCCTTCAGCCCCCTGTTCTTCCCGGAGGCTGGCAGTCATGCCCATAGACTCTTTGGTACCATCTAAGCTCATTAACTGTCCATGATCCAGAGCCTCACAAATAAATCTTGGAAGAGATAAACAGCTTCAGAGATGACTCTGGACCCCAAAGTCACCATCCAGTTAAAAATTTAATTCCAAATGTATCATTTTATTTAAAATTTTATAATTCCTGGAGTATGTGACTGCATTCAAGGCTGCGTGACATCTCATATTCCATACACTTATGTACCAGAAGTAGCATACTACATTGGATGGGATGTAAAGTAGAAGGCAACTAATCTCAGTAAAAAAGTATTAGCAAAGGCCCAACATGTAACATGTTAGTAATCTCTTATACAAGAATTAACAGTCCCAGGGTGAGATGCAACAATCTTCACACACTTTCTTCTAATGAAACCTTTTTTTGATCATTTTTAGTGAATTGTCCTAACAAGCAATATAAAATAAATTATTTAGGGGCTGCTACTCGGGCAGTCTTGAGTGGTGGATGGGAAAATTGGAAATAATGATAGTGGAAATATGTAAGTATGGTGGAATTGGTGTTGAAATATTGAATGCAATAAATTATTGTGAACAACTTTATAAAAATAAAATAATTTTTTTATAAAAGAACAAAAACAATCACCACTGGTATAGAAGTAGAGAAAAAAGAACCTTCATCCACTATTGATGAGAAGGCTGACTGGCTCAATATCTTTGGAAGACAATTTGGGCACCTCAAAAAAAATTTAAAAATTGAGTGTCTAGTTGACCCAGAAATTCCACTTCTTGGCACCCACTCCAAAAGCTCAAGACACTATTTCAAAAAAGATGTTGTACCCTGATGTTGACTGCAGCACTATTAACTATAGCCAAAATCTAGAAACATCCCAAGTGTCCAAAAAATAGATGACTGGCTAAATAAATTATGGTACATATACATGATGGATTTCTATTCAACTATAAAGATGAAATAATCCTTTTTGCCATTATGTGACTGAAACGAGAGGATGTCTTACCAAGTGAAGTTAGTCAAAGAGAGGGACAGACACCTAATGATTTAATGTGTGGGATACTAAGTAACATAGTAAGGAAACAGAAAATGGCCAAAGGCAATAGAACAGAAGAGTCAATCTGTGAAACTGAGCATAACTGGGACCGTGCAGAGATGAATGAGGGTTTCGGTTGTTGGGGGAGGGTAGGTGTCCCCCAGGAGGTGCATATGGGATTGTAATGATGTGTGCATGAAGCTAATAATAACAGGGTTTTAAATCAATGTGCCTCAATAAAAGTAGATGAAAAAAAAAGGGGGGAAATGACTGTCAACACTCATGTAAATACAGGACCCAAATTGCAATTTGTAAAGTTTTTAAAAGAAGGGCTGCTAAGGAGGCAGTGAAGAGGAAGGTAACAAAGTAACATTTCCTCACTTGTGAAGGGTTTGGAATTGGACCACCAATGCCTGACACTCAGCTACAAATAGTTTTGTAAACTAGGGTGTCCACACAATACATAAATAAAAAGTTTATATATATATATATATATATACATACATATGTATATCTTTAGCCCATGGGATAAAGATGAATGCTTATTAACTTTGGCTGGAGTGATAGCACAGCAGTTGGGCTTTCGTCTTTCAGGTGGCCAACCCGTATTCGATTCCTCCACCCCTCTCGGAGAGCCCGGCAAGCTACCGAGAGTATGGAGCCTGCACAGCAGAGCCTGGCAAGCTACCCGTGCGTACTGGATATGCCAAAAACAGTAACAACAAGTCTCTCGATGAGAGACGTTACTGGTGCCCACTAGAACAAATCGATGAGCAATGGAATGACAGTGACAGTGGCTTAATAACTTTAACCACAGCATTCCTTTAAGCACACAGATTGATTTAAATATTTATCTGCTGGTTCTTTGGTGCTTTCTACATGAAAAGAGCATCATCTGTAAATATTGTTTTTCTTATTTTGTTCCTATGTTTTTCAAAGTTTATTATTTTAGTACTATAGTACTGGGATGGAGCGATAGCACAGCGGGTAGGGCTTTTTCCTTGCATGCTGCTGACCTAGGTTCGATTCCTCCGCCCCTCGAAGATCCTGGCAAGCTACCGAGAGTATCCTGCCCACACGGCAGAGCCTGGCAAGCTACCCGTGGTATATTCGATACGCCAAAAGCAGTAACAACAAGTCTCACAATGGAGATGTTACTGGTGCCCGCTCGAGCAAATCAATGAACAACAGGATGACAGTGCTACTATAGTACTAGTTAAAAATCTCCTATAAAATGCTGAATAAATACAAGTTTTGGAGCTGGAGCAATAGCACAGTGGGTAGGGCATTTGCCTTGCACATGGCCAACCCGGGTTTGATTCCCAGCATCCCATAAGGTCCTCTGAGCACCACCAGGAGTTAATTCCTGAGTGCACGAGCCAGGAGTAACCCCTGTGCATCACCAGGTGTGACCCAAAAAGTCAAAAAAAAAAAGTAACAAGTTTTGCAAGTTTCTTTACTCTAGATATTAACCAGGATTTTAAACATTTTACAAATGATTTCTATGCCTGGAATAATTTTGTATAACCCTTTATTGTATTGTAAATCCCTTTATTATCCCTGACTTAACAAGATATTTCTCATAAGTTCACTTATCACTGACTGTATCACTATCATCCTGTTGCTCATCGATTTGCTCGAGTGGGTGCCAGTAACATCTCCATTCGTCCCTGTCACATGCTAGCGTAGCCAGATGGTGTATTGGGGGCCCTTTCTGATCAGGGGAATGAGAACTGTCATTGTTACTGTTTTCAGCATATTGAGTAAGCCATGGGTAGCTTGCCGGGCTCTGTCGTGCAGGCGGGATACTCTCGGTGGCTTGTCAGGCTCTCCAAGAGGGATAGAGGCATTGGGGTTGGCTTCTAATCACCTTCACAGTGTTCCCAGTCTACTGAATGTAAGCTTTTGGTCAACTGGCATGTTGTAACGATCTGCACACTGACAAACACGCACCTGCCTGCATCTCCAGGCAGCACCTGGGACATCTGCAATCTCAGGTTGACCTCCTTGAGGTTGATGAGTGCTCCCAAAGGTTGTTGAGCAGCTAGCAGCGCAGGACCCTATCGCGGAGGGTCTGTGCCAGGTCGAACACCTGTGCCGAGTCCCAGGTCACCCAGTAGTTGGCTGCCAGCACCCCATAGTGGATGAGCCACTGCGCACACTGCCACCACGGCTCTATGTCCGATGGCACTGTGACTCAGCCCAGCCGGGGCAGGTGGCGATGCCGCGGCCACTGTCTCAGTTTCTCCGTGCTCTGCTAATGCCATTTTGTCCGAATCTTTCAAAACAGCCGGTGATGTCCATCAGGAATCACGCATAGAGATCCAGCAGGGATCATGCGTAGAGTTCCATGCCTGGTGTGCTGAACCATGTATTGTCTAAGGCGAGGTGGGGAGCCAGGTTCAGGAGAGTGCGAGGGGTTCGGGCGGCATCAGCACCATCTTGTCTCCAGTCTATAGCTGAGCCAGAGGTGGTTTGTGGGTGTGTCTTCCACATACCTAACTTTTGGTCACTTTATTTCTTGGTAAATTTGGCCCAAGTTTTTGGGGTCTGGCCAAAGGCACAGGTGCAATTTGGGGGTATCTGTATGTCTGAAGGCACCATCAGGATGCTGATGTACTCGCCCCACAGGTACAGAGTGACCTGATGGCAGCACCATACCCCCAAGAGACTATATGTTTATAAATCTTTGTTTATGTATCTTAGGAGGAAAAGAGCACACATAATTTGCCTTAGGAAAACTAAAATAAACAGGTACAAATTCAAGTTTCACATGCGGAACTATCAGTTCAAAAGTGTGGGGCAAGGGGATGTGATTAGAGAACATTCCTAATGGAGTTACAAGACAACTGAAATGGAAAATCCACAGAGACAGGAAAAAGGGCATCAGACTGTACTGCTAAAAGTCACTCTCATCTCATAAATATCCACTGGCTCTCTGCTCCCTATCCTGAGAGCCATTCAGCTATTTGGAGGCTTCCTAAGCACTCACTCACCCATTCTAAAAATATGTATTGAGCCTAGGCCTAAGATATATCAGAGATCCTTTTAAATTCAGAAATCAGTCTGAGGTCTTGGTCCCATTGGGCCAGGCCGAACCCATCTCACCTCCCCACCATGCACCCTACACAGTCTCTCCATCTCAAATGCTTAAAGTTTCAGTGATAAAGCATCACTCTGGTCTTGTCTTAATGTTCCAATTTGTCTTGGAGTGATACTTTCAGAAAAACGAGTCTCTAGAAAACTTAAATACTGAACATAAATACTGAACAGACATTTCTATAATCTTCACTGCAGAATTACAATTAAGAACATAACAATAAAATGACTCCCAACTGACTATAAAAGTTTCTAAACAAAAACCATTGCTAGTGGTTTTTCTTTCTTAACTACAGCTTCATGTTTGCTTGGTGACATAGGTTTTATTTGTTTTGTTTCTAAAATGCAGACTGAAAAGCAGTGTGCTAAACTTGTTGAGAAATGAGTTAGAGCCACTCCAGTGGCAGGAAGCAGAGGGAGAGATCGGCGGGCAGGTATGGCAATGATTTCCCTCCAGGCTACCCGCCTACTTCGCTAGGAGATGGATTTGTGTTGCCAACATGGATTTATCCCTGCAGAGAATTCCATGGTTACACTGAGGAAAGAGGCGCAGATACATAAGAATGTTCCTATACAGTGCCGGTCATGCAGATCATTCCTGGCTAGGGTGGTGGTGACTGCAGGTCCTAGAAGATGTTCATGGAGGGCATAGATCAAGGCTACTGAATTTTGGTACTCTTAATATTTGAACCAGACAGTTCTTTGTGTGTGTTTTGTTTTGGGGTCACACCCAGTGGTGCTCAGGGCTGACTAGTGGCTCTGCACTCAGGGATCATTCCTGGTAGCACAGAGGACCATATGGAGTGCTAGTGATCACCCCAATCTGCTGCATGCAAGGCAAGCACCCTACCTGCTGTACTATTGCTCAGGCCCCTAAATAGCTTTTTGTTGTAAGTAGCTGCCCCATGTCTCATGAAATGCTTAGCAGCATCTCTGACCTGTGCTCTCGGGAAGCCAGTAGTACTTGCAGGTTTTGACAGCCCCTAAATGTCCTCAGACATTGTCTGATGTATCCTGGAGAGCAGGGGACAAGACTTCTAGTTGAGAGCCATGCAGAGGCATGGTTGAGCACAATAATTTGGAGCTGAATCTGAAGATCAGCAGTACTTGGCTATGTCATGAGATGTGGACTGAAGACTCAGTCAGCTTCAGTGTCTGTCCGTCCTGGAGCACTCGGATCTGGGGGCTGAAATGTGCTTCTCATAAATTAATGCTTCTTATTTATATATTTGAACTTTTGGTAAGATATATATTTTCTCTATCATATTATATATATTATATATTTTTCTTCACTAAACTGTTAATGGGGGTGAGAGCCCTCCCGCGCCAAGGGACCGAGCCCCAGCAGCCGACCTCCACTACCCAACTGCCACCATGCTCCAGGCCTCTTCCGCACTCTCGGGCCGAGCCTCACGCATTAGCGAAGTCTCACGGAACCCAGGTAATGCAGAGCTTTGTGATCTTGGACTCTGGGCTCACATGGACCTGGGAGCAGAGATCCTCTGCCTGCTTCCCCCAGTCTCCGGCGACTCGGGGGTCACACCCACAAGCCTCCTCCTGCAGCTCCTGCCGGCACCAGATAATCTCATTGGTCACCCTCCAGAGCTCACGGCTGCTTCTCCCAGAAGGGAGGATAAAATGAGGCCTCCATAACCATGCCACCAGACTCCGTGCCAGGGGTACCCCAGAGGGGGTCGAGTGAGAGCCCTCCCCGCCCCAAGAGACCCAGCCCCGGCAGCTGACCCCCACTGCCCGCCGCCACGCTCCAGGCTGCTTTCCACATGCTCGAGCCAAGCCTCATGCATAAGCGAACATATTCCTGGACTGCGCGACCGCGCATCATCATAAAAAGAAATATATATATGGGTATTATATATATATATATATATATATATACACACACCTCTCGGGGAGCCCGGCAAGCCACCAAGAGTATCCTGATAGCACAGAAGAGTCTGGCAAGCTCCCCATGGCGTATTCGATATGCCAAATACAGAGACAATAACAGCCTCATTCCCCTGACCCTGAAAAGAGCCTCCAATTGTTGGGAAAAATGAGTAAGGAGAGGCTGCTAAAATCTCAGGGCTGCTACGAATGGAGACGTTACCTGTGCCTACTCGAGTAAATCAATGAACAATGGGAAGACAGTGATACAGTGATACTGTGAAACTGTTAATGTACTATTAAGATAGTAAAGATAATATTAAAACCATTCAATGTTGTGAATGATTAACACGTTGCATTTGTTCTGTCAGTTGTTCCTTCTTCACCTATAAATCCATTTTACCACTGAATTTTAGGAAACTACCACTTGCAGTAAATGTTGGTCCACCATCTATAATTCTTTTTATATTTTTAAAATATATTTAAGTTCCTTCTCTTAGGATGCAAAAGTGAGTTTCTTCAAATCTGACATCTAGGCCAGCAACATGAACATAATCTGGGTACTTGCTGAATTGCAAATTTCTGACCAATTGTTAGATATATGATTTGAAAATATTTTCTACCATTCTATAGATTATCTTAACATTCCCTTACGTCTTTTGGTGCACAAAAGTTTTGTAGTGCATCTTGATGCATAAAATTTTATAATTTTCAATAAATTTCATTTGTCTGTTTCCCTGGATTCTTGTACTTTTGGTTTCATGTGCAAAACAAAAAAATCATTGTTATGTTCAATAACATGAAAGTTTCCCCCATATTTTGAGGATTTTATAACTTAGCTCTTATGTTGTCATCATTGATCCATTTTTTAATTAATTTGTGTATATGGTTGAAGGAGCATATAGAAAGCAAAAGGGTCCTTCTTCTTTTTTTCAGTCTTTGAATGTCTTGTATCTGATTTGCTCATCACTACTTGTTGAAAGACTGTCCTTTCTTTAAAGAATAAGCTGGTATTGGTGCCTTTGTAGCAATCTGTGTTTAAACTAGGCTCCTACATTATTCTAGTGTACACTCAAGTTTTAGAATCACTGGGTTGTCTTTTTTTTTGCTTTTTGGGTCACACCCAGCGATGCTCAGGGGTCACTCCTGGCTCTGCACTCAGGAATTACCCCTGGCCGTGCTCAGAGGATCATATGGGATGCTGGGAATCGAACCCGGGTCGGCCATGTGCAAGGCAAATGCCCTAGCCGCTGTGCTATCACTCCAGCCCCGGGTTTTGTTTTTTATGTTTATTTTTTGGTTTTTGAGTCACACTTGGCTTACTTCTGGCTTTGTGCTCAGGGATAACTCCTTGCTGAATTCAGGGGACCATATATGGTGCCAGGGATAGAACCCAGGTCTGCTGTGTGCAAGGCTATCCTACTGTTCTGCCCCCTAGAATCACTATTCTTAAAGCATTTTATCCATTATTTTATGCTTAATTAACCCAAGATTGGGAAAGTTTAGATCAAATTGCAAAGGTCTAGTGGGAATTCTAGACAATGAAAGTATGTAGATAAAATTATCTAGATAATTATCTAGATCATCACGATCATGATAGCCCGTTAAACACCGATTTCTCGGGCGGGCCCAGTAACATCTCATTTCGTCCTTTCCCTGAGATCTTAGAAGTCCATCTCAACTCGGCCCTCCTAACGATGTTGCACTGGGGGTTCTTCAGGGTCAGGGGAATGAGATCTAGCTTGTTACTGGATTTTGCATATAAATACACCATGGGAAGCTTGCAAGGCTGTCCCATGTGGGCAGGAAACTCTCAGAAGACTGCCAGTTTCTCCCAAAGGGAGAAGCAGGCAAAAGATATCACCCGGCCGCAAGCGGCCACGCACTTCTGAGAGCTTGCTTTTAAGTCTCTGGATGTTGACTGTTGATGGGATTACACACACTGGGTTCCTCTGCTGGTACCTTCATGCATGAGGCCTGTCCGAACGAACGTGTAGAGAGGAGCCTCCAGCATGGCTGCAGCTAGGTTCCAGTGGTCTTCGGCTGCTGGGAGCTCTGCTCGGGGTAGGGAGGGAAGCTGGAGCCCATCCACTCCGAGGGGCCCTTGGGAAGACAGCCAGATGTGCAGGCAAGAGACTCTAGATAAGTTATCTATATAAGTAAATAAAATTATTATCTACTTAAATCCACTCTTGTTATAACCTGTAAGTGATTCTCTAAATCTCTCATTATCCTGTCACAATTAACACCACTCTTCAAAATGGAGGCTCATGATATTTAGTTAATTGTATACTAGAAATAAAGTTTTTAGGGTTGGAGCAATAGCACAGTGGGTAGGGCGTTTGCCTTGCATGTGGCCTACTGGGTTCAATTTCCAGCATCCCATATGGTCCCCCGAGCACCGCCAAGAGTAATTCCTGAGTGCATGAGCCAGGACTAAGCCTTGTGCATCGCCGGGTGTGACCACCACCCCACCCCCCAAAAAAGAAAGTAAGTTCTCTAGGAAGTACACTTTAAAACATTTATATTCATCTTTTGAAAGTTTTCATTAATCACACTTAAGCTTGATAAGCAATGTTCACCTCAGGTTTAATGCAGCTTAATTTTAAAACTATGCTAAATTTTGCATTAAAATACATCTTGACCTAGGCTAAATGATACTTGAACCTTATCCATTAATGTAAATCAGTCACATTTATGTGTGACAACAATATGCATACACAAGCATGCATATCTCTAGAAATACTGGTAATTTGTCTTTAAAGCTCTAGAAGGGAAAGGGTTACATCAAATCTGACAAACTCAGTGACAGATTAGTTTATCAAATTGTCTAGATTATCAGCTTTATTTAACTGACAAATTGGATTTTATTTCTTAACTATATCCTTCAAATGGTTGTTCATCATACAACCTTGAAATGAATGTTAATTGATTGAAGTAGTAAAGGTCAAAGTGGTTAAGCCATATGTGGTAGATCTAAAAAATCAAATCAATATGTGCAAAGGGAAGAATTATTAGAAGATTTATGAAATCTGGCCTAAACAAATTAATTCATCAGTTTAGCCAAAGGTCTGTCAATGTATCCAAGAAACTTTTCAAAAGGGAACATCTGTTACAATTTAAGTTTCTGTTTAAAAGTGAATGTTATGAATTATTCTTTCTGAAAAAGGATACAACAGTTTACAAAAATGTATTTGAAAGCTAATTTGATGTTACTCTTGTGTCTTTGAGGATCAAGGAGAAATGGTTATGGAATTTGGATTATTACTGTCTTCTCCACTCTTTCTTGATGATGGAAAGGAATTTAAGCCTCACTGGGACTGAAGGATGTTGGAACAAACCACAGTGTCAACTGCCTAGGAAGAGCTGATGGTGTAGATAAGTACACTAAGACTCTAACAATCCTTTCAGTTTCTTGTTTGTTTATTTTGGTCTGTTTACTTGGAGGCCATATCTAGTGCTTACCTTTGGCTCTATGAATATGGACACTCCAGGTGAGGCTTGGTACCCTTTGATTTTAAAACGTATTTATTTAATAAGGGTTTTAAGGTATTTTGAAGCATAGAGATGTACCATACACAAAGCGTGCATGCATACATTCCTACGTAAATTTTTGGACCACAATTTTTTTCTTTTTGGGTCATACCCAGCAATGCACAGGGGTTACTCCTGGCTCTGCACTCAGGAATTATTCCTGGAGTGCTTGGGGGACCATATGGGATGCCTGAGATCGAACCCAAGTCGGCCGCGTGCAAGGCAAATGCCCTACCCACTGTACTATCGCTCCAGCCCCAAGGACTACACTTTTTTAAGAACCTAATCAAGTTAGAAACTCCAATATATTTTATGCCTACACATATATAATAAAGAAGGAAACTGAAGCTCAAAACAATTGATTTTGTTAAATGAACATGTATTTGTTTGAGAGTATACAGTTAGCATGTGACAGGACCCAAACTTAAACTCACGATCACGATCACGAAATCCCCATTAATCGTCGCTTTCTCGAGCGGGCTCAGTAAACTCTCTATTCGTCCTTTCCCTGAGATCTTAGAAGTCTCTCTCAACTTGGCCCTCCCAATGATGTGCACTGGAGGCTCTTTCAGGGTCAGGGGAATGAGACCAGCTTGTTACTGGATTTAACATATGAATACACCACGGGAAGCTTGCAAGGCTGTTCCATGTGGGCAGGAAACTCTCAGAAGCTTGCCAGTTTCTCCCAGAGGGAGAAGTAGGTTATAAGATATCTTCTGGGAGCCTGCTTTTAAGTCTCTGGATGTTGCCGTTGATGGTATTACACACACCTGGGCTCCTCTGCCAGTACCTTCATGCGTGAGGCCTGTCCAAATGTATGGAGAGAGGCCTTGAGCATGGCTGTAGCTAGGTTCCGGTGGTCTTCGGCTGATGTGAGCTCTGCTCGGGGTGGGGAGGGAAGCTGGAGCCCACCCCTCTGAGGGGCCCTGGGGAAGACAGCCAGGTGTGCGGGCAAGAGACTCTCTTAAACTAATGCTGCTTAATATTGATTTGCACCAAACTTTTTTTTAAAAAAAAACTTTTTATTAAATCACCATGTGGAAAGTTACAAAGTTCTCAGGTTTATATGTCAGTTATACAATATTCAAACACCCATCCCTTCACCATATTCCACCACCAGAAACCCCAGTATACCCCCCGCCCCCACCCCAGACCCCCTACTGTATAACAAATGAATTTCACTTCATTTTTTCTTTACCTTGATTACATTCCATAATTCAACACAAAACTCACTATAGTTGTTGGAGTTTCCAACCAAGAGAGACAGACCTACTACATTTGATAATTAGTTTTTCATTGCTGGAAATGAAGAGATATGTAACCCCACTGCTACAAGTACCTAACTCTCTCTCTCTCTTTTTTCCTTTTTCCTTTTTCCTTTTTTTTTTCTTTTTCCCCCTCATCCCCCTTCCTGTGCCTCATAGTATGGTGTACGCCACGACGCGTCGGCCAGCGTGGGGCTTTTGCTTAGTTCACAGTCCAGAGGTGGCTGCTACATTAAAAACCTTTGGGGCTCCCAAGAACTCATGAGAAGGGGGCGTAACCAGCACGCCCTCGGCCCAGATAAATCCAGAGCCGCTGAGCGCGAATCGGACCCTCTGCGCCTAAAGACTTTGATTCCAGAGATGTAACACATTCGGGCATCCAGCGCAGCATCCGATAGCAATGCACTGGGACACCGAACTGGGCTACAACTCTGTGCTGCTGGGGGTGGATTTTTTTCCTCCCCACCCTGCCTTCCTGCACGGAAAGCGGCGGCCTGGCGGCACCCACGTGGCAGGCGCCATCTTCTGTGACTCCAAACCCACAGGTATTTGGTTTTTACTTTTGGGGCTCCCAGGAACTCATGGGAAGGGGGCGTAACCGGCACGCCCGCGGCCCGGCCCAGTTAAATCCGGAGCCGCTGAGCGCGAATCGACCCTCTGCGCCTAAAGACTTTGATTCCAGAGATGCACCAAACTTAATAAACTGGTGGAGGGGCGGAGTGTGGAAGTCGATGTGGAGGTCTCGTTCTGTTCAGCAGGGAGAACTCTTTGTGGGGCTTAGAAGGGGACACAGCCGAATGAACAGATGCAGAGCCTGGTGGAGGGAGAAAAGGCATTTATTCTATGGCAGTTACAGTATTTTATACCTCCCTGCTGGGAGGAGGTGGTATAGTATGCATGCAGGGACCCCCAATAGAAATGCAGGGTGTGGCACAGGCTTTAGCTAGTAATAAACAAATGCTGATAGGATAAAATCAGTTAGATTAGGAGCGGCAACCTTTGCTAGGTGTGGCATGGGGTTAGCTAGTGATAAACAAATAGTGACAGGATAAGATCAGTAAGGTAAAATGGCTCCCTACAGCAGAGAACCTAGTGTCAATATTATTATTTTACATTAGGAAACCAGTGCTTGAATTTATGTGCTAAAAAATACTTGATTAAACCCTTAAAACATAATTTCAACTTTTGGACAATAATTTTCTATATTTCAAAATTGTATAATAATTTCTTTCTGTGGTTTTTGTTATAGGTTTAACTAAAATAGATGATTTGCTATCATGGATTTTAGATAGATTCCTTTGCTTAAAGCAAAGATTCCTTTGCTTTAGAAATTAGGTCACCAACACAGAAGAAATTTGAGTCATTTTCTATTGAAAGATGTTTTTGAATCAAGGCTTTAAAGAAATGCTACTAACTTAAATTCAAAATATATGGCAAGAGATGGAGCCAAAATGGCAGAAAGGGAGCAATTTGAGAATGCTCTGGACTTCACAACAAAACTGCATCAAAACCCAGAATTAAACACAGAATCTTTCACAGAGTCTTTCTAAGAAATTTCACTGGAGAAACCAGTTCCCATCAAGGAGGGTTATCTGCTGTGGAACGAGCAGAGGCCACTGCGGCTGGGCAGAGGTGGGGACAGGGAGAACAGAGAAGAGGTGATAGAGACTCTAAGACATAGAACTTCACCTTGGGGAATAAAGGAACCAACTGAAAACAAGTGTTCCAGCCTTAAAACCTAATCCAAGGGCAAAAAATAAGCTGGGTAAATTTTCCAGCACTACCACTAACAGGTGGGGTGTATCTGCAACTCCCTGCAGGCAGGTAGTGAGTTCTGATCCTTTTCAGAATGGGAAACAAACTCAGGGAAATCCCACTGTTTCAGTGGTGGAACAATTCAGGACTGCGCTTAGCAAAAGAAAAGCCCATTTACTTCCTAGCTTACACCTAACATGTTGAGGGAATGTAATGAAAGCCAAGTCAGGGAGGCCTTGCAGTTTCTTTAGGAAGTGCACGCTATCCTTCATTGCCTGGTAACCCCATATTCTACCCTTATTTGAGTAACTGAACTTCTGCTTGAAACTTTGGCTGAAATTTGTGAAATAGTGAAATTTACGGTAGGCTGCTGGACTATGTGATATTTTCCATGTTGCTTATATTAGACAAAATAGACTCCAACAACAACAAAAATTTAGTAAGAGATATGGATGTTTATTATATGAGTAAGAGATCTATACACTAATAAAACTTAGCCATACTATTAATAATATGCTCCAAATGAAGAGAAATAAAAACATACCTTGCAACCACAAATAGGCCTAAAAAAAAGACCAACAGAAACACTGTAGTAGAAAAGAAATTGGTGTCCTCTCTCTACCACTGGATATGTCAACCAGACAAAAAACAAATAAATGAGGAAATAGTAATCTTAAAGGAAAAACACAAAAGATGTGGGATTCATATACCTAAGAAGAGCTCTTTATTCCCCCAAGATGATTACACATTATCCAGTGTACACAAAACTTTTGCCAAGACAGAATAACATACATGCTAGGGTATTAGAGTACCATATAAAGTCACAAAAAAATGGAAGTTGTATTAAGTATATTTTCAGATTACAATGCCACAGAATTAGAAATCAGCCATAAAAATAAACTTGGGGAAAGCTCTAACATTTGGAAAGTGTACAATATGCTTTAAAATAAATATTTTATTTTTGATCAAGAAAGAAATCAAAAAAGAAATAAAAAAGTTCCTGGAAATAAATGATAATTAAGAGATAAAATACTAGAACACGTGGGACACAGCAAAAGCTGTATCCAAAATGGAGTCCATAACAACACAGGTTTACATAAAAAAAAAACTGGAAAAACTTCAAATAAATAGCTTAATCTCACATCCTAAGAACTTTTCTTATGAAAGGTAAAACAAATGAAGACCAATAAGAATAGAAAAAAATAATAATATATTAGAGTGAAAATTAATAACATAGAAATCAAGAAAACAATATAAAGGATCAACAAAACCAGGAACTGGTTTTCAGAGAGAATTAACAGGATAAATAAACCTTAATTAGACACATGAGGACCTGGATTCATAAAACACATCAAGGAACAAGTAAGCAGAGCTCTCCATGATATTGATTTAAGAGCTGTATTCAGTGACTTGACTCCATTGCCTAACAAGGTGAAAATAAAAAATAAATGTGAATGAATTTTGAAAACTTCTGTACTGTAGAAGAAACTATGGGTAAAATCACAAGACTTCCTACTGAATAAAAGAAAATAGTAAAGGGCTATTATCCAAGATAAAGCACAATACTAAACAATAAAACGTAAACAGCCCATCAAAAATGTGGAGATAGATATTACTGCCAAGAATTTATGCAAATCACCAACAAGTATAAATGAGCATTCGTCATCACTGATAATTGAGGACTGCAAAGCAAAATGACAAAATGATATCTCTTCACATCAGTGAGAATGGCTTGGGGTTCATTTCTTCAAGACTGTACCTATGGAAGATGCCAATAGCAAGCTTTGGATCCCCACATTACTTGGAGTTTTCTTTTCTTGTTCTGTCTTTTAATTTTTTTTTACTTTTCCTTACCTTCCTCTCTTCCTTCCTCATTCTCTCTTACCTTCTTTCTGCCACACCTGAACTATGCTCAGGGTTTAATCGTGGCTCTGTGCTCAGGGACCGGTGCTGATAGAGCTCAAGGAATCATATATGATTTTTGATATTGAACCTGGGTTGGCTGCATGCAATATGTTTGCCTTACCCATTGGACTGTCTCTCTGGCCCCACACTACCAACATTTATATTTGATTTGCCTACAAATTGGGAGCTTCCTCAATAACCCTCTCCTCAAGTTCCTTGATTTCCTCACAGACCATGGAGAAACACACATATTTACAAGTTTATTTGTTTACTCTAATGTATAAATTAACAGATTAAGATGAGGTCTAGGAGGGTTCCTAGTCCAGCAACCTCTCTCCACAGAAAGAACTAATACACAATGACCTAAAACTCTCAAAAGTCATTATTTAAGATTTCATGGGTATTTTATGAGTTAAAATGATCAATAAAATAATTACTCATGTGAATAACAAAAGATATTCATATCACTAAAGAATTTGAGTTTTCCCATGAAGTAAAGATAAATGAGACTCCCCGAGACCTTCCAGCCGCCCCAGCCCGTGTCCTCTGCGCCCCGGCTCCTCCCCGGGCCCCCTAACTGCGGCCCGCCCTCTCAGGTACCTTCCCGGACCCTCGGCCACGCCCTCCCGCGCCCCGCTTCCCGCCGCCTGGACTCCCCGAGACCTTCCAGCCACCCCAGCCCGTGTCCTCTGCGCCCCGGCTCCTCCCCGGGCCCCCTAATTGCGGCCCGCCCTCGCAGGAAGACACTGGGGGCGTGTCCTGTATGTTAGTGGGCGTGGTCTAAAAGTGGGCGTGGCCTCCTCTCAGAGCGGCCAACGCTAACGCGGCCGCAGTTATTCTTTGTTACCTCAGCTCAATCAGTACTTGTATGTTTTTGAAAATTCACTTTTGCAATCTCTAACACACAAAATAGCCATTAGCTTAGTCTGACACTATAAAAGCTCTCATTTAATAACGGAAGTTTAGCACGATCAGAAAACCTTCTTTCCACAAGAAGGAAAAAGGAACAAATAACTACAGAGCTCCAACTCTATACTTCCGTAACAATATGAAGAAGCAGCGAAAATCCCCTCCACCAAGAGAGGGAGAAGAAAAAATTCCAGAAACATCAATGGGGGCTACTCACATCTATGACCTCTCAGATAAACAATTTAGAGAGGAGATCTGGAGGAGAGTCGACCTACTCCAAGCAACCATGGAACAGACATCCAATAAACTAAGGGAGGAGATGAATCAAGCGCTGGAACGGTCTACCAAGAAAATTCAGGAAGAAATGAGAGCAGAAATGAGAACAGAAATTTCAAATCTTCGAACGGAAATCACACAAATAAAGGAATCGGTAGATGAAATAAAAATCTCACTAGATGCCCTCAACAGTAGAATGACTACAGCTGAAGAAAGAATCAGCGACCTGGAAGATGAGCTGCAGAAAGCTTATAGACAACAACAAATCATGGCCAAAGACCTCAAAATGGCTATAGAGCGAATCAGAGCCCTGGGGGATGACTTCAAGAGAAACAACATAAGAATCATCGGAGTACCAGAACCACAGGGAAGTAACCCCAATGAAAAAAACACAGTCAAAGACATCATTGCTAAGAAATTCCCAGAGCTGGAGAAGGCAGGCATCCAGATACAAGGAGTCCGAAGAGTACCAGCAAAAAGAGACCCGAATAAAAACACTCCAAGGCATATCATAGTCAGAATGACGGATGCTATGGATAGAGACACAATTCTGCAAGCAGCAAGGTCAAAGAAGGAAATTACATACAAAGGAGCACCCCTCAGATTTACAGCAGACCTGTCAGAGGAAACCCTCCGAGCCCGAAGACAATGGTGGGACATAGTGAAAAGACTCAACGAAATGAATGCCTCACCAAGAATACTTTATCCGGCTAAACTCTCACTCAAACTCGAAGGAACCATACACTACTTCTCGGATAAACAACAGCTCAGGTCCTTCATAGACTCAAAACCAAACTTGAAAGAAGGTCTCAAGGGGCTACTGTAAGACAAGGTGGAGCCACATAAAAACAACAAATACCACAGAAATATGACACAAAATCCTATCACAATAATCTCTCTCAACGTCAACGGCCTAAATGCACCCATCAAGAGACACAGAGTGGCAAAATGGATCCAGAAATTAAACCCATCATTCTGCTGCCTGCAAGAAACACACCTGAACAAACAGAGTAAACATAGACTCAAAGTCAAAGGATGGAAAACAATCCTGCAAGCAAACAACCCCCGTAAAAAAGCTGGAGTGGCCATCCTAATATCCGACAACATAGATTTCAGGTTGAAAAAGATTAAAAGGGACAGCGAAGGTCATTTTCTGTTTATCAAGGGATATGTTCAACAGGAAGAAATCACACTCTTAAACATATATGCACCTAATGAGCGACCAGCTAAATATTTAAAACAACTCCTAGCAGACTTCAAAGAGGACATCACTAACAGCACAATAGTAGTCGGAGACTTCAATATGGCCTTATCGCCTCTAGATAGATCGACAAGAACAAAACTCACCAAGGAAACACTGACTCTGAAAGAAGAAATTGAAGAGAGAGGCCTAATAGACCTATACAGGGCCTTACACCCCAAAAAGAAAGAATACACATTCTTTTCCAGTGCACACGGAACATTTTCTAAAATAGACCATGTACTGGGCCCCAGAACATACCTCAATAGAATCGGAAAAATAGAAATTGTATCAACCATCTTTTCAGACCACGATGCGCTGAAGATAGAAGCTAACCACTCACTGACACGGAGAATCAAGTCAAACACTTGGAAATTAAACAATTCAATGTTGAACAATGAGTGGGTCAGGAAGGAAATCAAGGAAGAAATCAAAAAATACTTAGAAACAAATGAGAATGAAGACATGAGCTGCCAAAACCTATGGGACGCAGCTAAAGCCGTGTTAAGGGGAAAATTTATAGCTCTCCAAGCATTCCTCAGGAAGGAAGAAAGGGCCCACATAGACAGCTTGACTTCACGACTCAAGACCTTAGAAAAGGACCAGAAAAGGGAACCCAAACCAGATCGAAGGAAAGAAATAATAAAAATTAGAGCAGAAATTAATGACATGGAAACCAAAAAGACAATCCGAAAGATCAATGAAACAAAGAGCTGGTTCTTCGAGAAAATAAACAAGATTGATAAACCGCTAGCAAGACTCACAAAGAAAGAAAGAGAAAGAACCCTAATAAATCGAATCAGAAATGAAAAGGGGGACATCATAACAGAAACCAGTGAGATTCAAAAGATCATTAGAGACTACTTCGAAAGTCTATATGCCACAAAACAGGAGAACCTAAAAGAAATGGATGGATTCCTCGATTCTTACAATCTCCCAAGACTGAACAAAGAAGACTTGGAATACCTGAATAGACCCATCAATGTTAAGGAAATTGAAGCTGTGATCAAAAACCTCCCCAAAAACAAAAGCCCAGGCCCAGATGGCTTCACTGGCGAATTCTTCCAAACATTTAAAGAAGACCTGCTGCCTGTTTTCCTCAAACTTTTCCAGGAAATTGAAAAAACAGGAAATCTCCCAAACAGTTTCTATGAAGCACACATCTCCCTAATACCAAAAGCAAACAAAGACATCACTAAGAAAGAAAATTACAGACCAATATCCCTGATGAACACCGATGCGAAGATCCTCAACAAAATACTGGCAAATAGGATCCAACAACTCATCAAAAAGATCATACATCACGACCAAGTGGGATTCATCCCAGGGATGCAAGGATGGTTTAACATTCGGAAATCAATCAACATAATCCAGCATATCAACAAAAGTAAAGATAAAAACCATATGATCATATCAATAGATGCAGAGAAAGCATTTGACAAGATCCAACATCCTTTCATGATGAAAACCCTCGCCAAAATGGGGTTTGGAGGAAATTTCCTCAAGATAGTCGAAGCCATCTATCATAAGCCTATGGCAAGCATTATCCTCAACGGGGAAAAACTAAGGGCCTTTCCTCTGAGATCAGGCACAAGACAAGGATGCCCACTCTCACCACTCCTCTTCAATATAGTACTGGAAGTACTTGCGATAGCTATCAGACAAGAAAAAGAGATTAAGGGCATCCAGATAGGAAGGGAAGAAATCAAACTCTCACTATTTGCAGACGACATGATACTATATCTAGAGAAGCCTAAAACCTCTACTAAGAAACTCTTAGAAACAATAGACTTATACAGTAAAGTTGCAGGCTACAAAATCAATACCCAAAAATCCATGGCCTTCATATATGCAAACAATGAGGCAGAGGAAAGGGACATGAAAAAAGCAATCCCATTCACAATCGTGCCCCAGAAAATCAAGTACCTCGGAATCAGCTTAACCAAGGAAGTAAAAGACCTTTACAAAGAAAACTACATAACGCTACTCCATGAAATCAAAGAGGACATGAGGAAATGGAAACATATACCCTGCTCGTGGATAGGGAGAATCAATGTTGTCAAAATGGCAATACTCCCTAAAGCATTATACAGATTCAATGCGATCCCTATAAATATACCCATGACACTCTTCAAAGAAATGGATCAAGCAATCCTAAAATTCATATGGAATAACAAACGTCCAAGGATAGCTAAAACAATTCTTGGGAAAAAGATGATGGGAGGCATCACCATCCCCAACCTCAAACTTTACTACAAAGCAGTAACAATTAAAACAGCATGGTACTGGAACAAAGGCAGAGCCGTAGACCAATGGAACAGGGTGGAATACCCCTACACACAACCCCAAATGTATGACCATCTAATCTTTGATAAGGGAGCAAGAGATGTGAAGTGGAGCAAGGAAAGCCTTTTAACAAATGGTGCTGGCACAACTGGACAACCACATGCAAAAAAATGGGTTTAGACCTTGACCTGACACCATGCACAAAAGTCAGATCAAAATGGATTAAAGACCTCAACATTAGACCACAAACCATAAGGTACATTGAAGACAAGGTCGGCGAAACCCTCCACGATATTGAAGATAAAGGTATCTTCAAAGGTGGCACGGAACTAAGCAATCTAGTAAAAACAGAGATCAACAAATGGGACTACATTAAACTAAAAAGCTTCTGCACCGCAAGAAATACATTGACCAGAATCCAAAGACTATCCACAGAATGGGAAAGGATATTTACACAATACCCATCAGATAAGGGGTTGATATCAATGGTATATAAAGCACTGGTTGAACTCTACAAGAAGAAAACATCCAACCCCATCAAAAAATGGGGCGAAGAAATGAACAGAAACTTTACCAAGGAAGAAATACGAATGGCCAAAAGGCACATGAAAAAGTGCTCTGCATCACTAATCATCAGAGAGATGCAGATCAAAACAACCATGAGATACCACCTCACACCACAGAGACTAGCACACATCCAAAAGAACAAAAGCAACCGCTGTTGGAGAGGATGTGGGGAGAAAGGGACCCTTCTTCACTGCTGGTGGGAATGCCGACTGGTTCAGCCCTTCTGGAAAACAATTTGGACGATTCTCAAAAAAT
This sequence comes from Sorex araneus, assembly GCF_027595985.1. NCBI lineage: Eukaryota > Metazoa > Chordata > Mammalia > Eulipotyphla > Soricidae > Sorex > Sorex araneus. The sequence continues at coordinate 47,831,884 of NC_073303.1, read as the reverse complement.
TAGATATTGAATTCCCATTTGACCCAGCAATACCACTGCTGGGAATATATCCCAGAGAGGCAAAAAAGTACAATCGAAACAACATCTGCACATGTATGTTCATCGCAGCACTGTTTACAATAGCCAGAATCTGGAAAAAACCCGAATGCCCCAGAACGGATGACTGGTTGAGGAAACTTTGGAACATCTATACAATGGAATACTATGCAGCTGTTAGAAAAAAGGAGGTCAAGAATTTTGTAGTTAAGTGGATGGGCATGAAAAGTTTCATGCTGAGTGAAATGAGTCAGAAAGAGAGAGACAGACATAGAAAGATTGCACTCATCTATGGTATATAGAATAACAGAGTGGGAGACTATCACCCAAGAACTGTAGAAATAAGTACCAGGAGGTTGACTCCATGGCTTCGAGGCTGGCCTCACGTTCCGGGGAAAGGTCAACTCAGAGAAGCGATCACCAACTACATTGTAGTCGAAGGCCATGTGGGGGAAGGGAGTTGCGGGCTGAATGAGGGCTAGAGACTGAGCACAGCGGCCACTGAACACCTTTATTGCAAACCACAACAGCTAATTAGAGAGAGAGAACAGAAGGGAATGCCTTGCCACAGTGGCAGGGTGGGGTGGGGGGGAGATGGGATTGGGGAGGGTGGGAGGGACGCTGGGTTTACGGGTGGTGGAGAATGGGCACTGGTGAAGGGATGGGTTCCCGAACTTTGTATGAGGGAAGTATAAACACAAAAGTGTATAAATCTGTAACTGTACCCTCACGGTGATTCTCTAATTAAAAATAAATAAAATTTAAAAAAAAAAAGGAAAAAAAAAAGATAAATGAAATATATAGATATTACATCTATCACTATGTTGCATTATAGAGCTTTAATGTTTTAGAACATTGAAGAAAAATGAATAATGTAAGCAGACTAATAAAAATTCTTGAAACAAAAGGCAATTCTAAACGTAAAAAATGTACTATAGCAGAAATGAATATTCTTAGTGAGGAAGAATCTAAACTTTAGGTTATGTCAAAAATTTTTCAAAATGAGAATAAGTGGGGAAATAAAGACTAAAAAATCTTAAACTGTAGGACATCTGCAAAAAGAGTTACAATTGCAAAATGGTATACAAAAAAAAAAAGAAAAAAAGGAACAGAAGCATCACAGAAAAATAATGAAAGAGACTACCCACAAACTAATGTCATACACCAAACCAATTGAGGAATCTCAGAGAACAAAAAGCAAGATACATTTTAAAACAAAATAAAAGAAAAGACCTGTGTGTTTTATTTTAAAATTTTAGTAAATCAAAATTAAGGAAAAACATCCTAAAAACTGCAGAGGGGAAAAACACCTTTTCTATAGAGCATGAGAGGTAAGAATGACCTCACATTCCTTTCAGAAACTGTAGGATGACATTGCTTTGTCCTTTCCCCCCTTGCCACAAGGAGCTTAGGTTCATTCGTCACACCCATTAAGGTGCTCCCAACCACGCTCATTTCTTTGTTTTTCTGTAACCACTTCTCTATGCTCTCTTCCCCAAAACAGTTAATCAGCTTTTCCCCCTAATCTGACTCTGTTAATTTGTAAGGTCAGACCATTCTAGGACACTGAACTTATAAGTTGATATTGCCTTTCTCCTCTCCTTATGTCTTTTGAATAATTTACTTTAAAGCAATGTCCTTTTTGTATAGACACAAGAAGACAATGTTATGTTTTTGTAACTTGGGATTTAATTGGCCTCTAATATTATTCCCTCCCGGGCATCTGCTTTCTCGATTTAAACCTCAGCTGCCCTCAGTTCCTAGCACCCCAAAAGCAGGGTCCCAACGAGGAACGGGACTGACTCAGGGCAAGCAGTGAGTTATGTGCTACCCTGGCATCGAGATGGGCCTGGCCAAAGTGCCTAATTCTTTTTTTTTTTTTTTGCTTTTTGGGTCACACCCAGCAATGCTCAGGGGTTACTCCTGGCTTTGCACTCAGGAATTGCTCCTGACAGTGCTTGGGGGACCATATGGGATGCCGGGGATCGAACCCGGGTCAGCCGTGTGCAAGGCAAATGCCCTACCCGCTGTGCTATCACTCCGGCCCCAAAGTGCCTAATTCTTAACTATAAGTTAAGAGCTTGATCATGGACAAATGTTGTCATGATCCAAAAGTAACGACGAGTTAGGACCCTGCTAGGGATAGGAAAGACTAATCTGGCCTGAGCACTGTAGTCTGAGATCGAGATGGCCCCAGGAGAGTAATTCTATAAGCTTAATGCATTTTTTATTGTGTCCATACAAAATGATTAAATTATGAATGCTTATATGTTTGCTGGACTAGGAGAGGAGAAACACACTCATGGGACTCCACCCTTGGGTGGGTGTCCTGCTGAAAGAGAATCTGTCCTAGAAGCAGCGTCCCCTGGAGGGAAAGAACTTTACCCCTATTGACTGTGACCACACCTATGTGTAAGCCCCAACCCCCTCATGCTGGGGGGATTTAACTAGACTGTAAGAGTGGGGTGGGGGACGAGATCCAGAGAGAGATCCAGAACCGGGAGAGAAGCGGAGGGAGAGACAGGAGAATGGAATAAACGACAACTGATAGATCAACCGGCTTGGCCCTCATTTCCTCTGCCATCTGCCCCATGGCCCCAGCCGCTCCAAGCTGGGCGAGCAGCCCGGGACCATCCCCCTTGAAGCCGGGGGCGGCCGACGGGGAGAGCGGCCGGGGCTCTTTCCCCAGTTGTCCCCTGGCAGTTTAGTTTTTTACAAGAAACCATGAAAGCAGAAAGAGTGAAGTAAAATGAAAGCAGAAAGAGTGATGTGCTAAGAGCAATAAAAACAAACCCAGTATTCTATATCCTGTTGAATCATACTACAGAACTGAAGGAAAAATAAAGTCCTTCTTAGAAAAAAAATTTAGGGAATTTGTAGCCCGTATACCTACCTTGTAAGAACTGTAAAGAGAAGTTCTTCAGGAAGAAATAAATTTATATAGACCAGAAAGCAGTATTCACAAAGTAAACAAAAGCAAAGAAAAAGAAATAAATTAAGGGAAAATAAAAACCTTTATTTTTTTTATTCTTGGGCACAGCATGTAAGGTGTTTGCCTTTCATGTAACCGACTCAGGTTCAATTCCGCCATCTCTCTCAGAGAGCCCAACAAGCTACTGAGAGTATTCTGCCCGCACGGCAGAGCCTGGCAAGCTACCGGTGGCGTATTGGATATGCCAAAAACAGTAACAAGTCTCACAATGAAGATGTTACTGTTGTCTGCTCAAGCAAATCGACGAACAATGGGACGACAGTGCAGTGCAATCTTAATTGATGCAAAAGATATTAACTTGTTCAAGTTAATAATAGCAACAACGTTTTTAATTATGCATGCTTAAATATGCTTATATATGCTTATTCAAATTATTTTATAATTACGGAAGCATTTACTATTCTCATGGCATATACTATTATTTCAAGTGGATTTGGGTTATTTGTAGACTTATATTGTAAACTCTAGAGCATCCAATTTAAAAAAGTAAAAGAAGAATCACTATATGTCTGAAACATCTAAAACCAGTAATCTAATCTTCTACCTAAGGAAATGAGAGAAAGAAGAGAATATTAAATCCAAAGAAAACAGAAGAAAAAGTTAAAGAAGAAATATCACTGTATCACTGTCATCCTGTTGCTCATCGATTTGCTTGAGCAGGCACAGTAACATCTCCATTATAAGACTTGTTACTGTTTTTGGCATATTGAATATGCCAGGCTTGCCAGGCTCTGTCATGCAGGTGAGATATTCTTGGTAGCTTGCCGGGCTTTCTGAGAGGGGCAGAGGAATCAAACCCGGGTCAGCCGTGTGCCAGGCAAACACCCTACCCGCTGTGCTATTGCTCCAGCCCAGTAGTTCTTGTACCTTAGCTATTTAAAATCATGAGCTTTCTACACCAGATACTTTTAACAATTCCACAAAAATACAAACATGCCTTCAGACATAGAAAAAGCCCTTTGGATTTTTACCGAACTTTGATGTTACCATAGGAAAAAAAAAACACTTGAACAGCCAATGTTTATGAAAACATGAGGAAACTTTATTTTAATGGCTTCTGTACCTCTGTTGTTTGTAAACCAGCCTCATTTTTTTTCATTAAAATTGGCTGAGGCTTGTAAGATAAAACCTTGCATTCTCTGAACTTTATTTCACTTTAGTTTCAGGCTCTGGTTCCGCAGCTCTTCCTACTCATATTTCTCATATTCTTAAGTTCAAAAGAATTTCAACTGTTAATAACCATTAATGTTCTTCCAATAAGAAATTTAGATTGAGAATTTAAATTTCTCTGTAGGCTCAATATTCTGATGAGAAATCTTTGTCAATCTGGCTCTAACACTCAAGTGTTCCACGCAAACAGGCAGACAGACAATGAACTGACTAAAAACACCACATGTACATGTGCACACATCTGCAGTTGATCGGTCGATCTGACCCTTCAAAAATGGCAGGGAGAAAACTGATAGACTGAGAAAGGAAGGGGCAGTCCCTAGAGCAAAATTTGCTCTGTCCGCCGATTGGAAACCTTGCCCCCCGTTTCCCAGTCTGACCAGCCAGTTTCCTGCTTGTTAAAAATGGGTCAAGAAAGGGCTTCTGTTGACATGAGCCGGCAAAACAAACTATGACAAAGTTGTTGAAACCTAAGGCAGCCAGATGTTACCATTTTAAGGTCAAGACTAGTTCTGAGGCAGAGAGCTAGTCTCTTCTTATCAGGCATGGGAAAGGCTGCCTCATTTAACACACTTCTTTGTTTCTGATACCAAACAGATAATCATATGATATTGCATTTTCCTGCCTCCTCTGCTTTGATAATCCTATTTCTTTAATGCAAACTTCCATTAACTGCCTATCTTTCCCTGTGCTCTAGCACTCAGGCCACATGGTGTTACAGAGGTCAACAAGATGTTCCTTACTTAAACTATCTAGCTGGAGGCTTTTCCAAGGTTTCAATAAGTAATCCAAAGGAGAATGTTTGGGTACCGATGTAGAATTTCTCATATTTCCTGAGTTCCAGCAATAATCTATGAAAAGGGATGGCACCTTGGCAAGCTCTTCTCCTGGTAATTTCTCACAAGGGGTTTTACCCCCTTATGCCTGAACTGCTGTGGTTCTAGAGGGGTCCGGCGTGGACATGACCACAACTGCATGCCGGTCCATCAGAAAATCGCAGCGAGGACGTCTCCTTCAGTGATTTCTGAGCTACCCCAAGCATCCCTGGGGCCTTCCTGGGCGTCCACCACAACCACGGATGGGTTTCCAGAGAAGTGCCATGGGTTTCCAGAGAAGCCTCGCTCAGTAGCAAAACCTTGCTTGCTATTGAGGGGAGAAGAGGAAGCTTCTGCCATTCTTATCTTGCCACGTGTTCCTTTGCCTCTTGCTGGCTTGCTCCCTTCCTTAAGCCTCTTACCTGCCTTTTACACTTTTTCTTTCTGCCTCACTTTGCCTAGTGCAAAACCTGCTGGCTGCCTTTATTAGCCTTTCAATTGACCTCTAGCCGATCCTCTGATTAGACTGAGACTGAGTGGGGAAAGGACATTTATCTGCCTCAGTTCCCCAGAACTAAGTGGGCTTGGTTCACTCGTGGGCTCTCCTCCCGTCTCTCCCATGGTGATCCGTGGCATGAGACAGACAAAGGAGCGGTGCCTCTGTGTAGAGACCATTCAGGTGCTTGTCTGGCCAGTGGAATAAGAAGAAATAAGAAAAGAAGAAATAAAATAGAAATAGGAAATTGATAGAGGAAATCAGCATATAAAATCTGGTTCTTTAAAAAGATCAAGAGAACACTAACTAGAGTTGACTAAGAAAAAGTAGGGGGGCTGGAGAGATAGTACGGTGGCTAGGGCATTTCCCCTGCACGCGGCTGACCTGGGTTCAATTCCCAGCATCCCGTATGGTCCCTGAGCACCGCCAGGAGTAATCCCTGAGTGCAGAACCAGGAGGAACCCCTGTGCAAGGCCAGGTGTGACCCAAAAGAAAAAAAATAATAGGTTACAAATTAGAAGTGTATTCAAAGTGAAAGGGGTCATAACCACTGAGCCTATGGAAATAAAAAGAACAGTAAAGAGGATAGAGAAATAATGCACAGGCAGAAAGCTTGTTTTGCAACTTTTGCAAGCAGCCCTGTATGGTTCCCCGAACCCCTCAGTAGTGATCTAATTGCTAAGTACAGGCCAGTAGTAAATCCTGGGCACCACCAACTGTGGCTTGATAATAGGCCACATGGCAGCAAATCTGGGCACTCCTCCCCCTGCTCCACATGCTCTCCTGATGCCGGATGTCACCCCCACAACCCACCTCTGGGCACCATCTTGGCGTACCAACAGTCCGGGCCCAGAGACAGCAGCAGTGAGTCCCAGAGGGCACCACAGAGCAAGAGATATCTCCAGGCCCCATACTGAGCTGATTTCACTGGGGCACCCCAAATGGAGCAGGTGGAGACTCCCACCTACTCCAGATGGAATCCCGGTGACCAGGAGCTTCCATAAGCAAGGCCCAGGTATGCAGGTTCCAGGACTAAGTCTCCAAACTGCATGACAGCAGCAGGGCAGTCCCACCCTGGCTTCCTGTCTACTCTTGAGACAGAATGTCACACCTACAACTCGCCTCCAGGCACCATCTTGGTGCACCAACAGCCAGGGCCCAGAAACTCCCAACTGAATCCCAAAATGGATTAGTTCCCCACAGAGATGTCTCTGGAACCCAACCATGTACGATCTTAAGAATTTGAGAAGCACGTGGCCACTTATATGGCTGCATGACCTCTCATGATATGCAAAATGAGCAATGGAAAATAAATGATCAAGTGTCTGCACTTGGAAAGCAGGCTTGAATGGTGGTGGGAAAAGCAAACTATAATGCCCAAAAGTAGAGAGAGAGTATCTGAGAAATTGTCTGCCATAGAGAGGCATAGAGGACTGGGATGGTGGGGGTGGGGGGTTAATGGGGACACTGGTGGTGGAAAGTTTGCACTGGTGGAGGGATGGGTGTTCGATCATTGTATGGCTGAATCTCAAACATGAAAGCTTTGTAACTATCTCAATAGTTACAAATGGATCAATAAATAAATGATTCATATGTTGTCTTTGGTTCATAGTTAATTTGTGTGTTATTTAGTTTACAAGGTTTTTTCCTGTTACCATTTTTTATTTTTATTTTGACTGCTATAGGATTAGATAGCATTTACAATTCCTTCAAATGCATTAGTATTTGTTTAATAGCCCACAATATGATCTATCCTGTAAATATTTCATGAACATTTGAAAATGTATATTCTGCTATTGTTAGATGGAATAGTAATCTTATCTGGTTCTTCTGGTTGGTTTTGCTAAAGTCTTCTTTGTAGTTACTGATTCTATGTCTAGATATTCTATTAATTGCTCAGAGAGAAGTATTAAAGTCTCCAACTACAACTGATGATATGTATGTTTTACATTCTATTTCTGTAGTTGTGCCTCACACATTCTTAGCGCTGTTTGATACATACACATTTAGCATTGAACTACCATCTGGATGTCTCGAAATTTGTATCATTTGGTAGTATCCCTCTCAGGTAATTTTCTTTCTTTGCTCTGGAAATGACTTTATCTGGCATTAATAAAGCCATTCATGCTTTTTTTTACTGATTATGTTCACGCGGTAGATCTTTATCTACTCTTACTTTTGATCTACCAATATTATTATATTTGACATGATTTTCTTATACATTGCATATATTGCAATCATTTTAAAATCTATGTCGACAGTTTCTTTTGAGTTGATTTAGATCATTTACATTTAATACTTGTTGCTCTTCACCAGGGCCCCTCAGAGGGGACGAGTTGCCTTTCCCTCCTTGCCCCAAGCAGAGCCTTGACAGTTGAAGACCTCCGGAACCCAGCCACAGCCATGCTCAAGGTCACGCTCCACATGTTCAGAAGAGCCTCACGCATGAGGGGACTGGTAGAGGAACCCAGGTGTACGAAACGGGGCTGAGATCTCCAAGCCTGCTCAAATTGGGACTGGGCCTTCTCCACCCAGACCCCCCATTTTCCAGTAGGCTGGCAGCCACACCCACAAACTGCCCCCAGTGCAGTGCAATCCCACCAATGGCCAACATCCAGAGACTATAAAACCAAGCTCCAGGAAGTGCATAGCTGCTTGACATTTGACTATTTGACATCAGATGATAGCCTTGTTCTCCCTCTTGGAGAACCTAACAAACTACCAAGAGTCTGTTGCCCGCACAGGAGAGCCTTGCAAGCTCCCATGTCGTATTCATATCCCAAATACAGCAAAAGATATATACATACCTCTCGGAGAGCCCGGCAAGCTACTGAGAGTATCCTGGAATGATACTCTCCATGTTGATCCACTTATATGCAAATTTTATGTTTCATCTTTTCTAACAGCTACATAGTATTCCATTGTGTAGATATACCAAAGTTTCTTTAATCAGTCATCTGTTCTCGTGCACTAGGGTTTCTTTCAGACTCTGGCTATTGTAAACAGTGCTGCAATAAATATACAAGTGCAGATGTCATTTCTTTTTTTTTCTAATTTTTTTTTTTTTTGCTTTTTGGGTCACACCCAACGATGCTCAGGGGTTACTCCTGGCACTGGACTCAGGAATTACTCCTGGCGATGCTCGGGGGACCATATGGGATGCTGGGAATCGAACCCGGGTTGGCCGCATGCAAGGCAAACGCCCTACCCGCTGTGCTATTGCTCCAGCCCCAAGTGCAGATGTCATTTCTACTGTACTTTTTTGTGTCTCCGGGATATATTCCCAGAAGTGGTATTGCTGGGTCAAATGGGAGTTCAATTTCTAGTTTTTTGAGAAACATTCTATGGGCTATATTTTACCTTCTTTAAAATTTTGTTTTGAAATGTCTCTGAAATGTTTTGACTATGTATATACTTGGATAGATATTTTAGTGACTGTCCTAAGTATATTTAGATTATACAGCTATAACTTGTCATAGGCTACTAGTATCAACACTTTATAAATATTTATAAATACTTCAAACAAAAAATAAAATTTCTTATTTATTTAAATTCCTTTACCTTACCCATTCATAATAGAATTGTGCTAAATATCTCCTCTACTTACTTTAGTAACCATATCAAACAGTATTGTAATTTTGCTTGAATCATCAAACATAATTCAGAAAATAAAAAGTAAGAAAAACTAAAAAAAATGAAAAAAGAAAATAGGACACAAAAGTGGAAAAAGAATAATAAAGAAATAATATGAACAATTATATTCACAAATTTGATGATTTAACATAAAACTCATATAATAATAGTAAATCTGAATAAGTCTGTATCTTCTTAATAAATAATAATCAATAAATAGAAAGTATCTCTCCAGCTGCTAGAGCAATAGCACAGAGAGTAAGGTGCTTGCCTTGCATGCAGCCGACCCTGGTTCGATTACTCTACCCCTCTTAGAGAGCCCGGTAAGCTACCGAGAGTATCTCACCCGCACGGCAGAGCCTGGCAAGCTACCTATGGCATATACAATATGCCAAAAACAGTAACAGCAAGTCTCACAATGGAGATGTTACTGTTGCCCACTAGAGCAAATCAGTGAGCAATGGGATGACAGTGACAGTGATACCATGAAATAGAAAGTATTGGGGTCAGGGGGAACCACCAGGGCGGGGGTCCTGCGCCTCAGGCCATCAGCCCTCCTGCACACCATTTTAGCAGCCCCTCCCTATTGCCAGGTAACTTTGACTCCAGATCGATCATGCTCTCTTCTTCCTGACCCTCTGAAAGAACTCTCACGCCGGCTCAGCCCAGCCTGGGGACTTCCGGCTGGTGGGGGAGTGTCCTCTACATCAGGGGGCGTGGCCTCAAAGAGGCATGGCCTATTTTTGGAGGGCAGCAGGTATTTTTCTCCCTCTCCTATACTGCTCACTTAGGTCACAAATCCCTATGACCTACTTACTCGAAGAACAACCTAGCCATCTCAATCACTATATGCCTATAAGCCAGTAACTCATCCTAATTCCAGAAAAGGTGACAGGAATACAACTAGGTACACAAAGCCCTCATAAACAGACCATAGCCTCAAACCTTGATTAGAAGCCCTACATAAACTAGGAAGATCACAGTAATATAAGGAACTATTCTAAAAGGGGGAAAAGATTACCATTATCAATTTAGCTCGCCTACAATCCCCTCCTGGAGCAAGAGGAATAGTGATATAGAATCGGGAGGTTGCACCTCTATTGTTCCATAACAACATGAAGAAACATCGAAAAAACCCGCCACAAACAGAAAATGAAGAGATTCCAGAAACCTCAATACAGGTCACCTACAAATACAACCTCCTCTCAGATAAGGAATTCAGAGAAGAAATTGTGAAGATGGTTGAGGAACTCAAAATAACCATGGAATGGACAGCCAATAAACTAAGGGAGGATATGAACACAACCATGGAACGAACAATCAATAAACTAAGGGAGGATATGAACACAACCTTGGAACGGACCACCAAGAAAATACAGGAAGAAATGAGAGCAGAAATTTCAAACCTATGAACAGAAGTCACACAATTAAAGGAATTGGTAGATGAAATAAAAAGCTCAGTAGTAGCCCTCTACAGTAGAATGACTGCAGCAGAAGACAGAATCAGTGAGCTTGAAGATGACCTGCACAAAGCTTACAAACAACAACAAATAGTGGCAAAAGACCTCAGAGTCTTAGGGGACAATCTCAAAAGGAACAACATAAGAATCATGAGAGTACCAGAACCACAGGGAACTAATCCCAATGATAAAAACACAGTCAAAGACATCATTGCTAAGAAATTCCCAGAGCTGGAGAATTCAGGCATCCAGATCCAAGGAGCCCGAAGGTTGCCAACTAAAAGGGACCCCAACAACAAAAAAAAACTCCAAGGTATATCATAGTCACAATGATGGATGCCGCGGATAGAGACACAATACTGCAAGTAGCAAGGTCAAAGAAGGAAATCACATACAAAGAATCACCCCTTAGATTCACAGCAGACCTATCAGAGAAAACCCTCCAAGCCATAAGACAATGGTGGGATATAGTGAAAAAGCTCAACGAAATGAACGTCTCACCAAGATTACTCTATCCGGTTAAAATCTCACTTAAACTTGAAGGAACCATACACTATTTCTCAGATAAACAACAACTCAAGAACTTCATAGACTCAAAATCAAATCTAAAAGAAGGTCTAAAGGGGCTGCTTTAAGACAAAGAAAAACCCTAACAAGAACAACAAACCCTAAAGAAAGATTTCACATAATCCCATGACAACAATCTCTCTCAATGTCAATGGGCTAAAAGCACTAATCAAGAGACACAGAGTAGCAAAATGGATTCGGAAACTAAACCCAACTTTCTGCTGCCTACAAGAAACACACCTGAACAGTCAAAGCAAACACAGGCTCAAAGTCAAAGGATGGAAAACAATCCTACGAGCAAACAATTCCCTCAAAAAAGCTGGGGTGGCCATACTAGTGTCTAACAACATAGATTTCACGCTGAAAAAGATTAGAAGGGACAGTGACGGTCATTTTCTATTCATCAAGGGATACATACAACAGGAAGAAACCACACTCTTAAACGTATACGCACCTAACGAGCGACCAGCTAAATATTTAAAGCAACTCCTAACAAACATTAAGGAGGACATCACTAGCACCACAATAGTAGTCGGAGACTTCAACACCACTTTATCACCTCTGGATAGATCAACAAGAACAAAACTCAGCAAGGAAACAATGGCCCTGAACGAAGAAATAGAAGAGAGAGGGCTTATAGACCTATACAGGGCTTTACACCCCCAAAAGAAAGAATATACATTTTTCTCCAGAGCACATGGAACATTCTCCAAAATAGAACACGTGCTGGGTCAAAAAACATACCTCAACAGAATCAGCAAGATAGAAATTGTATCAACCATCTTCTCAGACCATGATGCACTGAAAATAGAAGCTAAGCACACACAGACACGGAGTACCAAATTGAACACCTGGAAATCAAACAATTCCCTATTGAACAACGAGTGGATCAAAAAGGAAATCAAGGAAGAGATCAAAAGATACCTCGAAACAAATGAGAATGAAGACACAAACTACCAGAACCTATGGGACGCGACTAAAGCTGTAATAAGGGGAAAATTTATAGCCCTGCAAGCATTCCTCAGGAGGGAGGAAAGGGCCTACATAGAGAGCTTGACTTCACAGCTTAAGATCTTAGAAAACCACCAGCAAAAGGAACCCAAGCCAGACCGAAAAAAAAGAAATAATAAAACTTAGAGCAGAAATTAACGATAGGGAAACCCAAAAGACAATCCGAAAGATCAATAAAACAAAAAGCTGGTTCTTTGAGAAAATAAATAAGATTGACAAACCGCTAGCAAGACTCACAAAAAAAGAGAGAGAACCTTAATAAACCAAATCAGAACTGAGAAGGGGGATATCACAATAGAAACCAATGAAATTCAAAAGATCATCAGAGACTACTTTGAAAATCTCTATGCCATGAAAAAAGAGAACCTAAAAGAAATGGACAAATTCCTTGATTCCTACAATCTCCCAAAACTGAATCAAGATGACTTGGAATACCTGAATAGACCCGTTAATATCAAGGAAATTGAAACTGTTATCAAATGTCTTCCCAAAAACAAAGCCCAGGCCTGGATGGATTCACTGGAGAATTCTTCCAAATATTTAAAGAGGAACTGTTGCCAGTTCTCATCAAGTTATTCAAGGAAATTGAAGAGACAGGGACTCTACCAAACAGTTTCTATGATGCTTATATCTCCCTAATACCAAAGGCAAACAAAGATACCACAAACAAAGAAAACTACAGGCCAATATCCCTGATGAACACGGATGCGAAGATTCTCAACAAAATACTAGCAAATGGAATCTAACAACTCATTAAAAAAATCACACATCACAATCAAGTAGGATTCATCCCGGGGATGCAAGGATGGTTCAACATTTGTAAGTCAATCAACATAATCCATCACATCAACAAAAGTAAAAATAAAAACCATATAATCATTTCAATAGATGCAGAGAAAGCATTTGACAAGATCCAACACCCATTTATGATGAAAACTTTCACCAAAATAGGCTTAGAAGGAACTTTCTCAAGATAGTCGAAGCCATCTACCACAAACCCATGGCAAGCTTTATCCTCAATGGAGAAACACTAAAGACCTTCTCTCTAAGATCAGGGACAAGACAAGGATGCCCACTCTCACCACTTCTGTTCAACATAGTACTGGAAGTACTTGCAATAGCAATTAGACAAGAAAAAGACATTAAGGGTATACAGATGGGAAAGGAAGAAATCAAGTTCTCATTATTTGAAGATGACATGATTCTATACCTAGAGAATCTTAAAACCTCCACTAAGAAACTCCTAGAAACAATAGACTTGTACAGCAAAATTGCAGGCTATAAAATCAATACCCAAAAATCCATGGCCTTCCTATACACAAATAGTGAGTCAGAGGAAAGTGACATTAAAAAAAAATCCCATTAACAATTGTGCCCCAGAAAATCAAGTACCTCGTAATCAGGCTAACTAAGGAAGTAAAGGATCTCTATAAGGAAAACCACAAAACACTACTCAATGAAATAAAAGAGGACACGAGGAAATGAAAACATATTCCCTGCTCATGGATAGGAAGACTTAACATTGTAAAAATGGCAATACTCCCCAAAGCACTATACAGATTCAATGCGATCCCTATAAGGATACCCATGAAATTCCTCAAAGAAATTGATCAAACACTCCTGAAATTCATATAGAACAATAAACTCCCACAAATAGCGAAAGCAATTCTTGGGAAAAAGACAATGGGAAGGATCACCCTCCCCAAATTCAAACTTTAATACAAAGTGGTAACAATTAAAACAGCATGGTACTGGAACAAAGGCAGAGCCGCTGATCAATGGAACAGGGTGTAATATCCCTACATGCAACCCAAAATATATAATCATCTGATCCTTGATAAGGGGGCAAGACATGTGAAATGGAACAAAGAAAGCCTCTTCAACAAATGGTGCTGGTATAACTGGACAGCCACATGCAAAAAAATGGGCTTAGAAATCGACCTAACACCATGCACAAAAGTCAGATCAAAATGGATTAAAGACCTCAACATCAGACCACAAACCATAAGGTACATCGAAGACAAGGTCAGCAAAACCCTTCACGATATTGAAGCTAAAGGTATCTTCAAAGATGACACGGAACTAAGTAATCAAGTAGAAACAGAGATAAACAAATGGGACTATATTAAACTAAAAACCTTCTGCACCGCAAAAGACACAGTGACCAGAATTCAAAGGCAATCTACAGAATGGGAAAGGATATTCACCCAATACCGTTCTGATAAAGGGTTGATTTCAAGGGTATATAAAGCACTGGTTGAACTCTACAAAAAGAAAACATCCAACCCCATCAAAAAATGGGGCAAAGAAATGAACAGAAACTTTCTCAAGGAAGAAATGCGAATGGCTAAAAGGCACATAAAAAAATGCTCTTCATCACTAATCATCAGGGAGATGCAGATCAAAACAACTATAAGATACCACCTCACACCACAGTGACTGGCTCACATCCAAAAGAACAAAAACAACGGCATGGATGTGGGGAGAAAGGAACCCTCCTACACTGCTGGTGGGAAAGTCGACTGGTTCAGCCCTTTTGGAAAACAATATGGTTCATTCTCAAAAAATTAGAAATTGAGCTTCCATTTGACCCAGCAATATCACTCTTGGGAATATAACCCGGAGAAGCAAAAAAGTATAGTCAAAATGACATCTGCACCTGTATGTTCATCGCAGCACAGTTTACAATAGCCAGAATCTGGAAAAAAAACGAATGCCCGAGAACAGATGACTGTTAAAGAAAATTTGGTACATCTACACAATGGAATACTATGCAGCTGTTAGAAAGCATGAAGTCATGAAATTTGCATATAAGTGGATCAACATGGAAAGTATCATGTTGAGTGAAATGAGTCAGAAAGAAAGAGACAGACATAGAAAGATTGCACTCATATATGGAATATAAAGCAGCAGAGAGGTAAGAGCTAGCAATGATGAAACTCTGGCAGAAAGTCCTCTGGACTTAGTCACTAAAATACTAAAATACAGAAATCTTGAACCTCACGGTCACTACTATAGCCACACGACCTCATATCTCCTCATTCTCAGCAATGGAAAACAAATTATCAAATGCTTCCTTTCCAGCAGGTCCGACTCTGTGGGGGAAACTCCAAACAATAATAGTGAGTCTTTTTTTTGTATGTAATCAAAGTAAAGAGAAAGTAAAGTGAAATTTACCAACTACATAGGCGGGATGGGGGGCTGGGGGCCGGGGGGTATGGGGGAGGTTTACTGTGGTTCTTGGTGATGGAATATGTGCACTGGTGAAGGGATGGGTGTTTGAGCATTATGTAACTGAGACTTAAGCCTGAAAGCTTTGTAACTTTCAACATGGTGATTCAATAAAAAAAAAATTAAAAAAAAGAAAAGAAAGAAAGAAAGAAAGAAAGAAAGAAAGAAAGAAAGAAAGAAAGAAAGAAAGAAAGAAATGAAGGAAGGAAGGAAGAGAGAGAGAAGGAGGAAGGAAAGAAGGAAGGAAGGAAGGAAGGAAGGAAGGAAGGAAGGAAGGAAGGAAGGAAGGAAGGAAGGAAGGAAGGAAGGAAGGAAGGAAGGAAGGAAAAAAGAAAAAGAAAGATCAAAGTTCTACAATTTGTAGCAATCTCTTTCCAGAAACAATACCAGGATGTCTGACCTTACTCCACATATCTGCCTATGAATGAAATACTTGGAAGTCCTCTCACCCCTTTCCTGGGCTCCTCCCCTACCAACAACTAAGGACTCACATTAGTGCTCACCTAGTCTGGAAGATGGCCGCGTGAAGCACAGGACCCATACTTGTACCAGTTTGGTAGCAGGGCTTCTTCCTTGGGGACAATTGCTTCTTACTTCTCAGTGCCCATTTCCTCCTTGACAAATAAAGAAACTACTACCTGCAGCAAAGTGTCAAACAAAACAAAAACATTGTTACCTGCTCCATAATCCCCAGCATTTCAGCAATGAAGTTACCTGTATAAATACCAATATCGTAGCAACTTATCTGAAAACAAACAAACAAGCAAACAAAAAACAAAAAAAAACCAACTCATTCTATACCAAGTAAAATTCCTGGACTGTGTTCAAAAAAAAAAAAAAAAGAAAGTATCGGGCTCAGATGAATTCACTGGTAGCTACTACCAAATATTTACTGAAGAAAGTTTACCAAGTCTCTACGATCATTTTTTGACAGTAATACAGAGCCTACTTTCTAAGTTATTTAACAAAGTAAGCATTATGCTAACACCAAAAACAAAGGCATTTGTAAAAAAAAAAAGCTATATACCAATATCCCTGATGAACATCCTGAATTAAATATTATCAAATTGAATTCAGTGCTATATAAAAAACAAATAATACATATTTCAATCAAGTGGGATCTATCTGAGGTATGCAAGGCAATTTCAACATTCAGAAATTAATTCATGTAATCTATTACATTAACAGATCAAAAAATAAAAATTAATGGAGCAAGAGAGATAGTGCTAGTTGCTGATCCAGGTTCAATTCCAAGCACACCATTTGAACCCTGTAGCCCCACCATAAATAACCTCTAATCTCAGAGCCAGGAATAAGTCATGTGCACAGCTAGGTGTAGCAAAAAAAAGTAAAAAAAAGAAAAGAGAAGGTAAAAAGTGACATGGCTTTATTAATAGACATAAATAATGTCTCTGACAGATTGCAGCTCCTTTTTATGAAGAATACTCTCAGCAAACTAGAAACAGAGGGTAGCTTCCTAAAATGATATAACTAACATTATACATCTGACCAAAAGTTCAAAACACCCACTAATATGGAGACCACATCAAAGATAACTGCATTTACCATTCCTTCCAGTCTTATACTTTTCAGCATATCCAGTCTTAGCTAATGCAACAAGAGAAAGGGAAATATAAAGTGTAGGATAACATGGGGTTTGTCCTTTCAGCCTTACCACAGGGAACTTAGTTTCCCTTAGAGCAATGGCCTTTCTGTGTGGACACAGGAAGACAGTTAATGTTATACTTTGTAACTTGGGAGCTGATTGACTCCAATAATATTTACTCCTGGGCATCTGATTTCTCAACTCAGTTTTTGCCCTTACCCCAAAAAGCAAGGTCCCAACGAGGGACAGAATGGACCCAGGTCAAGCTGTGAGCTACTCTGGCATCAAAATATGCCAGTCCAAAGCTCTACAATACTCAACTACAAGTTGAGAACATGGTCATAGACAAATACTGTTATGATCCAAAAGTAATGATGAGACTAGGACCCTGCTGGGGTTAGGAAGACTAACCTGGCCTGAGGACTGTGATCTAAAATATATAGTGAATGTCCTCGGAAGAACCAAACTTTAAGTCTGATATATCTCTTACTGTGCTCATACAGGAAGATATTGCTAGAAATATTTGAAGTAAATTTACTACAACTATTTAAGCAGATTACTAGCTGAGGAAGGTAGAGAGGGACACATCCTGACACACCCTTATTTGGATCTCACCCTTGAGCAGATCTCCTAGTAATCTGGAGTAATCTCCTTAGATGAGATTTTGTTAATCTCCTTCAGAAATGGTCTTAGCCATCTTTGTTGATTTGTTAATGTTCAACCCACCTTTGTATTACCGCCCTATGTGACTACTATATAAACTAAGACTGTAACAGACATAGGGAAGACACAGAAGAGGAGACAGCAGAGACAGAAGAGGAGACAGCACGGAGAAGACACAGAAATGAGGGAGAAAGAGGCAAGACAGAAGCAGCATAGAAGACACAGAAGTGGAGAGAGAAGACACAGAAGCAGAGACAGAGAGAGGTCGGAAGAGACCAGGGGAGAGACTACACAGACAGAGACAGAGATAGAGAGACAGAAGAGAGCACAGTGGCACACACAGAAGCAGAGCACAAGGAGGAGCCATCTCGATCCTGTCAATACACAGCAGCGTGAGAGAATCGCCCCAAGAGCCCGCAAACAACAGAACACAACACACACATCATCGCACTCTCCCGCAAGGGCACGCCCTTGTAATTTTTTACAATAAAGTACAAAGATTTGGAAGAAATAAATAAATTTTCTTGTTAACAGATATTATATATATTGTTCAACATACTTTGTATGTAAAAGTATCAAAAACAACCTATAAAAAACTCCTAAAAGTGATAAGTAATCACAGAACAGTTGATTAGGTTAATACGCAAAGGTCAATTACTTTCCTATATATAGCAGCAATGACCAAGTAGATTGTTCTAAATTAAAAACATAATACCATTTATATTAGCATCCTGCAAAAAATAATCACTTATGTATTATATATACACTTATGTATTAATATAATACACATGCTTAAAATCTATATAAGGAGAACCATAAAACTCTGATAAAAGAAGTCAAAGAACTAAAGGAGAGATTCTAAATAAATAGGAAGATTCAGTATCACTAAGATATCAGTTCTTCCCAAATTTATTTATAGATTCATTGCAATACCCATAAAATCTAAATTTATTATTCTGTGACTATCAACAAACAGATTCTGTCATAAGCAGATTGTCATATCCTTCTCATGGACAGCAGTGAATGACCAACACACCAACTAGCACAGTTCTTTGGTTTTACAGCTCTTCTATTTAGTAGATAATATTAACGCATTAAAATTGTTTATGTGATCCTTTTAAAATATCAGGAAAACTTAATAGAGCTGCCTAATCAAAAAATAGGTTACACATTACTGTAATAAAAGTGAAATGCAGAGATGAAAGAATGAAAGGCAGGCAGAGTGCAGGGGCAGAACCAGGGGCAAAAAAGAGGGCTTGTACTCACACATGTCACCGTCCTGTGGCGAATGGGTCTCCAAGTGAGTTGGGGACCCATAGTTGTTCCATCCAGTTGGAATAATGAGTCACGGGCTGATAACCAACAATGATTTATTGAACTCAAATAAGGTTTCTATAGGGAAAGAGAAACTGCTCTCTGTGGGGGGACAGAATAGAATGGGACATAATGCAATTAATAGGGGAAGTAAAACACAAAGGAGAAGTTAAAGATAAACACGGAGGATGGGAGTGCCCCTATGAAGTGGATGTGCCTGGGATCGCTGTAGGGGGTGTCATTATCATCATCATCATCATCATCATCATCATCCGGTTGATAGTCGGTTTTCTCGAGCAGTCTCAGTAACGTCTCCATTCATCCTAGCCCTGAGATTTTAGAAGCCTTTCTTTATTCATCCATCCCAATGGTGCCACATTGGAGACTCTTTCAGGGTCAGGGGAATGAGACCCATCATTGTTACTGGTTTTGGCATATGAATATGCCACGAGGAGCTTGCCAGGCTCTCCCATTCAGGCAGGAAACTCTCAGTAGCTTGCCAGGTTCTCCAAGAGGGAGAACTAGGCTATAAGATGTCTTCCAGGAGCTTGGTTTTATAGTCTTTGGATGTTGGCCATTGATGGGATTACATGGCACCAGGGGCAGTTTCTGGGTATAACCACCTAGCTACTGGAAAATGGGGGATCTGGATGGAATTTTTATATAAGCTATTAAATATACCCATTCTTAATAATTTAGTATAAAATGAGATGTATTTTTATGATGCTGCTTATCAAGGTCATATCAGCTTGCTAGTGTTCATTACTATTATTTGAATAAAACAAATATGGCTTTATGGATGTTGACTAGTATAATTTAAAAAGAAGAATTTTCTTCTTGAATTGTCTTACAAACACACACAAAAAGGGTAGAACTGGGTAAAAACAGTAAAAAAATAACTAGAGGGGGCTGGAGCAATAGCACAGTGGGTAGGGCATTTGCCTTGCATCGGCCGACCTGGGTTTGGTCTCCAGCATCCCAAATGGTCCCATGAGCACCGCCAGGTGTAATTCCGGAGTGCATGAGCCAAGTAGGGGGTTTAACTCAGTTAACATAAGCTCTCTGCCAGGGAGATAGGATGACTCAGTATCAAGCCTGAGCTGCTTGGAACTATGGGAGGACAAATAATCCCATTACAAATGATGGAGAGAGAGCATCACTTCACTTCGGTGATGTCCTTCCCCACTCTGGAGCCCTTCCAGGAGGTTTACTCAACAGAGTGGCACTGCTCATGAGGTTCAGGAGAGGACCCAACACCTACATATTACATACCCCTGCCTCTTAGTTATTTCCTCTGTCTGATCGGTTAAATCTTATGAGGCCATTTTACAGGAACAACCAATATAGTGACATTTGCAAATGAAGCACTGGTGATTCTGGGATGACCAGATTGAATGTGCTCTTACATAGGTTTGTGAAAGGATCTCATGTCTTTCAGCAAATGAGATTTGTAGAATAATCAATCAAATAATATATGCAAAGTGGCACCTCATTTCTCTTTCTGGTCCTTCCCTGTTCACTTCCTCTGTGTCTTATAAATCTAAACATAGTCAAAATAAAATCTAGGTATTATATTTCTTAGTATGTATCCAGAGAGCTGTAAACATATGTCCACTGAGATATTACCTGCACATAGATATTTAGAGCAGCTTTATTCATAATTACCAAAACTGAGAAGCAACCAAGATGTCCTTCAGAAGGTGAAAGCTAAACTGTAGAACATCAGACAATGGGATGTTACTTAGCACTGAAAGTAAACAACTTACTAAGTCGCAACCTCATAACTCTCAATGTTTATGTGAGAGAAACTAAATCTGAAAAGCTATAAACTATATGATATGGACCATATGTTACCCTATAAAAGGTAAAAGTAAGAAGGCAGTACAAGAACAAACTAGGGGTCTTAGTGACAGCTGAGTGGACTGGAAGTGTGTGCTATGCACGAAGAAAGCATGGTTTGATATCTGGTATCACTTGGTCCCCTGAACTCCACCAAGAGCAACCTCCCAGGCACAGAGCCCCACCCTCAAAAATACTTTATTCCAAGAGATGAGAAGTAAATCTAACCTTTTGGATTGGTACTCTTTCTTTCCTCCTTTAAATTCATTCACAAACATCTTTGGCTGTCCTGAGTCTACTAGAAAGGTTTTATACCTGCTGGATATCTATTTCTACACTACTGATTAAGAGAGAAAAAGTTTTCTGAAAAGCCAATTTCAATTTCCTTGTGTGACTGAGCTGACTTGTTCACTGGGGAACAGCAATCTCACTATGACTAGCAGTTTCTGCTTTTGCCCTCTCCCAGTAAAATTGATAGGTTGCTAGGTAGAAGTTTCCCTTCTGGTGGTTTTTATCTCAAATATAAAAAAAACTAGTTCTATAATAGGAACACTTGTTTTTAAGACACAGTATGTTAATATATTAACACTAAGAGCTTACTTCCTTCTTTGAATAGAAGAACGACTTTCTGTAGTTGTAGGGATTTTCCAAAGAGTTCTTTAATAAGTCTCACCCAAATAACATTGCTTACTTGTTTTAAGACTTTCAGAAAAATAAGAATACTCTTCTTAAGAAGCTATATTCAGGCAAAGGTCTCTGATGCAGCTGACATAAAGGTAGGTTTTTTTAGGGCAAGAGGGAAATCTACCTTCAGTTAAAGTTATTTAAAAGTTATCAGGTTGCTTTAAGATCTAGATCTTCTCTTCCTAACTGCTCTGAAGAGCAATTAAAAATCATAGTGGACTTCAAGACAACCCGGATTATCAAGCTTCTCAAGAAATGGTGAGGTCTGAATTTTTAAATATGGTAGAGGGAATGTGATTTAGCACTTCTCCAAGCTCCTGGGGCTATTTGGAAAAACTAAGAGTGTCTTTTTAGAGTTTCAAATGGTATCTTTAAAGTAAAGAGAAAAACAAAGAGAAAATAAAGGTTTATAGGGTGATAAAATAAGAGCAAGGAAAACAAAAAATAATTGAATGTTAATTGTAGAATTAGTAGCAAGAATAATAAAAACTATTTGACATTAGTTTTTTGACTTTAAGCCTTTAATATTAATTTAGGTCATAGTAAATGACATAACTGACAATAAGCCTTACTATAAAATTCATAAGTGATATTGTTTTGTCAAAAACTCATGCATCAATAAGCAAATTATTTCTAATTATATTATTTAAACAAATTACATAAATGTCAAGGTCTTATATTAAAGGAGCAATTTTTAAAATTACCATTGCACAGTTCTAATGAATATTTCCCTTCATCTTAATGTTTCACTCTTATTTTTAACTCTTATTTTTTAATAGGTAGATCAACTTACTACTCTGTTTCTTGTTGCAGGTCTTCGAAAGATAATTTTGAGAAGTATTTTGCACCTAATGCAATATTACAGAAATGCCAAGATCCAATTTTAGTAAGAGGCATACTAATTCAGGTAAATTTAATAATTTCATGTGTTATGTTACTTTAGTGGTAAAATATTTATATATTTTTTGTTTAGGAAATTATTAGTAAGCCAGAATTTCTGACTCCTATCTAAAATTTGTATAAAGGCTGTATGTCTATGAAAATAATTAAATATACATTGGTCTCTGTTGAGCTTTAATTTATGCATTACTGTCAGTGCAAATATGCATCCATATTTGCACTGACAGCATATATATGGATATACATATAATACTTAAAAACATAAAGAATTAGTATTGCAAGATCAATCACCTACATCCTAAAAATTAAAATGCCATTATTTCTTTAGCATTTTATTTAATAGACTGAATATTATTATTAATAACTCATTTTTGAGCTTAATATTTGACAATTTCTCTAAGTCCTTTAAAAATTCTTTGATAACTTCTTTATTCTGAATTTTATTATAATTGCTTAAACATTTTGTTTTATTTTTTCTGGGACCACACCTAGTAGTCAATTTTTCCCAACTTGATTTATAGATTCATTACAATCTCCATAAAATCTAAACCTATTATTCTGTGGCTATCAACAAACAGACTCTGTCATAAGCAGATAGCCGCAGCCCTCTTGGGGCAGCACTGTGTGACCAGCACACCAACCAGCACAGTTCTCTGGTTTCACAACTATTTTATTTAGCTGTTCACGTTAACGCGTTAAAGTTGTTGATGTGGTTTTCTTAAAAGATCAAAAGAACTTAAACACTAGAGTTGCCTAAGAAAAATTGGTTATAGATTATTGTAGTAGAAGTGAAATGCAATGATGAAAGGACGAAAAGCAGGCAGAGTGCAGGGGCAGAAACAGGGGCAGAAAAGAGGCCTACCAACTGGGGGGGATTGACTATGGGTTCCTAACTCACCTAAAGACCCCGTCACCACAGGACCATGACATACAATTTTGGGGAAATTTTTGACTGCTAAAGAATTTTATTCATGAGTTTTAGTTATTACTCTATTTTACTTGTTTTATGAATGTTCTTTCTCCCTACTATTTTGAAAGTTTACTATTCAGCACTTCATGACTTGCTTTTTTGCATAGCTTATTTCTAGTTTGTTTCTAGATGTACACTGATAAGAAAAATGTGACTGTGTTAAACTTTACTATGTCCCAGCTTCTCTTTTGAACTTCGTGACGTATTTTATCTTCTTGATCTGTTATAGTACTTACATATACTATTGTTCTTTGCCTTCATATTTTGCTTTAACTTCTATTTTGACATATTAATATCAACAGTTATCTTTTTCAATTGATTTATAGCGTATATGTACATATATATATTGGGTGGGCACACCCAGAGGTTTTCAGGGCTGACACTCTTGGTGTGCTCTCAAATGAGATGCAGGGGACCCAACGCGGGTCAGCTGCACTCAAAGCAATCACCCTACCACTGTACTATGGCTCCAGTCCTAGAGCTTTTGCATAATTTTAATGTTTTCCTTCCTATCTTTTCATATCTCCTGTTTTAGGCTTCTTTTTTGGTTGTTGTTGGCATATGGTGTTTTTTGTTTGTGTAATCTAATGTCAGTACTTAGTTTGGACTTATTTTGGTTTGGGGTGTACAACCTGCATGATCAGAACTACTTCTGGCCTGATTCTTGGAGTACCATCAAGCAGTGCTGGGGACTTCGCAATGCTGGGAACACCACAGACAGACGCAGTGCTCCACCGCTCTGTACCGTCTCTCACCCTAACATCAGTACTTCCAAATTTACTGAAATTGTTGTTAGACTGGATTATTTCCTTAACTTCATGTTCTACTTTCCTTATTTTTTTCCTAGTCTCCCCTTTTAACACCATTTTAATAAGGAATGAATTAGTTATTATTGTCTTATAACTTAAGATCTACTGTTGGATAGGTTTTTTTTATTAATTACAAGATTATTTTATTTCATGCACCATGGCTTCCTGTTAATAGTGGGGGTCCTTGCATAAATCATCCCAACTCCACACCCTCCACCATCAGTCCCAATATACTTCCCCTTCTCCCATGGTAAGCTTCCTACTGAAAGCCAGTTCTCAGTTTCTGTTACCTTTCTGTATTTGTTATTCCCCAACTATGTTTTTTTCTGTGTATGAGGGCAGGAGCGATAGCACAGCAGGTAGGGTGTTTGCCTTGCACAAGGCCGACCTGGGTTCGATTCCTCTGCCCCTCTCAGAGAGCCCAGCAAGCTGATGAGAGTATCTTGCCCACACGACAGAGCCCCGCAAGCTACCCGTGGCATATTCAATATGGCAAAAACAGTAACAACAACTCTCAAAAATGGAGATGTTACTGATGCCTGCTCGAGCAAATCGATGGGAAACGGGATGACAGTAATACCGTGATGCAATGACAAGTGAGATCATTCTGTGTCTGTTCCTCCCCTTCTGATTAACTTCACTCAGCATGATGCTCTCCAGATCCATCCATGTGCATGCTGCACAATTTCATCTTTTCTTCTGTAGCTGACTAGTACTCCATTGTGAATATGTACCATCACTTCTTTACTGGTAATCTTGTTCTTGGACACAAGTTTGTTTTCAGATTTTGATTATCATGAATGGTGCTGCAATGTTCATAGCAACGCAGATGTTCTTTTCTGAATAAATCCTTTTGGGTCCTTGGGGTAAATGTTGAGAAGTAGAATTGTAAAACAAATGCAGTTTAATTTCTAATTGAATCACCTAGGTCTTGGTCTACATAATGAATCTTAGTTATTCAGTCATTTTTGAGATTCCAGTATCAAACTCAGTTCTTCTTCTTATTATTATTGTCTAAAATTTTTCATGTAGAAAAGAGTAGCAATGGTTGATACAATTCTAGAATTAAACTGATTAGATAACAAGGTTGCAATACCAATATCAATAAATACTAATATCAATAAATCTAGAAAATAAATTTATGTGAACATTGTTATATCTGATTGCTGGGTTAGCAAGTCTTTGTCTAAAAATTTATTAAGCTTTTTGTTGCTTCAGGAGGTGTCCAGACACTTTCTCATCTATGGTTTTTCTATGGTCTGGGCAGTGAGTCAACAAGGCGGCAGATTGGGCGGTAGGCTGGCTGTTGGGGCTTCTAGAAGCAGGGGGCTGGGGAGAGGCTACTCATCCCAACTCCAAAAAAAGGAACCCCAAAAAAAGGTACCAGCCCTGGCATGGTACCTGAAATTTTTCGGCAACTAGCATCTCTGCAGAGAATATTCGTGGTGCAGTGGAGTTGAGTCCTTGGCATCCCTGTAGTGGTGGGGATGGGTGCAGCTGCCACAGTCTTGATTTGGCAGGAGTAGGAGACTGTTCCTATGGGCACTCTGGGTAAATCAGGAGGGAAAAAAGAACTTAGTAGAATCTCGTGATTTTTATTTTTGAATGTCACAAAAGGCAAAAAAAAAAAAGGCCAGCACAGAAAGGAGAACAATAAAGTGGTTTTTATTGTGGTTTACAATTCTGTTACTGATAAGGCATCACACATGACATTTACATGTCATTTCAGCACCCAGTCCTGGTCCACTTCTCTCTATCAGTGTCATAGTGGTCCCTTCCCTGACCTATCCCCCTCCTCACCTGCAAGGAAAACTAGGGACATTGGTGAAGGGAAATGGACACTGGTGAAGGGATTGGTATAGGAACATTGTAAGCCTGAAATAATTATTCACTGTGATTCAGATAAAAATTAAAAATTAAAAATAAATTAACAGCAAAGCTTTTCTAACTCAAGTCCTTAATGACAACTTCCTACTGAGATTTCATTTGCAGTTTTTTGGTTTTCAAGAGTTCCTTTTTCTAACAACAGACTAGACAGTGGCTAGATGCCACAACACAGGTGACCACCATATCATAGCAAATCACTCATGACACAAGCAAAACATGACATGAGTAATGTACCCCATAGGTCAAGGTTTGATGGGTGTATAGGGTGTGTAGGAGGACTTAAATATTTCTTGCTCAGGAATACTTGTGTCTCCCAAATTGGTAGCTTATATGTTTTAGCAATAATTCAGATATGCCCTGTTTGTTAATTAAATCAGATCTAAACAAAATGCTTTCTACTTTAGATGTTAACTTAGCTTCAACCTTCCCTGGTTCTCATTATGTGATAAAGTACCCATGAATATACCTTTCTTAACACACTTCTTTCTGAAAAATGATAGACATAAGGGGTCACACAGACAGACCGATGAATTGATTAACCGATCTGGGTTCACAATTATTCCCAATTCTGAAGCATGTGAGTTCAAGATATACAATGTGTACAGTGGTCAAGAGTCACCTCCAAGGCATCCCCAGCAGAGGAACAAAGAGATGGAGGACTCATGGATGGTCAAAATCATCCTTTTAATTCCAGAACCTAATAGCCTTTATACAAGTTCTGAAGGAGTTGAGGCATAGGACTTCACATAGGAGTGATTGATCACTTACAGGGGTAAAGCATTTTGACAGGAGGTAATTCTCTTGGGGGAGTTAACTCAAGGAGATGCTCTGTCTCTCAGGGGCAACTACATTGCTTTTCTCTTTCCCTTGTTGCTAGTACATATTAAACAGTTGAGTTTACTTCTCATAAATATTTTCAGTTATTTGGACAAGCATAGTAAGAGATGTACATTCCAAAATTTAGTTCTCTGGCCTCTGAGTAAAAGCAAGGGTTAAAAGCCAGCTAGGGTTTTACCATAAATCCCAGACTAGTCCTCAGACTGATTTAGCTTTTCCTACCCCATGGAGTCCTGTCTCTCAGGTCATAACGGCTTGCATCAAGACCATGCTTTATGCTTTCGAGACTGCCCCATCAATCCTGAGGTAGCTTTGCCTCTTGCCCTGGGTCCATCCAAGTCCCTATGCGGAACCCTGCTATTTGGGGTGTTAGGAACTACAGCAACTGAAGCCTCAGTCAATTAACATGACGGATGCCCAAGAGTAGATATATTGCAGAGTCAATTATCTCCCAAATATTAGAAGCACAGCATTAGTGGTCTTTCTGTGTGTAAGCAAAGAACACTGTGCAATAGTAATATATGAAAAGGCTACGGGGGAAGGAGAAAAGCAAGTAATTCGGCAGATAAAAAGTCCAGAGTTGCCAGAAAGTCTGACTTTATAAGTAACCAAGCCTGAATGCAGAATTTAATCACTAACAATGAGAAGTAAAACACGAAGGAAAGGTTAGAGATAAACTCGGAGGATTGGGGATACACGTTAGAGCACTGTAAACTTCTCTGGGGGGAGGAAATTAAATCATCAATTCACTGAAGAAGCCTAAAACACTTTGGGTTAATACTGACATCCAACAGTGTGGCCCAGAATTCCCTTTAAAAGTGCACAGGGAAACAGAGGGAGTTTCTAGGAATTGTAGCCCAAGGGGACTTTCCCCATTTACAAACACAGAAATGGTCACTCATACCTGCCTAGTTGATTGACCCAACTCTTCTGCCAGACCCTCTCCACCCCATGCTCCGTTGGAGTGGCACCAGAACTGGCAAGACCAGAACATCCCCAAGGGCAAAGAGGCTTCCTGGATATAGTGTCCTGGCTTCACCAAACTGCACCCATTCAGATTCAGTTTCATTGTCATTTGAGAGACACTGTGATGAGTTAGGAAAGATATTTACTGATGACTGACTCACGTCATTTCCTACTTTTTACCCTTACAGTTTTAGTTAATAATAAAATTACAGAATTTATTTTATTACCACATTTCTTTATAATACTATACTGAATTTATAATAATTCCTTATTGAATTTCTTCCAAAAGTTAAATTATAGTAAAATATCACGAATCATGAATCACGAAATCCCGTTGATCATCGATTTCTTGAGTGGGCTCAGTAACCTCTCCATTTGTCCTATCCCAGAGATTTTAGAAGCCTCTCTCTACTCAGCCTTCCCAACAATGCCACATTGGAGGCTCTTTCAGGGTCCTGAATGAGATCCAGCTTGTTATTGGCTTTAGCATATGAATACACCATGGGAAGCTTGTGAGGCTGTCCCATGTGGACAGGAAACTCCCAGTAGCTTGCTAGTTTCCCCCAGAGGGAGAAGTGGGTTATAAGAAGTAGATTTAAAGTTTCTGGGAGCTTGCTTTTAATTCTCTGGATTTTGGCCGTTGATGGGATTACACACACCTGGGTTCCTCTGCCGGTGCCTTCAGGCATGAGGCTTGTCCAAACATGTGGAGAGGGGCCTTGAGCATGGCTGTGGCTAGGCTCCGGTGGTCTTCGGCCACCAGGAGCTCTGCTCAGGGTGGGGAGGGAAGCTGGAGCCCATCCCCTCCGAGGGGCCCCGGGGAAGACAGCCAGTTGTGCGGGCAAGAGACTCTCTGCCTAGTAAAATATACATGACATAAAATTTACTATATTAAGTGTTGTTAGTTATATTTATATTGTTGTTCAACTGTTGTCACTTTCAATATTTTGCCTTCGCAAATTAAAGAATGACACTACATTCTATCATGTCTTCATGAATTATCATTCATCAAGTTCCAACTATCTGCAACTACCATTCTATGTTATGTTTTTATAGATTTGTACCTCAGATAAATAGAATCACAAAGCATCTCTTCTTTTGTATCTGTCTACTTTTACTAGCATGTTTTCAGAGTTAACCTATATTTTAGCATTTGCAGAATTTATTCCTAAGTCAACACATTCCCATTGTCTATATAAGTGCATCACATTTTGCTTACCTATTAATATGTTTGTTGTGAGACACTCGGACTACTTCCAAGATTGTCAATTGCTTTGGGAACATACCCAGAAATGCAATTTCTGCATCATAAAATAATTTTGTTTAACTTTTTTTTTACCTGACAAACTTCTTCATAGGGATTTCACTCTTTCACTCTTTTAATGTACAGCCACTAGTAATGCAGAAATGTTTGAATTATGTACTCATTGATTATATGCATTTGTTTTTTATAAAAATACTTATTCAAGTCCTTCGCCCATTTTGAATATATAAAATATTTTGTTTCTCGTATTTATTTTACGGCTAAATTTTGATTAATATTTTAGTTCTTAATGAAGTTGTTGATGTTGTCAAGGACGGCATCTTCCAACGTTGCTACAATAGTGCCAAAGAGCTCCCAGTCAGTGATCATTCTAGAGTTGTCTTCTTAGACTTAAATTTTGCAGACGTTTCTCCCCGCTCTGTGAAGTAGAATTTTGCACGAAGGAGACGGTGGTCCGATCCCATTTGGAATTTTGGGACAACAGTGACATTGGTCAGGGAAAACCTTCAATTGAATATGATGTGGTCAATTTCCTTGTGGAACTGTCCACCGGGAGACTCCCATGTCCAGCGATTAGATTTGGCCTTCTGGAACTGTGAGTTACCATGGATGGTCTTGGTCGACATGATGAATTCAGACAGTCTCTAGCCTTGATCATTCCATTCTGGGCCATGGGTATCAATGTGGAGTTCTTCGGGTGATCTTCTCGGAGATATCTTGGCATTAAAATCACCAATCTTGTAAAAGGTGTGGTCTTCTTTATAGAACTTCTCCAGTCCATGTAGAACCTCTCAATTTCTTCTTCATCGTAGTTGGAAGTTGGAAGAAACTGCCGGCAGTGAGCCACATCTATTCAAGCGTAATCGTTTGATTCAGGTTGTCAGGCATTCAAATGAATCAATGCTCATGGCCAAGTTCGTGTTGATAAGGACACCAATGCCACCGATGCCTCTGTTGTCACATGTTCCGAGGAACAATTCTTCTCCAGTGTCGAAAATGGCGTGATGTGATTGATGTCTTCTCGTTTCGGTCAGACCAATGATGTCATACTTGATCTGTACTTGCACCATCAGGTCCTCTATGGATGCTTCTGATGCCAGTGTACGTGAGTTGAAAGTACAGACAAACATTTTAGTCTTTCTTCGTTTTGGTAGTCTAGTTCATCCCCAAGATTTTTTCAGTCTCTCCTTGCTCATCTTTCTAAATGGGGGCTCTTTTGGTGTCAGATGAATGAGGCCAATTGTTGTTACTGTTGTTGGCATACCGAATATGCCACGGGTAGCTTGCTAGGCTCTGCCGTGCGGGCGGGATACTCTCATTAGCTTACTGAGCTCTCCGAGAGGGACGGAGGCTTTTAGGGTGGCCTCCAATTACCGTTAGAGGTGTTACCATGGTTCACACCAAATTTGAACCCTATCAAATATGGTGCCGGAATAATGGGTATTAAGTGTCTTATGGTGTGTTGCGAGGCCGCAAAGCAGCCATGCGGTCCGGAAAGCAGCTTGGAATGTGGCGGTGGCTGGGTAGTGGATGTAGTAGGGGTTGGCCACTACACAATCAACTGGTTCAGCACCTCCACGACTGTGCGAAGAATGCCGAGAGTGAAAAAGCCACAAACAGACGCCTGTCTTCAGAAACTCTTGAGCTTATTCGTCAACGTGGTTTGATGCAAGCCTCAGGCAACCACAAGCTAACGTCCGAGCTCGGAAAGCTGTGCAGAGATGCGATAAAGGAAGACCTCAAAGAGAGAAGAGCAGCAGTGTTGGCCAGTGCAGCATAAGCCAGGAAAAGTATTTGCAATGCTCGCCTGTCCTTCGCTAACTACAAGACCAAGATGATTGCCCTCCAACGTCCCGATGGATCTATCACATCTTCCAGAAAGGCAGTGGAGAGGATTATTCATGACTTCTACTCTGATCTCTTTGACAGCCATGTCCACCTGCCCACATACCAAATTCTGCAGGATGGATATATCGTTCCCCACATTCTCCCTTCTGAAATCCGACATGCCATTTTGTTGGTAAAGACTCTAACAGCACCTGGTCTGGACAACCTGAAGAATCTGCCACCAGTACTAGTCAATACACTGGCTCAACTCCTCACACACTACCTGTCTGAATGCAAGGTTCCGTCTCAGTGGAAAACCAGTAGGACCGTTCTGTCGCACAAGAAGGGACACATCCACGACATCGGCAACTATCACCCAAACTGCCTGCTGTCTGTCGTCTACAAATTGTTCACTCGTGTCATCCTGAATAGAATAGACAAAACACTAGAGGAAGGACAACCATATGAGCAAGCCGGATTCCAAAGGGGATTCAGCACGACAGACCATATCCACACAGTGACCAAACTCATTAAAGTTCCGAGAGAGTTCAAGATGCCGCTCTGTCTAACGTTCATCGACTTAAAGAAGGCCTTCGATTCTGTTGAGACTGAAGCAGTCATTGAAGCCCTGGCCAAACAGGGCGTTCAAACTCAGTATATCAAAATCCTTCACGAGCTGTATTGTGGATTCACCACCAAGATCTCACCATTCTTCAAGGAAGTGATCACTGATGTAAAAGAGGGGTGCAGCAGAGTGATACCATTTCACCAAAACTCTTCAGTGTCACCCTTGAGAACATCATGCGACTACTGGAATGGGAAGGAATGGGAGTGAAGATAGACGGTCAGCAATTACACCACCTCCGCTTCACTGATGACATCGCTCTCATAACACCAAACATTAGCCAAGTGGCACAAATACTGGCCGACTTCGACCACGAGTGTGAAAAAGTCGGATTGCAGCTGAATCTCAACAAGACAATGCTCATGAAAAACGAAGTAGTCCCTGAAGCTCTATTTGCTCTCAATGGAACGAACATCTTCGAATGCAGCAGCTATGTGTACCTGGGTCGAGAACATGAGGAACGACTTGGTGCCAGAACTGCGCAGGAGGAAGAGAGCAGCGTTGAATGCCTTCAAGAGCGTCGAAGAAGTGGTTAAGCGAACAAAGAACCTCCGACTCCGGGCATATCTTTTCGATTCTACCATTCTTCCTGCACTAACATATGCCTCAGAGACCTGGGCCCTATGCAAACAGGATGAGAACGCTATTAGGGTATCTCAAAGAGGAATTGAAAGAGCTATGCTAGGAGTATCATGTCTCACTCAAGTGAGAGAAGGAATCCGGAGTTCTGACCTCCATCGACGGTCAAGAATCAGGGATGCTGTATCGTTTGCCAAGGCATCAAAAATCAGATGGGCCGATCATGTAATGCCATTCAGAGATGACCACTGGACTAGAACTGTTACCAACTGGATTCCACAAGACGTCAGAAGACCTTGCGGCCACCCACCAACTAGATGGTCAGATTTCTTCATCAAATCCCTGAATGAATGATTTGAGGCTCTTCCTTTTTTTTTTTAATTTATTTTATTGAATCACCATGTGGAAAGTTACAAAGTTCTCAGGCTTATGTCTCAGTTATACAATACTGAAACACCCATCCCTTCACCCGTGCCCATATCCCACCACCAAAGACCCCAGTCTACCTCCCAACACCCGCCCTCCCACCCCCATCCCCACCTGTGTAATTGATAAATTTCACTTCATTTTTAATTTACCTTGATTACTTTCCATAATTCAATACAAAACTCACTATTGTTGGAGTTTTCCCCCAAGAAAGACAGCCCTGCTGCCAATGAAGCATTTGATAATTAGTTTTCCATAGCTGAGACTGGAGAGATATGAAGTCCCACTGTTTCAAGTACATAGAAGATTTTCCCCCTCCTTCCCGCGCCACCAAGTTCACGCCTGCTTAATGGATAGTCCTCATATTATGGCTGACACCACACCGCCGGACAAGAGAAAGAGATATTTCCCGATGGCTTAGTTCACAGTATAGAGACATGGCTGCAAGCAGTTTCTGGAACCAAAAGTAGTTCCTCAGGATTCTGGTTGATCTGCAGCAACGCGGCCGCACAAAAGTGTGGTCACCCGGGTTGAATCTCAGCGGAGCATGCACTGGTATCGGCCTGAGACTCCCCGTGTCCTGCTGTTCCAAGTACAAAATTTTAATTTTTTTCCCTCCCCTTCCTGCGCCTCTAAGTTTGTGCCTGCTTAATAGACCTCATAATATGGTGGACTCCACACCACGTTTCTCCCAGAAAAGGGAAAAGAACCGAGAGAGGAGGATATTACCTCTTGTTGGCCGGCGTGGGGCTATAGCTTAGTTTACAGTCCAGAGAAATGGCTGCTACTTTGATTACCTTCAATATTTCAATAAAAAACTCAGTATTATTGTTTGAAGTTTCCCCCCACAGTCAGGTTTTGGATTTCTGTATGAAGTCCAGGGAAAATTCTGCCAGAAATTACATCACTGCAAGCTTTTGCTCCCCTTTTGTGGTGCTCATAAGATGGAAAAGCCTAGAGATACAGACCCTTTCCCGTTGTCTTAGCCTGGGGTAAACTTTCAGTTCACGGTCTGGGGGTATTTTAGTGGGCTGCTTGTGTCCAAAGTAGTTCATTTGGGCCCCGCGATTTTGCTTGGGCGGCAGCAGCGGCGGAAAGGACACGCACATGGGTCTGCTGGACTTAAGTATTGGCGGGGGGTGGAGCCAGTTCCCCCCCTCCCCGGGATCTCCCGCGCGTCCCGCAGCTGCTGGCCTGGTGTCTCCATTTTGTGCTCAAAAAGCGGCGACTGCTGTGTCGTGCCCAGGAGGGAAAGGTTGAGAGAGAAAGAAAAAAAAGAGAAATACCTTACCCCGCTGTCGCAGCCTGGGGTAAACTTTCAGTTCACGGTCTGGGGGTATTTCAGTGGGCTGCTGGTGTCCAAAGTAGTTCATTTGGGCCCCGCAATCTTGCTTGGGCGGCAGCAGTGGCAGAAAGAGGGGCTCTTCCTTTTCTTGGAGCAAGCAGATATCATAGGACTGCACTAGCTCGCGAAAGGGACAAATGGAGACATTACTGGAACCCGCTCGAACAAATCGAAGATCAACGAAATGACAGGTGATACAAGTGAAGTGATACGAGTGATGCTAGGAGTATCACGTCTCACTCAAGTGAGAGAAGGAATCTGGAGTTCTGACCTCCGTCGATGGTCAAGAATCAGGGACGCTGTATCGTTTGCCAAGGCATCAAAGATCAGATGGGCCGGTCATGTAATGCCATTCAGAGATGACCGCTGGACTAGAGCTGTTACCGACTGGATTCCATGGGACATCAGAAGACCTTGCGGCCGCCCACCAACTAGATGGTCAGATTTCTTCATCAAATCCCTGAATAAATGATTTGAGGCTTTTCTTGTTCCTGGAGCAAGCAAATATCATTGGGTTGCACTAGCACGCGATAGGGACAAATGGAGACGTTACTGGCGCCCGCTCTAGCCAATCGAAGATCAACGGGGAGACAAGTGATACAAGTGATACAAGTGAATGAACTTATTTTTATATTTCTAATATATATTTTTCTTTGCCCATTTTAATGTTTTTTTTTGTTGTTAAACTTTAGAACTTCTCTATGTATTCTGGATATTTATCCCATATCAGATATATTATTTGAAAATATATATCTTTTAGAGGGGTTCTCCCTCCTCGTGGTTTTAGTGAAGTTCAATTTGTCTCTGCTTTTGTTACCAGTCCCTTTGGTATAGCATCCAAGAAATTATGGCTAAACCCAATACCATAAATCTTAACTCTTTTTTTCTTGTAAGAGTTTTATTGTATGTAGACTTCCATTTATGGCATTCTGAGTAAATTAACGCATTAATGCATTCAGAGTAAATTTTTGTGAGTATATTAGAAAAGGAAGGAAGAGAGTCTCTTTCCCGCACGCCTGGCTGTCTTCCCCGGGGCCCGTTGGAGGGGATGGGCTCCAGCTTCCCTCCCCACCCTGAGCAGAGCTCCCGGCAGCCGAAGACCACCGGAGCCTAGCCACAGCCATGCTCAAGGCCCCTCTCCACATGTTCGGATGAGCCTCATGCATGAAGGTACTGGCAGAGGAACCCAGGTGTGTGTAATCCCATCAACGGTCAACATCCAGAAAGCAAGCTCCCAGATATCTTGTAGCCTACTTCTCCCTCTGGGAGAAACTGGCAAGCTTCTGAGAGTTTCCTGCCCACATGGGACAGCCTTGCAAGCTTCCCATGGTGTATTCATATGTTAAAACCAGTAACAAGCTGTGTCTCAATCCCCTGACCCTGAAAGAACCTCCAGTTAGACATCGTTGGCTTGGGAGGGCCAAGTCGAGAGAGACTTCTAAGATCTTAGGGAAGGGATTAATGGAGAGGTTACTGAGCCCACTCGAGAAATTGATGATTAATGGGATTTCGTGATCGTGATCTTGTTACTAGAAAAGAGTCTGATCTAATTACTGCATGTGAATAACCATGTAATATTGTTTGCTCAGATTGTCCTTTATTTTGTTGAATCATCTTGACAGCTTTGTCAAAAAAAATTGGGCATATCTGTTAATGTGTATTTCTGGGCTCTCTCATGTGACGCCACCCACTGTGCCTGCCTTTTTGCCAGCACTACATTATTTTTGTTCACATAGCTTGTTTTGTTTATTCCAGATTTCTTAAGATTCCATGTGAAGTGTAGAATAGGTTTTTCTTTTTCTGCAGAAAGCTCTGGAATTTTTTATAAGGATTGGATTGATCTGTAAATCACACTGGTTATTAGTGACATTTTAACAAATGTTAAGTGTTTTGATCCATGAACATGTGATATGTTTCCATTTGTTTATTTCTGCTTTAATGTTTTAGTGAAATTTTGTAGTTATCAATGTTTGAATCTTTCACCTCTATGATTAATTCTAAAGTATTTTCCATATGATCATAAATTTAAAATTCTAAATTATTTTCCATATGATTATAAATTTAAAAATTTTAAATTTATCTTTCAGATTATTCATTGTATATATGAATGAAACTGGTTTTTGTGCACTAATGTATTCTGCTACTTTGAATTAACTTGTTAGTTCTAACAATATTTGTATGTCAATGTTTTAGGGATTTTTGCATATTAGGTAATATATGCACACATTATTTTACTCCTTTTCAATTTGGATATCTTTAATTTCTTGTTCTTGTTTAATTTCTCTGACTAAATGTCAATTACTATGTTGAATTAAAGTGGGGATCCAATGGTAAAAAAAGTTTTTCATCACTGTTATTTGTTGTGAGGTTTTCAAACATTTTCTTAAATTATTGTGAGATACACAGTTACAAAGTTCATGACAGGGAGTCATACAATGTTCCAACAGCATTTCATCACCAATGTACATTTCCCACCACCAATGTCCTTCCCGCCATTGTTCCCCAGCTTTCACTTATGGCAGGTACTTCTTCCCCTCCCCCTGTCTCTCCCTCTCTCTATCTTCTATCTATCTATCTATCTATCTATCTATCTATCTATCTATCATCTATCTATCTATCTATCTATCTCACACACAGATTCACTCATACACATGCTCACTTTCCTTTCCTTCTGGGCATCGAGGTTTACAATACAGGTACTGCAGGACTGGTATGTGTACTCCTTTGCCTTCTTTCAGCACTCAGTTCTTGTTCATAGTGATTGTTTCCAACTATCATTGTAATAGTGGTCTCTTCTATCCTAACTGCCCTCTTCCCTCACTTCATCGCCCACCACCACTATCACCACATGTGGCAAGCTTCCACCATGAACCAGTCAACCTGGTCCTCATTTCTTGTGTATTAGTTCTTGCATATTAGTCTCATACTACACACATGGTTTTATTATGTGAAAATTTTCCTCTATTCCTACTTTGCTGAGAAAGTTGTTGAATTTTGTCAACTTCTGCATAAATTGGCATGGTCATGTGGACTTTTTCTTAGCTGATGTTATATTTCATTGAACATTTTTTTGTGGGGTGAACCACTCTAATTTTACAGGAATTAAAAGAAAACTTGGTTATGTTTATAAACCCTTAATATGCTGCTAAAATTATGCAGATTAGTACTGTGAAGAGAAATTTTGCATCAGTGATTCAAAGGGTTTTGAGGATTTTGTCTGTACTTGTCAATTTTGTTTTCTTTCTTTATTCAGGGGCAGGTATTGGGCCACTCTCAGAGATGCTCATGGGTTACTTTTGACTCTGTGCTATACTACCTGGTACTACCCCAGGAACCATTTGTGGTGCCATGAATTGAGCTGGTTTGACCGCATGGAAGGCAGGCACCTTAACTCCTATAGTATGTCTTCAGACCTTGCTTTCTTGTTTTTATTTGGCTCTTGCTTTATTGTTATGCTGTGCTCATAAAATTAGTTAGAAAGTTGTCCTTCTTAAATTTTGTTGAAAAATTCTAAAGATTAGCCTTAATTCTTTATGTGATTTACAGAATTCATCAGTGTAACTGACAGATCCAGGTCTTTTTTCAATTGGGAAATTTTTGATTATTGATAAAAGCTCCTTTATTGTTATAGATCTCTTCATTTTCTTGTTATCTGATTTTATCTTAGTAAACTTTGTCTTTCAAAATCTTTTCTATTCATTTGTTATCTTTTTGATATGCAAATATTTGTTATCTTTTTTATATGCAAATATACCACTTTCTTGCAACCTTCTAATTTCTGAAGTGATCGCAATGTCTCCACTTTCAATCCCATTCTTTGTTATTTGAGCCCTTTTGCTGTTCTGTTTGTGCTGGAGCCACACCTGGTGGTACTCAGGACTTACTCTTGGCTCTGTTATGCTCAGAGATCACTCTTGGCAGGCTCAGGGGACCATACAAGGACCCTAGGTTCAGTTGTGTGTAAGGTAAGCATTTTAGTTGCTGTGTTCTCTTCAGCTCTCTGAATTTAAAACATTTTCATTAACCCTTATACTTTGTAGAGGTTTCCTATGGAGCTCAGTTGGACTTGAGCTATGATCAGCTGTTCATGTTTGCAAGACTGAACTGTCTCCAAGATGTGTACAACTGCTTGGTATTTCCTTAAGGCTGAAATGCCTTCTGACTACTAGAGGTCTGAGTGTGTTGCTAGTGTCTGGTGACTGATGAGGTATCACAGTCCAGTAGCATGAGCTGCTGCTGCAGACGATTTTATGAATACCCCAACACAGAATCATACCCTTCCCCAGACATTTATGTTACTGTCAATTTTGTTTTAATTTCAATGCTTTTTGTTTGTTTGGGGGCCACACTGGCTGGATCTCTGTGGTTATCTTTAAAGTGACACACATAAAATGAATTTTATTATTTCACTTAATTTTTTCACTTGATATGTTAATTTTCATGTAGTTAACTTAAAGATATTGAGCAAATTTAATTGTTTTTATTAAATCTGAGAATCTCTTACCACAAAATATTAATCTGTTCAATACATTTTTTGGTTCTTTCACTCCTGGTGGGCCTCCGGGAACCCTACATGATGTCAGGGTTCAAACTACGTCCTCTGCCAAAGCACCTGAACTTCTGCACCGTCTAACAGCCTGTGGGTACTGTGTATTCTATTATCATGGTGATCTGAGAGCCTTGCAGGGATGACATTTTATGATAATGCTTCATTCACTCATCCTTCATGGTTTTTGATGATGGAGCCCTGAACCCTTTTCTGTGTGCTGAGCGGGCAGCTGCGGCTTCCCTTGGTGTTGAGGCCATTGCAGATGTGGAAGGACAGGATCACAGATCAGGTGCAGAACAGGGAGAGGAAGGACCCTGGAGGACTAAACATCTCTTGCAGTGGTTTCATTAGAGCTGAACACAGCTCTAATGAAAAACATTCAAAATCTTTCAGAAGATCATGTAATGAGTTTACAGGTGTACTAGTTTTGTCTGGAAATATTGCTTTGTTGATTTCATTACTATTTATCTGAATATAAAATTAAAATTGACTTCTTTCTCTTTCAATTTGAACTTACCATCCAGTTGCCTTCTAGTTTCATTTAAACTATTCAACTATCGGGGCTGGAGCAATAGCACAGCGGGTAGGGCGTTTGCCTTATACGCGGTCGATCCGGGTTCGATTGCCAGCATCCCATATGGTCCCCTGAGCACCGCCAGGGGTAATTGCTGAGTGAAGAACCAGGAGTAAACCCTGTGCATTGCCGGATGTGATCCAAAAAGCAAAAAATAAATAAATAAATAAATAAATAAAAATAAACTATTCAACTATCAGTTAAACAGCTGATCTATTCTATGTTTTTATTTTTATACATATTATTTTTATAAAGTGGGGAGGGAAGCTGGAGCCCATCCCCTCTGAGGAGGCCCCAGGGAAGACAGCCAGGCACCGGCAAGAGACTCTGTGTCTTAAAAGCCAGCTCCCAGAAGAGAGCGACACAGAGAGTCTCTTGCCCGTGCGCTTGGCTGTCTTCCCTGGGGCCTCCTCAGAGGGGATGGGCTCCAGCTTCCCTCCCCACCCCGAGCAGAGCTCCCAGTGGCCAAAGACCACCGGAACCTAGCTACAGCCATGGTCAAGGCCTCTCTCCACACATTTGAACGAGCCTCATGCATGAAGGAATGGTCAGAGGAACCCAGGTGTATGGGACCTGGGGCTGAGACCTCCAAGGCTGTATTTTAGTGACTAAGTCCAGAGGGATATCTGCCAGAAGTTGCATCGTTGCCAACTTGTACTTCTCAGTTACATTATATTCCACATATGAGTGCAATCTTTCTATGTCTGTCTCTTTCTTTCTGACTCATTTCACTCAACATGATACTTTCCATGTTGATCCATTTATATGCAAATTTCATGACTTCATGTTTTCTGACAGCTACATAGTATTCCATTGTGTAGATGTACCAGAGTTTCTTTCACCAGTCATCTGTTTTGGGGCACTCTGGTTTTTTCCAGATTCTGGCTATTGTAAACAGTGCTGCAATGAACATAGAAATACATATGCCATCTCTACTATACCATTTTGCCTCTCCGGGATATATTCCCAGGAGTGATATTGCTGGGTCAAATGGAAGCTCAATTTCTAATTTTTTTGAGAATCGTCCATATTGTTTTCCAAAAGGGCTGAACCAGTCGGCATTCCCACCAGCTGTGAAGAAGAGTCCCTTTCTCCCCGCATCCACACCAACACCGGTTGCTTTTGTTTTTTGGGATGTGGGCCAGTCTCTGTGGTGTGAGATGATATCTCATGGTTGTTTTGATCTGCATTTCCCTGATGATTAGTGTTGTGGAACATTTTCTCATGTGCCTCTGAGCCATTCGGATTTCTTCTTTAGGAAATCTTCTGTTCATTTCAGTGAGTTTTACATTTAAATTAATATGTTCAGAAGTCAAGAATCATAGAGTCTCTTGCCTGCACGCCTGGCTGTCTTCCCCTGGGCCCCTCGGAGGGCATGGGCTCCAGCTTCCCTCCCTTCCCCGAGCAGAGCTCCCGGCAGTTGAGGACCTCCGGAGCCTAGCCACAGCCATGCTCAAGGCCCCTCTCCACACGTTTGGACAGGCCTCACACATGAAGGTAACAGCAGAGGAACTCAGGTGTGTGTAATCCCATCAATGGCCAACATCCAGAGACTTAAAAGCAAGCTCCCAGAAGCGATAACTTATAACCTACTTTTCCCTCTGGGAGGAACTTGCAAGCTACTGAGAGCTTCCTGCTCACATAGGAGAGCCTCGCAAGCTTCCCATGGTGTATCTATATGCCAAAGCCAGTAACCAGCTGAATCTCATTCCCCTGACCCTGAAGCCTTTAGAAGCGTCTAAAATCTCAAGGATAGGACGAATGTATAGCCCGCTCGAGAAATTGACGATCAAGGGGATTTTGTGATCGTGATTGTGATGTTCAGACCTGGACATTTAGGTTTATTTTTTAAAGTTTTATTGGAATACTCCCCTATGCATGTTTTTTTGGGGAGGAGGAGCTGTTTTATTCAAAACGAATATTTTTTTCAAAATTATTTTGTAATATTTTGATATGCTTACTGATAAACATTCTATCTTTTATATTTGGGTTTTTTTGGGGGGAGAGGTCATACACAGTAGTGCTGCATCCTTCTGTCTCCAGGGCTAACTTCTAGCTCTTTGCTCAGGGATCATTGGTAGAGGTGCTTAGGGGGTTGTATGATACCAAGAATTGACTCTGATGCTATATTTTTATTTCTCATATTTTCAGTCTTATTTTAAAATACCAGTAAATATATTAACAATATACATAACAGAAATAGTATCTAGTACTTCTCATAACTGAAACAATTAGTTCTGTTGTGCTGTTTTATGCTTTCTCTACTGGCTTTTGTTTCATGTATTTTGCAGTTTACAGATTATAGATTGCTTTTTAGGGCTTTATCTCTGGGAACTTTGGAGTCTAACTTTTATTCCTTCCAGGGAGGATGTGCTTCTTTTTAAGAATCTGGAAGTAATTAACCTGGCATTATATAATGTGTTTATATTGGCTTAGGTTTAACTATATCATGTAGATCATATGAATTCAAGTCCAAAGTATATCTGAGGTCATGGCTGTGGTTTCTAAATGTCAGAGGAAACTGATTTTTACAGATGTACCCCTTCCTAAAGAGTCAATGTGAAAACAGGTGAGTCTTGATTTTTAATCATATTTCCCTCTGCTGGTCTTAAAACTTTTCTTCTAGCTCACTATTTCATTGAGAGTGTTACATTTCTGGTTTCTAAACTCAGTTGAGAATCTTTTCACTTGGGACCTTGTAAGAACTTAAACCTATACCTTCTGTTCCTACAAAACTGTTAAAACTCAGCTTCTTCTGTACATAAAATGAACAAATAACTTCAGGACATCAGTGGCATAAATGTTAGCTAAGAAAGTTAGTTTTCAATTTCCTCTTTAATTCTTGGAATGACTATTTTACACACTTTATTTAAACCTGCAACTCCTAGTGTTTTGCTGCAAGAGTTTTGACTTATTATCTGACATAAATTGAAACATTATATGAAGTAAATTTAAAGGCTTTGTATTTTAAAATAAAAAATTATGTTCTGTGAGCATTTTTATATATCTGATGGATAACATTGGGTTGTCCTTGCTCTTCTCACAGGGAGCTTATTGAGCTACTCCCACAAGAGTGCCCCTG
The DNA here is from genome assembly GCF_027595985.1 of Sorex araneus. Lineage (NCBI taxonomy): Eukaryota > Metazoa > Chordata > Mammalia > Eulipotyphla > Soricidae > Sorex > Sorex araneus. Next base: position 47,789,727 of record NC_073303.1, on the reverse strand, counting down.
AGGCATAACCAATTCCATCAAGCACTTCTAATCCTATATTGCTTTTCTCTTTCCTTTATGTCATTTGCATGGTTTATTTAGCAATGTCCTTTTTGTATAGACACAGGAAGATGGTTCATGCTATGCTTTGTAACATGGGAGTTAACTGACTCCAAAATAATATCTACTCCTGGACATCTATATTTACTTACTTAAGCCTCAGTTGCCCTTAATTCCTAGCATTCCAAAAGCTAGGTACCAATGAAGGGACTGGATGGACCCATGGCAAGCTGTAAGCTACCCTGGAATCAAAAGGAGATAAGCTAAGCACCATAAATATAATAAGTTTAGAGCATGGTCATGGGACAAACTCTGTCATGACCCACAAAGAAGTAACTGAATAATTACCCTGCTGGGGTTAGGAAAGACTAACCTGCCTGAGGACTATGGTCTGGAATATATAGTGAGATGTCACCAGGAAGAGCCAACCTTTAAGCTTAATATGTCTCTCACTGTGTTCATACAAACTGACTAGAAATATTATAAGAAGCAATTTTACTTTTACTGTTTAAATGGATTACTAGCTGAGGAAAGGAGAAAGCAGAACACCCTGGATGGAATCCCACCCTTGAGTGGATCTCCTAGTAATCTGGAGTGCTGAACCCTCATATGAGATTTTGTCCTTGAGTTAATCTCCTAAAGGAGTGGCCTTACCTCTTTGTTGTTATGACAATATTTAATCCCACCTTTGTGCACCTCCAGCCTTCATGATTCCTGTATAAGTATGCTGTATGGGGAAAAAGAGCATGAGAACTGAGACCTTGGAGACTTTGGGACTTTGAGGTCTTTGAGGACAAGAGGGTCTGCAGGACTAGAAGGAAGACTAGTGACGACGATGACTGGAAGTAGAGGACTATGAGAATACAATGAAACAAGGAAGAAAATATAATGCGGTGAGGACTTAGAGGTCTAGGAGACTAGGATGATGGAACTATGATGACTGGTACTATGACCAGAACTACCACTATGATTGTGCTGTAAAGGGAGAGATTGGACTACGCTGGGGAGGAGAGAGAAATAAACTGTCTACCAACCAGCCTGTGGCCCACGGCTAGTTTCTCTGTTCACTCGATCCTTCATTCATCCATCACCATGGGCCAGCCAGGAGAATGGTTCTTGGCCACGTGTGTGCCCATGCCTTTTCTCTTGGAAACTAACATATATCCATCATATGGAATGAGAATCAGAAATCATTGTTCTAAGTCTGATTCTTATTTTTACTTCTAATTTTAGGTAACTCACCTACCATCTCCAAAATTTTTTAAATTACCTTTAAGTTAGAGCACTGGTTCAAGGGAACCTTAAAATTGCTTCAAGTCTAATATTAAATTAGGCTATAAAACAAAAAATAGGATTTGTGGGCTGGAGAGGCTAAGGTGCTTGTCTGGCACAAAGCTGACATGGGTTCAGTCGCCAGCATCATATAGTATCCTCCTGAGCCCCTTCAGGACTGAGCCCCGAGTACAGAGGCAGAAGTCAGTCTTGAATACTGCTAAGCATGGCCTTCAAAATACTGTCACTGTCACTGTCATCCCGTTGCTCATCAATTTGCTCGAGTGGGCACAAGTAACATCTCCATCGTGAGACTTCTTGTTACTGTTTTTGGCATATCAAATACGCCACAGGTAGCTTGCCAGGCTCTGCCATGGGGGCGAGATACTCTCGGTAGCTTGCTGGGCTCTCTGAGAGGGGCAGAGGACTCAAACCCAGGTCGGCCGTGTGCAAGGCAAATGCCCTAACCCATACAGAATAAAAGATTGGTGAGCCTTCAAGGTGTGGCAGTACTCATCATTTGCTGGAGACTAACCTGCCACTCATTTATAATTTTTCCATAACTGACTCACGTTAAATTGTCCTTTTGTTGACCTACCTTTTTAAAATACTCTTTAATTGCAATAAACACACACAAATGCTACCTCAATCATTTATAGAGTTCACTATTAAGCACAATACATTGTTACACAAAGTCTCTTATCTGTACCTTGTCCTAAGATATCTTTTTCCTCATTCATCATTTACTTGATACAAATGACTAAAATTCTCAACTTGTGTCATCATAGGCTTTATATTGGTATGATCTGAATATTTGTGTACTTTCTAAACTCGTGAGCTGAAATCCTGATTTTATTTTTTTAATCATTTTTTTCTTTTTTTATAATTTATTTCTTAATTGGTGAGTCACAGTGAAAGTACAGTGACAGATTCACACATTTTCGTGCTTGTTTTTCCCTCATGTAATGTTCGAGAGTGCATCCCTCCACCAGTGTCCACTCTCCACCACTTATGAACCAAGTATCCCTCCCACCCCCCATCCCATCCCCCCACCCCACTCCGCCTCTGTGTCAGAGAATTCCAATTTGTTCTCTCTCTCTCTCTCCTTTTGGGTGTTGTGGTTTGTAATAGGGGTATTGAGTGGCCATCATGTTCAGTCTCTAGTCTACTTTCAGCGTGCATCTCCCTCCCTGCTCGGGATTTCCAATCACATTTTACTTGGTGCTCCCTTCTCTATCTGGGATGACTTTCCCCTAGCATGTGAGGCTAGCTTCCAAGCCATGGAGCCAACCTCCTGGTATTATATACTACTATTATTGGGTATTGGTCTCCAACTCTGCCATTTTATATTCCACAGAGGAGTGTAATCTTTCTATGTCTGTCCCTCTCTTTCTGACTCATTTCACTTAGCATGATACTTCCCATGTTGATCCACTTATATGCAAAGTTCATGACTTCATCTTTTCTAACAGCTGCATAGTATTCCGTTGTATAGATGTACCAAAATTTCTTTAACCAGTCATCTGTTCTCGGGCACTCGGGTTTTTTCCAGATTCTGGCTATTGTAAACAGTGCCATGAACATATAAGTGCAGATGTCATTTCGACTATACTTTTTTGTTTCTCCAGGATATATTCCCAGAAGTGGTATTGCTGGATCAAATGGAAGCTCAATTTCTAATTTTTTGAGTAGTGTCCATATTGTTTTCCAAAGGGGCTGGACCAGTCGGCATTCCCACCAACAGTGTTAAAGGGTCCCTTTCTCTCCACATCCTCTCCAACATTGGTTGCTTTTGTTCTTTTGGATGTGTGCCATTCTCTGTGGTGTGAGGTGGTATCTCATGGTTGTTCTGATCTGCATCTCCCTGATGATTAGTGATGGATAGCATTTTTTCATGTACCTTTTAGCCATTCGTATCTCTTTCTTGGAAAAGTTTCTGTTCATTTCTTCGGCCCATTTTCTGATGGGGTTGGATGTTTTCTTCTTGTAGAGTTCAACTAGTGCTTTGTATACCCTTGATATCAACCCTTTTCGGATGGGTATTGGGTGAATATCCTTTCCCACTCTGTAGATTGCCTTTGTATTCTGATCCCTGTGTCTTTTGCGGTGCAGAAACTTTTTAGTTTAATGTAGTCCCATTTGTTTATCTCCGTTTTTACTTGATTGCTTAGTTCCGTGTCATCTTTGAAGATACCTTTAGCTTCAATATCGTGAACGGTTTTGCCGACCTTGTCTTTGATGTACCTTATGGACTGTGGTCTGATGTTGAGGTCTTTAATCCATTTTGATCTGATTTTTGTGCATGGTGTCAGGTCGAGGTGTAAGCCCATTCTTTTGCATGTGGTTTTCCAGTTCTGCCAGCACCATTTGTTGAAGAGACTTTCCTTGCTCCACTTCACATTTCTTGCCCCCTTATCAAAGATTAGATTATCATATATTTGGGGTTGTGTGTTGGAATATTCCACTCTGTTCCATTGGTCTGAGGCTCTGCCCTTGTTCCAGTACCATGCTGTTTTAACTGTTACTGCTTTGTAGTAAAGTTTAAGGTTGGGGAGGGAAATCCTGATTTTAATATTATGGTATTAGAAAGTGAGAACTTTGCCAGATCATGATGAGCTGGAGCCCTTATGATGAGAAGTAGGTAGTTTATTATTTATTCCCTCAACCCCCACACTGCCTTCCCTCAGTTGTTGCTGTCAGTTTTTTTTAGGAAGACTGGGGCTTGCACACATACTTAGCTATGGTGCTCCCACATTTTTGTTCTGACTGTGGTGCTTAGGAAAAGCCACACATCAGGACCTGGTGCTTAAATACTTGGCCTCAATGCTCACTAAGTATGGAGTCCATTAGTTTAGTGCTTGCACTCATGTTCACTGGGGATTTTACTCTTAGTTAAGGAACAAATCTCTAGCGATGCTACTTGCTGGGAGTCACTGCTACACTAATGACAGGCTCACCGGAGATCACACTTGATGACTATGACTCTGGCACATAATTCTAGTTGTGCTGTGTGCACCAGGGGCCAAACCCCATCTCGTGTGTGCTTACAAACTGTTTGTGACAGCTGGAAATCTCTTGAATGTTGAGGGATCTCATAGCAGAGCTGCTAGGCTCAGCACACATGGGACATCCACGATTTGAATTCATGACCGCAGATGTAAAAGTGACATGTTCTAAGCCCCTGAGCTATTCCTTTAAGCCAGGATGAAGTGTTCTTAAAAAATGGTTCCAGGGACTGAAGCAATAGCACAGCAGGTAGGGCATGTGCCTTGCACGTGGCCTACCTGGGTTTGATTCCCAGCATCCCACATGGTCCCCTGAGCACCGCCAAGGGTGGTTCCTGAATGCAGAGCCAGGAGTAACCGCTGTGTGCATCGCCGGGTGTGACCCAAAAAGCAAAAAAGAAAAAGAAAGCTTACATTTCCTGTACCCTTCCACCATGAGAGAATACATCAAGGAGTTGCCTACTATCAACCAGGAGTAGGGCTTTTATCACTGTCACTGTCATCCTGTTGCTCATCAATTTGTTCGAGTGGGCACCAGTAACTTCTCTCATTGTGAGACTTACTGTTACTGGTTTTTGGCATATCCAATATGACACGGGTAGCTTGCCAGGCTCTGCTGTGCAGGTGCGATACTCTCGGTAGCTTGCCAGGCTCTACGAGAGGGGTGGAGGAATCGAACCCGGGTTGGCCGCGTGAAAGGCAAACGCCCTGCTGATGTGCTATCACTCCAGCCCAGGGATTTTGTAAGAATGTAAATATCAGAACCTTGATGAGATTTCCCAGCCTTCAGAAGTGAAAAAATAAATTCAATTAGTAAATCAGCTGCATGTACTTACTATTATTATCAATGGAATACATTCTATTAAAGATCTGTGCACACATGTTCGCTGGGGATTGTACTCTTGGTTGAGTTGCAAGAACTCAACTACTCGGAGGGTCACTGCACTGACCACAGACTCACCAGAGATCCTACTTGCTGACCATTGGCCGTCTGGACTGGCAGTCAGAAGGGTGCGGTGGTGTCAGGAATTCCCTGGGCCACTTGGCAGTGGCTGCGAGCCTTTATGCCCTCCAGGGCCTCAGTGTTGAGGACTGACCCCGGGGAGGACACACGGGAGGCACAGTCCCGAACTCTTGCACCATCTCGCCAGCCCCGTTTCCTGGCTTCTAATGGATCCAGTCTGTGGTAGAGCCAGAATTTGAGCTTTACGGTGTGTGCAGCCACCTTTCTCAAGAGCTCTGAATTCGAGTGATGCTTCTTCACGGTTCCTTTATGTTGTAGTTCCAGCATTTATGTGTGCAAGATGCTCTTTGCCAGCGGCTTTGTGCGATGCAGCGTTACAACTTCAGGAATTCCAGAACATTCTTCACTCCTCCCTCCGGCTCGGCTGCTACAGCCTCGGTGGCCCGCGAGAGCTGAGGAGATGAGCCGGCCTGGGCGGAGGGGGGCGACACGCAGCCCCCGCCCGGCCCGGCCGCTGCCCAGGGCGCGGGTCTCGCTCGGGGACGCGGGGCGGGGCGGGCGGGCCTTGGCGCCCGGGGTCCCTGGGCCCGCTCCACGCGCCCCTCGCCCAGGACCCCGCAGGGACGCTCGCGCGCCCACAGGCCGAGTCCGGGCGGGGCCGCAGCGGCTCCTCTCGCGAGATGGCAGCGGCCTCCGAGGACCGGCCGGGAGCTGCGCGCCCGACCTCTGCTCTCGCGAGATCCCAGGGCGGCTGGGCCTCGGCTCTTGCGGGGCTCGGTGGCTGCGGGCGCGGGGCCCGGGCGCGTCCTCGCGCTCTTCTCCCCCGCGCCCGCGCCCGCGCCCTGCGGGGCCCGCCGGCAGGGCTGTCGGGGGCGGCGCGCCATGGAGCCCCGCGCGGGCGCCGCCGCGGGCAGAGGTACGGCCGGGCGGGCGAGCGGGCGGGCGGGCGGGGCCGTCCTGCGAGCCGTCAGGGCCGGGTGTGCCGCAGGCTGGGGCGCGGCGGGCGCTCATCAGGACCCGCCGCGGGCCCCCTCCGAGTCCCAGCAACGGCCCTTGGCTGGGGTCCCCGCGCCGCGGCCGGGCGCCCCTCGGGGAGGCCGGACAGGAGCCCATGGCCCGGGAGGGGCGCGGGCGCCCGGGAGGGGGACAGCGCGGGGGGCGGTGCGGGGGGGGGCGGGGTCGGGAGAGCGGACAGCGATGTCCAGAGGCGCGGGCGGGCGAGTCCTCTCTGGCCGGCACCCTGGGGACTGAGCGTGGTCGTGGCTCTGGAGAGGAGGTTCCAGAGACCGCGGGCTGTGTCAGCTGACAGATCTCTCTTTAAAAAACGCATATGGGTTTGAAACATCAAGTTTTGTGTTATTCTGGGATCTTATGGTAATAGTCATGTCTCACCTGCGATTAACAACACCTTTAAAGCAATTCTGTGTTAATTCATATATTGGAGTGAATTTACTTTGGAGCACGTAAGACCTGCATGTAAATTTTTCCCTTACACTTTATATGAACGGTGGTTTGCAAAGTTGTTCATGATGATTTGTTACAGGAATTCAGTATTCCAACACCACTCCCACCACTGTTACACCTACTGCCCAATATTGTCTCCAATTTTCCCAACCACCCTTTAAGCCTCTCCTCATAGCAGGCTTTCAAGAATTTACTTTATATTGTTTGCTGTCAATAATCTAATAACAGAATGATGGAAAAAATGTTTACTTAGAAGAAAGTGAAAATTACGTCTCACTATGGAGTCATTAAGTCCTTGTATAAGAGGTTACTAGGCGGTCAAAGGTGAAGCCCTCGCTGTTAATGTCTTGGTAATCAAATGGGTTGCCTTCTATTTTACATCTCATTCAATCTGCTGTGCTACTACCAATTTATTAATGTTGTGGTTTGAGATGTTGCTCCGGGAAGTCCAGAATTTTTAAAGTCGAAATGCAGCCGGAGTTACGTATTTAACTGGGTGGTGGTGTGACTGCCAGGGCTTCCGGAAGTACAGTAGGTGGGGGGAGGTAGCCCGTCTTAACTCCGGGAAAGCCTGGAGATTTCATTCACAAAACTCACATACCTGAATTTTTCTGCAGATCAGTTTCTGGGTGAGACTCATCTCAAGGTAGTGGAATCCAGCTGGGGCATGGCGGCAGTTGTGGAGCGTGGGAGCCTTTGGCTGCCCTGACAGATACTCTTCTGATTTCTTCTAAATGGAGTTTCTTGGTCTTTCTAATAGCACACTGATCCTGCAGAGTACTTATAAGTTTCATGTTTGTATACTTGGATGTCTTTCATAGCAGATGTCAAAGATTTGTTAAGAGTTAAATTCAGCACGTTTGCTGTGTGCTTACTGTGTGCTGGTCCTGGGGATCAAGCTTTAAATACATACATGGCTTTAGAAAGGAAATTACTTTGTAATCAGGACAGATTGAAATTGTCAACAACTAAAAACGTGGTAATTAGCACTGATACAAATGCTTATGATGCTGATTTGAGAGAGAGATTAAAGGGATGCTTTAAAGTAGTTGGTGATACCTGAGATGATTTGCAGGTTGCTAGAAGACCTGCTGAACATGTTTCAGTTACCGTTACATAGCAGATTGTAGCGATGAGTTGAAGCAGACAATATATAGAGATTTTTAGATCATAGTCATCTGGAGTTGATTGTGCAGTGGAGACTTATCAAAAGATATAGATGTATACATACGTGTGTCCGTGAGCTATATACATATGTTTATATGTATTTTAAAATTGTTGGTGGGTGATAATGGCAGTGGTGCAGGCACCATCCTCTACAACCTCTGAAGTACTTGGGGGCTTCCTTGACTACCTCTGGATCCTTCAGTCCCAGGAATGGAACCCAGGACCTCACACACGAAGGGCAGATGTACTAAGACTTTGAGCCACATCCCTAAACCTAACATCTTATATTGGAAAGCGGTGTTGCCAGTCTGTGGGAGATGGATGGTAAGGGGGAAGATGGCAGTAGAGCCTGTGGTGAAGCAGTGATTTGGGAGAACGCTGAAGTCGGCATTTCAGGGAAGAGGTTGGCAAACTGAAGCTAGAAGCTCTTATCCGATGCTTGTTTTTGAAGGTCCTGTTAGAACACGGCCATGTCCACTTGTTAATGTACTGCACTTGCGTTTGTGTTCCAAGGCCTAGAGCAGCGTAGGGCCAAAATCTGATGCTGCAGAATAGTTGGTCAATAGTTGTATTAGAGAGATGAGAACATAGAAGAAAGTGATATATTTTTTTATTACTATTTTTTTTAAATTTTTATTTTATCACCATGTGGAAAGTTACAAAGTTCTCAGGTTTATGTCTCAGTCACACAACATTCAAACACCATCCCTTCACCAGTGCCCATATTCCACCACCAAAATCCCCAGCATACCCCCCGCCCCCGCCTCCCACCCCCAACTGATAACTGATGAATTTCACTTCATTTTCTCTTTACCTTGATTACGTTCCATATTTCTACACAAAACTCACTATTGTTGTTGGAGTTTTCCCCCAAGAAATACAGCCCTACTAAGGAAGCATTTAATAATTAGTTTTCCATTAAAAGATTGTATGTTTTCAGTTTTTAGGAAAGGTCGCGCGGTTCGGATGTGTCCCAGTCCCGCATCCTGGAGCCGTGTTAGTTGCTGCTCAGCATCGCCAGGGCTCCATCTGAAGAAGGTGTAGTGGCTGCACCTCAATCTGGATCCCCGGTGTTGCTGTCCCGGTTTTGGGTCTGGAGCATTCTCCGGCCGTGTTGCTCACCAGAATGCCTGGCTTCTTTGTTGAATGTGGCAAGATGGCATCGAGGGTGGGTCGAGGGCGTGACTTCCAGCGGCCGGGGCCACTTGGAGGCTGGGCTAAGTGATATATTTTTTTATGCAAAACAATTTGGGCATTTGGATGTAGAGAGTAATATAAAAAGAACTGACTAGAAGTTTTCTATCTTAGAAAGTTAGATGAAGTTCAGAAAGGCTAGTTTGAGCAAGGTTTAAAACACTATCATTTTTACAATTGATTTCTTCATTTTTGTATCCATTGTATGGCACAGAAATGGTAAATAATTGAAATTGAGTAATGCATTGAATTATAATAAACTAAGTCTTTAAAAATTAGGAGATATTTGCTGACTAAATAAGTCACATGATAGAGAAAAACACATTAAGAATTTCTAATAGTGGACGGCAGAGCAGTAGTGCAGCAGGTAGGACACATACTCTGCATGTGACCAACCTGGTTTAGTCTGCAGCTTCCCCTATGGCTTCCCCGGCACAGCCAGGAGCAGTTCCTGAGTGCAGAGCCAGCAGTGACTCCAGAGTATTGCCAGGTGTGCCTCCCCACTCCCAATTTTCCAGTAGTGGTTAATTTAGGTTTTATGTCAGACAGTATTATTAGGAAACTAGAGGCTGAGGCCAGTGACTTACCCATTACTCCTGTATAGTGGATCAAGGGTTTAGTTGCATATTTAAATTATTTTAGAATATTATAATTTTCAGGTGCTTGAATCCAAAGTGTAGGGGCAATAAAACAGATTTTTCTTTGTGTACTTCTAATGTTAGTTATGATAATCTTACCAAAGTTAGTGAGAGTAATGGTTTTACATTTTGAACAATTAATGAGAAATAGCACAGTGAATTTTTATCACACTCAAAAACCTAAGTTGAAATCATTCCATTCGGATGATCCTAACAAAGAAACATTGGCTATTTGACCTCAGTGAGAAAAGAATGAGAATATAATTACTTGTATTCTTACAACTATAGACGTATCCTGTAGGATGACATTAGTTCGCCCTTCCTCCCTGGCCGCTGGGAGCTTGTGTTTGTTGATTGCCCCCAACCTATCAGTGACCTTTGTCTCCTGATCAGACTCTGACTTGAAAACATTGTCTCTCTCTTCTCTTTACTGTCCTCTGCATGGTTGCTATTTCAGAGCAGTTGCTTTTTGTGTGGATACAGGAAGACAGTTGAAAACACAAGCCTGTGGCTGGGGAGTTGATTGACCCCAGATGATACACCTCCTGGACACCTGCTCTCTGGACTGAAGCCTCAGTTGCCCTTACTTTCTAGATCCCCCAAAGCAGGGTCCCAGTGAGGGACTGGATGGACCCAGGGCAAGTGGTGAGCTACCCTGGCCTCGAAATGGGCCTGGCCAAAGTGCCATATTTTGTAACTATAAGTTAAGAGCATGGTCATGGACAAATTATGTCATGATCCAAAAAGTAGTTAACTAGATTTGGACCCTGCTCGGGTTAGGAATGATTGATCTGGCCTGAGCACTGTAGTCTGAGTCTGTGGTGAGATGTCTCCAGGAGAGTCACCCTACAAGCATAAAAGTGTCTATTACTGTGTCCATACAGAATGGTAAATATTAGGAAGTAGAATTAAAGATGTTAATGAAGTTGCTGGTCTAAGGAGAGGAGAAACACACCTTAAGGGCTGTTTTGCCCTCATAGGCTGCAGGTGGTTGAAGACTGGAAAAACGTTTTGATTGCGCTTCCTGTGGCGAGGTGTGGCTGGGGAGGCGTGGAGAGAGAGTAGAAAAAGCGGCTGTAGGGAGAAAGGACGGAGGGTTGGGAGGAAGATGGAGACACAAAAAAGTGAATTGACGGGCTGGAGCAATTGTACAGCGGGTAGGGTATTTGCCTTGCACATGGCCGACCTGGGTCGATTCCCAGCATCCCATATGGTCCCCTGAGCATCGCCAGGAGTAATTCCTGAGTGCATGAGCCAGTAGTAACCCCTGAGCATCGCTGGGTGTGACCAAAAAAGCAAAAAAAGTGGATTGAAGGAGACAGAAAGTTCAAGACAGAAACGGTGGCAGAGGGACGGGGAGACTGGAGAGGAGTCATGGAGAGCACAGAGAGTGTTGTAGAGCGAGTTAGAGAAAGGGTTGGGGAGAGCTGGTTGTGATGAGAGAGTGAATAAACGGCAGCTAGTTGGTAACCAGCTTGGTCCTCGTCTTTTTCGTCTGCCCATTGCAACAGCCATCCCCGGTGCAGGTGGCGAGAGCCCCGACCGCAGGTGGCGAGAGAGAGCCGCCCAGAGAGCCCGAGAGCATGCTTTCATGTATGATCCCAGAGCGAAGGAGCATACACAGCTCTGCACCAGAGGGGGCGTTTAACAATATCCCTCTGGGATTTTCTTTTAATAAGGAATTTTATTTGTAAAATGATTGAATTTCTTACATTTGGTACCTTGAACTGTACTGAAACTCCCAGAGACTCCTATCTCCTTATTCATGATAGTTTATTTTTTAAACAGAAAATGAAAGCTTTCATTGCTTTAATTTGTATAAAATAAGCTGTAAGTTGAGCACAAAATAATTCCACAAAGATAAAAAAATAATAAAAATCTTAACAGATCTTGTAATTCAACTTTCTAGAATCTCAGCTTATAAAACCTAGAAGGGAATAAGTGTGACCAAGGTGGCACACGTCTTTGTAGTTGAAGTGGGGATTTTCCTGGGTAGTCGTATGCAAATTAAAGTAGTAGTTTTGAAGCAGCAATATTGTTTCTTTCCTTCGATCTGGTTTGGGTTCTTTTTGCTGGTCCTCTTCTAAGATCATGAGCTGCGAAGTCAAGCTATCTATATAGACCCTTTCTTTCTTCCTGAGGAAAGCTTGCAGAGCTATAAATTTTCCCCTTAACACAGCTTTAGCTGCGTCCCATATGTTTTGGTAGCTTATGTCTTCATTCTCATTGGTTTTGAGGTATTTTTTGATTTCTTCCTTGATTTCCTTTGTGACCCACTCATTGTTCAATAGTGAATTGTTTAATTTTCAGGTGTTTGATTTGGCTCTCTGCATCTGTGTGTGATTAACTGCCATCTTCAGCGCATCATGGTCTGAAAAGATAGTTGATACAATTTCTATCTTCCTGATTCTATTAAGATTCTGTTAAGGTATAATTTGTGGCCCAGAACGTGGTCTATTTTGGAAAACATTCCATGTGCGCTGGAAAAAAATGTATATTCTTTCTTTTTGGTGTGTATAGCCCTGTATAGGTCTATTAGCCCTGTCTCCCATTTGTTCCTTCAGAGCCATTGTTTCCTTGCTGAGTGTTCTTGTCGATCTATCCAGAGGTGATAGGGCAGTGTTGAAGTCTCCAACTACTATCGTGGTGCTAGTTATGTCCCCCTTAAATTCTGTTAGGAGTTCTTTTAAGTATTTTGCTGGTCGTTCATTAGGTGCGTATATGTTTAAGAGAGAAGCTGCAATATTGAATGTGAGGAGAAACAACTGTCTGGGTAAAGGAGATAAAATGGATGAATGACAAAAAATATTACTTTCTATAGTACTTTAACATGCTCATTACCAGTTCCTATTTTTATTACTCTACCATAGCATGACTAATAAGTTTTATGTTTACTAGCTGTCAGTGGTATTTAACCGTTAATGTCAACCCTAGCTGTACACTAGTTCATCTTTTGAATTCCAATAACAATGAAACAAAGTTATAAAATCAAATGCCCTTGGCACATATTCAGGAATCGGAGTCAACCTAGGTCTGACCTAAACAAATATGGAGATTATGATGTGAGAACCTTGGCAATAAATTATCTACCCTTTATATCACTGTGGGGGAATATCTTGTGCTAGGTTTTGGGAAATTACAATTATTTGGGAAGAACATTTATATGAAATAATTTTTTATGTGAGATTATTGTTGTTTTTTTTTCAGTAGGAGAGACGTGAGGCATATTATTTTGTAAGGTGAATTTATTTTTTTTTCTCTATTATCACAGGTATGTGGTATCCAGGAGAACGATGTCTTGCGCCTTCACCAGATAATGAAAAACTCTGTGAAGCAATCATAAAGTCTGTCACAGTGGATGAACATGGGAATCCATTCGCAGTTGTCTTATATTCAGATTTTCAAGAGAGGGAAGTACCTGTTAAAAGACTTCAAGAAGCAAAACCTGTTAAAGACTGCTCCAGGAATTTCATATTTGATGATGAAGATTTGGAGAAACCTTATTTCCCAGATCAGATATTTCCTTCTACTGCTGTTGCCTTTCAGTTATCTGAATGTGGAGACTCTATTCCTTTTACTATTAACAGGTATCTGAGAGATTACCAAAGGGAAGGGGCCCGGTTTCTTTACGGACACTTCATCCAAGGAAGAGGGTGTATTCTTGGTGATGACATGGGGCTGGGAAAAACAGTACAGGTATTGTTTTCATTATTTTATAACTAAATTTCAGTATTTTCACTTTATAATATGTAGTCATCTTTATTATCTTTTTTATCATAATCATTTATAGACTGCCTTTGAAGGTTTGATAGAAGGCATTTGGACTTAGACTATTGTTTTAGGGGACAATTTTAATTATTTCAGTTTTCTTGTCATTGGTCTCTTAGGATTCTCTGTTTATTCTTGATTAAGTTTTGGGAGATTGTATGATTTTTAAAACTTTATCTGTTTCGTGTAGTGTCTTCAATTTAGTGTTCATAGAAGTTTTTCTAACTACTTCCTTTTCATTTCTGATACTTACAAGGGATTTTCTTTGTCAGTTTTTTTTCTTTTTCAGGCACCAGCTCTAGATTTCAATGAAGTATTGTCTTTTATGATTTCTATTTAATTTATTTTGCATCCTTCCGACAACTGATTTTAAGTTTTGTTCTTTTTCTAGATTCTTAATGTTGGGATTAGTGTTGAAATTTTTCTTGTTTCTGGATATAATCCACTATTGCTATGAACTTCTCTCTCAATACTTCTTTTGCTGTGTTTCATGGGTTCTGATAACTCATCTCTCATTTGCTGAAAATTTTGAGTTTTCTCTTTTAATTTTTTTTTAAAGTTTTTCACAGTAATTTGTTGCATTTAATATTCTAACAACAGTCCCACCACCATTATACCTATTCACCACCATATTTTAAATGTTTCCATCCCAGTTCCCAAGCCCTGCCCCCAGGGCACAACCTAAATAACCTATTTTGTATTGCTTGTTATGAATAATCCACTAAAAATCCAAAAAAATTTCCTTGGAGGAAAGTATGTCAAGATTGTTGTATTTCACCCTGGAGATTTTAAGCCCTTGTATAAGAACGAGATGTCATGTGGCCACATATGCAGCCACGAACTCCAGGAATTAAAAATTTTTAAATATATTAAATATGGTTATACAACTGAGTTGATTTAATTTTTTCAACTTGATGGTGACTTTGGCATCCAGAGGCATCTCCATGGCTTATTGTTCTGTGTTGCTGTCTTCTGAGAGATTTTTTGCGAATGTCTGGATCCTGGCTGTTACTGAGATTATATGGGGTCAGGGGCAGTTCCTGGGCATGACAAGGAGATGGGGGGCTTGCCCATTCCCGAGTCCGTGCGAGCCTGGATTTCTCAGTCACCATTTTGGCATACTTGGGATTTTCAGCAGATTCACTCATGGGTGAGGCTCATCCAAACCTGTAAAATTTTCTTGATTTCCTAAGTGACCCAATAATGATTTAGTAGCATGTTGTTTAGTCTCCAGATGTTTGACTTTTTTTTCCAGTTTCTCTTCTTGGTTGATTTTTAGTTCTATTCCGTTATGATCCAAAAAAGATACTAATGTGATTCCAGTTTTCATGCCTCTTTTGAGAGAGTGAAGAGCCTGTAAATGTCAATTAGACCTGCTTGGTCAAAATTCTATGTTGAGAGAAGGCGTTTTCTTATTGATATTCTGTTTGTTTAATCTGTCCATCTGAGAGTGAGGTGTTAATGGTTGTTCCATAGACATTCAAGTTATTTTTTTTTTCAGTCTTAATTTTAGGAACTGGGGAGATAGTATAGTGGGTAGACCACTCGCCTTCTTACTCTGGCATTCCATATGGTCCCAGAGCACAAAGCCAGGAGTAAGCCTTGAGCACCGCCAGTATGGTCCCCTCCGACATTCCTCCAAATACAACAGACAAATGTCTAATTTTAGCAGTTGTGTATGTGATTGTGTATGTTTGTGACTATATATTTTGCTAAGATACAATTGTCATATCACCGCCGTCGTATAATAAATTGGAGAAAATTATTTTTATATCCATATGCAGCCTAGAAATTATAATACCACAATGAGGATTTATTCAGTCACCATTTTGATTCATGAAATACTTATTAGTAATTCATATTTTATTAGTAACATAATTCTTTTGTTTTTTAATTGGACTGAAAAATTAGAGGAAAGAAAATCTAAACATAAAATTCTAAACTTTTATGAAGCTTCCATTGTTTTCCAGAATTCTTATGCCTAATTCAATAGGTGATTTGAAAGTGATTTTTAAATATATTTATGTAATGTTTAGTTGTCTAATGTAATATAATCAACAATCTTGACTCCATCTGCTTGGTAAGACAACTCAACAGGGGCAGAGGTGAGCAGCTATGTTAGTATAGAGCAGTGGTTTCCCAAAGTGTGAGCTTTTGACAATGTCAGCCTCATCTGAGACTTATTAGAATTATACATTTTTGGTCTTATCCCAGTCATACTGAAGGAAACTCTGGTATGAGCCCAGAAGTCTGTGTTTTAACAATTTCTTTGGATCATTTGAGGCTCATTAAAGTTTGAGAACCTTTGCTCAGATTTTTCAGAGGGAGTGGAAAGCTTTGGTTAATTGATATGTGCCCAGTGTAGTTTAATAAAAGAGGATTCTGTAAAGATTTATACATAGGATGATGAGTAAAAATGAAATTTTAGAAATGGAAAAAATACTAGGGTAACATACTAAAACTAAAATTTAAAAAATCAGTTAAAATAGGGCCAGAGTGATAGTACAGTGGGTAGGGTGTTTGCCTTGCATGCAGTCGACCTGGGTTTGATCCTCAGCATCTTGTATAGTGCCCCGAGCTCTGCCAGTAGTAGTTCCCAGTGCAGAGCCAGGAGTAACCCCCGACATCGCAGGGTATGACCCAAAAAGCCAAAAAAAAAATAGTTTATATATAACTGAATTTTATATAACTGAGCCTCTTACAGCCTAGTTCTCCCTCTCAGAGAACCTGGCAAGGTACCGAGAGCATTCTGCCCACATGGCAGAGCCTGGCAAGCTCTCCGTGGCATATTCAGTATGCCAAAAACAGTAACAATGATGGGTCTCATTCCCCTGACCCTGAAAGAGCCTCCAGTGCAGCACCGCTAGGAAGAATGAGTAAAGAGAGGCTGCTAAACTCTCAGGGCTACAAAAGGAGAGAGAACAAAGGGGAATGCCCTGCCTCAGAGGCAGGGTGGGGTGGTGGGTGCTGGGGCGGGGGTGGTGAGAGGGATACTGGGATCATTGGTGGAGGTGAATGGGCACTGGTGGAGGTGTGGGTAAACGATCACTGTATGAGTGAAATGCAAACACAAAAGTTCATAAGTTTGTAACTGTACGTTACAGTGATTCTCTAATAAAAATTAAAAAATAAATGAATAAAAATAAAATGCGAAAAAAAAATCTCAGGGCTAAGTTGAATGGAGACGTAACTGGTGCCCGCTCGAGCAAATCAATGATCAACGGGATGACAGTGATATAGTAATAACTGGATTTATATTTTGGGGTAATAACTGATTTATAATTTTTATTCTTGTACTCGTTCCCTCCCTTTCCCTCCCCTGTAATCTTGCAGTTATTTAGCTTTTAATAAACTGTATTGATTCAGTAAATTGAATGACATGGGCCAGGTCTAGACACTTGAAGACCCTTCATGGCTACTGTCTTTGTAGACTTAAACAAAATAATAAGGGTCAAGATACAGTAGAGGGCCTGGGGTGCTTGCCTTGCACACAGTTACCTCTGGCTCAATTCCTAGCACCCATTTGGTTCCCAGATCCCACCAGAATTGATCCCTCAGCTCAGAGCCAGAAGTAAGTTCTAAGTGCCTTGGGGTGTGACCCTCAAGCTCCAAATTAAAAAATTGATAAAAATAAGATGCAGGTGCAATAAAAGAAAATGCAGTTAGCAGTGAGAGGAAACATAGAGGATCAACACCCAGTGTCAGTGAGGTAATGAAAGAAGCATGCCAGCCTGTGGTGCCAAGAAGGGCTTCACTGGGGGATGGTATTCACAGCTTGTGTTCTGGCCCATTGAACTATCTACCCATGCCTGAAGTTTTTCTTTCAAATTGTTTCTGTGTTACTGAATATTAAATTATCAAAGATGTCATTGTTAGAGGTTATACTTTAAAGTATAGCGAACCTCAACGTTGGCACAGAAAAAAGGTGGG
This sequence comes from Sorex araneus, assembly GCF_027595985.1. Lineage (NCBI taxonomy): Eukaryota > Metazoa > Chordata > Mammalia > Eulipotyphla > Soricidae > Sorex > Sorex araneus. Next base: position 47,772,286 of record NC_073303.1, on the reverse strand, counting down.
ATTGCTATTCATTACTTCCTAAAATTATTGTCAATGCCTGTTTAAAAAGTATATTTCTGCAGATTTGAAATACATACTTAAATATAAAAGATCTTTAGATTACAAGTCCGATCGGAAATGTTGCTTAGGAGTATAGTCATCGAGATAAAATACTGCCTCTGTTATCCACAAAGAAAAAATATTTATCTAATAAGACAGTCTAACCTTTCAGGGCTACAAGTCTTTTAAAGCAGAAACAGAAATATCCTGAGGTTTTATTATATGTTTTTTATGTGTTTGGGAGCCACACCCAGCAGCTCACAGGGCTTACTCCTGGCTCTGTGCTCAGGGATGGCTTCTGTTGGGCTTGGGGACTGTAAATGTGCGGGGGGTCGACCCTGTGCAAGGCAAGTCCCGCACATGCTGTACTACCTCTTTGACTCTATCCCAGAGTTGGAAAGATAAATTTTTTTAGCATGCCATTTAGATTTTAGGACTTGCAGTTTCATAAATATAAATGGAATTGCCCCCCATTTAAGATTGTGTTTTGTTGTTAACATATACTTTTTTATCAAGCAAAATTCATACTTTTAAAAGAATCATGTCAAAGCATGCACTCTCTGCCTTTTTAAGTTCTTGAGGATATTAAAAAAAAATAAGGCATATATGTAGCTTTCTTCTGTCCTGTATGAATTACACTTTTTTTTTCTTTTTGCTTTGCTACCTTTGTTGTTTATTTGAAGTTTGTTACACTCTTTTCTCTGATTTACTCTGTCGTGAACTGAGTGAAGCATAAAAATGTTTGCTTGATTAGAGTTTAGAAAGGAATGCCCATGAACGTAGAAAACTTTCTCAGAGTGGTATTTCACTACAAATATGTGTTTTTTGGTCTTTTACTATTATAGAAATGACTGATTTCTATTTTTACTGTTGCCCTTATTATGCCTGTATATAACTTTATATCTTATATATATTTTAAAGTTTTGATTTTGTAAAGTGTCTGTAAATATGTCATTCATCTAAGAATTAATATTTTGACAAAGTTCTATTGTAATGGTACAGTATAGTAGAGATAGCTACTCCACTAAAAATACCCATTTCCTTTGCTTTCTAGTAGTGATGGCCTGTTGACAGACTCAGGTTCTGTTCAACCAGAATGAAGTTGGAAGCGGTAAATACTATTTACAGTCCTGTCTGTAAAATCTCCCTCAATTATTCATCTTCACATTCTCTTTTCCTATATATGTGACATATCACTGCTAATGTTAATATAATTAGCTAAATGCTTGGTAGAGGCTTCAGTTAGCCTCTCCCATTACTATGTCAACCAAAGACAAGTCTATTTTTATTTCCACTGTTTGATATTGCACATAATCTCTTAGTGGGATGGTGTAAGTTAAATAACAAAGATTCCTTTAAAATCCTTACTGATTTTAGTGAGTTAAGTAATCTGTTATGTAGGTAATATAGTTATACATATACACATATTTGAAGCAAAAAATATTTCATTTGAAGGGAAAGAAAATAATAGACACTCAAGAGAGAACATAGATTTTTTCAGAGCTGAAGAGAGCCCCATGAAGTAAAAGAAAGGAATTCTACATTCCAGGTTGGGATGTGAACAATTCCAGAGTGCAGTGCTGTACTTTCATAATCTATCCAAATGTATAAAATTAGTTGCTCTCTGTAAGCCCATCCGAAGGTGACGTTTTTAACTAAAATATTTCATATGTACGGAATTTGACAACTAAGATTGTATATAATTGTAGATGAAAAGACTGAATTATGAATTATTAAAATGAGCATATGAAAGAATATGCTTCATTACAGAAAGATGTAATGAAGCAACATGTGGAAGAGCTGAGAATAAAGCAGTGAACCCATTTGTGTGCCACTGAAGACCCTGGCGGCACCACAGGTCACAGCTGCCCGGTGCTCTCAGCCAGTAGGAACAATACATAATGAAGTATTCCTTTTATCAAGGTGTCCCTGACTCTAGCATTTATGTCTTTGACCTGGAGCAGAGGAATACGAAAGTGTAAGAATTCCTTCTCTGTGACCATAGGGTATTGTTTGAATAGGAATAGCTTTCTTTTGGAGCCTTGGAAGATGCCTGTATTTGTGCCAACAAGCATGTGGTGAAAATCTGTGGCGAGAGTATATTTGACATTAGAGACTAACTCCACTCCTGTACCCCAGTCAGGGGCCTCTGGACAAATGTGGTGGGTGCTACATTCTGAGAGCCTTTCCAGTCTTTTTCCTGGTCTGTCAGTGAAGGCAGTCTTCTCTTTTGTCCCATCATGCCTGGTGCTGTGCTGGGGCCTGGTGCAAAGATCCATATTCAGGTAGATGGGACATTGACTAGGAATCTCAACTGCCAGGCAGTGGTTTTTGCTTTAAGTTTGCAAGGGCCTGGGCATTTGAGGGCTTGAGGTCTCAGTTACCCTGCAGTTGTTGGTGCTGAGGACAGGTGAGCCTGAGTAGGACTCAAGGTTCACAGTTGGTTCTGTCTGGCAGTGATTGATGTGTCAAGGTTGACTGGAGGCTTACAGTCACCACTGCCTGACAGCAGCTCTGGCTCTGATCAGGTCTACATGTCCCTCACGGGATTTGTGTCCAGGCTAGATTTAGGATTGTGGCTGAGGGGCATCTTTGCACCAAACTTGAGCAGACATGGCCAGCAATTACGAGTATGAACTTTTAAGTTCCTAGGGATGCTTGTGTGCCAAGTTCAAACAGACCTCTAGAAATAAACCAAAGTCCACTTCATGTGAATCTCAAAACAAAAATAGTAGAAATAAAATGAAGAGGCCAATGGAACCTGGTCACTACACAAAAAGGAGCTATCAAAGGAGCAGCTATAAAAGGAGGAAAAAACAAAGGAACAGAGACATGTTTCAATATAGAAACCATATGGAAAAATAGCAATAGATTTCTGTCTTTAATTTATTAAATGCAGTGAATCAAAAGGAAGAATGGCCTGATAGATCAGGAAATAAAACCCAGCTTCCTATTGCCTACACACAATCCATTTGAGTTCCAGTGGATTCAGAGTAAAAGGTTGGCAGACAGTGGTAAAGGCAACAGTAACCTGCAAAGGTAGGGGCAGCTGGATTTAATCAAACAAAGGAGCTAAGTAACAGAAGTAAATATTTTGTAATGATGGGATCATTACATGATGGGAGACCCTGACGAGTTACCGAGAGTCTGTTGCCTGCTTAGGAGAGCCTGGCAAGCTCCCCAAGCCATATGCATATGCCAAATACAGTAACAGATATATACATACCTCTTGGAGACCCCGGCAATCTACCGAGAGTATCCCGCCTGCACGGCACAGCCTGGCAAGTTACCCATGGCGTATTCGATATGCCAAAAACAGTAACAATAGATCTCATTCCCCTGACCCTGAAAGAGCCTCCAGTCTTCAGGAAAGACGAGTAAGGAGAGGTTGCTAAAATCTCAGGGCTGAGTGTAATAGAGACATTACTGGTGCCCGCTCGAGTAAATCAACAAACAGCGAGATGACAGTGATACAGTGAATGATGGGATCAATACATCAAGAAGATTTTAAGTTCATCCAGATATACATACCAAAAGGAACATAAAAATATATAAAACCACTATAAGAAGAGAGTCCTACACATCAACACAATAATTGGAAACTAATAGTTCCTGCTCTCACAAATGCGGAAGAGAAACAAGGAAACAGTGTTTCTATATTAGGGTCACAGTGTGTGCATCTGTGTGTAGTGGTGTGGTAATACAGAGCTGAGGACTCTATTTTGGACCTTGCGCAGCTCTATCCTGTAAGCTTTCTGGTATGGAAATGAGACTTGTGATTACTTGGACTAGATAGGATAAATAAATACATTTACAAGGCTCTTACTCCCACAAGTGAATACATAATTTTCTCTCGTACACATGGAACATTTTTGAGGAGTACCTGTTGGAACACCAAATAAGTCCTGTTGGAACACCAAATAAGTTTCAATAAATGAATGGGAAACTGGATAACCATTTGGAAAATAAATTGGATCACTGTCTTACAAAATACACAACAATTAACTTACACTGGATAAATACTTGCATATTAGAGTCAGAATAATGAATACATTGAAAAGACAAAAGAGGAAAAAATTGCCCCATACTGTTGGCTTGAGTGCTGTTTTGGTGATTTGATTTCAAGGCGGAATGAAAACATAAGCAAAATGCAGTGTTTGTTTTATCAAACTAAAAATACTTTGCAAAGTAAATTAATTTTAGTAGACATCCTACTGAATATAAGAAAATATTCATGTGCCATACAAAGGGTTATATATCCAAGATATACAAGGAATTCACAAAACTCAGCAAAATGTGGACAACCCTATCAAAAATGGGGAGGACTGTGTATCCCAAGCAGACACATAGATAACTAAAAGCATGTTTAAAAAAAAAAAACAGGGAAAAAGAAATCTTCATTATTACCAAAGAATTGAGAATAACAACCACGGAGATACTCATGTCTGTGAGAATAATCTGTATCAAAAAGACCAGACTATAAAATTGGTCCAGACTCATTGGAAAATTGTGAATATTTCTGAAGATGTTAAAAATAGAACTACCAGCAATCCCGAATCACGAAATCCCGTTGATCGTTGAATTTCTCAAGCGGTTTCAGTAACATCTCCATTTGTCCTATCCCTGAGATTTTAGAAGCCCTTCTCTACTTGGCCTTCCCAACAATGCCACATTGGAGGTTCTTTCAGGGTCAGGGGAATGAGATCCAACTTGTTACTGGTTTTGGCATATGAATACACCATGGGAAACTTGCAAGGCTCTTCCCTGTGGGCATGAAACTCTCAGTAGCTTGTCAATTTCTCCCAGAGGGAGAAGTAGGTTATAAGAAGTAGGTTTAAAGCTTCTGGGAGCTTGCTTTTAAGTCTCTGGATGTTGGCTGTTGATGGGATTACACACACCTGGGTTCCTCTGCTGGTACCTTCATGCATGAGGCTTGTCCGAATGTGTGGAGAGGGGCCTTGAGCATGGCTGTGGCTAGGCTCCAGTGGTCTTTGGCCGCTGGGAGCTCTGCTCAGGGTGGGGAGGGAAGCTGGAGCCCATCCCCTCCGAGGGGCCCTGGAGGCGTGCGGGCAAGAGACTTTCTGTCCAGTATCCAAAGCACTGTGGAAGTCGATGTGGAGGTCTCATTGTGTTCAGCAGGGAGAACCCTTCCTGGGGCTGAGAAGGGGACGCAGCTGAATGAGCAGGCAGAGCCCGGAGGAGGGAGAAAAGGCATTTATTCTATGGCAGTTACAGTATTTTATACCTCCCTGCTGAGAGGAGGTGGTATATTATGCACGCAGGGACCCCCAATAGAAATGCAGGGTGTGGCACAGGCTTTAGCTAGTAATAAAACAAATGCTGATAGGATAAGATCAGTAAGATTAGGAGTGGCAACCTTTGCTAGGTGTGGCATGGGGTTAGCTAGTGATAAACAAATAGTGACAGGATAAGATCAGTAAGATAAAATGGCTCCCTACACAGCACAAAAAAATGCTTATTTTAAACAATAAAAGCACACCTATTTTTACTATAGTGCAGTTTACAAAAGCCAAAATTTGGGAATAAATCAAGTGCTAAATGATAAACAAGTGAGTAGATAATGAACAAGTGTAAGTACCCCACTGGCCAGCTTTTAGAAAAAAGATAAAATTTTGTCTTGTTACAGTGAACTAAAGGTGTTATGTGCTAAGTGAATTAAGTCAAAGGAGACTGGATTATCCCCTCTGAAATATAAATTAAAATGAGAACAGGCAGTGTCCAGTGGAAAAAACCCTTAGGCACTTACTACAGAATTAAAATTACTGAAGGCAAGGAGGATGGACTGAAGGGGTATAATTTAAAGTTATACTCTTGACTCATTGTTACCATATTAAAAAATTAAATGGCTCCTGTTTATAGAGTCACTGACCTGTGCTAGATAATTTACACAATATTTTCAAAGAACAAAGAATTTTTTGATTATAACAACGTGTGCAAATACATTTTTGTGAAATAATAAATTATACTTGAAGTGATGCTTGTATTATAAATAACACATGCTTATGAAATATAAATTACATTTGAGTAATGTTTGTATTATAAATAACATTTTTAATACCCACTCTTCAATGACATTTACAGATATTGTCTCTCTCTCTCTCTCTCTCTCTCTCTCATTTCAAGGCTTTTTCATTACAGAAAAACATCCTGTAACTAACTATGTAAACAACTCTTCATTCCTACTTTCCCCAGGCAACAACCAGTTCTGTCTTTGTTGTTGATTTGCCTTTCTGAATTTTTCATATAAAAGCTATCTAACAACTAAAGTTCTGTCTTGATTCTTCCACTAAATGTATTGATTTTTTTTTTTGTTTTGGCTATTCAGTCACAGTCTGCGATGCACAGGGTTACTCCTGGCTCTGCACTTAGGAATTACTCCTGGCGGTGCTCTAGGGACCATAAGGGACGCTGGGAATCAAACTCAGGCCGGCTGTGTGCAAGGCAAATGCCCTAATTGCTGTACTATTAATCCAGCACCTTAATGTGTTGTTTAAATAGCACATTCAAGTTGTACTTCATAAAATGAATATGCACTTCATTTTATGACTAAATAATACTCCTTTGTTTATAATTAGCATGGTGTTATTCATCCTTCAGTGAATTTTTGAATTGTTCCATGTAAATTTTTAAATTGTTCCATTATCTTTGGTCATCCTGCTATAAATGTGTACTGATTCTTTTTTTTGCTTTTTGGGTCACACCCAGCAATGCACAGGGGTCACTCCTGGCTCATGCACTCAGGAATCACCCCTGGCGGTGCTTAGGGGACCATATGGGATGCTGGGATTTGAACCTGGATCGGCCGGCCGCTTGCAAGGCAAATGCCCTACCCGCTGTGCTATCACTCCAGCCCCTAGAGACTTGTTTGCTTTATTTTTTCTTTTTGGGTCACACCCAGAGATGCACAGGTGTTATTCCTGGCTCTGCGCTCAACAATTACTCCTGGCGGTGCTCGGGGGACCATATGGGATGCTGGGAATCGAACCCGGGTCGGCTGCGTGCAAGGCAAACGCCCTACCCGCTGTGCAATTGCACCAGCCCCCAAATGTGTACTGATTCTTGAGTGACCATGTGCATTAATTTATGTCTATAATTGAATTATTACATCCTGTGGTGAATCTTTGTTTAATTTTTGAGGAACTGCTGCATTTGCCATTGTGAAAATGTATATAGTTTTATTTTTCCACCATTGGTTTATATTCCCACCATATATGCACACATACAGATATTCATTTATATTCTAATCATTCCTATAACCATTTCCATATTCTTGCCAAAACTTGAAAATTTGTTTCTTCATTATTGACATCCTTGTACATATGAAGTGATATCTTCATGATTTTGATTAACCTTTGTGTAATGACCTATAGTATTGAATAATTTTTAGAATGCCTTTTGGCTCTTTATGCTCTTCCTAGAAACATGTGTCGCATTTGTATCCAAATAATTTATTACAGTGTTGATGGGAAATAAGTCTAGCTAAAGAGGAAAGAAATAGTGTTATTCCTGTTACAGGAAATACTGACATCTCTGGGTTCTTGTGAATGTGCAAGATTAACATGCTGACTTCCAGGGCTGGTCTGTGTTCTTTTATTGAGCAGCTCAGTACTTGGCGGTTCATGTAGGTCTGTCTGTGAGCTAAATCTCTGCACCCTGAGCAGCAGCCCTGATTGTTGCCCCCTTTCAACTCACTACTCCACCACCACTTGCCGGTTGCTACTCAAGTGGTGTAGCGACTTGAGTTGCTCTCTCTTCTTCCACACCACACCCCTTCTTCTCTCTTCCACACCAGCCATCACATCGTATATGTGTATTACTGTTCACCCAGGAGAGAGAAGTCCAGCGTTGGGTGCCAGGACTTGGTAGCTCTTGGGCTAGAGAGGACTGGAAATGGTCCTTTTAGAGAGTTTGTGATTCTGGCGACTGTGGTCTGCTTGAATGGTTTGATTGGGAGCTGTGAAAAGACCAGACATGTGACCACCCTGCCCAGTGTTCTTCTTCCAGAGAGTCAGTTTTACAAGCTAGTGAGCCCTGTGCACTGCAGCCAGGCTTCTGGTGGGCATGTTCTGGTTTGCCTGGTGCTTTACAACCCACCAGACGTGGTGTACTACTCTTGGTACGTCTCAGACGTGGTGTACTACTCTTGGTACGCCAGTGGTGTAGAGGATGAAATGCAGCTTGAGTTGGTAGAGCTAGGGTTAAGTTTTAAACTGGATGTTCACTTTGGAGTCCAGAGGCATCTCTAAGGCATTATTTTTCTTTGTTGCTCTCTTCCAAGACTTATTTGTGAGTCCTGGACCATGGCCGTTAATGAGCTTATATGCCACTCAAGGAAGTTTCTGGACGTGACTGCCAGAATACTGGAAACACAGAGAGATGGGAGGAGGTTACACGTTCCCCATTCCATTCGGGCCTGGAGATTTCAGTCATAAGTCCCCCGTCCCTGGGCTTTTAAACAGATTCACTCATGGACGAGGCTCGCCCAGCCCGTGGATATCAATCAGCCAGGAGATGGCAATGATGGAGTTGATAAGGTTTCCAGCTGCTGCTGCTGTGGTTGGGTGGGGGTGGGGGAGGCCCTCCCCCTCTGTGCTGCCTTGGGTACGACAGCCTGGTGCGGGATTCAGAGAGGCATCTCTATCTGATTATCCTGACTTATTGGTTGTGGCACATATTTTTATATTTTTCTAGTTTTTACTCCAGACTTCCTTAAAAATCCATTAGAGATTGGCACCTTTATTTCCTTTGTGTGACATAAGAACCTAGAATATTGTTACAGCACGGTGCCTGTTCTGACTCGTTTACAAATATATATTTGTATTCTTTTATTCGATCATAATACAATGTTTTCTTTTTGTTTGTTGATATTGGTTTATTTATGTTTTCTGTCTGTTGCTCTTTTGTTGGTTTTAATGTTTGCCTTTATCATGGACTACAACATTTTTCTGTGACTGAAATCATTCTTTATATATTTTTAATATATATTTTTATATATTTCTTTCCGTGTGTTTCTTAAGTGACAAAGTCAAGAAAGATCTTCACCTTAATTCTTTTTGTTTTTCTGTGAGGGTGGGGCAGTTCAGTGCTCTGTGTTCAATGATCACTCCTACCAGTGTTTGGGATGTGGTGCCAGGGATTGAACCAGGATACACCATGTGCATGGCAAGCACTTTAGCGCCTGGACTGTGCCTGGATTCCCGACCTTATCTTCTTCCTTTGTCATTTTTCGCTAGGCCTAAGACTAGGTTGCCTTTCTATTTTTTTAAAAATTTTTTTGTTTCTTTAACATCATACAAGTATCCTGTTGTTCAGGATTTTCCTTTATGTTTATTTATTTGCCACAGCATAAGTTACTTGCCTAATTGTTACTGTAAAAAGGTAGTTGATTGTACAGATTACCTCCCAGCCTTTTTTTCTGGCTGCTTTAAAGCTTTAGTTTTTGTCTTTATCTCAAGTGTTGAGATTTATTCTATGAAGATGCTACACACTTAGAGATTTCATAATTTTCTTTTTTAGTTTTTATGTTCCTAATGGATCCTGGAACATAAGACTTGCTTTCCAAAATAAGTTATTAATATGTTTATACCACCTATTCAAATAATTCTGCACCATTAATGTTCTTCTAATCCGAGAGATTCAGATTACAGTTATATGTATCCATATTAGATTTTTTAGTATAATTATACAATTTATTTCTCTGAAGTAATGACCAAAATTTTGCCCCTATATGGACACTTTGAATATTCATTCTCTATCCCCCAAACAATTTTGATTACTTAGTTTTTGGCTGCTCTCAAATTTTTGCACAGTTTTAACCATTTAAAAAGGTTAATGGGTCCAAGTGTATGTAGCTGCCAAACAACTGAAGATTGAAATTTGAACTGAAGATCACTTTATTAATTTCTTGTTCTTCATTATGTAAGTATATTTTCTTAATATCTATATTCTCAGTTGAGATTTGGAGAGTAATTTACTCAAAATGATATGCATAATAATAAATAATCTTAGTCTATATTAAAATAATATTTATCATTCCAGCTGTCTACTGGATAAAAATAATTGCACAACTTTATAAGCCAAATATTACCCATTTCACTGTATAACTGTCATCCCGTTGCTCATTGATTTGCTCGAGCAGGCACCAGTAATGTCTCCATTGTGAGACTGGTTGTTACTGTGTTTTTTTTTTAAACTAATTCATTTGTCTTTTTTTTTAACAGTGATTTTTATTATTTTTTTATTAGTTAATTAATCACCATGAGTTACAGTTACAAACTTGTGAACTTTCATGTTTGCATTTTGTTTATATCCCTCCACCAGTGCCCAGTCCCCTCCACCAATGTTCCCAGTATCCCTCCCACCCCATCCCACCCACCCTACCCCACCTCTGTGGCAGGGCATTCTCCCTTGTTCTCTCTCTCTCCTTTTGGGTGTTGTGGTTTGCAAGAGAGGCACTACGTGGCCATCGTATGTGGTCTATATTCTATTTTAAGAGTGTATCTCCCATCCCGTGCGGGTCCTCAAACCACACTTTACCAGTCTCTAGTCTACTTTCAGCACGCATCTCCCTTCCCACGCGGGATCTCCAATCACATTATATTTGGTGTTCCCTTCTCTATCTAGGATGCCTTTCCACCAGCATGTGAGGCCAGCTTCCAAGCTATGGAGCCAACCTCCTGGTATTATATGCTACTATTCTTGGTATTAGCCTCCTACTCTGTTATTTCATATTACACAGATGAGTGCAATCTTTCTATGTCTGTCCCTCTCTTTCTGGCTCATTTCACTTAGCATGATACTTTCATGTTGTATGCAAATTTCATGACTTCATGCTTTCTAACAGCAGCATAGTATTCCATTGTATAGATATATCAAAGTTTCTTTAACCAGTCATCCATTCTTGGGCACTCAGGTTTTTTCCAGATTCTGGCTATTGTAAACAGTGCTGCAATGAACATTCGAGTGCAGATGTCGTTTCCACTATACTTTTTTGCCTCTCCGGGATATATTTCCAGAAGTGGTATTGCTGGGTAAAATGGAAGCTCAATTTCTAATTTTTTGAGAAGCGACCATACTGTTTTCCAAAAGGGCTGGACCAGTCGGCATTCCCACCAGCAGTGTAGGAGGGTCCCTTTTACCCCACATCCACGCCAACAGTGGTTGCTTTTGTTCTTTTGGATGTGTGCCAGTCTCTGTGGTGTGAGGTGGTGTCTCATAGTTGTTTTGATCTGCATCTCTCTGATGATTAGTGATAAGGAGCATTTTTTCATGTGCCTTTTTGCCATTCGCATTTCTTCCTTAAGAAAGTTTCTGTTCATTTCCATCCCCTCATTTTTTGATGGGGTTGGGAGTTTTCTTCTTGTAGATTCCAACCAGTGCCTTGTATATCCTTGATATCAGCGCCTTATCTGATGGGCATTGGGGACGCAGGCCTGGACTGAAGGGGAGCGCGCAGAGATCCAGGGTACCTGTTAGAGGGGACCGGCGATGATCGCGCAGGCGCAGAGCAGTTGTTACTGTTTTTAACATACTGAATATGCCACAGGTAGCTTGCCAGGCTCTGCCGTGCGGGTGAGATACTCTTGGTAGCTTGTTGGGCTCTCCGAGAGAGGGGCAGAGGAATCGAACCTGGGTCAGCTGAGTGCAAGGCAAACGCCCTACCCGCTCCAGCTGCATACATGTTAATACTTTTATAAAATGGGAAAAAGAAGCAACCATTAGTTTATTTTAAAATTAGAACACACTGTTTTTGACCAGTATTTTGTGGATATCCAATTGGTGATTCTCTAAACTGACAATCTTTAAACTTTCTCCTGGTCTGTGGAAGATAGTGATGTGTTTAAGTCTTGAATGAATTAAAGTGTCCTATATGTGATAATGTTTTTAATAAGACTGTTAAATCTGAAGAGAGAAACAAATTTAAGAAGTTTCAAGAAAGCAACAAGTTTCTTCTAAGTGCTAGAATTCTTTCAAGAACACAACAGGCAGATACATGATCATTTAGTGCCAATGATATAAAATACAACTTTTCACCTCTTTTCAAAATTGTTTCACTTCAAAATATTTAACAGATAGTTGTCAAAATAGTTAAAACTTCAATTAATTTAAGAAGTTCTGCTTGATGTCATTTCTGTTATACTTAATTTATTAAAAATATGTAGGTTATACTAATAAAGAATATGAAGTGATACCTTCAATGGAACAAAAAAAGTAATAACTGATGTAATTGAAAAAGATTTCAATGATTTGGTAGACTTTTATCATCACAAAAATGTCAATGTGAGTGGGCCAAAGAGATAGTACAGTGGACGGGTTACTTCCCTTGCATGTGAGCAACCTGGGTTGGATTCCCATCACCCCATCTGGTCTCCTGAGCACAGAGCCAGTAGCATCCCCTGAGCACTACCAGGTGTGGCCCCAAAATAAAAAATAAAATGCACATGAAATAATTGACATACATATGTCAGTGTGAGAAAATATTTGAATTGCATTCAAGGTAACACATAAATATATTCCTTTTGTTGCAAATTAAAATAACAAGTGATAGTATAATGTTTTCTCTATAAAAAATTAATGTAGACATTTTAATTATTACTATTTTTTTAATTATTACTATTTTGTAGTTTAATGTAAGCAATTTAAGTTTGCCCATCATGAAATATCACACAGAGCAACATTGAAGATGTTTTATTCTTACCCAGGTCATTTCATTTTTGGCTGCAGTTTTGCATAAAAAGGGAACTCGTGAAGATATTGAAAATAACATGCCAGAGTTTTTACTAAGAAGTATGAAAAAGGAATCCTCTTCTACAGCAAAGAAGGTAGGATATTTGGAACTATACCAAGTATCAAAATGAATTTCAAAAAGTGTATAGAAACTTTTAGCCATGACAGTAGAAAATATAGTAAGAGAAGAATTTGAAGATACTACTAAAATATTTGTTCAGTTGTTCTAAGTTTCGTTTTGATTTTGTTCTTGGGCCACACCTGGCCGTGTTCAGTTCTCACTTGTGGCTCCGGTCAGGGATCAGTCCTGGCGGTGGACGCTTAAGGGAACATGTGTGATACGAGGATCGAATAGGAGCCAGCCACATGCAAGGCAGGCCTAATTTTATGAGTTAAAAAGCGATTGAGGTAAAATTAACAAATACACCATTCTAACTCATTTAAAGTGTGTGACTCAGTCCTACTGACTATTCCTGAAGTGTGACATATTCATGAAGTGTGACATCCTTGCTATCTAATACTGCTTGTATCTTTATCATTCATACTTGTAACCCTCTCCTTAGCCTTTGCTCTATTTCTGTTGATCTGTTTTCATTCACTACAGATTTTATGGGCATAATTTTCAGAAAATTTTTAATTTCATACTTAAGTTTAGTTTGACTCAATTTTATAACAGCAAAATATAATGTAAGTTTCAAGTTTTCTTGGAGTTTTGAAATCTTTAGTTTGGATTCTTGACATAATTTATTTTGGTTAAATTTCATTCAAAGTTCATTGAAGGTTGTATTTTTATATAAAATTGGGACAGTTGCAGATATTTACATAAGATGCTTCATTAATATTTGAAGTTGTTTAGCAAGCTAATTCATCCCAAAATATGAATTAAATTCTGTTGTTCCTAGAAAGAACATTGATATTGTAATCTGAACATTTTAATGCTGTTTGTTTTTTTTCTTTTTTTAATTTATTATTGTTATTATTATTATTGTTATTATTATTATTATTATTTATTGAATCACCATGAGAACAGTTACAAAGCTTTCCAGTCTAAGTCTTGGTCAAACAATGATCAAATACCCATCCCTTCACCAGTGCACATTTTCCACCACCAAGAACCCGAGTATACCCCCCATCCCACCCCTCGTCTGCCTATGTGGCAGATGATTTCCACTTTACACTCTCTTCACTTTGATCACATTCAATATTTCGACAAAAGACTCACCATTATTTTTTGGACTTTTCCTCAACAATCAGACCTGCCGAAAAGGCCTCGTTAGATAATTTGTTTTATATTGCTGATTATAAAGAGCATATGATGATTTTGTATTTATGATATGTTAGTAATAAGTCTGGAGAGATTTCTGCCAAACCTTTGGGTCCTGAGATTGGTTTGTGTACTTCTGGGATCATGGCCGTTTAGGAGCCAGAAGAGTCATTCATGGGCGGCAACTCAGGGCCTCGCCCGGGCGGGGAGAGGGGCCGGTTTCACCCCCCCATCCCGTGAGGCCCCACATGTCACATCACTGCAGTCTCATACCTGGCTAAAAAGGTGTTGGCCACAGCGCTGCCAGGGAGAGAAGGCAGAAGGGACAAACACCTTTCCCTTCCAGGGTGGCACGGCACTGTACTTTAATACTCAGTCCAGATGCATTTCTGCCAAAAGCTGCTGGGCCCTGAGATTGGTCTGTGTGCCTGTGGGATCTTGGCCGTTCAGGAGCCAGGAGCCATTTGTGGGAGGCAATTCGGGGCTTCATCGGGCGGGGAGAGAGGCCAGTTCCACCCCCCATCCTGTGAGCCCCCTCATTTTTAATGCTGTTTGTATGTGTTTATATTTGCCATTCTTTTTAGTGACTTTTAATGCTATTTGTATATATACGTGTACATATATATTATATATAGCTGTTCTTCCTTGTAAATGTTTACAAATATCTTATACCTATTTTTACAAAAGGAAAAAAGAGAACCACTTTTCACAAGTTTTAAAATGAGTTTTTTTCCAGGAAACCGAGGATGCCCACTGGCATCGGGGGCCCTGCATTCACCACGATTACCATTTTGCCCACCAGGTCAGGAATCCCCCAGCCCTCAAAGAGGGTGACCTCTCAGCTACTCTCTGGGCCGCACATTTCTTCACTTCTTTATAACTCACAGTAAACATACAATGGCATTCTAACTGTAGCCACCAAAAACTTGGTATGGAAAATGAAAAACTCTCTGGAAGGCTGCTGCTGAGGACAGAATCAGTGAGTACCAAAATGAGGTGCAGAAAATCTCCAGACAATTGCAGAAGATGGAAAAAATACCTCAAAATAAACCAACAGGTGACAAGAGAACATTTGGATGAATGCAGGAGGAACAACATAAGAAACATTGGGGTCGCCTCTCGCTGCGGCTGCCGCTCCAGCATGACCGAGGAGCCCAAAAGAGCTACTTTGGACACCAGCAGCCCACTGAAATACTTCCAGAATGTGAACTGAGTGTTTCCACCAGACTGCCACAGTGGGGGCCCGGTATTTCTCTAGGTTTTTCCATCTTATGAGCACCATAAAAGGGTAAAAGTTTGTAGTGATAGAATTTCTGGCAGAATTTTCCCTGGACTTTATATAGAAACCCAAAACCGCGGGGCCGCTGCCGCAGCTGCGCAACCTAATGTCATCTAATCATCAGCAATATGAAATGGTTCGTTTGTAACGGGTTGGACTTTGGGGGGATAATCCTAACAAGAATAGTAAGTGTTTTGTTGAAATATTGAAGGCAATCATAGTGGTAGCCATCTCTCTAGACTGAACTAAGCTATAACCCCACGCCGGCTGAGGGGAAGAAATATTTCTTTCTCGGGAAGAAATGTGGCATGGCGTTAGCCATATTATGATGTCCATTAAGTAGACACTAACCTGGTGGTGTGGGAACGGGATATAAGGAAAAAAAAATTATGTACATGGAACAGTGGGACGCTGGTGGAGTCTCGAGCCGGGGCCGATACCAGCGCACTACTATTGGTTCCAGAAACTGCTTGCAGACATGCTGCTAGACTATCAACTAAGCTATAGCCCCACGCCGGCTGATGACGGGAAATAATCATCTTTCTAGGTTTTTTCTCCCTTTGTCAGGCAGCGTGGCGTCAATCATACTATGAAGATTACTAAGCAGGCATGAACTTGGTGGTGCGGGAAGGAGGGGGAAAAAAAAATGAAGAAAAGTTATGTAACAAACAGCCGGACTTAATATCTACATTCTCAGCAATGGAAAACTATCAAATGCTTCCTTGGCAGTAGGACTGCCTTTTTTGGGGGGCTGCGGGAACTCCAGAAACAATAGTTATGAGTTGAAACATGGAATGTAATAAAGATAAAGAGTAAACAAAATGAAACTTATCACTTACAAGGGGGGGGACTGGGGAGATGGGAGGGGGCGGGAGGTGGGTGGTATACTGGGGTGGTTGGTGATGGAATATGGGCACTGGTGAAGGGAAGGGTGTTTGAGTATTGTATAACTGACATAACCCTGAGAACTATAACTTTCCACATGGTGATTCAATAATAAAAAAAAAAGAAACATTGGGGTCACAGAGGGCGGGAAGACAACTCTGATAAAGAAGCAACAGTCAAAGCCATCATTGCTGAGAAGTTTCCAGAGCTGAAGAGTGCAGATCCAGGAGGCCTGAAGGGCACCAGCTAAAAAGAGTCCCAATAAAATTACTCCAGAGACCATCCTAACCAGAAAGATGAAAACCATAGATAGAGACAGAAAGCTGAAAACAGCAAGATCAATGAAGAAAATTATATATAAGGGAACATCATGAAGTTTTGCAGCAGACTAACCAGATGAATCCTTCTGGGACCGAAGACAGTGGTGGGATATAGTGAACAAACTTAATGAAGTGAATCCTTCTCAAAGAATACTTAACCCAGCCAGACTGTCATTCATATTTGAAGGAACAATACATACTTCACAGAGAAACTACAGCTCAGGAACTTCATAGGCTCAGAACCATTGTTATACGAAGAATTAAACAGGCTACTTTAAGACAGACAAACCCCACAAACATGCCATACTCTTGACAGAAAAATAGCACAAAATTCCATAATAATAATCTCAAAGTTAAAGTCTTAAATACACGAATTAAGAGACACAGAGTGTGGCAGGATAGATTTGACAGTGGAACCCAACATTCTATTGCCTGCAAGAAACATATATGAACAGTCAGAGCAAATGCAGTCTCAAAGTCAAAGGTTGGAAGACAATTCTTGAAGGTAACACCTCCTCAGAAGATGACATCAGGATAAATGTTGTAAAATTTAGTGAAGATCGTTTCTTAATGATCAGCGTCAGTTCTTAATGATCAGTGGATCTGTATATCAAGGGGAATTCACAGTCATAAACATATATGTGCCTAATGACCTAATGAAGGACAAGCAAAATACTTAAAACAACTGCTGTTAGAATTGAGAAAAGACAACACAACTATAGTGATAGCAACACAATAGTAGTTCGAGATTTCTACACTGCTTTGTCACCTCTTTAGATCCACTAGATGAAAGCTCAGCAAGAAAATACTTTGAGGGAAGAAATGGAAGAGAGGGGGTTAGTATACATACATACATACATATGTACGTACATTACGAATATATACTATGTATATTGTATATATATATGTGGCCTTTTAGTCTCAAAAGGCTGAATGCATATTCTCCAATGCACATAGTACGTTCTCCAAGATAGGCTACATGCTGAGACACAAAGCATACTTCTATTAAGTTAGGAGCATAGATCATTATCAACTGTCTTCTCAGATCATCATGCACTAAAAGTAGAAGTTATTCACAGACAGAAATGGAGGAACAATTCAAACACCTGGAAGTTAAATAGCTTGTTACTGAACAACCAGTGGGTCAGAGAGGAAGTAAAAAAGGAACTTAAAAGATTAATGGAGGGGCTGGAGAAATAGTACAGCAGGTAGGGCATTTGCCTTGCACACAGCCGACTTGGGTACTATTCCCAGTATCCCATATGGTCCCCTGAGCACTGCCAGGGGGTAATTCCTGAGTGCAGAGCCAGGAGTAACCCCTATGAATCGCCGGGTGTGGCCCAAAAAGCAAAAAAAAAAAAAAAAAGAAAAAAAAGATTAATGGAAACAAATTAAAAGGAAGACACTACCTACCAGTATTTGTGAGATACAGCAAAAAGCGTTAAGAGAAAAGTTTATGCTATGCAAGTATTCATGAAGAAGAAAGAAAGGGCCCACATAAGTAACTTCATTGCACAACTTAAGAAACTGGAAAATGGCCAACAGAAGAAACCCAAAGCAGGCAGGAGGAAGGAATAATAAAACTTCCAGCAGAAATTAATGGACTGGAATCCCTAAAAAGCAATCTGAAAGAGAGCTGCTTCTTTGAAAAAATAAACAAGATCAATAAACCACTAGCAAGATTTAGAGTAAGAGAGACACAGAACCCATAGAAACCTAATTGAAATGAAATAGGGGACATGACAACATATACCACAGAAATTCAAAGGATCATCAAAGATTACTTTAGAATCTTTATGCCATGGAATGAGAGAATCCTGAAGAAATGTGTAAATTCCTAGATTCCTATATCCTCCCAAGACTGATCCAAGATGATTTGGAATACCTGAACAAACCTATCACTATCAAGGAAATTGAAATGATAATCAAAAGTCTTTCCTCCAACAAAATCCCAGACACAGATAATTCTGTAGTGAGTTCCTTCAAACCTTTAAAGAGGACCTACTGCCAGTCATTTCAGGCTCATAAAGGAAATTAAACAAACAAAAATACTCCCTAACAGTTTCTATGAAGTGATCATTATCCTGATAACGAAAATAGAGAAAGAAAAGCAAAAAAAAGAATCACTGGCCAGTATCCTTGGTGAACACAGATGCGAAGATCCTCAACAAAATCATAAGCAAATAGAATCTAGTAGTTCATCAAAAAGATCATATTCCATGACCAGTAGGATTCATCCTGGAAATGCAAGAATGGTTTAACATATACAAGTCAGTCAACGTAATACATCATATCAATAAAAGAAAGAGTAGAAACGATATGATTATATCAATAGATGCAAAGAGAGTACTTGATAAGATCCAGCCACCATTCATGACTAAAACTATCTACAAAATGTGAATTGAAGGAACGTTCCTCAGTATAGTCAGAGCTGTCTGCCACAAGTCCACAACAAACACTATTCAGTGGGCAAAAACTAAAAGACTTCCCTCTAAGATCAGGCACAGGACAACATTACTAGTCTTGCCACTTCTATTCAATATAGTACTGGAAGTACTTGCCATAACAATTAGGCAAGAAAAAGATATCAAGGACATTCAGATAAGAAAGAAAGAAGTCAGGCTCTGACAATTTGCAGATGACATGGTATTATACTTAGAATATCCAAAAGACTTCAAAAAGCTCCTAAAAACAATAGATTTATATAGCAAAATGGCAGGTTATAAAATTAATATTCAAAAGTCCACCATGGCTTTCTTTTATGCAAATAATGAAATAGAAGAAAGAGATATTTAAAAAAAAAATCCCATTCACAGTTGTGCCTCAGAAAATCATGTACCTTGAAATCAGCTTAACTAAAAAGGTGAAGGATCTATGCAAAGAAAATTATAAAACTAGTTCAGAAAGAAAAAAAAGGACATGAGGATATAGAGACAACATTCGTCATTCATGGATTGGGAGGATTGATACCATTAAAATGTCAGTACTCCCCAAGGCATCACACAGACTCAGTGCAGTCCCTAATACTATGCACAAAAGTAAGATCAAAATGGATTAAAGACCTCCACATCAGACCCAAATCCGTAAGGTACATGGAAGAAAATGCAGGCAAAACTCTCCACCATATTGAAGGTAAAGGTAACTTCAAAGATGAGGCATCAATAGGTTTGTTAGTATATATATATATGTGTGTGTGTGTGTGATCTGTGCCACACCAAGTGTGAATAAATCACCTTCTAATACCAGAAATCACTGTTTTGTGCCCAAAATAACTTCTTAAAGGCAAAAGCCACAACCTTTTCATTTCAGATATTTTTTGAATGAATGTTTAGGCTGACTTAGGCTGATTTTAGTCTTTATAAAAACAAATTAAATCATTAAAAGTATTTTATGTGATAAAACTTTTGAGATTATATGTAATATTTGAAGTATTAATGTAGAGAAGGGTTTTTCTAGTAATAGCACTTAGTATCAGAGAAATTTCAATGGTGTTGAAACAAGATGTTTTTGCCGCCCTGGATTAAGTCCAGGTGTTAGACATACGAGCTCTGTGCTCTGCCCTGAACCATGTACCTACCCTGAACAGTATTTTTTGTACCTGTGATAACATAGTTACAATAGTCTAATCTTTTATTCTTTTGGTGCACAGTTACTGCACTTCCGGTACCACTAGAGTGCCAAAGATCCACTACCACTGTTGCCAGATAACTTCTGCTCTGCCCTCCTTCCTCTCCAAAGCCTTCTTCCCCTGTGCTCAGTGATCTTCATTCTGTAGTCACAGTCCAGGATCTGTTGTCCTCAGATACTGCCCTTTCTTCCTTTTACTTTGTTTCTTTATGTTTCGCATATGAGAGAGATTATTGGTATTTTTCCTTCTCCTGACTGATTGCATTTAAATTCCCACTAGCTCTATCCACAACGTATCAAAATACAAGATTTCATTTTATACAGAGTTGTACTGTATTGTGTGTGTATATATACCACCACTTCTTTATCCACTCACCTCTCATCGAAAATTTTTGCTGTTTACTTATCTTGGTCATTATAAATAATGCTGCTAAGAACAAAGATGTACATGTATCTTTTTGAGTCAGTATTTCTGTGTTCTTGCGTGTGTGAAGGATCATGTGAAGGAGTCGAAGGACTATGTCATAATGGAAGTTACATTTTTAATTCTCTTCCTTGTGTATTTACTGAAGGACAGCGGTGCTCTCTCTCTTTCACCGCCTGTGTTTGGTAGTCTCAGGCCACTTTCCCCACCCCAGAGAGGCTGATGGTGATGGGCAGGCGAAGGAAGGAAAGAGGGCCAGGCTGGTTGATGTCAGTTGCAGTTTATTCCAATCTTGTCTCTATTCCTCTTCCTCAACCCCTCCCCTGATCCCCTCATCCTCCTCTTGGACCCTACTCCTTCATACTTCTCCTTCCTGCTTCTGCCTCTTGCTCCTACTTCATTCTCCTTCTGGATCCCCCCTTCAGTCTCCTTCCGACTCCCTCATCCCCCTCTTACAGTCCCAAAGCAAGAGGGGTTGGGGTAATAATTACATGTAGGTGTGGTCATACAATCAACAGAGGTAAAGTCCTTCCCTCAGGAGAAGCTTCTTCTAGGACAGATTCTCATCCAGCAAGACAACTCTCCCAAGACTGAAATTCCAATTATGGGTGTGTTTCTCCTTTCCTTAGTCCAACAAGCATACATTCATAATATTAGTCATTTTGTATGGACACAGTAAGAGGTACATTAAGCTTATAGGATTGCTCTCCTCGGGTCATCTCACTATAGATCTCAGACTACAATGTTCGGTCCAGATTAGTCTTTCCTTACCGTAGAAGGGTCCTAATCTTGTCGTTACTTTTTGAATCATGATAGAATTTGTCCATGACCATACTCTTAACTTATAGTTGAGTATTGTGACACTGGCCTTGGCCTGGCCCATTTCGATGCCAGGGTAGCTCAGGCTTACTCTAGGTCCATTCAGTCCCTTGTCAGGTCCCTGCTTTTGGGGTGTTAGGAAGTAAGGGTAACTGAGGCCTAAGTCGAGGAAGCAGATGTCCCAGAGTGAATATTAGTCAGAGTCAATTAACTCCCAAGTTACAGAACCATCATATTGTCTTCCTGTGCCCATACAAAAAGGACATTGCTTTAAAGTAAACTATGCAAAAGACACAAGGAGAGGAGAAAGGCAATATTTTATTCATAAATATAAAATCATAGATTTCTGAGGAATCTGACCTTACAAGTTAACAGAGTCTGATAGGGGGGAAAGGTGATAGACTGGTTGGGGAAGAGAGCACAGAGAAGAATTTACAGATAATCACGGTGGAATGGAAGTGCCTCAGGAGCACCGTGATAAACCTAAGCCCCCTGTGGCGAGGGAAACAGGACATACCAATGTTAACGTAAAATATTTAGAGCTACATTCCAATAAACACAGGAATGGAGGTGCTTCAGGAGCACTGTGATGGGTATCACCCGAAAAACCGAAACTCTTGTGGCAGAGGAGAAAGCACAAACCAGTGTTATCCTGCACATACTGTTTATCATAGAGTTTGGAGAGGATGTCGTTCCTACTAACTCTGAGAGTTCCCTTCTCACTGAATTCCTGCTAACATTGGTTGTTTTTGGTCTTTGTGATAAGCACCATTTTAACTGGTGTGAGATAACAACATTGTCATTTAGATAAGCATTTTCCTCATAATAAGTAATGATGGTCTTTTTCATGTGTCTGATGCTATACATGTTCTTTGAGGTTTGAAGTTTCTGCTAAGTTCTCCCCACTCTTTGATTGTTCTTGTTCATGAGCTTTATACTATATATTTAAAATACATATGGATATATATTCAAGATAGTTGAGTATTGAGTATACATTTTGAATATTCGACTTCTCACATTGATAACATGCAAGTATTTTCTTCCATTCTGTAGAGTGTCTTTATTACTTTAGATGTAGTTTCTTTTGTAGTGCAAAAACCACATTATAAGCTTTCATGTTTGAGTTACAATCATACAATGATCAAACACCCATCCCTCCACCAGTGCACATTCCCCACCACCAATCTCCCGAGTATACCCCCCTTTCCCACCCTCCCCCTGCCTCCATGGCAGACAGTTTCTCCCATACTCTCTCTCTACTTTTTGGCATTATGATTTGCAGTACAGATGCTGAGAGGTTATCATTTAGTCCTTTATGTGCTTTCAGCACACATCTCCCATCCCGAACACTCCCTCCAACCATCATTTTCTTGGTGATCCCTTCTCTATTCCAGCTGCCTTCTCCCCCTGCTCATAAGACTGGATTCCAACTATGGAACAATCTTCCTGGCCCTTGTGTCTACTGTCCTTGAATGTCAGTCTCATGTTACATTATTTTATATTCCAGTCTGTCCCTCCCTTTCTGACTCATTTCACATAGCATGATATTCTCCATGTCTATCCACTTACAAGCAAATTTCATGACTTCATCTCTCCTAACAGCTGCATAGCATTTCATTGTGTAGTGCATCAAAGTTTCTTTAACCAGTCGTCTGTTCTCGGGCATTCGGATTGTTCCCTAATTCTGGCTATTGTGAACAGTGCTGCAGTGAACATATAGGTAGAGATGGCATTTCTACTGTGCTTTTTTGTACCCTTGGGATATATTCCCAGAAGTGGTATTGAGGGGTCATATGGAAGCTCAATTTCTAGTGTTTGAAGGACTGTCCATATTGTTTTCCAGAAAGGCTGGAGCAGTTGGCATTCCCACCAACAGTGAAAGAGCATCCCTTTTTCCCCACATTCACGCCAGCAGTGGTTGCTTTTGTTCTTTTGAATGTGTGTAAGTCTCTGTGGTGTGAGATGATATCTCATTGATGTTTTGAACTCCCTGATTAGTGATGTGGAACATGTTTGTTTGTTTTTGTTTTTTTTGTTTTTGGGTCACACCCGGCAATGCACAGGGGTTACTCCTGGCTCATGTGCTCAGGAATTACTCCTGGCGGTGCTCGGGGGACCATATGGGATACTGGGAATCGAACCCGGGTCGACCGCGTGCAAGGCAAACACCCGCTGTGCTATTGTTCCAGCCCGATGTGGAACATTTTTTCATGTGTCTTTTTTGCCATTTGTATTTCTTTTTTGAGGAAACTTCTGTTCATTTCTTCTCCCATTTTTTGATGGGGTTGAAGGCTTTTTTTCTCGTACAATTCTACTAGTGTTTTGTATGTCCTGGATATTAATCCCTTATCAGAAGGGTATTGGGTAAATATTCTTTCCCATTCAGTGGTTCTCTTTGTATTTTAGTCAGTTTCTTTTGAAGTGCAGAAGCTTCTTAGTTTGATGTAGTCCAATTTGATTATGTTTACTTCCACTTGCATGGTCAGTGATGTTTCATCCTTAAAGATGCTTTTAGCTTTAGTGTCATGGAGGGTTCTGCCTACATTTTCCTCCATGTACCTTATGGATTCATGTCTGATATTGAGGTCTTTAATCCACTTTGATTTGACTTTTGTGCCTGACATGAGACAGGGGTCATAGTTTATTTTTTTTAAATTTATTTTATTTTATTTTATTTTTTCAGAGTTCATTTTTTTGCAGGTAGCTATCCAGTTTTCCCAGCACCACTTGTTGAAGAGACTTTCCTTGTTCCATTTCACATTTTGCTCTTTTATAAAACGTTAAGTGATCATATATTTGTGAGTCTGTGACAGAATATTCAACTCTGTTCCATTGGTCTGCATGTCTGTTTCTAGCCCAATACTGTTTTAATTGCTACTGCTTTGTAGTAGAGTTTGAAGTTTGGGAGGTGATGCCACCCATCTTCTTTTTCCCAAGGTTTGTTTTAGCTATTCGTGGGGGTTTATTATTCCATATGAATTTCAGGAGTGTTTGTCTATTCTTTGAAAAATGTCACGGATATCCTTATAAGGACCACATTAAATCTATAGTGCTTTGGGGAGTATTGCCAGTTTGATAATGGTAATCCTCTGGTTCATGAGCAGGGGATGTGTCTCCACTTCCTAGTGTCTTCCTTTATTTCTTAAAGTAGTGTTTTGTAATTTTCCTTGTATAGGTCCTATACCTCTTTGGTTAAGCTGATTCCAAGGTATTTGATTTTCTGAGGTACTATTGTGAATGGGATTGGTTTTTTTTAATGTCTCTTTCTTCTCTTTTGTTATTTGTATATAGGAAACCCATGGAGTTCTGGGTGTTGATTTTGTAGCCTGCCACTTTACTATACAGACTTATTGTTTCTAGGAGCTTTTCTATCGAGTCTTCGGAGTTTTCTAAATATAGTATCATATCATTTGCAAATAGTGATAACTTGACCTCTTCATTTTCTATCTGTATGCCCTTGATATGTTTTTCTTGCCTAACTTCTATGGCTAGTATTTCCAGTACTATATTGAATAGGAGTGGCCAAAGCAGGCGATCTTGTTTTGTGCCCGATATTAGAGGGAAGGCTTTTAGTTTTTCCCTATTGAGAATGATTCTTGCCGTGGTCCTGTGGTAGATGGCTTTGACTATATTGAGGAAAGTTCCTTCGATGTCCGTTTTGTTCAGAGTTATCATCATAAATGGGTGCTGGATCTTGTCAAATGCTTTCTTGGAGTCTATTAATATGATCATATGGGTTTTATTATTTCTTTTATTGATGTGATGAGTTATGTTGATTTACTTGTGAGTGTTGGCCTGGGGCGATAGCACAGCAGGTAGGGCATTTGCCTTGCACTTGGTCCACCCGGTTTTGATTCCTCCGTCCCTCTCAGAGAGCCAGGCAAGCTACCGAGAGTATCCCGCTGGCATGGCAGAGCCTGGCAAGCTACCCGTGGTGTATTCTATATGCCAAAAATAGTAACAACATACTAGTACAGATTCTATGTACCGATCTATGGTACATAGAAAAATAACGAGGGAGTGCAAGCTTTGGGGGAATAGCTGGATTTCCCTTGACTCTATATTTCAGAGAAGCAAAGAAAATGTGGGAGAGAATAAAAAGAGGTGGATGGGAGGTAACAGGAACAGTGTCAGGGGCCTTGAGCACATTGGTGTAGAGGTATAGTATATGGATATATCTAAACCGCAGAGCCAGTAACACGGTAAGCATGAGATCCAAACAATAAGAACCAAACTTTCAATTCTCTTTTGTCATTTTAATTGAGCTTTTGGAATTTACTATGTTGTAAATTTTACTTTTTTATTTTGTTATTTTTTATTGAATCACCATGTGGGAAGTTACAAAGCTTTCAGGTTTAAGTCTCGGTTATACAATGCTTAAACACCCATCCCTTCACCAGTGCACATATTCCACCACCAAGAATCACAGTAAAGCTCCCCCCAGCCCCCACCTCCCCAGCCCCCCACCCCGCCTGTGTAGCTGATAAATTTCACTTTACTTTCTCTTTACTTTGATTACATTCAATATTTCAACAAAAAACTCACTATTATTGTTTGGAGTACCCCCCTCCCCAAAGTTGGACCTGTTGGAAAGGAAGCATTTGATAATTTGTTTCCCATTGCTGGGAATGAAGAGATATGCGGTCGTGTGGCTACAGTAGCGGCCACGAGGTTTTGGATTTCTGTATTTTAGTATTTTAGTAACTAAGTCCAGAGAAATTTCTGCCAGAAGTTGCATCATTGCAAGCTCATACCTCTCTGCTACTTTATATTCCACATATGAGTGCAATCTTTCTATGTCTATCTCTCTCCTTCTGACTCATTTCATTCAACATGATACTTTCCATGTTGATCCACTTATATGCAAATTTCATGACTTCATGCTAACAGCTGCATAGTATTCCATTGTGTAGATGTACCAAAGTTTCTATTGTATGTTTTTAATGCCACACCCTGTGCATAAACAGAGTGCCTGCTTTCCTCCACCAGTGTCCCAGGACCCCTCTTAGCTACCCCACCCCTCCCCCCACAATTTCTGAGTCAGTTCTGTAGACATAATAATCATCAGTTCTCATGACTTGGCCTTTTGTTGTTCCCTTATTGTTTCCTTATATCTCACATGTAAGAGATAATCAAAATGTATAGACCTTAAAAACAATTTTTTGTGAAGGTAATAATAAGTACACATATAGATGAATAAAGCTAAACTGAAATTTCACAGAATTGTAAACCAATGATAATATTTTTAAAAAACTAGGTTTACGTATGTATAATTAAAAAAATAATAGTGTGAATAATTCTATGCTGATACATTAAAAATCACATGAAATAGGTAAATCCTATGAATATACAATATACTGAGTGAGAAGAGAATTAAGAAAATGTTATGGGAAGCCTATAAAAATATAATGTGTATTATCCTTAAAAGGGAATGTTGGTTTTGTTTTAAAAAATATTATACTGTATCTAATGCTTAAGTATTTACATTAATAAGTTAATCTCTACAGATACAAAAACATCTTTTGAATAGACACAGAACATTCAGTATAAATGAAGCATTATTCATTATTGGAAAAGCTATAAAATCCCTTAGCAAACTACAAGTAAATAGAATTTTATTAATCTAGTAGGGGGCAACCATAAGCGCCATGACTGAGTGCCATACTCACTGGCATAGTGCTAAGAAATTTGTGTTGTCTTTTAAAGCTTATTTAATGCTTCCTGCAAAACTGATTTTAATACTATGAATTCCCTAAGCAGTTGGCAGCCCCTGACTGTACTGTTCCTTCAAATCTGAATGATAATCTAGTTGGATAGACTGCTCTTGATGAGGTATTTATTTTATTGATTTTTTTTTTTTTTGCTGTGTCCCACCATTCTCTTCTGGCTCTACCTAGTCTTATTTGATAAATCTGCTGCGAATCTTACAGGCCTTCCTTTGTATGTGTACGTTCCTTTACTTAATTTTTCTGCTTTCAGTATTCTGTCTCTGTCTTTGGACTTTATCATTCTGATTATAATGTGTCCTCGAGTTTTTCTATTTGAGTCTGTTTTTACTGAACCCTTTGAGCCTCTGAACCAGGGTGTCTGCACTGCTCAGCTCTGGGAAATTCTTATGATTATATAACAAGTGGTTCTTCATCAATTTTTCCTTCTTGTTCTTTGGGGATTCTGATGATTCTTAAATTGTTTTTCTTGAAGTTATTACTATAGTTCTCTGGTGTGCTGTTGATTTTTTTTTTCATGTTTTTTCCCACCTTCTATTTTTTTCTAGATATTTCTTGTATATCATCTTGGAGCTCCTTGATTTTTTTTCTCAGCTCTTGTTATTCTCCTGTTCAGTCATACACACACACACACACACACACACACACACACACATGTATGTGTGTCATATACCATACTCTTCATTCCTGTTACTTCTGAATGTGGTTTTCTCATTTTTTTCATTTCCATCTCCACTCTCATACACTCTTGTGCTTTGCTGACTAACCATGCCATTGTTTCTTTGAACTCATTAGACAGCTCAGTAAGTCTTCACTAAGTCATTCTCTGAGAGTTTTCAGAGCTAATTGTTACTGGTAGAAACTTCTTTGTAACTATTTTTATTCACAGTGTTAGGGGCTTCTACACATTTTTTGTATTGTGTTTGCTGTGTTCCTTCTGTGCTGAGAGTGAATCTTTGTAGTTAGACGCCCTGGGATCTGATGGATCTTTTCCTTCCCTGCCAGTCCTCACTCAGTCACAGAGGTGTCAGTGTGCAGTGTGAGATGTGCTGACGGCAACTGTTGTATAGCCGTACGTGTTGCGGGTGCTTAGTTCAGGAGATGTGGAGCAGTGACCCAGCTAGAAGGGAGGGGGTCTGCGCCAGCTGCACAAAGGCACGGGGATGTCTGGACGCTGGAGGGCTGGGGGGCAGAGCCGCGGGTGTGAGGTGGGCGCAGCGCCTGCTGAGGGGCTCTAAAGAGACCTACTCAGGGGCTTCTGGGCTTGTGTCCTCAGCAGTTGTGTCTGTGCCGGTTCCCCGTGGTTCATTGCATAACTGGGTGTCGGTCTGAGCGGTAGAGTTTGGAGTCAGAGATACTGGACGGGGTTGAAGCATTTGCCCTGGAATGCAGCCTCCACTAGTTTGGTTTCTGGCACTGCATGTGGTCTCCTGAGTATAACCAGAGGTCACTCCTGAGCACTGCTGGGTGTGGCCCTTTGAGTATAATGAAATATGGTCATTTTGAAAACAGAAAATTACGTTTTGCTTTACTTTGTTACTGATATTTACAAAATCTTAAAAGAGATTTCAATGTCTTTGCTTTTTTAAAAATCGTTTAATATTATTTATTTTTAATTTTTTACTAGAGAATCACTGATGTACAGATGTACAGTTACAAACTTATAAACTTTTGTGTTCGCATTTCACTCATACAGTGATCGCTTACCCATCCCTCCACCAGTGCCCATTCACCTCCACCAATGATCCCAGTATCCCTCCTACCACCCCTCCCCATCCCCCACCACCCCACCCTGCCTCTGCAGCAGGGCATTCCCCTTTGTTCTCTCTCCTGTTGGGTGTTGTAGTTTGCAATAGAGGTATTGAGTAGCCTTCATGTTCGATCTGTAGTCTACTTTTAGTTCGCATCTTCCAACCCGAAAGGGTCCTCCCAACATCTTCTACTTGGTGTTCCCTTCTCTATCTGAGCTGCCTTTCCCCCCAGCATGTGAGGCCAGATTCCAGACTGTGGGGCAGACCTGGTCCTTATCTCTATTCTTGGGTGTTAGTCTCCCTCTCTGTTATTTTATAAAATATTCCACAGATGAGTGCAATCTTTCTATGTCTGTCCCTCTCTTTCTGACTCATTTCATGATACTTTCCATGTTGATCGACTTATATGCAAATTTCATGACTTCATCTTTTCTAACAGCTTCGTTTTAATTTTAAATCATATTCATCGATAGTTTTCAAAATTTTAATAAGTATTTCTTTTCATTTCCATAGCTTTAGAATTTAATTTTATGCAGGGAGTGATCTAGAAATTCAGCTCCTTTCCTCCAAGATGATTTGCCAGTTATCTAAATAGCACTTACTGATTCTTTATTGAACTAATTCACATAATTGGACCTATTTTTGGATAGATTGTTCTTTCCTATTGATTTATTTGTTGCTACTACACTGGCCACATTTTATCTTAGTTTTATGCTCTTTTTCTTTCTTCCTTTTTTGTTCATTTATTCTTTGTAATTTTTTCTTTTCGGCCACACCCATTGGTGTTTATTTGTGGCAGTGCTCAGGAGGACCATATGGACTGCCAGAAATTGAACTTGGGTCTGCTGTTTGCAAGGCAAGCTCCCATACTATCATGGTAGCCCCTATTATTTAGAAAATAAAATTAAGATTAATTTTCATTCAGATATCTCAACTTGGGAGAAACAAACTTACTCAAATGTTTAAAATTCCACTGAAATTTTACATGGTATGACATTTAGATTTATATAATAAAAACTAACATCTTTGTAATATACAACTGCATATTCAAGAGTAGTTGTGTCATTTGCTTACATTTTTAAATCATGCCTCTCAGAATTTCTAGCTTTCTTTTATGATCTAATTTCTTACTGAGTTTAAATGGGTGCTCTGTTTTTTTTTATTGCTATTATAAGTTGCCAGTTAAAATTATTTTCTATCTGGCTGCGTTTTTGTTTAATCTAGGGGTACAAGTATCTTTATCACTCAATTTTTTAAATTATTCACTATTTTATTTACTCTTTGGCTTATTAATGATATCTTAAAAATACCACTTTGTCATTTTTTTGTTTACTTACAAATTTTTTATATATTGACTTGCTAACCATCGATCTAAGTGATATTGGTCTGTCATTTTTTGTTACGGTGGTTGAAGTGATTTTCAAGTTATGGTATTATTATTATTAGTCTGCTTTTCTGAAAAGGATATGAAAGAGTTCCTGACTATAGATTGTATGTTCTAACCTTAAATTCCCATGTAGTAATTAGTCATAGTACTTACCAGGGTTTTACTAACTACATACAATAATGGTATAAATTAGGTTGAAATTTTTTTAAATATTAAGATAGGCCATTTAAAACATTGAGTTATGTAAGAAAAATGCAATATTACTATTTTGTTTGGGGGCTACTAGTGTTCAGTCCTTGCAGGCTCTAGGGATTATATGGGACTTCTATGCCATCTTATCTCTCTAACCCCAATATACAATTTTATTACCTGCAATTTTTTATGCAAAGCTACTTTTCAGTTTTCAATGTAACATGTTTGTTTTGGGTCTGTCAATTTAATGACACTTAACTGAATGATTCTTAATTTTATTTGTATATTGTATTTTATAGTTAATTTTGTAAATATTTTTCTTTAACATCATAACAATAAAAAAGTTGCCTTTTAAGCAATTGGTTCAGAATACCAGTAACTTAAGAAACATGTTTTGGGATGATTTAGCTGATATATCTAGGAATTTTTACATTCTTTAAGCACTTTTTATTTCCAGAAAAAAGATGATTTTTTTTAAACTATTTAAAGATTTTGTTATTGAATCACTGTGAGATAGACCCTTACAAAGCTATTCATAATTAGGTTTGCTAGCCTTAATAAATATATGGTAACTTAGTAGCCACAAGTAGTGAGAAATTAAAATAGTTGATGACAGCAGGATGTGGGGTTAAATGAAGCATTCATTTAAAGGTTAGCCAGTTATGTTGATAATGTTGATATTGGACTGATTCGAGCAGTGATTTTAGGGCATGCATCTCATTAACAGGAGTTTAAGAGAGAATAGGAGAATAAGCAGATAAAATCTCTTATAATAACCACTGAGAATTGTTGCTGTAATGGAAGCAAAGTAATGGGGATAGCTTGAGAGAGATGTAAGGTATTCAGGAGGAGTCATTTTGTGTTTTAATCCTGGAAAATACAGAATGTATTTGCTTAGAGATGAATAAAGCCTGTTATCAAGGAAGAGCTATCCATATAGAGAAGTTTGGGGCAGTTTCTCCTCCACTGACTTTCAGGTTGATAAGTGGTGGGAGCCTCTGTAATAAGTTGTCCTTGGGTAATAACATGGATAGTTTGTTCATGGGAATGGGGGGAAGAAGAAATATATGAACTAGAGATAGTTTATTTTCCAATCAAACGTACTCAGCCCTGAAAACTTCTCATTCAAATATGATATAGAAAGAAAGGATTTTCCATATAAACAAAAAGTAATGAAGTTTTCCACCACCCATCATGCATTATAAGAATTGCTAGAAGGATTTCTTATACAGAAAAATAGAGTTAAGGAAAAATAATATTCATGTATGGTGATATATAATAAAAACAGGATCAGGAGTAAACAAAAATGAAATGAGAAACCCGAGAGATAGTACAGAGGTTAAGGCTCTTGGGCCAGAGAAATATGGTGAAAGGTGCTGGCATTGCTTATGATTGACCCAGGTTTAATCCGTGGCACTGAGTGGGCTTCCTAAACCCTCTCAGAAGTGATCCTTGAGCACAGAGCCAAGAGTAAGCCCTGAATACTTCTGGTTGCGATCCCCCACCACAAACCCACCAAAAGAAGAAAGACAACCAATCAGTAAAAAAAGAGAACCTTAAATACAAGAATGACTGTATAGTTCTCATGGTAATTACTAAACAAAAATCTGGACCAAAGACCCAGAAGAAAAAAAATACTGTAAAAGTGAAGGAATCACCAGGAAAAACCTTCCAAATGGAAACTATGCAAAGAAAACGTCCAAATGAAAAGATGGATACATCTGGGAAAAGAAAACAGAAATATAAAATGACCATTTTTTTAAATAAATTTATTTATTTTTAATTAATGAATCACCATGAGGGTACAGTTACGGATTTATACACATCTGTGCTTATGCTTCCCCCATACAAAGTTCGGGAACCCATCCCTTCACCAGTGCCCATACTCCGCCACCAGTAAACCCAGCATCCCTCCCACCCTCCCCAATCCCATCTCCCCCCACCCCACCCTGCCACTGTGGCAGGGCATTCCCTTCTGTTCTCTCCCTCTAATTAGCTATTGTGGTTTGCAATAAAGGTGTTGAGTGGCCACTGTGCTCAGTCTCTAGCCCTCATTCAGCCCGCAACTCCCTTCTCCCACATGGCCTTCGACTACATTATAGTTGGTGATCCCTTCTCTGAGTTGCCCTTTCCCCAGAATGTGAGGCCAGCCTCCTAGCCATGGAGTCAACCTCCTGGTAGTTGTTTCTACAATTCTTGGGTGTTAGTCTCCCACTCTGTTATTCTATATGTCATAGATGAGTGCAATCTTTCTATGTCTGTCTCTCTCTTTCTGACTCATAAAATGACCATTTTTAAAAAAAAGAATGATGGTAAGCATGCACCATATATCAATAATCAGGCATAATAATATAATAATAACGTAATAATAATGTAGGCATGAATGATCTGAACTCACCAAATAAAAGACATAGTGACTGAGTGGGTTAAAAAGTAGGACCATTCTATCCTGTGCACACAGTGCCTCATGTTGATTTGTAGACCAGTACAGGCAGAGTGAAAGACGAAGGTGGGGTGTTCCTGCCCTGCCCAGCAGAGCACTGGCAGGCAGGGACTGATACTCAGCAGTCATTGGTATTGGTGAAGCCAAGATGGGCGCACCCATATGTACGAAACACATGTTAACAGGTATCCAATGATATAGACAGCAACCTGATTAATTGCAGGGCAACTCAGCACACTGTACCGCAGTTGGACAGATTGTTTGGAGGGAGAAGTAAGGAGAGGATAATGGCATGAAATGAAGTATGTGAACAGATGGACTTAATACATATGTGCTGAAATTTCTTTTTCCCTTTTTTGATTTTGGGCCACACCTGGTAGTGTTCAGGATCTACTCTCAGCACAGTACTCTGGGGACCAACCATGTAGTGGCAGGGTAAGCCCAAATTGTGCAAGGCAAGTGCCTTCCTCCCTGTATTATTTCTCTGACCCCTAAACAAACAAAAACACTAAACTCTTAATAACTGAATCAAGAACAAATTGTCTCTCTGCAAATATATGATTCCTGAAATAGAGATTAAAACTAAAGAATAGTCAAAGATCAGTTAACATAAACATATGATCTTGTAAGAATTTCTTTCCTGTGGTCTAGAGCAAATCTTTTTTAGCATCCATTTTATTTTATTAAACTCCCAAGACATACTGTGCTCAGAACAACAAAATTCAAAGAGAGAAACAGATTATTGAAAGTAGTAAGACCAAAAATGTAAATTACATACAAGAAGCCCATAAGATTCACAGCTGATCTATCAAGCGAGACGCTACAAGACAGAAGAAAATAGACAAAAACTCAATGTCATGACCATCACACTCTGTCCCACTCAATTCTCACTCAGATCTGAAGGAACAAAGCTTCAGGGACAGGCATTTGCTTAGGGAATTTAGACTTGCAAGAACCACTAAAGTAGCTTCCTTAAAAGTCAGGATATCTCTGTTTCCTGGTCGGTGGCGAGTCATCTTTGAAGATACCTGTAGCTTCAGTGTCATAGAGGGTTTTGCCAACCTTGTCTTCAGTGTACCTTATGGATTCTGGTCTGATGTTGAGGTCTTTAATGGAAACAGATAAACAAATGGTACTATCTTAAAATTAGAAGCTTCTGTACCTCTGCATAAACAGTGACCAGAATACAAAGACAATTTAGAGAATGGGAAAGGATATTGACCCAATACCCATCTGATAAAGGGTTGATATCAAGGATATACATGGCACTGATTGATCGCCACAAGAAGAAAACATCCAACCCCATCTGAAAATGGGCAATGAAATGAACAGAAACTTTCTCAAAGAAATCCAAATGGCTAAAAGGCACGTGAGAAAATGCTCAACATCACTAATCATCTGGGAGATGCAGATTAAAACAACAATGAGATATCATCTCACACCACAGAGACTGGCCCACATCCAAAAGAACAAAAGCAACCAGTGTTGGCACAGATGTGGGGAGAAAGGGACTCTCCTTCACTGCTGGTGGGAATGCTGACTGATTCAGCCCTTTGGAAAACAGTATGTATGATTCTCAGAAAATTAGAAATTGAGCTCCCATTTGACAGCAATACCACTTCTGGGAGTATATTCTGGAGAGGCAAAAAAGTATAGTAAAAATGACATCTTCACTCGTATGTTCATTGCTACACTGTTTACAATAGCCAGAATCTGGAAAAAACCCAAGTGCCTGAGAACAGATGACTGGTTAAAGAAACTTTGGTACATCTACACAATGGAATACTATGTAACTGTTAAAAGTGATGAAGTCATGAAATTTGCATATAAGTGGATCAGCATGCAGAGTATCATATTAAGTGAAATGAGTCAGAAAGAGAAGGACAGACATAGAAAGATTGCACTCATCTGTGAAATATAAAGTAACAGAACACTAACACTCAAGAATGGTAGAGATAAGGTCCAGGAGGCTTGCCTCACATCTTGGAAGCTGGCCTCACATGCTGAGGGTAAAGGCAGCTCAGATAGAGAAGGGAACACCAAGTAAAGGGTGTTAGGAGGACCCGCTCGGGTTGGGAGATATGAGCTGAAAGTCAACTATAGACCAAACATGATGGCCACTCAATACCTCTATCACAAACCACAATACTCAAAAGGAGAGCGAGAACAAAAGGAAATGCCCTGCCAGAGAGGCAGGGTGGGGTGGGAAGGGTGGGATGGGGGTGGTAGGAGGGCTCCTGGGATCATTGGTGGTGGAGAATGGGCACTGGTGGAGGGATGGGCACTCGATTGTTGTATGGCTGAAATGCAAACACAAAAATTTGTAAGTATGTAACTGCCTCACGGTGATTCACTAAGTTAAAAAACTTTGGTATTATATTTATAAGTTAATATGAGAAAAATTATATCATTAATGCATTAAAAAAGTCAGGACAAACTCCTCAGCATTTGGTATTGAATATGACATTCAGCGCTTGTTGTTGTCCTCTACTAAATTTAGAAAAGTTTATTTACTTCTATGACGCTAAGCATTCTCAATAATTAATCAACATTTGATTTACATTAAATTCTATGTATACCGCCAAAAAAAAAGCAAAAACAAAAAAGAGTGTCCCAAAACATCAAGTACCTAGGAATCCACTTAACAAAAGAGATGAGAGACTATATGATAAAAACTTCAAAACACTCAAGAAAGAAATTGAAAAAGATCTTAGGAAATGGAAAAACATTCCATGCTCACAGATTGAAAGAATAAACATTGTCAAAATGACCATTTTACTTAAACTACTGTATAGTTCAGTGCAATCCCCGTCCAAATCCAGACAACATTCTTAAAGGAATGTTGAAGTAAAGTTGATAAAATTAAGAGTTGATGTCCATAATCTATAAATTGCTTACAAAGATCAACAACAATAAAATCTAAAAGCCACATCAAAAAAATGAACAAACACTTCTATGAGAAAGACTAGCGGATGGCCAACAGGCACATGAAAAACTGCTCATTATCATTTATTATTAGGGAAATCCGAATCAAGATTTCAGTGAGATATCCTCTTACACCACTGACAGTGGCACATATCAAAAATACTGGGAACAACCTCTGTTGGTGGGGATGTAGTGAAAGGAGCCCTCATCCACTGCGGGTGGGAATGCTGTCTGGTTCAACCTCCATGGAAAACAATATAGGGGTTACTCAGTAAATTCAAAGTGAGCTCCCATATGGTCCAGCAATTCCACTTTTGGGTATCCATCCCTAGAACAGAAAAACATTCATTCAAAAGAATGTATGCACACCATTCAGTACAATGGCTAAGATTTGGAATCAGCCTAGATGTCCAACAACAGATATGTAGATCATGAAGATATGGCATATATATGCAGTGAAATAGTACACAGCTTTAAGGAATGATGAAATCATGCAGTTCTCTGCAACATGAATGCAACTGGAAGACATCATGTTAATTGAACAGGTGTCACAGTATTGTGTGTCTAAAACTCAATTATGAATAACTTCATAGATCATGTTTTAGTAAAAAGGTTGATTGAAAAATAAATAAAAATTAAAAAGGTATACAAAAGTTGTCTTCACTTATTTCACTTAGAATAATCACTTGATATTACTTCTATCTTGTCTCAAAAGACATCTTCTTTAACGGCAAAGTAGTGTTTTACTGTGCAATACTTCATATCTCAAAGCTGCTTTATCTTAAAGTTGTCTGTGGATGAGCATTTAGATTGATTTCATGTTTGACTATTGTGAATTGGCTATTGCTAACTTCAAATTAGTATTTTTATACCCTTTGAAAAGATACCTAGGAGGGCATGACAGGAGCATGTGAAATTTCCACTTGGGGGGTGGACTTCTCAGCAGTGTTCAGGAGCCTGGGGGCACACCCCAAATATGTCTCCTGGGAGTGCTCAGTGCTCAGTATCTCACAACAACGTGATGTTGTTCAGGCCCAGTGGAACTCAGGACCGTGTTTGTTTATTCAAAATCTTCATCCTTTTTTCTATCGCAGCTGCACCAGTCCACATTGTTACTGCTTTTTCCGTTTGTTTGTCTTTTCCCATGAATCATATGCCCTGAGATTTCTCTCCTTTTTTCCAGTTTTCTTTTTTGTTTTGTGTTTATCATGGTGTCTATTTTCTGTATCTAAAAAAGTGTGTGTGTGTGTGTGTGTGTGTGTGTGTGTGTGTGTGTGTTTGCGTGCAGCGTTGATAGTGGCTCAACATCCTTTGCTACAGCTGAGCAGATAGCAAAGAAGAAGGAGATTTTCTTCTTTGTATTTTTTTATGGTCTTCTACAGATTGTTGCTCAGCTGTCATTTTTACAGCTTCCTGTCATAAATGAAAGAACAGAACCATTGATGATTTAGATATAACCTTGGAGTTCTCTTTTATTTACAAAATATCACGATCGCGATCACAAAATCCCGTTAATCATCGATTTCTTGATTTCTCGAGCAGGCTCAGTGACCTCTCCATTCTTCCTTTCCCTGAGATCTTAGAAGTCTCTCTCCACTCAGCCCTCCCAATGATGTTGTACTGGAGGCTCTTTCAGGGTCAGGGGAATGAGATCCAGCTTGTTACTGGATTTAGCATATGAATACACCATGGAGAGCTTACAAGGCCATGTGGGCAGGAAACTCTCAGAAGCTTGCCAGTTTCCCCCAGAGGGAGAAGTAGGCTACAAACGCTTTGGGGCCTCGTGCTTCTGGGAGCTTGCTTTTAAGTCTCTGGATGTTGGCCGTTGATGGGATTACACACACCTGGGTTCCTCTGCCAATACCTTCATGCGTGAGGCCCGTCCGAATGTGTGGAGAGGGGCATCGAGCATCGCTGTAGCTAGGTTCCGGTGGTCTTCGGCTGCCTGGAGCTCTGCTCAGGGTGGGGATATATTAATATATTAATTCAAAAATTAATATATTGAAATTAATTTTTCTTCTTTTAGATGTTCTTGGTAGTTGCTCCTCTTTCAGTCCTTTACAACTGGAGAGATGAATTGGACACCTGGGGGTATTTCAGAGTTGTTCTTTTACATGGTAGCAAAAAAGACCAGGAGCTGATTCGAGTAAAGCAGAGGAAATGTGAAATTGCTCTAACGACTTATGAAACACTGCGGTTATGTCTGGATGAACTCAACAGGTAACAGTTTCTTACATCAGTTGCATACATGAATGCTTATGTATTATAATTTAAAATCTCTTAACTGTTTATTAGCATGATTTACTTAGTTCAGAATTATTAAAATAGTTTATTATGATTAACTTTATGTTGTTGCTTGTTCGTTTATTGGGGGCCACAGCCAGCAGTGCTGAGGAGTTACTACTGGCTCTGTGTGCAGGGATCATTCTTGATGGGACTTGGGAGACCATATGAGACGCTGGGGACCTAACGTGGGTGGCCCATGTGGAAAGTGAGTGTCCCACCTGCTGTACTATCTCTCTCGTCCCCTTAACTTCCGTGTAATCACCAAGCGGGTAGGAATCCTCAGCTCTCTCTCGACACCTTTGTTCAGTGGGCTTGCGTCACTCCCCCACCCAGGACAGCCAATGCCATGGGCGGACAAAGAAGGAAACGAGGGCCAGGCTGGTTGGTGATCAGTTGCCTTTTATTCCATTCTCCCCAGTGCCTGTTCCAGCTCCCCTAGGCTCCTCATTGCAGTCCTCCTGTCCCCTTGCTCAGCTCTCCCTGCTCCGACTTCCTGCCTTGGCCTCTCTCTAGTCTCTCTCCAACTCCCAGCATTGGGGGTAGCAGCAGGACCAGGCCAAACAGCACAATCAGCATATGAAAGCCCTCCACTCAAGGGCAAAATGTCACCTAGGGTGTGTTTCTCCTCTCATTAGTCCAGCAGTCATTTAATTAGCATTTTAAGTAACATCTTAATTCTATTCCTTAATATTAGTTATTTTGTATGGGCACAGTAAGAGATATATTAAGCTTGTAGGGTGGCTTTCCTGGGGACATCTCGCTATAGATCTCAGGCTACAGTGCTCAGGCCAGATTAATCTCTCCTAACCCTAGCAGGGTCCTAATATAGTTGTTACTTTTTGGATCATGATAGAATTTGTTCATGCCTATGCTCTTAACTTCTAGTTAAGTATTTTGGCACTTTGGCCTGGCCCATTTTGATGCCAGGGTAGCTCACAGCTTGCCCTGGGTCCATCCAGTCCCTCATCAGGACCCTGCTTTTGGATGCTAGGAACTAAGGGCAACTGAGGCTTAAGTTGAGAGAACAGATAACCCAGGAGTGAATATCATTCAGAGTCAGTTAACTCCCAAGTTACAGAACATAACATTAACTGTCTTCTTGTGTCTATACAGAAAGGACACTGATCTGAATTAACTATGCAAAGGACATTAGGAGAAGAGCAAAGCAATATTTACAAGTTAACAGAGTCTGATTTGGAGATAAAGGTGATTGACTGGTTGGGGAAGCAGAGAACAAAGAAAGAGGTTACAAATAAACACAGAAGAATGGGAGCTCTGTGATGGGAGTAACCCAGTAAACCTAAGCTCCCTGTGCCAAGGCAGAAAGGACAAACCAATGTTATCATACAAACTTGTATCAGAATTTTCATTTTCTTGTTCTATTTTTTCTGTACCACTCTCTATAAAGTGCTTTATAAGGAATATGACTCATTCTAAGTCTTATGTAAAATCTGTTTTTCAGACTTGAGTGAATTTCATGAATGATTTTAGTTATGGAACTTGTTGTAAATGTACTTACTTATTTTGATTTTGAGGCCGTACCTGGCAATGCTCAGGGTTTTCTCCTGGCTCTGCATTCAGGAATCATTCTTGGTAGTAATATGTGGACTATATTAGAAGTTCTGAAAGATTCTTTGAGAATTTCGCCTTTATCAGGGCTACTGGAGTGTCTCTAGGTGTTTTCTGTAGGTTTCTGATATAATCCCCAAAATGATCAGATGGTATTTTATAGTCAGTGCCAGATTGAATATAGTCGTACTAATGAGGGTATGTTTAATAAGACATACTTGAGCAAAACTGTGTTCACTTCAAATTCTCATAAACCTAAGTACACACATCGATCTTCAACTTCTAGCTTCCAGTGCTGTAGATGTTTTTCCATCTTTCACTCATCATAATTTTTTGTTTGTTTGTTTGGGGG
Source organism: Sorex araneus (assembly GCF_027595985.1). Taxonomy (NCBI): domain Eukaryota; kingdom Metazoa; phylum Chordata; class Mammalia; order Eulipotyphla; family Soricidae; genus Sorex; species Sorex araneus. The sequence goes on along the minus strand of NC_073303.1, from coordinate 47,732,251 downwards.
CCACACCCAAACTCATGGTGCTCAGGGCTTACTCCTCGCTCTGTGCTTAGGTGATGTTCCTGGCAGGGCTCAGGAAACCGTATGGAGTGCTGTGTGCAGGCAGCCATGTGGGGTTGGCTGTGGGCAAGGCACGTTCCCTACCTGCAGTACTGTCTCCAGCTCCACCCCTTAGGGTTTGTTTTTTTGTCTTTCTGGGTCACACCCGGCGTTGCACAGGGGTTACTCCTGGCTCATGCACTCAGGGATTCCTCTTGGTGGTGCTCAGGGGACCATATGGGATGCTGGGATCGAACCTGGGTCGGCCGCGTGCAAGACCTATGCCCTATATGCTGTGCTATTGGCTCCAGCCCCACTCATCATATTTTTTAAAAAAATATAATTTCCACTCCTTTAGTCCATTTGAAAAATTGTTGTTTTTTTTAACAGATGTAAAAGTGTATTACAAAATCCTACATGGTAAAAACTTCATTCCCAGGAAACTGCTCCCACCCACCCACTCCTTCCTCTAGTTGCAAGCTGTAAGTCCTCAGCTTGGTGACAGAGGTTCCTGGGAACTCCCTTTGGATTCAGTCATTTGCTGGAACAGCTTTCAGAATTGAGGAAAATATGCTGACGAGCTTATTGGAGGATATGCTGCAAGTACAGAGAGCGTGAGATGAGGTGCTGCCTGGCGCGGTGCAGCAGGTCTGGAATGCAGGGGCTTGCATTCTGCTGTGGGGCTGGACAGGAGCACCTTCTGGTGCATGGGTGTGTTCACGCCACATTGTTTCTGATCCACAGGTCATTGACAAGAAAAGTCTATTCTGCAGTTGTTAGTTGTACTTTTCTCTAATTATCAGTAAAGTCAGATTGTGATTTTTAAAGGAATGATTATTAACTGCGATTCCAACCTGTCCTTTCTGGAGAATGGGAGGGCAGACAAAGTTAAATTTCAAAGTTAACTCATTGCTTAGACTTTATGCTGCCCCCTTTTATCTTTGTATACATCTCTGGGTTGGGGATCTTCATTAATTCCCCTGACACATGTACTAAGATCACTCATTTCTTCATTGGCCTGTCATTTTTTTATTAAATTTGCCATGGGAATGCTTAAGTAACAATGGATCTTACTTTTTTTTAGCAGACAGAGCTGTATGATATATTTTTTAAAACTTTATGTTGCTATTTTTCCATTCTGATTAAACATTATAATTTTTAAATATTATTTTGTATTTGTTTTTTTTAAAACTTTAAAGTTCCTTTATTGTCATTCTAGTAATGTTTTAGTGATGTTTTTCGATTATCTTTAAACACTAGGCAACAATCTCTGTATCCTTGTGTTTCCACAAACTTTTTATGACAGATTAGCTAGGTTTTAATTCCATGGAATCATCAATGTAAAGAGAAATAAAAGCTTCAAGATTTTGAAAGCAAAAATTACATAGACTAAGAAAGGGAGATTTTCTTCACTTCCTCTCATTTTTCCTCACTGTGCAGTTTGAAGTGGTCTGCTGTCATTGTGGATGAAGTTCACAGAATCAAGAACCCAAAGGCCAGAGTGACAGAAGTTATGAAAGCTTTAAAATGTAAAGTCCGTATTGGCCTCACGGGAACCATTCTTCAGAATAACATGAAGGAACTGTGGTGTGTAATGGACTGGTGAGTGAAAACTCTTTTTGGAAAATTTTATAAAAATTTTATAGTAATGAAATAGTATTCATTATAGTCAACTGTATCACTGTATCACCATCATCTAGTTGCTCATCGATTTGCTCTAGCGGGTACCAGTGACATTGTGAGACTTGTTGTTACTGTTTTTGGTATATCAAATGCGCTCTGCCATGCGGGCAAGATACCCTCAGTAGCTTGCTGGGCTCTCCAAGAGGGACGAAGGAATCGAACCCGGGTTGGCTGTGTGCAAGGCAAACGTCCTCCCCACTGTGCTAGCCATAGCGCAATGATAGCATCATAGTCAATACATTCAATAATGTTATCTTATTTTCTAGTTAATTTTTCTCTTTCTCTCTGTCACATCTTTTAAGTTTCAATGAACACTATCCTGCTTCACCAAAAACAAAACAAAACAAAAATAAGATAAGGGGGCAGAGCAATAGTACAGTGGGTAGGGTACTTGCCTTGTGACCAGGTTTGATCTCTGGCACTATATAATGTCCTCCTAGCCTGCCAGGAATGATTCCTGAGCTCAGAGCCAGGGGTAAGCCCTGAGCACTGCTGGGTGCCCCCCTACTCAAAAAAGACAAGGGAGTGGGAGGAAGATAGAAAAGGTGGGCAGACCCTTGACTCTAGACTACAGGGTTCCTGTGTATTTCTCGCCTTCCCTGAACTCTGAAAGGAACAATTCGGGGAAGGGGAGAAATAAATGGAAAGAAGGAGGAAGTGTTCTGGAGGTGAAACAGGGTCAAGGGCCCTGAACACAGTAATGCTGTGAAGGCAAACTTACTTATACATGTAAACCACAGAGCTTACACTGCTGTACGCAGCTATAGTAGACTTTAAATTGTGCCTGTACAGGGGAGAAGCTGTGTGGTGGGCAGAGTTGAGAGTGTAACTGGAGTATTGGTGAAGGGAAGTTGTGGTGCTGGGATTGGTTTTTGGAGAGTATATGCCCAGACCCTGTTATTAATAGCTTTGTGAATCACGGTACCTAAATTTTAAAAAATGTAGTTTAAAAAAAACAACAATTCAGTTTATTTATGGAAGTATTTGATCCCATAATATGCGGAGTAGAGAGTTTCATGAAAACCCATTTCTATATAATAATTCTGGTTCCTGAAGTATATATCTTGGCTGAGTTACAAATTCCATCGTCTAATTATGTTTACTGAAATTTTAAGAAAGAACATTCTCTTTTCTTGGCTTTTGTTATTATTGACATTGATGGTGTTATAGAAACAAAAAGAATTTAGTCTTATTTTTACATATTTTTATAAAGCCCTATCGTTATTTTTCTGCCTTTATAAAGGGCTGTGCCAGGACTTTTAGGCAGCAGAGTACATTTCAAGAAGCAGTTTTCTGATCCAGTAGAACATGGTCAGAGACACACAGCAACAAAAAGAGAGTTGGCCACCGGCCGGGAGGCCATGCAGAGGCTGGCGGAGAAGATGTCCGGGTGGTTCCTCCGGCGCACAAAAGCTCTCATCCAGGACCAGTTGCCTAAGAAGGAAGATCGGGTGAGACCTGCTCTGGGCTGTATTGTTGATTTCTTGTTATTTTATAGTCTAAACATTTTCTTTTGTAGTATATAGTTTCTATGGTATTCTGCAATTTGTCTTGTACTTGGTGTGGGAAAAATGTACTTGAAAAGTTTAAAAAACATTAAATTGAGCTCAGTGATTTCCCCTATTAACTTTGCTAACATGTTAACTTACAGGTTTGTTGTTCACTTATTCTTACACTTTTAGAGGATTTTTTTGATGTATTTATTTCTCAATGAAGTATGGTCTCATATGTGGAATCTTTAAAAAGAAATTCAGAACACGTAGTAGAGGGTGATTGCAGAGACCTGGGGTAAGAGGGCTGGAGAGATGTTGGCTAAAGCTACAGACTTTCACAGACCGGCCAGAGGGTTCATGGACGACACAGGCAAGGTCAACTCTGTTTTTCTGTGTACTTGGAAACTCATATGGAAGTAGACCTTAAATGTTCTCATTACAAAACAACTTGCAATCAAGTGAGGTGATGATGTGTTGACCATTTTACATGTTGTGTTAATTATTTTATTATTTCATGGGTGCCAGTACCAATTCAAGTACCTTAAACTTACATAACTTTGTCAGTTATATATCAGTAGATATGCAGAAAAGAATTCAAAATTTCTTCATACTTCAGTCATTGGCTGTCATCTTCAATATTCTCTCTTGTATCTTGAGGAGTGGGGTGGTACTTCTTGAGGAGTTTTGTTTGGGGTGCCTTTGGGCCACTCAGCAGTGGTCCCACCAGCTCAGCCATACAGTTCCGTTCAGGTGAGCAGTGCTGCTCCCCTTACAGTGCTGAGAGGTCCCGGGTTCCACTCTGAGCTGTATGTAAAGTGGAGGGAATGTGGCATGCTGTGCCAGGGATTGAAACTGGGGTCTTTGTGCATGCAAGACTTCATGTCCCTGGCCTCTGAACTGTCTTCCTGACCCCTTTTTGTCCTTGGGTATATGAACTAGTATCAAGGTGTAGATAGTAGCTCATGTTTACATTTTTAAAATCTAGTACAGTTTTATATATAGACATCATTTTATTTGCTTGCATGTGCATACTTCTCATTTTTACTTATTTTGCCTTTTTTTCTCCAAGTAAAAGTCATTTGTAAAAGCCCTGTTATAGTTATATTTAGTTTTCTGACCCTAATTACATATCTAGGAGAAATTTACCAGTTTTTAGAACAGAAATATGTTCCAGAAATTTAAAGTAAAGTGTGTCCCCTATAACTTAGTGACTATTGTTCTATGTATCTTTTTCTTTCTTTTGCAGTTGGGCACAAAATAACAACTTACTGCTTTTATTTAATCAATATTTAATAACATTAGAGATTTATAGCAAGATATTAAATAAGGATACTTCATTTTCAGCAATATTAAATTTTTAGAAATTCCCAGTTTCCCAAGTTTTAGTATTATTTAAGAATAAAGATTTTTCAGTAATTTTTTTCTATTAAAAATAAAGTAATTTGGGGGGCTGGAGCAATAGCACAGCGGGTAGGGCGTTTGCCTTGCATATAGCCGACCCAGGTTTGATTTCCAGCATCCCATATGGCCCCCCGAGCACCACCAGGAGTAATTCCTGAGTGCATGAGCCAGGAGTAACCCCTGTGCATCGCCGGGTGTGACCCAAAAACCAAAAAAAAAACAAAAAAGTAATTTTTAAATAAAATGCATTTTCTTAGTGGTATTATTCAAGGGAAAATTTTCTTCTTGCCCTTACCTAATCTTTTCCTTGATAGACATTAATCATTTGCGATCACTTATTGGTATGATGGTCAATATGAAGCCATGAAAAAATCCACAATATGTTGAGAAATACATAACGAAATCACATAATTATTTTTCTTATACTTTGCGCTTTTGCCAATGAGAAAGCGTTTATTTGAAAATGGAGTTGTTACTTGTGGTTTGGGAGAGGGGGGTGTCCAGGAACATGGGAGATTGGCTGTGGTGGTGCTGGAGGACATGTCCGAGAGAGGGAGTCTCACCCGGTAGCCGGTGACGTCTAATGTGCACTGTGGCCACTGCTGCTCCTTTGGCAGATGGTGTATTGTTCTCTGACAGATTTTCAGAAAGCTGTCTATCAAGCAGTACTAGACACCGAAGATGTAGTTTTGATACTCAAGTCCTCTGAGCCTTGTCCTTGCAGTAGTGGCCGGAAAAGGCGGAATTGTTGTTATAAGGCAAGTATGACATTAGTACATCTTGACTCTTTTGCTTTTGATAATGTGGTTCTTAATTCTAGTACCAGAGCAAGTTATTAGGTAAAATGGCTTTTCCTTAGACAATTTTAAATTTCTAAACCCTTAACTTAAGAAGCCATAAATTAATAAGGAATCATCTTCAAAAATATTCTTATAATAGCAAATAGTAATCAGCAGAATACAGTTTACAAATACCTTTTTAAAAAAAAACAGTTTTTGAAGGTAGTTTCTATTTTCTATCCTCAACATTTACAGAGAAGTTTACAGCTTTCAACTTGAAATTTTATTTTATTTTTCAGGGAGTATCTCATTATTCCCTGACACTAAAATTACTTTCTCTTTGATAGCATACTTAAAATAATTATTCTAATATGAGATATGTTGTTTATTAGTAGAAACTGTCTTAGCACAGTAAAATAATTTAGAAATAAGTAGTTGTAGTTCTAAAACCTATTTTAATCTTTTTAATTTTATTTTATTTTAGTTTTACCTTTTTTTACTTCTTTATTCATGTAATTGCTAAGTCATGAAGAGGTACAAAGAGGGGGTGTAAATAAATATTTATTCAGATAATATTTATGCTGTTTATTTTGTTGGTTCTTAGCACTTTATTCCTTGTAAGAGTGTTGGTTTCCTAGGAAATCTTGGAGTGTAAATGAAATGACAGAGTGAAGAAATCTGTATAACCTGGTGATTGTTGCCTTAGTGTTTTACCGGAACTTCTTTAAAAAAACAGTATATCTATCTCTGTGTCAAGAAGATAAACACTTTCTAAAGGACTTTCTCCCCAATTTCATTAAATTATTACTAAATTATGATTCAACAGAAGTATGATTCCATGGTCGTGATTTACACATATTTTACAAACAGATGTTTGCAGAATGTATAATGCCAACAGTAGCCCCCAGATGAATATTGTTGATACTACATAGCCATGTTAGACTTGTACTTGGTGTTATGTCCTGTGTTTTTTTCTGATTGCAGGCCAATTCGGATGGGGAGGCAATGAAAGCCTTGTACTTCAGTTACCTTGCCGTCCTGCAGAAGGTGGCGAACCACGTCTCCTTGCTGCACACTGCCGGTGCTTCCAGACAGCAGGTCTGGGCTGGACTTGGTGGCTCTCTGTGTGTTGGTACAGACACTTCGTGGCTGCTATAGAATACTATTTGTGCATGAAATTTCAGAGAACACTGACTTGCTTGATGTTTTTTTCAGAGAAATAAATGAACTTAAGTTTTTAATCTAACAGAAATGTTAAGGTTAAATGAAAATACTAGCTTTGTGTGTTTTTGCTGATGCTCATATTTTATTTAACCCCCTGACAGACTTGCTTGGCTAGATACTGGATGAGGCTTTTTAAAGTTTTATTTCAGAACACATCATAAAAGGGCCTTTTGATGAGCTTTTTTAAGGAATTTACGTTTTCCTTTTGTTTTATTGTCTGAAAGCTGTTTAAAAGTTAATTCTAGCATCTGAATTCTTGTTACTGTTCTTTTATGCTGCTGTTTGTACAAGTATTTTATTCTTTTTTTAAAAAAAAAAATTTAAATTTTATTGACCCTGCGTGAGATAGTTACAAGCTTTCATGTTTGGGATACAATCTCACAGTGATCAAACACCCATCCCTCCACCAGTGCACATTCCCCACCACCAATATCCCATGTATAACTCCCCTTTCCCACCCTCCCCCAGCCTCCATGGCAGACAATATTCCCCATACAATATTCCCCATACTCTCTCTCTATTTGGGGGCATTATGGCTTGCAACACAGACACTGAGAGGTCATCATGTTTGGTCCATTATCTACTTTCAGCATGCATCTCCCATCCTGACTGATTCCTCCAGCCATCATTTTCTTAGTGATCTCTTCTCTATTCCATCTGCCTTCTCCCCTCTGCTCATGAAGCAGTCTTCCAGTTATGGGGCAATCCCCCTGACCCTTGTATCTACTGTCCTTGGGTGTCAGCCTCATGTGATGTTCTTCTGTACTCCACAAGTGAGTGCAGTCCATCTATGTCTGTCTCTTTCTGACTCATTTCACTTAGCATGATACTCTCCATGTCTACCCATTTATAAGCAAATTTCATGACTTCATCTCTCCTAACAGCTGCATAGTATTCCATTGTGTAGATGTACCAGAGTTTCTTTAACCAGTCATCTGTTTTAGGGCACTCAGGTTTTTTCCAGATTCTGACTGTTGTGAACAGTGCTGCAATGAATATATCGGTACAGATGTCATTTCTACTGTGCCTTTTTGCATCCTCGGGATATATTCCCAGAAGTGGTGTTGTGGGGTCATATGGAAGCTCAGTTTCTAGTTTTTGAAGGACTGTCCATATTGTTTTCCAGAAATGCTGGAGCAGTCGGCATTCCCACCAACAGTGAAAAAGCACCCCCCCTTTTTCCCCACATCCACGCCAGCACTGGTTGCTTTTGTTCTTTTGAATGTATGCCAGTCTCTGTGGTGTGAGATGATATCTCATTGTTGTTTTGATTTGTATCTCCCTGATAACTAGGGATGTGGAGCATTTTTTCATGTGCTTTTTGGCCATGTGTATTTCTTTTTTTGAGGAAACTTCTGTTCATTTCTTCTCCCCATTTTTTGATGGGGTTGGAGTTTTTTTTCTTATACAGTATTACTAGTGTCTTGTATATTCTGGATCACTGTCACTGTCACTGTCATCCCATTGCTCATCGATTTGCTCGAGCGGGCACCAGTAACATCTCTATGGGAGAATTGCTGTTACTGTTTTTGGCATATCAAATATGCCACGGGGAGCTTGCCAGGCTCTGCTGTGTGGGCGAGACACTCTCAGTAGCTTGCCGGGCTCTCCGAGAGAGGTGGAGGAATCGAACCCGGGTCGGCCACGTGCAAGGCGAACGCCCTACCGCTGTGCTATCTCCAGCCCTGGATATTAATATCCTGGATATTAATCTCTTATTTCATAGATATTGGGTAAATATTCTTTCCCATTCTGTGGGCTCTTTCTGTATTTTGGTCACTTTTCTTTTGAAGTGCCAAAGCTTCTTAGTTTGATGTAGTCCCATTTGTTTAAGTTTGCTTCCACTTGCATGGTCAGTGCTGTTTCATCCTTAAAGATGCTTTTAGCTTCAATGTCATGGAGAGTTCTGCCTACATTTTCCTCTATGTATCTTATAGATTCATGTCTGATATTGAGGTCCTTAATCCACTTTGATCTGACTTTTGTGCCTGGCATTAGACAGAGGTCAGAGATCATTTTTTTGCAGGTAGCTATCCAGTTTTCCCAGCACCACTTGTTGAAGAGGCTTTCCTTGTTCCACTTTTCATTTCTTGCTCCTTTGTCAAAGATTAAGTGGCCATATATTTGGGGCTCTGTGACAAGATATTCAATGCTATTCCATGGGTCTGCAGTTCTGTTTCTAGCCCAATACCATGCTGTTTTAATTACTACTTCTTTGTAGTAGACTTTGAAGTTGCATAAGAGTAAGATGCTACCCATCTCTTTTTTCCAAGAATTGCTTTAGCTATTCGTGGGGGTTTATTGTTCCATATGAATTTCAGGAGTGTTTTGTCTATTTCTTTGAAAAATGTCATGGGTATCCTGATAGGGACCACATTAAATTTGCATAGTGCTTTGGGCAATTTTGCCATTTTGATAATGCTAATTCTCCCTATCCATGAGCAGGGGATGTGTCTCCATTTCCTAGTGTCCTCTTTTAGTTCTTAAAGTAGTGTTTTGTAATTTTCCTTGTACAAGGAAAGTTAGTATTTTATTCTTGTTTTAGAAATTTTTTTAAAAGTAATTGCCTCACTGTTCATCAGAGCTGCCATTGTATGAGTAATATTAAGGTTTTCTATATTATAAATATGACTTTAAAGAGGAAAAGTTTTCAAAGTAATGTATTTCCTCTAAGTGGACTTTTCCATAAGAAATTTAAAAACATAGAGGTTTAAATGTGCTAAGTTGAAGTCTCTTTTCTTCTAATTGTTCCCCTTAAGGAAACACTTATCAAAAGGATCTGTGACCAGGTGTTTTCTAGATTCCCAGATTTTATGCAGAAGAGTAAAGATGCAGCCTTTGAAACACTTTCTGACCCAAAATACAGTGGGAAAATGAAGGTATGTTCTCTTAAATAATATGCACACCGGATGTCATGAACACCATTATCTCACGGGGAGTGGCGGGAGAGCACAGCTGTCTGGGAAGCTGCTTTGCACGTGGCTGAGCCCAGTTGGATCGCTGGCAGCCCTGAGACCTGTGAGGACTGATCCCTGGGATCAGAGCCAGGAGTATACCCTGAGCAGGGTTAGCTGTAAGCCCTCCATCCTCTCCCCTCAAAAAAAATAAGGGATGGTGAAATTATAAGCAAGTGGGACTATATGAGCTTAAAAAAGTTTTTACATGACAAAAGGAATTTGGGCTAAAATAACAGAACACCCAACTGACTGGGAGTGTTTACTGTTGGGAGCTACCATCCAAAATTTATGAAGCTTTCACAAAGCTCAGCACAGTAAAGCCAATAACCCTATCAAAACGTTGGAATAAGAAGGCCAGGAAGATAGTACAGTAGGTAAGACATTTCACGTACACACGGCTGACCCAGGTTTGATCCTTGGCACTCCGTCTGGTCCCCCAGGCACCACCAGGAGTGATCCCTGAGCACAGAGACAGCAGAAATCCCTGAGCACAGCAGGTATGGCCCCAAAACAAAACAAAAAATAAAACAACAAAAAGTGGGGAGATGAGATGAATAGATACTTAATGACATGAAAAATTAATCATTATCATGTAGTATCTTTTTAAAAAATTTTTTATTAGAGAATCACTGTGAAATACAGTTACAAACATAAACTTTTGTGTTTGCATTTCACTCATACAGTGGCACTGGTGGAGGGATCGTTTACCCATCCCTCCACCAGTGCCTATTGACGTAGTATCAGGGAAACACAAACAATAGTTTTTATTCTCACCTCATACTAGTGAGAATGTTATATATCAAAAAGCCTAAAAATTTTAAATACTGGAGGGTATCAGATAAAAAAGAAATCCTCATTCACTGCTGGTGGGAATGTCCCCTGACTGAGCCTCTCTGGAAAACAATATGGATATTTTTCAGGAAAGTAAGACTGGAGCTGTCATTTGGCCCGATTACCCCACTTCTAGGAATCTCTCCCTAGAATACAAAAACATTAAGTTGAAGAGATTATGCAACTCCTGGTACAGTGTGGAAGCGAACCAAATGCCCAACACCAGGTGGAAAGACAGAAAACTCTGTAACACATATGCACAGTGGAGCATTTTGTGCAGCCCTCGGACAGAAAGCCATGCCATTCTCAACAAGTGGGAATCAGAGGGTCTAATGCTGAGAAACATAATCCAGAGGCAGAAGGACAAATAGAGAATGTCATCTGTGGTATATGGAATATTACAATTTGAGGATGTAGGCAGTATCAGTAGCTAATAAACCTCACCCACTAAGACAGGCCTGAGAGTGCCAGAGTTGGGGGGAGAGAGGAGGGCAGAAGGTAGGTGAGTTGAAGTAAGGCAGCAGCGTCGGTGAGGGTATCAAGCAAATGGTGGTGTTGAGGGAGGTTTATACTAAACAGTTTGTACCAAAACTATAAAGTTCAGTTAACAGACAATAGGAGGGATGGGAGGGAAGGAATATTCGAGCAAAGGTGACAAAGGGTGACATTCATAGGCATTTTGGTGGCGGGGTGTGCGATAATATCGTATATCAATATAAAATAAAATTTAGACTATTGTAACCTATGACCTATAGTTAGCACTGCAGCACTGTTGTCCCATTGTTCATTGATTTGCTCGAGTGAGCGCCAGTAAGGTCTCCATTGTGTGACTTGTTGTTACTGTTTTTGGCATACTGAATACACCACAGGGAGCTTGCCAGGCTCTGCCATGCGGGCGGGATACTCTCGGTAGCTTGCCGGGCTCTCCGAGAGGGGCAGAGGAATCGAACCTGGGTCGGCCGCGTGCAAGGCAAATGCCCTACCCACTGTACTATCGCTCCAGACATTAGATATTAATATAGTCATATATTCATGTGATGAGTAGGTATTAATATAATACATGCTTTGTGAAATCAAAGTCCAGAGTTTGCCTACCTAAGAAAAGTCCGTTTACTGCATTTCTACATGACTTTGTTTTATTTCTCTTGAGGGGCTGTAACTTCCAGTAAATGACTTTCTATGTTTTTCTTGAATAGTATATTTTCATTATTCAAATATATTCACTATTTTCTTTCAATAATAATTGTTTGTAAAGTTTTTCTTTATACTCAATAACAGTTTAGGAAATAATCTTATATCTGAACATAGATTTTTGTTTCTTTGTACAGATTCAGTAAAACTGGCATCTGTATTTTAAGTCATGTATTCCTTTTTAAAATTTATCTGTATTTTTCGGTGGCATGATACATTTATTTATTTATTTATTTATTTATTTATTTATTTATTTATTTATTTATTTATTTATTTTTGGGTCACGCCAGGCAATGCATCAGGGTTACTCCTGGCTCTGCACTCAGAAATTACTCCTGGTGGTGCTCAGGGGACCATATGGGATGCTGGGAATCAAACTTGGGTCGATCGCGTGCAAGGCAAGCGACCTACCCGCTGTGCTATCGCTCCAGCCCCATGATACATTTATTTTATCATCTTAAATTTTCTTTCCTATTTTTCCTTTTTGTGGGAAAGACCACTAAGCCAATGTTTGAGGAGATGGGGGAGGGAATGGAAGGAAAAAGGAATGTTAGTGCTGCTGGAACCCTACCCAGGATCATATTCGTCTTTGTAGGTCTGAATGAAGGATTTGAAAAAAGCTAGATCCAGGTCTCTTAAGTCAGAAACACCTCCAGAATTGGTTCCTTTACTTTGGATTGTCAAGAGGTAGATCGTCTCTTTCTATGGGAGACAAGTGACTGATAAAACATTGTAAAGGTTTTAATTGTAAAGGTTCTGACCAATGTTGTTTGCAGTATCATTTGAAGTTTTGTTAGTAATCTTAGCTTTAATAGTTTTTCATGTTATTCATTTGTCTTTTTCAAAAGATACATGTGAAGATCTTAAATCAAAAAGGAGTCACTATTTTTTTACTGTAAGATACTCGACTACCCAAAATTACATTAGGCATGACACCATTCCCATCAAAATGAATTACTTTGTAGTATATTCTTGAATTTTAATCTTTAATATTTTTAAGAAAAAGGGAAAGAAGCCAAATTAGAGAAGGTATTTATAAAATCAATAGAAGATTTGTATCTTAACAAGAACCCTTAAAATTCAACAATAAGAAAATAATCCAGGGCCGGAGCAATAGCACAGGGGGTAGGGTGTGTGCCTTGCACAGGGGCTACTGAGGTTCAATCCCTGGCATCCCACATGGTCCCCTGATCGCCACCATGAGTAATTCCTGACCTCAGAGCCAAGAGAAACCCCTGAATACCATTGGGTGTCACTCAAAAACAAGAAACAAAAAAAGTAATCCACTTTAAAATGAGCCAGAGACAGACAGATGCCCTACCAAATAAGAGATTTAAATTGCCAGATAAACATTTGAAAGGTTGTTCAGCCTCATGTCATTAGGGATTGAAAATTCAACTAATGAGATACGGCTCTGTGCTAATTAGAGTGGCAGAATCCCAGGCTTCGGCAGTACCCATTGCGAGTGAAGAGGTAGACCAGTTGGTGCTGTCTTTCATTGCTGCTAGCAGTGAAAACTGCGAAAGCCATTTTGGAAGAGTTGCGCAGTTTGTCACAAACCTAAATGTACTATTACCATCTTCCCCAGCCATCACAGTCCTTGGTATTTATTGAAATGAATTAAACTTTATGTCATTATGATAATTACCCAAACTTGGGAGCAACTAAAATGTCTTTCCACAGTTTACTCTGGTATATCCAGATGATGTTGATGGACTCCAAGGGCAGCTCATGTGAAGTGGAGAGGAGAAAGATGGTCCCTTTCTCACTTTCTTCCTGCCACCTTAGACCCAGGGTTACTGAGTTCTTGTCTTGCCTCACAGAAAGGAATTTCAGGAGTTGACACGCAGTGAAATTACACAGTTTTTATTCAGAGATTTTGAAGGGAAGGAGGGAGAGAAAGTGGGAGAGAGTGGAGAGTAATGTGCTCAAGAGAGTACCCGGGCTTCTCCAAGGGCGGAGAGAGCCCACACACATTCCAGCATTCGACTCGAAAGCACGAAAGCACACATCTCAAGAAGGGAGATGTGGGCCACGCATGTGCTCAGGTATCACATGTGCTCGGCCACATGGGCACAGGCAGAATATGCATGTCCTTCCTTTGTTCAAGGTGGCTTTTATAGAGTATCTCTTCGGGATGTCTTGGTCTGGATTGTTCTGAAGTCTTCTCTGGGCTGAATCACTAAAGTTAATCAGATTAAGGGAGAGGTCCGAGGGTATTTGAGGAATTTCCTTCATGGGTAGGTGTCCAGTCTTCTCAGGGTCCATTGCTGGTGAGGGTCTTATCAGGCCTTAGTTCCTGTTTTTCTGCAAGGTTGGCTTTCACAAATTCACAGCTCTTATTTCCTAGAAAATTTACTGCCATCGCTTGGGGAGGGGGCTTCCCTATCTGCCTGCTACTTCACAGACAGTAGAATATTATTTAACAGTATAAGGAAAATAGCTTTTAGACAATGAAAAGACAAGGGAGCAGATACCAGAAGTACATATACTGAGAAACAAGTTTGATTCCAGTTCCACAACATTTTATTTAATTTGTTGTTGTTTGGTTTTGATTTGGGGCATGCCTGGCACTGTTCCTGGTCAGCTCTTACTGGCTCTGCTCAGGAATCTCTCCTGGAGAAGCTTGGGGACCATATGTGGTGCCAGGGACCGATTGGGGATTCACCCAAGCACTGAAATCCCTGTACTTCTTATATACCATTTCAGAAAAGACAAAGCTGTAGGGAAAGCAAAACAATTACTGATCAGCAGAAGTTTGTGGAAGGATACAAATAATCAGAACAAGGAATTTGGGGGCTGTGAAATTGCTTTATGTAACACTGTGAGGGTGGGTCCATGTCATCATTTTTACATGTCAAAATCTTTAGAAATGAACACCACGCGAGTGAGCCCCAGTGGATTTGAATAGTTTGTCACTGTAGTTTAATAATTCATTCATCATAAACAGTCACAGGCCACTGCAGAAGCCAGTAGCAAGGGAAGTGTGTAGGAGAGTGCTGGCATGGGGCACGGAACCTGCAGGACTCCTCTCTATATTTTGCTCAGTTCTTCTGTAATCTATGTGCTGTGAGATTTTTTAATCTTTCTAAATTTCTGTCCTAATTTTAGCATTTCTAAAACATTTAACTAAGTAATAAATCATGAAATTCTGATGCACCTTTATTTGTATTACTGTTTTATTATTCAGTAAAACTAGTGCAAGTAAAGCTTAATTCACTTGTTCTCATTGACATCCAGAGAAAATTTGAATATCTCTTTAAAAAAATTGTTCTCTCTCTCAAGTTTCCAAACATATTGTAGGTGTAAAGACAGTGCATTTTGGAAATTAGATTATTTTATTTAAGTATATCCCATAATTAAGATTTTCCCATATATTTGTTTTTTTTTTTTTGCTTTTTGGGTCATACCCAGCGATGCTCAGGGGTTACTCCTGGCTCTGCACTCAGGAATTACTCCTGGCGGTGCTTGGGGGACCATATGAGATGCCAGGGATCGAACCCAGGTCGGCCGCGTGCAAGGCGAACGCCCTACCCGCTGTGCTATCGCTCCGGCCCCAAGATTTTCCCATATTAAGATAAAATTAAATAAATGTATCAAGAACTTTGCTGATAAACTCATCTAATACATTATTCTCTACTTTAATTCATCACTCCCCGGCGGAGTGATGGCTGCGTGTGTGTGAGGTCGGCCGTGGCTGTCGTCGCTCACGGGTGCTCAATGGTGTATTCACAGGTGCTCCAGCAGCTCCTGGCCCATTGCAGGAAAAACGGAGATAAAGTTCTTCTTTTTTCTTTCTCCACTAAGGTGAGTTTCATTTTAATGTGTTCTCGATGGCTTAAGCCCTAACTCCAGAAGCACAAAACCCAGGGGATCTCATCTTGGTTTTTTGTCTCATAATTGAAACAGAAAATGGAAGAAGGGTAACTTTTAAAACAGACCCTCAGACCTCAGACCTGTAACATTGATACTTTATAAATTTTGTTTATCTTGTTAATAATACAGTGTTACATACCATATTAAGAGTCCTAGGATGTCGAAATGGCAAAAATAATAGAATGTATTTACATAAAATTTTAGCCAATACTTTTAGTTTAAAAACATTAAAAACCAACTTTTTCCCCTAAAAGATTGATTCTTTGAGAAAAACAGCTTAGTAAATATTGAAGTCAGGTTCAGGATTATGGGCAAAAAGACAGAAAAACATTTGTTGCTTTTATAATTATTAGAAAGAAATTGTTAATTGTAGTAATTTATACTTGGTAATCATTATCTCAGTAGTAGTGTGAAAATTCTTAAACCTGGAATTCTTTTTGCCCATCTCTACCTTTCCACCCTAGCTACTTGATGTGCTGCAACAATACTGCATGGCATCTGGGCTCGACTACCGCCGACTTGATGGAAGTACCAAATCAGAGGAAAGGGTCAAGATTGTGAAGGAGTTCAACAGTACGCAGGGTGTCAATGTTTGCCTTGTCTCCACAATGTAGGAAAATAAATGATAATTTTTATCTAGTTGTTATTTAGAGCTAGTGTAATTTTTACCAGCACTGGATTAATTTTTGGTGATAATGCCTTATTGACTTAGTAAGTGCAAAAATGCTTTCATGATTTAAATAACAATCTTGAGTTTTACTGAAATTTCTCTCAGTTCCCTTACCATCATTGAATTCTCATTGTCTTTGCATTTATAAAGATACCAATTTGAGAAACGGATGTTTCCAACAAACAGGAAATGTTCTTTTAAAAAAAATTATTATTATTATTATTATTATTATTTTGCTTTTTTGGTCACACCCGGCGATGCACAGGGGTTAACTCCTGGCTCTGCACTCAGGAATAACTCCTGGCAGTGCTCAGGGGACCCTGTGGGATGCTGGGAATTGAACTCAGGTCAGCCACGTGCAAGGCAAATGCCCCACCTGCTGTGCTGTTGCTCCAGCCCCAAACAGGAAGAGTTTTTAACTTACGTTTTGTATTCTGAGTAATCAGATTTAATTCTTAATTGATTAGTTTAGAATTTTTGTTTGTTTGGGGGCCACACCTGCAGTGCTCGTCTCCTGGCTCTGCACTTAGGGGTCCCTTCTGGGAGACTGAAAGGACCCAGGATGGAACTGGGTACTGGCTGTGCTCAAGACAGTGCTCCATCCAGGTTCTGCCTCTCCGACCCTGAGAACCGTTTTTGTGTCATAGTTTTTGTACTTAGTTCAAGGATCCCGAAAGAGCTCTCTGCTTTCCGTGCACACGGCGAGTTCCTTCTCTCTCTGTCCCTTGTTTCAGGCAGGTGTTTACTGGAATATAATCTACTAGGTGATGTATTTTATTTGTATAATTACATATAACATGTATTTTATTTCTACAGATTATATATAACTAATAATATAGTTAACTTAATAGTTAAGTGGAATATGCCATAAGTTTTAAATGGTAATTCTAAAAGAAGTCTGCACAAATATTATTTGAATATATAAAATTATAGAAATTAATAGTCTGTTTACATGAACATTAGAGGTCAGTTTTTAAAACAATATGCTGAAGTAGCAAAATAGTATAACATATTTTATTTATAATTTAATCACTTGTTTCACTATGACAATGCAGTATTGTGTTGTTTTAATTATAGATCCATGGTACAATTAAATTTTAGAGCAACTTTTAAAAAATGCTTAATGTGGACTTTTTGTTTTCTCCAGGGCTGGTGGACTAGGGCTCAATTTTGTTGGTGCCAATGTTGTTGTATTATTTGATCCTACCTGGAATCCAGCTAATGATCTTCAAGCTATTGACAGGTGTGATACTTAGAAAATTTTAAGTGGGCTACAAATATTTTTAATTTTAGTAGGAAAAATTTTAAAAATGTACAGAATACAGAATTTTTTGATCCTCTATGATCTAGAAAGTGACAGAAAAAGTCCTACAGTAGAGGATTGAGGAGGTAGCTCCAAGAGTGGGGAGCATGCTTTGCATCGTGAAGCGCCAGACTCAATCCTAAGCACTCGTGGTCCCCCGAGCACCACTGGGAGCAACCCCTGAGCACCGTACCACGAGTACTCTTAAGCACTACCGGTGTTGCACCAAAGCCGAAACAAAAACCAAACAGTAGGGACCAGAGAGATCATACAGCTGGCAGGGCACTTGCCTTGCATGCAGCTGATCCGGGTTCAGTCTCCAGCACCCCATGTGCTTCCCCAAGAAATGACCCCTCAGCCAGAGCCAGGAGTAAGCTTTGAGCACTGCCTATGTAACCCTTCCCCCTTCACAAAAAAGCCAAATAACTAAAACCAAAGCTACAAAGTTAGTAGAGGGCACAGGGAAATTTTAAGCATGAAATTAGCAACTATTGCATGTTGAGAGCAAATCAGAATATTGAAAAAAAGCATTCTTTTTTTATTTGTTGTCAGTCATGTTCTTTGGTTTTGGGGCTACACCCTCCAGAGCTCAGGGCCTAATCCCTATACTAATTCTCTGGCCCTTCAATTGAATTGTGTTTGTTTTTGTTTTTAATATTGTTGCAGAGCATATAGAATTGGGCAGTGCAGGGATGTCAAAGTGCTTAGACTGATATCCTTGGGAACCGTGGAGGAAATCATGTATTTACGACAAGTATATAAGCAGGTAAATTTGTTTTCTTTTGTATTAAAAACTAGAAATAATTTGCATAAAATACTTTCTTTAACTAGTTGCAGGTAAGAATTTTTTGTTAATCGCAGTAATTTTTCAATCCTATTACTACACATATATATACATATATTTCCACACTGCCTATTGATGTGACTCATCTATGAAATAAAATAGCCTGGTATCTAATAAAAGATGATGGGTATTTTTCAAGCTTCATATAAAGTAGTTGCTTTATAACATCATTTTAAGATGTGAACCATTAAAGAACATTCAGCCATGAACTTGATAGGCTATAGCTAAGGTTCCAGTCATGTTAGGAAAAGGTAGTCACTGCAGTTTGAAACTGAAGCCTGAATCAAGGCTCTTATGGTATTCTCAAATATTTTCATGGGGAAATTCCAAAAGCAATGTTTTAAAAGGACATAAAACTTCTGGGAGAAGAAGGAAAAGTTCTCTCTGTGACAGAAAGTATCATTAACCTTGAGAGGCAAAGAGAGTTAGGGTCAAATTGAGGGAGAAAAATCAAGCTAAACAGCTGAGGACAAAGGAAAGCGGTTGGTGCCACTTCTGGGTATCCCAAGCTGACAGCAGATACTTTAAAAAAAAAAAGTAGGGGAATAACTTTTTGGAACTACTGGGGTCGCAGTTCCCGCAGTTCCCTCTCCTCTGGCTAGGTCCCCTACATGTCCTGAAACTCTGCCTCAACCTCTCTCCCCTACACACCACCACACACTCGCTCGCTCTCGCTTGCTCTCTCTCGCTCTCTCGTGAGATTAATCTCCTGGCTGACATCTTTCAGCTTTATTGGAACTGGGGGCAAATTCTCCTTGCTTCAGCTCAGCCAGTGACTCCACGCTTGGCATATCAGCAGTTCAGCTCCACATCTCCGAGATTCTGGTTGCTCCCCAACCCTCCCAGGCTCTGCTCCACATTTCTAGAACCACACTGCTGCATGTGCAGCCACACGGCAGCTCATCACACCGCACGCTGCTCACAGTTACACTTCCTGTCACTGAGTGAAGACAGGCAGGGCGAATGAGAGCAACTCCCAGAACAATCCCTCAGAGACTACTAGGGGGCTAACTGCCAAAACTCACCCTCAGCACAGCAAGTGTGCGGCAGACGAATGGGAAACATATGTGGAATTCCGCCAAGGTTAGTGACTGAAAGCAGAGAAAGCTTAACCAGCTCTATAAACTCACAGAGAACAACTTTAGTGGACACCACAGTGAGAATGTTTAGTGAGCTCAAGGAAACGATGGCGCAGGTAGTCAGTAAAGCACAAAATAGTGTGAAAGCCAAAGTGAGAAAATTATCTTCAGAAATGAAGAGTATGGTTAGGTATTAGAAAAATCCAATAGAAGATTTGAGCATCAGAATAACAGCAGATGAGGAGCTCCAAAATGAGAGAGAAGAAACCACTCCAAAACAACAGAAGATGGGGAGAAGACTGAAAACAGTGAATAGCGCATCAGAGAATTATGGGATGAGTTCTGGAGAAACAATGTAAGAATCATCAGAGTCTCTGAAAAACAGAAAGACAAATCTTAGTAAGAACCAATAGTTAAGGGAATCATATATAACATTTTCCCAGAGTTGAGGAATCTAGGTACCCAGATCCAAGAGACCTGAAGGGTCCTAATGAAAATAGTCTCAAATAGAAAAAGTCCAGACACATTGTACTTAGAATGAAGGAAGCTACAGATAGAAACAGAATATGAAAAGCAACAGGATCAAAAAGAACTTACATACACAGGAAAGCTCTGAGATTCACAGAAGGTCTATTAAATGAGACTCCGTGAGCTAGAAGAGAATGGATCACTACATTACAAAAACGGATTGAAATTAAAAACCTCACAAAGAATGCTGTGTCCAGGTGGACTATCATTCCAATTTGAAGGGATAATACAGAGCTTCAAAGATAGGCAACAGATTAGGGAATTCATTGCTTAGAAACCAATTTTGAAAAGAGTATTAAAGGTGCTTCTTCAAAAAACAAGACAAACTCCTCAGCACTTCGCACTGAGGATGACCTGCACTCACAGTGCTTATGGCTGCCTCTGCTAGATTAAGAAATGCTTGTTTACTCCTGTCCTGCTTAGGAATCGTACACATTTTCAATAACACTTGCATTTCCTTTATATTGAATGCTCGTCTGATCAGGTGTTTCATTTCTTTACATCAGTAGAGTTTTTTTTGTTTTGTTTTGGGACCATGCCCAGCAGTGGGCAGTGCTTATTCTTGACTGTACTTAGGAATCACTTCTGTCAGGGCTCAGGAGACCATGCCGGGTACCAGGAATCAGCCTGTTGGCTGCATGCAAGACGGGTGTCCTGCCTACTTACTCTCTCTAGCCCCGTATAGTTTTTTTTTAATTAAAATCTCTTTCTTATTAATGCAGATAGTTAAGAATTTTCTGTAGTATATTATCTTAGGATAAAACATACTTTCATACTGTTACAGGTATAATTCAGATTGTTCCCTTAAATTTTTCATAATTCTCATTCATACTAAAATTTTACATTTGTTAGACTTATCTATTTCATGTAAATCTAAAGATATATTAGCACAGAACTATTCACAATGTTAAGATTTTTAAATTTATATACCTGTAAGAAAGAAAAGTAGTTTATCAACTTATCATTGATTTACAGTTTCGTAGCATTTCAGAAGTTTAGCTTTATTCATCTACATGTGTATAGATGTCACCACCTCCACAGTAAAGTCAAAAGAACGATGGTCTTCTCCTCATGTTTGGTGAAAAAGGAACTGAGAGCAGTGAGTGGCCAGCATCACTGGAACCGGAGGTTCTGTCTGTGGAGCTGTGCCAGGGGGGTGCCAACGGGGAGGCCCCTGGGCCCTGACAGGGTGTGGCTGTCTGGAGGGGTGGTGGTGAGATGATGCATGCATGCCAACTATGACTATAGTGTTGAAAATCCTGGTATCTCGATGAAAGTGGTTAAAAAGTTCTAGAGGGCATCTTTGAGGTAACTGTTGTGGTCCTCCTTTGGAATATCACTGAAGACCTAATAGGGTGTCTTGTCTATTATAATATTGCCCCAGATATATCAAATTGTGGTCAACAAAGCTTTCTGTTCTCAACTGATAATTGGTAAGAATTCTCTCAAGTAGTAAGTAGAAATACTCAAAGGAGGGGCTGGAGCAATAGCACGATGGGTAGGGCATTTGCCTTGCACGTGGCCGACCAGGGTTCGATTCCCAGCATCCATATGGTCCCCCGAGCACCGCCAGGAGTAATTTCTGAATTCAAAGCCAGGAGTAACCCCTGAGCATTGCCAGATGTGACACAAAAGGGGGGGAAAAAAAGAAAAAGAAATACTCAAAGGAGTGAAGTGTGACAGTTTAAATTTTTTGCTGAAATCAAAAAGAAAGCCCATCCCAATTCCCCAGAAAATTTAAATACTTCCATCATACACCTTTTGAGTAATTATTGCAATATATCATTGAGATAAGCATGTAAAAATGCTAAAAATGAATACCAAATAAAAAGTAATTATTGAAAAGTTTTTAAAATAGTAAAAAAAATTATGAAACTATCCCTCTAAGCTATTAGAGCCTAATCTCTGGAATTTATATGTTTTACTGTACTATGGGACAATGGGTCCTTGTAGATGTGAGATGAGATTGTGCTGGATTTTTGACTTGTCCCTAAGTCATAGTGTCTTTATAAGAAAGGCAGAGGAAATGTGGCAGAGCCGGGAGGAAGGACAGCACAAGTCAGGAGGCAGAGGTCTGGGTGAGCTGGCACACAGGCCACAGGGTAAGGAGTGCTGACAGCCAGAGTCGGGGGCGCGGAGGGGAGACCCAGTAAGACTCATCTCCAGAGAGCAGAAGGTTTAATATTCTGTTGTTTTATGGCACCAAGTCTATGTTAACTTTTTAAGGAGCCATGGGAACTAACACAGATACTGAAGAAGAAATAAAGAAAAAAACCTTTTTAAAATTAGTATATTTTTAGAGCTAACTGAGGGAACAAAAACAGACTACTAGAGAAAGAATCCAGAAAATAAAAACCTCTGGAGAAAGCCTAAGTCACAAAGCAGTTTCTTTTTTTTTTTAATTATTTTTTAATTAGTGAGTCACAGTGAGGGTACAGTTACAGATTCACACATTTTCGTGCATGTTTTTCCCTCATGCAGTGTTTGAGAGTCCATCCCTCCACCAGTTTCCATTCTCCACCACCAATGAACCCAGTATCCCTCCCACCCCCCAATCCCATCCCCCCCACCCTGCCTCTGTGGCAGGGCATTCCAATTTGTTCTCTCTCTCTCCCTCTCCTTTTGGGTGTTGTGGTTTGCAGTAGGGGTATTGAGTGGCCATCATGTTCGGTCACTAGTCCACTTTCAGTGTGCATCTCCCTCCCCGCTCGGGATCTCCAATCACATTTTACTTGGTGTTCCTTTCTCTATCTGGGATGACTTTCCCCCAGCGTGTGAGGCCAGCTTCCAAGCCATCGAGCCAACCTCCTGGCATTATATACTACTATTCTTGGGTGTTAGTCTCCTACTCTGTTGTTTTATATTCCACAGATGAGTGTAATCTTTCTATGTCTGTTCCTCTCTTTCTGGCTCATTTCACTTAGCATGATACTTTCCATGTTGATCCACTTATGTGCAAAGTTCATGACTTCATCTTTTCTAACAGCTGCATAGTATTCCATTGTATAACTATACCAAAGTTTCTTTAACCAGTCATCTGTTCTCGGGCACTCAGGTTTTTTCCAGATTCTGGCTATTGTACACAGTGCCGGGATGAACATATAAGTGGAACATAAAAGTGCAGATGTCATTTCGACTATACTTTTTTGTTTCTCCAGGATATATTCCCAGAAGTGGTATTGCTGGATCAAATGGAAGCTCAATTTCTAATTTTTTGAGAAGTGTCCATATTGTTTTCCAAACGGACTGGGCCAGTCGGCATTCCCACCAGCAGTGCAGGAGGGTCCCTTTCTCCCCACATCCTTTCCAACAGTGGTTGCTTTTGTTCTTTTGGATGTGTGCCAGTCTCTGTGGTGTGAAGTGGTATCTCATGGTTGTTTTGATCTGCATCTCCCTGATGATTAGTGATGGATAGCATTTTTTCATGTACCTTTTAGCCATTCTTATCTCTTCCTTGGAAAAGTTCCTGTTCATTTCTTCGGCCCATTTTCTGATGGGGTTGGATGTTTTCTTCTCGTAGAGTTCAACCAGTGCTTTATATACCCTTGATATCAATCCCTTATTGGATGGGTATTGGGTGAATATCCTTTCCCATTATGTAGATTGCCTTTGTTTTCTGGTCACTGTGTCTTTTGCGGTGCAGAAGCTTCTTAGTTTAATATAGTCCCATTTGTTTGTTTCTACTTGATTGACAAATCACAGTTTCATCTAATAAAATAAATATAGAAATACTCATTTACTTTAGAAATATGACTATTGATGCTGAAATTTGACCAAAAACATTGTAAGAGCAGAAAATTACATAACATTATCTCATGAACATATATGTAGGGTTCTCGAACAAAGGATATAAGTATTTTTGCTTTGAAACTTTATATTTATCTTGAAATTATGTTGAAAAAACATAAAATTTATCCTCAAGCATTTTAAAGTATACTGTTAGTATTCACATTGTGTAACAGATCACTATAATTTCTTTCAACTACTAATTGTAGTTTTTACAGTAGTACAAATACTATTTCACATTTGTAGTACTGCTATATCATGCCCACTGAGAGAATGCAGACATCCCTTCCCTGTTGTCCAGATTCTCCACATCTCCAACACGTCCCCTTCTTCCCTTGACATCTGTGGATCACACTTCTCTTGATCTCAGGGATGTGTCCAATAGTAATTTTCTAATCCCTTGCTGTATCTCTTTATACTCAGCATATCAGCCAAGTCATCTGTCTGGTACTTGTCTCTTTTTAGTGTGTCTTCCTTCAGTTCTATCCCAGCTGCACAAACTTCTCATAGTGCAGCAAATCCGTTTTATATGTAAATCGGAATTTCTTTATCCACTCCTGTGTTGTCAGGCACTTGGGTTTTTTCCGGAACTTGACTGTTGTAAGTAATGCCCAGATGAGCAATGCAAGGCAAGTACTGTACCTGCTATACTATTGCTCAGCCCCCATTCTAGTAATTTTTTTTAAGAAGTCTAGAAACTTTTTCTCAAAGAGGCTGAACAAGACCACCAGCATTTGCCACCAGCACTTAATTCTGGACTTTTTGATATATAAGCCATTCTTACCCATGTGACATGATAGATAGCACATTGTTCTGTAGTAACCGTTGATAATCACTGAAGGTGAACACTTATGTGTGTACCTGTTGGCTATCTTTATGTGTTCTCTGAGGAAGCGTTAATCTCCTTCCCCCATATTGTATGGGCTTGTTTCTTTGTTACTGGGCTTTGAGAGCACTTTTTGTATCATGGACATTAGTCTTTGATGTAAGGTTTGTAAAAATTTTCTTTCAAAGTGTTTTTTTTTTCTATGTCAGAATCCAACTTTTAATGATAATGTTGAGTAATGGAGGCAATAGAAATAATTAATAAAAACTTTTAAAATGAAAAACTAGAACAGAGAGATAGTGTAGAAGTTAAAGCACTGACTTGCACATGACTGACCCCATTTTGACCCCTACAACCACCTGGTTCCCTAAAATCCACCAGTGACCTTAAGCACAGAGACTTATGTCCCCCCACACAATAATATTAAGAGAAATGGCACAATTGACATATAGCAAAGCTAATTTTCTGAGAATACAAAATTGCAGACTATTTATGAGATAAAACGAAATGTATTTAAATAGGAACTCTTTAAAATATAGGGATATCAGGGAGATGCAAATCAAAGCAACAACAAGATATCTCACATCACAGACTGGCACACATTCAAAAGAACAGAAAAGAAACAGTGCTGGCATGGATATGGGGGGAAAAAAGGGACTCTCTTTCACTATTGGTGGGAATGCCGACTGGTCCAGCCTTTCTGGATAACAATATGTACATTCCTTCAAAAACTAAAAATTGAGCTTCCATATGACCCCGCAATACCACTTCTGGGAATATGTCCCAAGGGTTCAAAAAAGCATAGAAATGACATCTGTACCTATATGTTCATTGCAGCACTGTTCGCAATAGCCAAAATCTGGAAACAACCCGAGTGCCCGAGAACAGACAGGTGGTCAAAGAAATTTATTTTTGGCCTCATTCCCTTCTTAGTGCCAAAGCTTTTTAGTTTTTGATATAAAGCCATTTGTTTATTTCTGCTTTGGTTATCTTTGCCAGTGGTGTACTATCATTGGAAGACTCCGAGGTCAATATCTTGGAGAGTTGTGCCTGTGTTTTCCTCAGTATATTTTATAGAAACAGGTCTTGTATCAGGTGTAGGATGACATTACTTTGTCCTCTCCCCCCTTGCCACAAGGAGCTTGTCCCGGTTTTTCCCGGAGTTTAGGCTTACCCCAGTCTCACCCATCAAGGTGTTCCCGAATCTCTCCCATCCCTTTGTTTAGCTGTAATCACTTCTCTATGCTCTCTTCCCCAAAAAGAGTTAATCAGCTTCTCCCCCTAATCTGACTCTGCTAATTTGTAAGGTCAGACCTTCCTAGGATACTGAATTTATATTATAAGTTAATATTACCTTTCTCCTCTCTTTATGCCTTTTGATTAATTTACTTTAAAGCAATGTCCTTTTTGTATAGACACAAGAAGACAATGTTACGCATTTGTAACTTGGGACTTCATTGGCTTTGAATATTATTTTTTCCCGGGTATCTGCTTTCTCCACTTAAGCCTCAGCTGCCCTCAGTTCCTAGCACCTCAAAAGCAGGGTCCCGACGAGGGATAGGACAGATCCAGGGCAAGCGGTGAGTTATGTGCTACCCTGGCATCGAGATGGGCCTGGCCAAAGTGCCTAATTCTTAACTATCAGTTAAGAGCTTGATCTTAGACAAATGCTGTCATGATCCAAAAGTAATGACGAGACTAGGACCCTGCTAGGGATAGGAAAGACTGATCTGGTGTGAGCACTATAGTCTGAGATCGAGATGGCCCCAGGAGAGCAATTCTATAAGCTTTAATGCATTTCTTATTGTGTTCATACAAAATGATTAATATTATGAATGCTTATGTGTTTGCTGGATGAGGAGAGAAGAAACACACTCAAGGGACTCCGCCCTTGGGTGGATCCTCCTGCTGAAAGAGAATCAGTCCTAGGAGAAGCATCCCCTGAGGGAAAGGAACCTCAACCCTATTGATTGTGAGCACACCTATGTGTACGCCCAAACCCCCTCATGCAAGGGGGATTTAACGAGACTGGAAGAGTGGGTTGGGGGGGCGAGATCCAAAGAGAGATCTAGAGCCGGGAGAGAAGCAGAGAGAATGAAATAAACTGATCGAGCAACCAGTTTGGCCTTCCTCCTTCCGTCGCCTGCCCTTGACCAACAGTCACACACTGCGGTTCCAGAGCACCGAACATGGGCTGTGAGACAGAGCCGCCTGGAGAGCCCGCGAGTGCACATGCCCATAGGCGTGCCTTAGTTTTTACAATCAGGGTCTTTAATTTTGAATTGACTTTTGTGTATGTGTGAGAAAGGAGTCTAATTTTTTCTTTTTAGTAGGGCTATTAAGTTTCTCCAGTATTCCCCATTTGTTAAGGAGGCTCTCCTTGCTCACTTTCTGTATCTAGCCCCTTTGTCAAAGTAAACTGCCTATAATTTAAGTATTTATCTCTAATCTCTCCATTCTAATCCATCAGAGTTAGATAGAAGTGGTGGAAGAAGTCATGCTGAGTGAAGTAAGAAAGTAAAAGACAAATAACCAGGTCTCAGAGTCTGTCTTTATTTTAGCGCCATGTGGTTTCATCAGTGTGGCTTAGTTGTAGAAACTGAAGTCTGGGAATGCAGCAACTCCCATTTTCTTTTTTCTTAGGATAACTTTGGCTGTTCTTAGAAGTTTTATGGTTCCATACAGATTTCTCTAAACTTGTTTCCAAAGTAAAGAAATTCTTTCTAAGTGGTAGATAATACAGGGTTTTAGGAATTAAAGAATATAAAGATGTGTCACATGTATTAGGTATTCAGTAAAGTGACTGTTATTAAAAATAATTAATTTTAGTGTCTAGAATAGTTTCATGCAGTTTGCAGATAGAGATCAACTGGTGATGGTCACAATAAAGTTGCACTTCCTAATAATTTTAGTAAATGTAAGTTACTTTTTTTTTTTTTTTTTGGCCACACACAGAAGTGCTCAGAGCTTACTCCTGGCTCTGCACTCACAGATCACTCCTGGTGGGCTTAGGGGACTGTATAGGGTGCCTGGGACTAGACCTGGGTCAGCACTCACAAGACAAGCACCCTACCCACTGTACTACCTCTCCAGCCCCTTAAATTGCTTTCTGTTGTGTATTCTTTCTTTCAAGAGATTTTAAATACATGGGATTAATCAGATTGTACTTAATTTTAAATTTTTATATCATACTTGGTAATTACAAAGAAAATGAGTAGTTAATTAATAGCAATTCTAAAGCGCTGCATGTCTTAAGGGTTTCCTCCCATTCTTTCTATATTTTCTATATTTTTCTTTCAAAATGTACTGTTTCTAAAACAGTGATTGTTTTTTTTGTTATTAACTGATAATGTAACCATGATCATAATTAGTTTGACACTTAATTAGATTACTATGTAAGTACTTTATAATTATATTGGGTGATACAGTGATTATTGCTGCCTATTTCAACTGCTTTCTGCTGTAATGAGTCTAGAAAGGAGAAAAATGCCTCAAAAATATACTGTCCTATCAGACGTTTCACATCAGATAACTATTCCACAGAGATGGAATCTTAGTATTGGAAATCTAAGGCATCTTCTTTAATAAAGCCAGCCAGATAATGATGGTGATGGTGGTGATGATGTCACTGTAATAGCAACATCACTGTTACTGTCACTGTCATCCCGTTGCTCATCGATTTGCTCGAGCGGGCACCAGTAACATTTCCATTGTGAGACTTGTTACTGTTTTTGGCGTATCGAATACGCCACTGGGAGCTTGCCAGGCTCTGCCTTGTGGGCGAAATACTCTAGGTAGCTTGCCGGGCTCTCCGAGAGGGATGGAAGAATCGAACCCTGGTCGGCCGCATGTAAGGCAAACGCCCTACCTGCTGTGCTATCGCTCCAGTCCATAGCAACATCTTCTGCAGAAATTAAATGAAGGTTCCTCCTGAGGAGGTTCTTCTCCCTGTTCCTTTAAACCTGTGTCTTTTAAACAGGAAATGCCATGAAATACTGGTCAATCATTGACACAAACATTTCAAAAGTATCTTATGTTTTTTCCTGTTCTAGCAACTTCACTGTGCGGTGGTTGGAAGTGAAAATGCCAAGCGTTACTTTGAAGCAGTTCAAGGATCGAAAGAGCACCAAGGAGAGCTTTTTGGGGTCAAGAACCTCTTCAAATTGAGATCCCAAGGGTCTTGTCTTACAAAGGATATCTTGGAGGTGTGAAAGTTTTGGGGGGTTTTTGATAGTGTTTTAAAAATGATTTTGTACCTCAGGAAACTTGAAAGACAAGTGTTGATGATTTTCATCAAATATTTTTGTTTTTATTTGTAAAAATACTTAGAGCTTCTGCTTACTTTTAGATGAATTAAAAAATGAATTAATTATTCCTCTAAGATTTTCCTATCCATAGTTACAATTAATATACATGTAATTAGAAAGTGTAAACTAGATAGTGTGATCTCAAAGGGCATTTTCCGGCTAGCATAGAGAACTTTATTATTTAGAAAACAGCTGTTGAGTCAGGAACTAAAAAAGGGAATTTTCTAAATAAACAAAAGTATAAAATATGTTTTGATTTAAAGTCACCAAATACTCTCTAAAATGCAGTCATATGTCTCATGCAGTTTTTTGTTTTCTGTCCCCAGTAAATATCCCACAGTAATATTTCAAACCTCCCAGTTGTGTTCATCCTCGGCATACAGATGTTTCTTGTTCTTTAATAATAGTATTCTTTATGTCCTCAAGCCTTACAGGTCCTTGAATATATCAATTTCAAATACTAAGGATATTAATCTACTTTTTCATTGATACTGATATAGCAATTCTGGAATTTTTTTTTTTTTGCTTTTTGGGTCACACCCAATGATGCACAGAGCTCACTCCTGGCTCTGCACTCAGGAATTACCCCTTGGCAGTGCTCAGGGGACCATATGGGATGCTGGGAATCAAACCCAGGTCGGCCTTGTGCAAGATAAACGCCCTACCCTCTGTGCTATCGCTTCAGCCCCTGGAATATTTTTTGAAACTTTCTCATAGAGATGTCTCTGGAAAGTTAAGGAGATTTGCTTCCAGATCTTACAATAAAGCTTGAATATACTTTATTTGGTGAACACAGTAAAAACATTCAAGTGTCCTAAAACGTATACCATTTTAGTGGGAGATGGAAAAGAGTATTTGCATGATGTAGCATCATGTAACATGTAAGCATGTGTTACGCAGGCTCAGAAGCACCTGTGAGCAAGCACTGATGATTGAGGAAGAGGAAAGTATCTATGTTTGGATTCTGTGACTGTTGTTACTCTTACAACACATCAACATGCATACTATGGATTCTGAGTCCTGCAGGATGCCCACTGGCAGTCTCCCATTGTCTTGTGTTGGATGTGCTATTTTGTTCATGAATATTCTTTCCCATTTCTCTTCTCTAATCAGTAACACTTATTGCCTATGTCTAGGAGATCTTACCTCCTTCTTAGAGTACTGTTCAACATGCTACCATATAGTCATGTTTCTAATTTTAAGTCATTGTTATTAATGTGTATTAAAATTATATTATTTACTTTGTGCGGGTCATTCTTCAAGTAATTCAGTCCTCCATTTTATCAGAAGGGCCAGTATTTTTGTTTAAAAAAAGTTCAGGTAAGATACACTGTGACAGGCTATTATATTAAAAGTTCTCTTATTCTCCAGTTATCTCCAGTATGTCTTATTCTTTCATGGGGCATGGAGGGTGGGGTTACTTATTAATAAGTGCACCCTCTGTTAATAATGAAGAGGGCTCTGTTATTAATAAACACCTACCACTTCTTGTCAGGGCCATTGTCATTAAATTTTTATTTTGAATTAAAATTATTATCAAAAAGAATGCAAAATTATTCAGGTCTGTATAGATTTATGCTATTTTTGACCCCTATTTTAAAAATATTTAGATCCTGTATAAAGGAAGCAAATATAAGATTAAAGAAATATTCCACTTTCTAGGATAGTTTTAACTTGTAAAATTTGTAGGAAATCCCTGAAAAAAAAATTAAGTTGTATAAGTTGGAATTTGTGGAACACTTAGTTTGATGATTTCTAAATAATTTAATTCCTTTTTGCTTTCTACTTTCTGTTATCTCTACCATGGCTTCCCTTCAGCAATTAATAGTGAAAATTCATTTCAGAAATCAGAGCTTATGCTAAATATCAGGTGGTATTTATGGAGCTAAATTTAAGAAATGACTAAAACAAAAATTCTTTCTTCAAACAATGTAAATTATATTTAGGGACAGACAGATAATAAAAGATATTTAAGTGAAACATGTAGTATGTTATGATAGAATACTGGAGGGAAAATAGAGCTTATGGAATAGAAATGAGTTTGGAGAGTTAATATACAGTATAGAATTATAGCCAGGGATACTGCATTGCAGACTTTATGATTAAGAAACTAGATTTTTAATGTTCTCACTATGAAAATTGATTTTTTAAAAGAGTTAAGTTTAAAAAACAAGTGATATGGTAGTCATTGTTAAATCCACAATAGAAATTCTTTGCAGCATATAAATGTATGTACCACCTGTCCCCATCTCTTGCCTCTTGGTGCCCCCTCAGTGCTCTTAGCTGAGTGTCCCAAGGGGCCCGAAGCATTTACTTTGAAAATATATATGCCTCTTGGAGAGTCCGACAAGCTACTGAGAGTATCCCGCCTATAAGGAAGAGCCTGGCAAGCTCCCCGTGGCGTATTGGATATGCCAAATACAGTAACAATAATAGGTCTCATTCCCCTGACCCTGAAAGAGCCTCCAGTCGTTGGGAAAGATGAGTAAGGAGAGGCTGCTAAAATCTCAGGGCTGGGATGAATGGAAATGTTACTGGCGCCCACTCAAGTAAATCGATGAACAATGGGATGACAGAGATACAGTGATATAAATGTATAAAATCATCATGTTATGTACTTTAAACTTGTACCATGTTGTATGTAAATTATTTCTCTATTAAAAAAAAAAAAGAAGAGGAATGGCACTAGGAAGAGCCTTAAGGAAATTGCACTGCAGTTCTGGAAGGGGCAGCTAGGTGGGATTCCCTGTGCGATGGCCAGTGGTCCTTTGAGAGACACGGCAGCTGTGTCAGAGGGGGATGCTGAGGCTTTGAAACACAAATATGCCCAGATTTCATCAAGTACAGAGGTCAGGGGTGGGATTGAGTAAGAGAGAGGGCCAGAGACATGACAGGAAGACATGACTTGATCGAGCACACACATCCCGATATGTACCCGTGTCCAGTGTGGAGAGGGTGACCACCACTGGTCTATCACTTTGACTCTCACTGCTGGTCTGCGGACTGATGCCAGTGCACAGTGTCAAGAAAGCTGAGCTGTAGTCTAGACTATTGAAAATCAGACTGAAAGTGTAGAGCCAAGTAAGAGGCCAGCGAGGAGAGACGCTGCAGTAGGGACCCAGCCTTGTGGCACTGGCAGGATTTGCTCGTGATAAAGTTTAGAAGGTATGAGAAAAAAGTACTAGGAAGGATGCCAGGGAGGTTGACTCTCACTGCTGGTCTGCGGACTGTCAGACAGGATAGATGCCAGTGCACAGCGGGTAGGGCATTTGCCTTGCACACGGCCGACCCAGGTTTGATTCCCAGCATCCCGTATGGTTGTCCCCCCCACACCCCCTGCCCTGAGCACCTCCAGGAGTGATTCCTGAGTGCATGAACAAGGAGTAACCCCTGTGCATCGCCGAGTGTGACCAAAAAATTAAAAAAAAAAAGAATAGGCCTTTTCATTTTGATACCTGCCTCTTCAGAGGAATCAATGTATTTTAATTAACACCATGTTGGCTAGAATGTTAAATTCCCAGTCCACATTATTTGTGGAGTTGAAGTCTTTCTTCTATGCCCTTACTGTCATCTTATTACACAGGTTTGGTTTTGATGGATAAGTTTACTGAAAAAGCAAATTATTTTCTCTCTCCTGCTAGATCACTTAATGAAGTTTGCTGCAAAGTACTATTAATTTTATATCCGAGAAGAGTAAATGTGAACCCAAAAGCATTTCATGTTCCCTGTGTCTTTCCACTGCACAACTCTTCTGCCCGACGATCCAGGGGGTTCAAGGAGGCTCTGGAAACTACCTTAGTTCCTTGACTAACAGACTGGAAAATAACATTCAGAGTGAAGTGCGAGCTGCGCGCTGTCATTCTTGCTTTGCTCCACGTATAGAACACCATTGCTCCTGACCCGACTGTTCTCACACTGTGCTCTCCATTTGCGTTCTGAATAGAGAGAAGGCCGGGTGGAAGCAGGCGTGCTGACGGCCACGACATGGCTGAGAGAGGAGCCTCAAGTACATCAGCTGGAAAAGGTAAGCAGCTTTTTAATATGTAGATCAGAACTTCTAGGAAACAAGGACTGTGACCACTTTAATTTCTCTTTATTTTTCCTCTTCTCTTTCTCAGTGTGAAAAGAAAGTCTTTTATCTCACTCATATGTGGGTGATATCAAGGGAAACAAATCAAGGGATTATACAATATCCAGTAACAACAGATCCTTACACTCTGACAGCAGAACTGACATTACCGAGGACCTGGGAGAAAGAGCCGGAAAGGCCCTTTCTCCCAGGTCCTGTTCTGTCGTAGATGGCTGGGAGCGTCTTGGTGGTGGATGTGATACTATAACATTAAACCCCCTAGAACAAATATTTCTACTTATGTAAATCCTTGTTACAGCAATTTAAAACTATTTTAAGGAAGTCAGGGACACGTAGAGTACTGCAGCAAAGTGAATAATTTAGATCTGTTTTACATCTGATATTATAAGAAAATCAGGAGTAATCATTAGGCACTGGAATTTTTAACTGTAAGAAGTCGTTGATCCCGGGACCAGACCGATAGTACAGTGGATGGGTCATTTGCTTTGCACACGGCTGACCTGGGTTTGGTCCCTGGAATCCCTTAGGGTCCCCTAAGCACCAGTAGGAGTGATTCCTGACTGTAGAGCCGGGTAAGCTCTGTGCATTGCCAGGAGTGGCCCAAAAACAACAAGCGAGAAAACCAATAAATCCAGAATTAAATGCAATGTATAGGTGACTGACCCAACATGAATAAATAACTTTTTACTAAACAGAAATTGAATGGGAAAATATCTATATGCTTAGTATTAAATCTTGAAGTATCCTGACTCAAGCAGATTTTTATTTGAGTTCCTGATCTTGAACTTTTTAGTAATTTGTTATATCTCATACAGAGCCTATGTTGTTATCATAAGACCTTTTTAAAAATATGCATTTCAGAGCCAGAGAGATAGTTCAGAGGATAAGGCATTTGCTATATTCATGGATGACCAGGTTTTGCTTGCTGACCATTTTCACTGTTTTTGTTACCTAACTTGATAACATAGTATTCTCATTTACTATTTATTTTTTTGAAAGTTAGTCAACTTGAAATGAAAAATACAGTGACTAAAACTGTGATATTAAATCCATCATTTTTAATTCTTTCAGAAAATACTAAATGATGTACACATTCTTCCCAAATTTCATTCTATTTGATAATATATCAGATCTCTTCCAGATTTGATATATTATCTTGACCAATTCTAATGTTTCTGTATTGCTTCTTATGTAGCCTAGCAAGGTAAACTGTGAAGAACCCAGAAATCCAGCGGAACCCACAGAACTATTGGCAAAAGAACCATGTGATCTCTGCAGTGATATTAGCGATGATGAAGCAGGGGGAGACTCAAGAATAAAGAATATTACAAACAAAGCATCTAATTCAAGTAAAGCCCCAGGTCCTCCCGGCCACCCTACTTTACTCCAGTGTGGATTTTCTAAGTTGTTTGAAACACAGTGTAAAGCAGTTAAGGAAAGTGGTGAAAATAATGTCTCTCTTGATGGAAGTTCTGATGAAGAACCTATATCCAGTGGTGTTCATCATCAAGAAAGTTCAGACTCTTACGGTACTTTAAATCATCGAAATTCTGCTGCTATTCTAAATCCAAATGAGGAACATATTTTATTTAAAAATGAGAAAATATTGGAACAGAATACTTCTTCCGAGTCTGATGATGAAAAAAAAATTAAGAATACAGCTGACCTATGTGATTTCCAGAATGCCGCAGAGTCAGATGAAAGTGATATTATTTTCCCCACCCAATTTAGTACAAAAAGATTACCTAAAAATAACCTAGGGTTGAAACCACTTATGGATGAATCTGAAGGTTCTGAAACAGAAAACTCTCCAAAAATAAGAAATGGTGGTAATAGTAGAAACATTGATATCAGAGGAAATGGACTAATTTCAAAACCGTTAAGTTCTGAGAACATGCCTCTGAAATCTCTTGTGAAAAGAAAAAGCACCAGTGATATTAGTGATGAATCTGATGACATTGAAATTTCCTCCAAGTCAAGAGTAAGAAAGCAAAGAAGAATTGATGTCTTAAGGCCTAAGAGAAACAGGGAAAACAAAAGGGACCCTAAAACAAAGAAAACAGACCAACTATCTGCAACAAATGTATATTGCCATTCTCAGACTATTGATGATTTTGTGTCTTCAGATGATGATTTATCTGTCAACCACATCCATTTCTCTGAACAGAGCCAAAGACCAAAAACTGTAAAAGAAAGAATAAATTTCTCTTCAAAATTGCCCACCCATAAGAAAAATACCACTTTGCTATCAAGAAAAGCATTGAAAATTTCAAATAAGACAGTTGTTAATCAAGAACAAGTGTGTGAATCAATGGACAAACTTTTAGGTAACTACAGAGAAATTTGAAACTTTTCCTTTGCTACTTGTTTTGTGCAATCAGTTTCTCAATTTCTGTTTCAAATTCTCCAGACATAGATAAGGAAGTGGGCATGTGGCAGGACCAGAGAGATAAGGAACTTTATCTATCCCAGGAGCTTTTATGTCTCACAGCTTTTGTACTAATTTGTATATCACACAAATATGTATCACTGGATACTGTAGTTTCATCTATTTTTTAAAAAAATTTATTCCAACCTATTCTATTCCTTTATCTTTCCTTTCATTTTTTTTTCTTTCATCAGCCATTTTTGCAGTTCTCAAATTTTGCCTCTTGCTATGAACCCTCATATCAGTCTGACATGTTCCTCTGCCCACCTTAGGGCCCTCCAGCGAGTAATTAGTGCCTTAGATGATGTTAAACCTGAGATTTAATGGTTTAATGTTTAAGACGAAAGTCACTGTTTGGCTCACTTTAGGAAGCACAAATATAATCATTCTTGCTTCTCTGTGAACTTGGTCAATGTGTTAGTGCTTCAGAGGGTGATGGTGATCACACTGCCTACACCCTCTGCACAGCCACACCCCGTTCAGGGGGTGGGGCTGCAGTAGTCACCTATACATTGGAGGGTTTCTTGTTTGATTAAAGAAGGTAGACTGGGGGGGGGGGGGGTAATGGTGCTAAGAAATTTACCTTTCAAAGGGGAAGGGGGCCAGCAGGTCAAATGAGGTTAAGAATCTCTGTTAGACGATAGCATTTTTCATAAGTGGTCACTGGTTATAGCAAAATTTAGAGTAGCAAAGGTATTTTCTACTTCTCATTTTAAAAAAAATTTAATTGAGAAAGCTTCTGTTGGGAGAATATTCCCTACGTTTATTCTTGCTTACCATGCAGTTCTTGAGAGAATACAGAAAAAAGTAATGCTTACTTTATTTACCAGGTTTAGGTTTTTGTTTTTGTACAAAACAAAATTTTATTTCCCCCCTTTTTATTGAAGTGCTATAAATTACATAATTAAAAAGTTTTTCGTGCTTGGGTTTCAGTCATACTGTTCCAACACCCATCACTTCACCTGTGTACATTTCCCACCAGTAAGTCCCCAGTTTCCCTCCTGTCACCCCCCCCCCCACACACACACACACATCTTGCCTCTATGGCAGGCATTTGTCTCTCTCTCCTCCCTTCTTCTTTCTCTCTCCATCCCTCCCCCCTATATATGCCCCTCTCCCTCTCTCTCTGAGTCTCTCTCTCCCTCTCTCTCTGGGCCTCTCTCTCCCTCTCCCTCTCTCTGGGCCTCTCTCTCCCTCTCCCTCTCTCTGGGTCTCTCTCTCCCTCTCCCTCTCTCTGGGTCTCTCTCTCCCTCTCCCTCTCTCTCTCTGAGAATCTCTCTCTCCCTCTCCCTCTCTCTGGGCCTCTCTCACTCTCCCTCTCTCTCTGGGCCTCTCTTGCTCTCCCTCTCTCTCTGGGTCTCTCTCTCCCTCTCCCTCTCTCTCTGGGCCTCCCTCTCCCTCTCCCTCTCTCTCTGGGTCTCTCTCTCTCTCTCCCTCTCTGGGCTTCTCTCTCCCTCTACCTCTCTCTGAGAATCTCTCTCCCTCTCTCTGGGCCTCTCTCTCCCTCTCCCTGTCTCTGGGCCTCTCTCTCCCTCTCCCTCTCTCTCTGGGTCTCTCTCTCCCTCTCCCTCTCTCTCTCTGAGAATCTCTCTCTCCCTCTCCCTCTCTCTGGGCCTCTCTCGCTCTCCCTCTCTCTCTGGGTCTCTCTCTCCCTCTCCTTCTCCCTCTCTCTGGGCCTCTCTCTCCCTCTCTCTGGGCCTCTCTCTCCCTCTCCCTCTCTCTGGGCCTCTCTCTCCCTCTCCCTCTCTCTGGGCCTCTCTCTCCCTCTCCCTCTCTCTCTGGGTCTCTCTCTCCCTCTCCCTCTCTCTCTGGGCCTCTCTCTCCCTCTCCCTCTCTCTCTGAGTCTCTCTCTCCCTCTCCCTCTCTCTGGGCCTATCTCCCACTCTCCCTCTCTCTGGGCCTCTCTCTCCCTCTCCCTCTCTCTCTGGGCCTCTCTCTCCCTCTCCCTCTCTCTCTGCGTCTCTCTCTCCTTCTCCCTCTCTCTGGGTCTCTCTCTCCCTCTCCCTCTCTCTCTGGGCCTCTCTCTCCCTCTCCCTCTCTCTCTGGGCCTCTCTCTCCCTCTCTCTCTCTCTGGGCCTCTCTCTCCCTCTCCCTCTCTCTCTCCCCCTCCCCTCCCCCACCATTGTGGCATTGTGGTTTGCAATACAGGTGCTGAAAGGTCATCACATATATCACTTTACCTCATTTCAGCCTCAATTCTTGTCTAGGGGGTTAGTTTCCAACTGTCACTGTCGCAGTAATCCCTTCTCTGTCCTTACTCGCCCCCTGCCCCCAGCCGCCACAGTTGTCCTGGTCTTCATTTCTTTGGATATTAGTCTCATAATCATAATATGTTTTCTTACATCATTCTATGTCTGTCCCTCTCCATCTGACTCATTTCTCTCAGCACGATAGTCTCCATGTCCATCCACGTAGGAGCAAATTTCATGACCTCATTTTTCCTGGTAGCTGCATAGTGTTCAGTTTGTGTATAGGTATACCATAGTTTCTTTATCCAGTCATCTGTTCTCAGGCATGTATTGTTATTGGTGGATTGTCCTCGCTGTGAAGGATCCAGGCCAGGTGATTTTGGGTGTTCTCAAGGACTTTGGATTTGCTGTGTAGTTCCCATGGAAGAAGTCTGAGACAGTCTGGAAGATTGCTTCCCTACTCCACCACCTCCTGAGAATCTCTCTAGTGATTTAAACATTATTTAAAAAAAAATGCATGACATCACTGAAATCTGAGCAAGGATATTTGATATAGAAAGTTTGATCATTGTATTTGTCTGTTTTTACAAATAGGGCTTTCTTGTGTGGGTATCAGAAGTCTTCTTTAAGACTACATATGGGGTTGATGAGATCGCACATGGGCTAGTACCTGGCTGGTTCTGTGCCCAGTACCACAAGGCGTCGATACGCACCCATGCAGGGAGTGGCTGGGTGTCACCCCAGAGACCCCGGAACACTGGGGTGGCACCCCAGGGCCGAGCAGCTCTGCATCCTATCGCCCAGCATTGAATCACCAGCCAGGTTGTCTGAATATGACCATGGTGATCCCTGGGCCCCCTGAGTATCATTTGAGATCCCCCCAAAGTTAACATTTTTGTTGTACTGTTGGCACAAAGTACTTGATTGTCCTTTGATTTGTCTTCTGTTTTTAGACTTGAGGTGTGAGGAATTTTTGCATAAACCTTTTTTAAGGGATCAGCTGAGGTTTTTTTGGGTTTTGTTTGTTTGTTCTTGCTTTTTGGGTTACACCCAATGATGCTCAGGGTTACTCCTGGCTCTGCACTACACAGGAATTACTCCTGGGAGACCCTAGGGGATGCCAGGGATTGAACCCGGCTTGGCTGCATGCAAGGCAAACACCCTATCTGCTGTACTACCACTCTGGCTCCCAGCTGAGTTGTTTTTTTTGTTTGTTTGTTTTTTGCTGCCTTTTAAAATTGTACAATAGGTCATTTGTGAAACTTACACTATTTTGAATAACGTACTAGAGACTTGAGAATCTTTTCTACTGGAAGATCTCCTTTTGAAGGCCTTGAAATGGCTTCCATATATGCAGTCAGGTATTTGAAAATTCCAGGAGAGTGTTGTTTTAGTTGCACTTTTAGTCTTCTTTTTGAGGACATTTTGTTTCTGTGTGATTGGCAGTCCTCACTGAAGACTTTCCAGACCAAAAGTGTTGAAGATTGCTGAAGATTATACTAGCTTCACTGTCAGAGCTGTTTGAAGAAGACTTTGACAAACCTCAGATCTAGCCCTCTCTTTTATGACCACAATTTGAAAGAAAACTTTAGGTGCCTAGAAGCAAAGCAATCTAAAATTTTTTTAAGTAAATATTTTTTAAACTCTCAGGTAAAAGCCTTTTTCCCCATTTTCTTAAAGATTTTATCTTTTTTTTTTTTAATTTTTTATTGAGTCACCATGTGGAAAGTTACAAAGTTTTCAGGTTTAAATCTCAGTTATACAATGCTCGAATACCCATCCCTTCACCAGTGCTCATATTCCACCACCAAGAATCCCAGTATAGCTCTACCCCACCCCCTCACACCCCAAAGATTTTATCTTGAGTATCCTTGGGCTTATGTACAAAAATAAAGACAAAATACCAGTTAAAATGAACAAAACTACCTAAACCACATGTGCCTGCTCCATCACTCTGATCAAGATGAAGCTAGCGCTGCTCTTTAGGTGAAAGATTTTTAACTTTAAAAAGTTTTTTGCTTGTTTTATTTTGGAGCCATACCCTGTGGTGCTCAGGGCTTCCTCCTGTCTCCCTGCTCGGGAATCACCACTCTCAGTGCTGGGACTCCAGCCGGGGTCAGCCGTAAGCAAGGCCAGTGCCTAGACAACCCTTGCACCATTCTCTTTGGCTCCAAAGAAAAAGTCTGAAAATTATTTCCTAATCTCAGTAGTTCACATTAAAATTCTTTCCAGGTGACCCTAAACCAAGGTTTCTCCTCGGCAGCGATGGCCCTGGGCATTGTTGGCTGGAAGGGTCCAAGGGCAGGAGTGGCCATGCAGGGTGGTGCGCCAGGTGCCTTGGGTCGTATCTTGGGTAGTGATTTTGTTCCCTTTCCAGGGGTTGCTCTGTAATTTTTTTTAATGAGATAATGATGGTAGGTCGTATAAGTTTGGGGACCTTTGACATATGCCAACATATTGAACTCTTTGTGTATATGTATTTTAATATTACAATATTGACATACAGATTGAATATTTTTTTTTCTTTTTGGGTCACACCCAGCGATGCACAGGGGTTACTCCTGGCTCTGCACTCAGGAATTACTCCTGGCAGTGCTTGGGGGACCATATGGGATGATGCCGGGGATCGAACCCGGGTCGGCCGCATGCAAGGCAAATGCCCTACCCGCTGTGCTATCGCTCTGGCCCCACAAATTGAATATTTTTCTAGGAAATTTAAAGTAAAATTAGCACCACTTCTAGCAATATTTTTTGGGAGAGGAGGTTTGGGGCACTCCTGGAGACTCTTGGCTCTGCACGCAGAAATTTCTTCTGGACATGGTCAGTGGACCGTATGGGATACCAGGGATAAAACCTCGATTAGGTGCATGCAGGGTGAGTGCCCTACCTAGTAAACTGTCTCCAGCTCTGCCAGCAGTTTTTAAGTATACATGAACAAATGCTGCTTTTGTTGCAGAGGTGGATCACAGCCCGTGGTGCTCAGGTACCCTGTTGATGCTCAAGGATCACTCCCGGGATGCCAAGGATCAAGCCCTGCTTCCTACATGCAAAACACATGTTTAGTCCTTTTAAGCTATCTCTCTGACCCGTGCTGGTTCTTGTTTTGTTTGGTTTTGGGGCCACACCCAGAAGTTCTCAGAGCTTACCTGTGCTCAGGAGTCACTTCTGGCAAGGCTCAGGGAGCTGTATGGGGGTGTAGGAGATCAAATCCCACTGTCACGCGCAGTGCAAGCACCCTGTGCACCGCACTCTCTGTCCCCACATTGCTTCCTAACAGCACACCACGTAATAAACATTGATTATCTCTAATCATCTCCTAGATGGTGTTCAGGAAGTAGCTTACGTTCACTCAAACCAGAATGTGATCGGATCAAGCAAAGCTGAAAATCACATGAGCCATTTGGCTGTGCGTGATGTATTTGAATTGAAGCAATTTTCTCAGCTTCCTGCTAATATAGCTATTTGTACTTCTAAGGTAAGAAAATATGAGGTAATATCTTTCATTTTCAGTTCATTTCACAGAGTTGCTTTAAAAGTCTTCTAGGTTCTTCATTTTAAAATGCTAATAAAACTGTGACACCATTTGGTGCAGTGTAGTTACTGAAGATGTTTTGTATTACAAGATTGATCTCTATCTGAATGCCTAATAATGTTGAATTACTTAACAGTTTCCTTTAAAAGTTTGCAAGAAATGAGGAATCTGAGAAGTTTGTACTATTAAATAAGAACTAAAACCAATGCTATGCATCTTGTAAAAGCAAAGTGTATGACCTTGGAGATTCCCTCATATTTATTTATTTTTATTTCTTTAATGAATCACCGTGAGGTGCAGTTGCAGATGTACAAACTTCTGTGGTTACATTCCAGTCATACAGTGATCGAGTACCTATCCCTCCACCAGTGCCTGTTCCCCACCACTAATGTTCCCTGTATCCCTCCTGACACACCTCCCACCCGCCCGTTCCCCTCGGTGGCAGGCACATTCTCTTTTACTCTGTCTCCTATCAGGTGTCATGGTTTGCAGTACGGGTACTAAGTGGCCATCATATTCGGTCCACAATTATGTGTACATTCAGCACACATCTCCCATCCTGAGCAAGCCCTCCAAGTCTTACTTACTTGGTGGTCCGTTCTCCATCTGAGTTGCTTCTTCCCCCAGCAAGTGAAGCCGCATTCCAAGCCGTGGAGCAGTCAACCTGGTCCTTATCCCTACTATCCTTGAGTGTTAGTCTCCCATTATGTTACTTTATATTCCACAAATGAGTGCAGTCATTCTATGTCTGTCCCTCTCTCTCTCTCTGACTCATTTTAATTAGCATGATACTCTCCTTGTCAATCCACTTATATGCAAATTTCATGACTTCTTCTTTTTTAACAGCTGCATAGTATTACATTGTATACCAAAGTTTCTTCAACAGTTGTCTGTTCTCAGGCACTGGGGTTTTTCCCAGATTCTGGCTATAGTGAATAGTGCTACAATAAACATACAAGTGCAGATATCATTTCTACTGTACTTTTTTGCCTCTCTTGGATATATTCCCCGGAGTGGTATTGCTGGGGCAAATGGGAGCTCAATTTCTAATTTTTTGAGAATCGTCCATATTGTTTTCCAGAAGGGCTGAATCAGTCGGCATTCCCACCAGCAATGGAGGAGAGTCCCTTTCTTCCCACATCCTCGCCAACACCGGTTGCTTTTGTTCTTTTGGATATGGGCCAAGTCATTGCTGTGTGAGATAATAAATCATTGTTGTTTTGATCTGCATTTCCCTGATGATTAGTGATGAAGAGCATTTTTTCAAGTGCCTTTTGGACATTCGGATTTCTCCTTTGAGAAAGTTTCTGTTTGCCGCCCTATTTTCTGATGGGGTTGGATGTTTTCTTCTAGAGTTCAACCAGTGCCGTGTATACCCTTTATATCAACCCCTTATCAGATGAGTATTGGGTGAATATCCTTTCCCATTCTGTAGATTGTCTTTGTTTTCTGGTCACTGTCTCTTTTGAGGATCAGAAGCTTCTAATTTTAAGATAGTCCCATTTGTTTATCTATGTTTCCACTTGCTTGGTCAGTGGCACATCATCTTTGAAGATACCTTTAGCTTCAATGTCGTGGAGAGTTTTTTCAAACCTTTTCTTCAATGTACCTGATGGACTCTGGTCTGATGTTGAGGTCTTTAATCAATTTTGATCTGACTTATGTACATGGTGTTAGGTAAAGGTCTGCGCCCATTTTTTTTTTTTTTTGCATGTAGCTGTCCAGTTTTGCCAGCACCATTTGTGAAAGAGGCTTTCCTCGTTCTACTTCACATTTCTTGCTCCCTTGTCAAAGATTAGATGATCATGTATTTGAGGGTGTGTGTCAGGATATTCAACCCTGTTCCATTGGGTCTGCAGCTCTGTCTTTGTTCCAATACCATTCTGTCTTAATTATTACAGCTTTGTAGTAGAGCTTGAGGTTGGGGAAGGTGATGCCCCCATCTTTTGATTCCCAATAATTGCTTTGGGTATTCATGGGCACTCATTGTCCCTTATGAATTTCATGAGTGTTTGAGCAATTTCTTTGAAGAGTGTCGTGGGTATCCTTATCAGGATCACATTGAATCTGTATAATGTTTTGGGGAGTATTGCCCTTTTGACAATGTTAATTCTCCCACTCCATGAACACGGGATGTGTTTCCATTTCCTTGTATTCTTTTTTTATTTCTTGAAGTAGTGTTTTGTAGTTTTCTTTGTACAGGCCTTTACCTCCTTGGTTAAACTGATATTGAGGTATTTGATTTTCTGAGGAATGA
The DNA here is from genome assembly GCF_027595985.1 of Sorex araneus. NCBI lineage: Eukaryota > Metazoa > Chordata > Mammalia > Eulipotyphla > Soricidae > Sorex > Sorex araneus. Next base: position 47,688,941 of record NC_073303.1, on the reverse strand, counting down.
TTGTGAACGGGATTGCTTTTTTCATATCTCTTTCTTCTCTCTCATTATTTGCATATAGGAAAGCCATGGACTTTTGGGTATTGATTTTATAGCCTGCAACTTTACTATACAAGCCTGTTGTTTCTAGGAGCTTCTTGGTGAGGTTTTAGGGTTCTCTAGATATAGTATCACATCGTCTGCATATAGTGAAAGCTTGATTTCTTCCTTTCCTATCTGGATACCCTTAATATCTTTTTCTTGCCTAATTACTATTGCAAGTACTTCCAGTACTATATTGAATTGAAGTGGTGAGAGTGGGCATCCTTGTCTTGTCCCTGATCTTAGAGGGAAGGCTCTTAGTTTCTCCCCATTGAGGATAATGTTTGCCATAGGCTTGTGACAGATGCCTTTGACTATATTGAGAAAAGTTCCTTCAGTACCCATTTTGGTGAGAGTTTTCATTATAAACGGGTGCTGGATCTTGTCAAATGCTTCTCTGTATCTATTGATGTGTTCATATGGTTTTCATCTTTTCTTTTATTGATATGGTGGATTATGTTGATTGACTTGCGAATCTTTTTTTTGTTTGTTTGCTTTTTGGGTCACACCCGGTGATGCACAGGGATTACTCCTGGCTGTGCACTCAGGAACCACCCCTGGTGGTGCTCAGGGGACCATATGGGATGCTGGGATTCGAACCCGGGTTGGCCGCTTGCAAGGCGAATGCCCTACCCGCTGTGCTATCGCTCCGGCCCCTGACTTGAGAATCTTAAACCATCGTTGCATCCCCAGGATGAATCCCACTTGGTCGTGATGTATGATCTTTTTGATGAGTTGTTGGATTTTATTTGCTAATATTTTGTTGAGGGTCCTCACATTCGTGTTCATCAAGGGTATTGGCCTGCAATTTTCTTTTTTTTTTTTTGTGGTGTCTCTGTTTGCTTTCAGTATTAGTGTGACATGTGCCTCATAGAAACTGTTTGGGAGTGTTTCTGTTTCTTCAATTTCTTGGAAAACCCTGAAAATAACTGACAATTGGTCCTCTTTAAATGTTTGGAAGAATTCGCTAGTGAATCTATCTGGTCCTGGGCTTTTGTTTTGGTGAAGACTTTTGATTACAGTTTCAATTTTCTTGATAGTAATAGGTCTTTTTTTTAGGTATTCCAAATCTTTTTGGTTCAGCCTTGGGAGGCTATAGGAATCCAGGAATTTATCAATTTCTTTAGGTTCTCTTGTTTTGTGGCATACAGACTTTCAAAGTAATCTCTGATGATCTTTTGAATTTCTTTGGTTTCTGTTGTGATGTCCTCCTTTCCATTTCTGATTTGGTTTATTAGGGTTCTCTCTCTCTCTCTCTCTCTCTCTCTCTCTCTCTCTCTCTCTCTCTCTCTCTCTCTCTCTCTCTCTCCTTCGTGAGTCTTGCTAGTGGTTTATCAATCTTGTTTATCTTCTCAAAGAACCAGCTCTTGGTTTCATTGATCTTTTGGAGTGTTTTCTGGGTTTCCATGTCGTTTATTTCTGCTCTAAGTTTTATTATTTCTTTCCTTCTGCTTGGTTTGGGTTCCTTTTGTTGGTCCTTTTCTATATCTTGAGCTGTGAAGTCAGGTTATTTATGTAGGCCCTTTCTTCCTTCCTGAGAAATGCTTGCAGGGCTATAAATTTTCCCCTTAACATGGCTTTTGCTGTGTCCCACAGGTTCTGGTAGCTCGTGTCTTCATTCTCATTTGTTTCCAGGTATCTTCAGTTCTTCCTTGATTTCCTCCTTAGCACACTCATTGTTCAACATTGAGTTTTTTAGTGGCCAGGTGTTGATTTGATTCTCCGGGTCTGTGTGTGATTAACTTCTGTCTTCAATGCATAGTGGTCTGAAATGATAGTTGATACAATTTGTATCTTCCTGATTCTATTGAAGTATGTTTTGTGACCCAGCATGTAGTCTATCTGGAAAATGTTCCATGTGCACTCAAAAAGAATGTGTACTCATTTTGCAGGGGTTGGAAGACCCTGTGTACATCTGTTAGTCATCTCTCTTCTATTTCTTCCTTCAAAGCCAGTACTTTTTTAAAAAAATTTTTATCAGAGAATCACTGTGATGTACAGTTACAAACGTAGGAACTTCTGTGTTTGCATTTCACTCATACAGTGATCGTTTACCCATCCCTCCACCAGTGCCCACTCAACTCCACCAATGATCCCAGTATCCCTCTCACCACCCCCACCCCATCCCCCACCACCCCACCCTGCCTCTGCAGCAGGGCATTCCCTTTTGTTCTCTCTCCTTTTGTATGTTGTAGTTTGCAATAGAGGTATTGAGTGGCCTTCATGTTCGGTCTGTAGTCTACTTTCAGCTTGCATCTTCCAACCCAAATGGGTCCTCCCAACATCCTCTACTTGGTTTTCCCTTCTCTATCTGAGCTGCCTTTTCCCACAGCATGTGAAGCCAGTTTACGGGCTGTGGGGCAGACCTCCTGGTCCTTATATCTACAACTCTTGGGTGTTAGTCTTCCACTCTGTTATTTTATATTCCACAGATGAGTGTGATCTTTCTATGTCTGTCCCTCTCTTTCTGACTCATTTCATGATACTTTCCATGTTGATCCACTTATATGCAAATTTCATGACTTCATCTTTTCTAACAGCTGCATAGTATACCATTGTGTAGATGTACCAAAGTTTCTTTAACCAGTCACCTGTTTTGGGGAAAGCCAATACTTCTTTGCTGAGTTTTAAACTTACTAGTCTGTCCAGAGGTGATAAGGCGGTGTTGAAGTCTCCAACTACTATTGTGTTGCTACCAAAGTCCTCTGGTCTGAAAAGATAGTTGATGCAATTTCTGTCTTCCTAATTCTATTGAACTAAATTTTGTGGATAGCATGTGGTCCATCTGGAAAATGTTCAAGTCCTCCTTGAAGTCTATTAGCAGTTGTTTTAAGTATTTAGCTGGTCCCTCATTCGATGTATATATGTTTAAGAGTGTGATTTCTTCCTTTTTAATAATCCCTTGATTATTTAAAAAAAAATGGCTTTTGCTGTCCCTTCTATTCTTTTTCAGCCTGAAATCTGTGTTGTCAGGTACTAGTATGGCTACCCCAGCTTTTTTGAGGGAGTTGTTTGCTTGCAGAATTGTTTTCCACCCTTTGAGAGTGTGTTTTTTCTGACTGTTCAGATGTGTTTCTTGTAGGCAGGAAATGTTGAGTTCAGTTTTTAATCTATTTTGCCACTCTATGCTTCTTAATTTGTTTATTTAGACATTGAGAGAGATTATTATCACATGGGGTTTTGTGCCATCTTTCTCTAGAGTTTTTATGTGCTTGTGGGGATTTTTCTTGTTGTACAGTAGTCTCTTCAGTCCTTCTTTTAAGCTTGGTTTTGAGTCTACGAAGTTCCTGAGCTGTTGTTTATTCATGAAATATTGTATCATTCCTTCGAGTTTGAGTGAAAGTTTAGCCAGATAAATTATTCTTGGTGAGGTGTTCATTTCATTGTTTTTTCACTATATCCCACCATTGTCTTCGGGCTTGGAGGATTTCCTCTGATAGGTCTGCTGTAAATCTAAGGGGTGCTCCTTTGTATGTGATTTCCTTCTTTGACCTTGCTGCTTGCAGTATTGTTTCTCTCTCTGTGGTGTACATCATTCTGACTATGATATGTTTTGGAGTCTTTTTATTAGGGTCTCTTTAGCTGGTACCCTTCGGCTCCTTTGATCTGGAGGCCTGCCTTCTCCAGCTCTGGGAATGTCTCGGCAATGATAACTTTAACTGTGACTTTTTCGTTGGGGTTGCCTCCCTGTCCTTCTGGTCCTTCAGTGATTCTTATGTTGTTCCTCTTGTATGATTCTTATGTTGTTCCCCTAGGACTCTGACTTGGTTAGAGCTGTTTTGAGGTCTTTTTCCCATTGTATGTTGTTGCCTGTATGCTTTCAGCAACTCATCTTCAAACTCACTGATTCTGCCTTCGACTGTAGCCATTCTACTGTTGAGGGCACTCACTGAATTTTTATTTCATCTACCAAATCCTTTATTAGTGACACTTCTGTTTGTAGCTTCCTTATTTCTGCTCTCATTTCTTCCTGTATTTTCTTGGCTGTGTGGTTCCCCTGTTTCTTTCATGTCCTCCTTTAATTGACTGGATGTCTGTTCCACCATTTCTTTGAGTTTATTGATTATCCTCAGCACTTCATCTCTAAGTTCTTTATTGGAGAGATCGTGTTTGTGGGTCATCCCTGTTGAGGCTTTCCTTCATCCACTCCTCATGGTGGGCATTTGCACTGTCTCTGCATGCTGTTGTGTGAGTGTGGAGGTGCTGCTCTTCAGTCACTGTCAGTGTACCCCTCTCGTTGTGAGAAAAGATTCTGGATGAGCTCGGTCACCATTTTCCCCTTCTAGAACACCACCTTCCTCTTGGTGCTCCTCTGTGACTCAGGTGACGCCTCTGCTGAAGCTCCAGAAGGTGTGTCCTTTTATATTAGGCTTGCTCAGCTTCTTTGTTCACCATTATTTTGGTGAGATTGGAATAGGCTAGTGGACTATTGGCCTAGTGTGATTGGGATAAACAGGATGTTCTCAGAATTAGGTAATGGAGATTGAGGTGTGAGCCCAGAGAGCTGGGAATGGGGAAAATAACTGCGGCCGCACGGTACTTGTGAGAATGGTGGCTGCATCAGTGCTGAGCAGAATTAAAGTCCCATTTCTGATGCAGTCCTAATGCTTGCCGGGATCCCTCTGGCCCAGCTACTCTCGGTAGCTTGCCAGTCTCTCCGAGAGGAACGGAGGAATCGAACCCGGGTTGGCTGCATGCAAGGCAAAATGCCCTACCCACTGTGCTGTTGCTCCAGCCCAAGACATTAGAATAAATGTAATAAAACTGAAATGCTATGCTTTGGGTACTTTTCAGTGTAATCAAAGATTCAGTTCCAAAATACAACTCATAAAAGCATGGTTTCAAGACACAGTTTTGCTGCTATCTTAGAGGTAGGGGTTGAGGAGGTTGTACCTTGCAGGGCTCAGGAAACTGCGTGGTGCCAGAAATCCAACCTGGATCTCCCACATGTGTGTGTTCCCGCCCTTTGGCTCGTCACCACAGCCCTCTTCTTGATAATTTTATTTGATCTAGAGACACATATACTCTCAGCTAGCACTCTAGAAAGCATCTCAGCATCACTATCTTGTCCTTGTCACCAGAGGAGCAGACAAAAGTATATTGACTAGACTGCAAAGCATATCAGTCTTTGAGACAGCAGTTTTTATTAGTTTTCCAAACTACCCCGTGCCCTTCTACAGCCATGCTCTTTCCCAAACAATTTCAGTATGAAAACATTGAGTCACTTTGTAAGCCCCTGTAGTGGATCTAATAAAAGAATTTACTAATACTGTCTGTTAATACATTAAAAACCTTCTCAGAAAAAATTTACAGTCATACAATTCTATACAAAACAAACCTGAGAAGCAGCCCCTTGATACAGAAACAATAAAATATTCATTTGTAATATTTCTAAGGAATGTTACAAAAATGAAAATTCTTGCAGTGTCCTTTGCCTTTACTTGGCAGTGGCTGGGGTTCGGGTGTCCATTAGCCGCCTCTCAGCTGCACTGTGCTTTTGACGCCTTTTAGCCTCAGCTTTCCTGATATGGACAGGACAGTGTCATCAGAAACCTTTTTTCTTCACAATGATTATTTCAAAGTGAGGCCATTTCTTCCAATTTCAGGAAACACATTGCAATATCGACTAGTAGTTTCTGATATCTTTCCCCATCACAAAGAAACCAGCTCAGTTCTTAGTATAAAAAAATTGGCTGTTGGATGATTAAATTGTAGTGGGGGTCAAATATTCAGGGAAATTTTAACTCTGCTCCAAAGAAGTCCAGTCTCACATCACTAACACTATCAGGCAAAAAACACTTTCATCTGAGTGACTACCTTAAACCAGGCCTCGATACACAGGTTTCAGCATTCAGATTCAGTCTTTCAGGTTAATATAGATTGATTAAATAATAGAGCTGTGCTGTAGCTTTGTGTGTGTGTGTGTGTGTGTGTGTGTGTGTGTGTGTGTGTGTCTGTGCATATGTGTGTTGGCGTTGTCCCAAGTTGTGTTCTTGGGCATGAAGCCCCTTTTCAGTGTTTCTTTTGCCAACAGGCCATGTGGTTGAATGTTCACGCCCCAGGAGGTAGTACTTCTTGGGCTGCGTGATACTAGCTGCCCCAGAACACACCAGTGCTCAGGAACCCCAGGGGCCATCTCCTTGATGCTCACCTCCACACCCTCAAATCGTGCTCACTCAGTGGCCCCCGAGCTTTATGTTCTTCAAAGGTCTAATATATTACCATTATACAGAAATCTCTGGGAAACAGTATTATAAATTTAGCTTAAATTTTAAAAAAAGAAACACCTAACATAAACTTACATATTTTGTTTGTTTGGGTTTTATTTATTTATTTTGGTTTTTTGGGTCATACTTGGTAATGCTCAGGGTTACTCCTGGCTCTGTAGTAAGAAATTACTCAAGGCAGTGCTCGGGGGAGCATATGGGATGCTAGGAATCGAACCTGGGTTGGCCACGTGGAAGGCAAATGCCCTACCTGCTGTACTCCGACCCCTAAAACTGCCGTACTTTTATAGAAAAGTACAACCTGAGACATACCTCATTCTTTTCTTTTTTTGAATTATATTAACAATTTTTTTATTAGTGAATCATCATGAGGTACAGTTACAGATTTACATACTTTCGTGCTTGTGTTCCGTTCATACAATGCTCGAGAACCCATCCCTCCACCAGTGCCCATTCTCCACCACTGATGATCCCAGTATCCCATCCCCCCCCACCTCTGTGACAGGGCATTCCCTTCTGTTCTCTCTTTTTGGGTGAGACATACCTCATTCTTAATTCCTACTAATTTAATTGGAAAATAACTAAGTAAAAGAATGTGTATGACGGATCTTGTCAACTGTGTACCAAAGTATGTGCTTCCAGGGGCAGAGGAATAATAAAGATCACATCTGACCTACTTCTAGTAAGATGATTGAGTCAGATTCTAACCCTACCACATTCCTCCTGGGAGACCATCAGAAAATAATGTACTTTTTGTACTTTCTCTTGCCTAAGTTACCAAATGTTTAAAATGCAATATTTTTGTTGTTGTTATCTTAAAAAGGTGTTGTGAGGCTGCATGTTTGTAAAATGCTCTGAGCAGTGTGTGGCACAAAGTAAGTGCTCAATGAAAGGGTGTTATTCCTGCCACCTGACAATACTGACGTCATGTCTCTCACTCCCCTAGAAAACAGGGATCCAGAAGACAAAATAATCCATAAATATTTGTTTGCAAGCATATTTAATTGTAACCAAAGGAGTGGTTTTAGCAGGTCTGTCCTTTATACACCCAAAGATGGAGTACCGCGGGGAAAGCCGTCTCCTTGCACACAGCCTGCCTGTGCCTCCTGAGCCCTACCAGGAGTGACTCCGGAGCACAGAGTGAAGAGGAAGCCCTAAGCAGTGTTGGCTGTGGTCCCGCCCACCGCCCCCGCCCCCAGGAAGAAGTGTGTGGTGGGGAAGAGCACAGGGGTTAGGGACACATGTAAAGCCTCAGCCTGTGTCTGACCTCTGGGATTGCTGGACTCTCCACCCCACATCTCTGGGGCTGTTCCTGGGGACCCCCAGTTGTTGTCTGCACCATTGGATATGACCCTAGTTATCTCAGCACCTGCCTCTGTGGGCCGAGTGGTGCCAGAGTGTCCTCAGACTCAAGCCAAGCCCCCGCCTGCCCTACGCCCACAGAAAAAAGGATTTGTGGCACTTTTCAGAATTTTATGTTTTACTTTTTTTTCTAATGAAAATAGAAAGCAATTTAGTACTTCCCTGAATTATAGTAATTTACTTTTTAAGGTATTTTTTATTAGGTTTAAAGTTACTATTTAAAGCTGATAGATTTATTTTCTGTTTAGGTTTACCAATTAAAGTGACTGATACTAATTTCTATTATCTCCTTAGTTGCTGAAAGACATTCAGACAAGGGAGACATCACTCTACCTCCAGACTAATCCTTTTGGGTTGTCTCTAATATTTTTAATTCTCCCATTAGTTTTCTTCTGAAAACTACCTCAGTAAAAATAATAATTTGCAAATTTCTGGGGACTTTAACATTTTGCCTACATGAGATATTGATGACATTTCAAAGCTCTCTTAGAATTTTAATGAAAATTTTGTTTATAACCATTGATTTTATCCTGTCAGGTCAATATTACTCCACTTAGCACCTTTGATGAATGACTCACTGGGAGAGGCATTGCCCTGTGGTGAGATATTCCTGTCACTCGCTGAGAGGCTGATTGCTTGAAGCATGGTGCTGAGTGACGTAGTGATTTGCAGTTCTGAAAAAAGAAATTTTTTAATGATTGTAGAAAAAGAGTAAGCGAAGTTGAAGGGAAATGAAATGAGATGAAGACAAAAGGGATTCAGCCATACTCGTAGAAAATATCTGCAATGTAGTTGCTTACTGAACTCCCCAAAAATCCTGGACCTCCCACCTCAAGTACAGTAGCTCTCATCTGGAGCTCATGTCCAGGATCTTCCTGACTACTAGGAACTCTTCTCAGTGCTTTGTGTCTATCACCAAAGTTTCATTAGAGATCTCTGCTTGTCTTTGAAAAGATTGTGTGTGTCCTCACATGCTCACGAGCGTGTGTGCATAGTGTGTTCTCTGTGTGCATGTGTGTGGTCTGTTCTTGTTGCGTGTGTGTGTGTGTGTGGTCTGTGTGTGCACATGTGTGTGGTCTGTGCATGTGTGTGGTCTGTGTGTTTGTGTGTGTGGTATGTGTGTCTGCAGCTAGATCCAGATATGTTGCCTCACTTCTGAAGAAAATAGAACAATTACCGTCAAGTTTTATGTGAAAACTGTGACCACAGTGTGCAAGTATTTTCCTTACCAAGGAATATCAGGCTTATGTCTGAGAGCTTTGTACAAGGTTGCAAAGGAATACCCTGTAAATGGCAAATTCTACAAAAGAGGGGTAGCATGCATCTCAGTTGCAGATGAAACCCTGCAGTCCTTTAGAAGTGTGGAGTCCTTTGGATATAATTATTAATTATTTAAATGACAAAAGCTAGAAATGTGCATTTCAGAGCAATTATTTATTAAGAAGGACTTAAAATATTTCTTTTTGATTTTTCATAGCATATATTTTTATAGATTAACTTCCAGTTATAGAAATATACCTGTGTATTTAGTAATACAAACTATCAAATTTAGAACCATTTCTTATGACAGCTTATTTTAAAAATATGAGATGTGTGATAAGTGAGAAAAACTTTCATGATTTGTGTTTTGAAAGTTCAGACCAAAAAGAATTGTTTAAAGGATCTGAAGGAATTGAATGTATCTTTTATTGTCAGTTTATTCTTTTAATATATTGGAAATATGTCACTTAACTTAGCTATATCTGTTTGTGATGCATGTGGTGCCACAGTTTTTCAACTGCATGTTTTCAACTTAAGTTTACTTAAAGTTTTCTGAAAAATGCACAAAGACAGCATTCAGTTAAGGATTAATCACTATGGCAACTGAGACTTGGGACTGGAAGGGGAGGATGTATTCTCTTCTCAGTTTCCTGCCAGCTGTCAGAGTCAGCCATGGCTGCCTGAGTCTAAGCCAAAATATAGACTGTGACCAGCTCTAAGAAACTATATCTGTATTTTTATAAATTGGTACAAGTATCAGACTATAAAAGAAGACTTAATCCCCTGAATTGGATGACAGACACTTGGCACTCTTGCCAGTGTTTGACAGAGAAATAACGGACCACTTTGCAGTAAAACCTGGATTAATAGTAAACCCTTCTTTATGTTATTGCAGTCTGGTGTAAATGAGAGCACCAAGCATGCTGTCAGCCTGAGGCAGGGTGGCACAGGAGAGAGTTCCTTTCAGAGAACTAGTGCAGATTTAAGTACTGTCCAGAATACTGTAAATACAAAATGCTGTGTTAGGGAGGACTTCTTTCTCTTTGTATTGGATTGGCATTTTGTTGATGACTCAAAGAAAGGATCTCTCTGAGTTCTAGTGGATTTGATCGCAGCATGTCTGTAGGGCTTCTGGGCCAGCAGGGAGGGTGGACAGGCCACAGCCAGCAGGCCTGGGGAGACAGGCAGGCTCCCTTTACCTGCTCCAGGGTAGGGGTGACACGACGGTTCACAAATGACTGGCCTATCAAGCAGTCCAGTGAGGAAGGTTTATGGTTTCAGCATGTAATGGGATTAATTTACTAGGTGGGATTTTTTTCATAGTCCTTTCATTTATTTTCTATAGCTGGATGTTAATTTTACAGTCTCTAAAACAGAAAGTTATTCTTTAAAGTAATTTTAGTATTTGATAATTTGTTTTCCATTGTTGAGAAGGAAGAGATATGAGGTTGAGCAGACGCACTAGCGGCCTCACGGTTTTGCATTTCTGTATTTTAGTAACTAAGTCCAGAGAAATATCTTCCAGAAATTGCATCATTGCAAGCTTGTACTTTATACAAGCTACTTTATATTCCACATATGAGTGCGATCTTTCTATGTCTGTCTCTTTCTTTCTGACTCAGTTCACTCAATATGATACTTTCCATGTTGATTCACTTATATGCAAAGGTCATGACTTCATCTTTTCTAACAACTGCATAGTATTCCATTGTGTAGATGTACCAAAGTTTCTTTAACCAGTCATCTGTTTTTGGGCACTCTGGTTTTTTCCAGATTGTGGCTATTGTAAAGAGTGCTGCAATGAACATGGAAATGCAGATGTCATTTCTACTATACTTTTTTATCTCTCTGGGATATATTCCCAGGAGTGGTATTGCTGGGTCAAATGGAAGCTCAATTTCTAATTTTTTGAGAATCGTCCATATTGTTTTTCAAAAGGGCTGAACCCGTTGGCATTCCCACCAGCAGTGAAGGAGAGTCCCTTTCTCCCCACATCCATTCCAACAGCGGTTGCTTTTGTTTTTTTTGGATGTGGGCCAGTCTCTGTGGTGTGAGATGATATCTCATTGTTATTTTGATCTGCATCTCCCTGATGATTAGTGACGTTGAACATTTTCTCATGTCCCTCTCAGCCATTCGCATTTCTTCTTTGGGAAAGTTTCTGTTCATTTCATCACCCCTCATTCTCAGCAATGGAAAACAAATTATCAAATGCATCCTTTTCAGCAGGTCCGACTTTAGGGGGGAGAAACTCCAAACAATAATAGTGAGTTTTTTGTTGAAGTATTGAATGTAATCAAAATAAAGTGAAAGTAAAGTGAAATTTATCAGTTACACAGGTGGGGTGGGGGGCTGGGGAGGTATACTGTGATTCTTGGTGGTGGAATATGTGCACTGGTGAAGGCATGGGTGTTCGAGCATTGTATAACTGAGACTTAAACCTGAAAGCCTTGTAACTTTCCACATGGTGATTCAATAAAAGAATACATTTTTTAAAAAAGTGATTTTAGTAGAAGATTTTTGCATGTATGCTTATGTATAAAATTATTGGCATAAAAACTTGTTTTTCTCTCCTTAGAATTAGGATTGATTCAGAAAGATGATATGTCATTTGTAAAGAATAACTTTGCCTAATCAGGAAAAGGATGTGTTAATTCTCAGCTTATATGCTTATATATTCGTATGTATATATACATACATACGTTTTCTTCTATCTGGAGGCTAAGAGCAGCTGTGTTTTTACTCATAGTAATGTTACCTACATTAATGGAAGTATATGCAGTTTCTTGTAATAAAGGGAAAATTAATCCAAGTAAATACTCATTTTTATTGTAATTATCATTATTGAATACCATAGAAGCTATCAGGTTCACTCCTTTAATGTCATACAAGTACATATTCGTCATGAGAAATATTGTCAACAGTTGTATTTGAAAGGAAATAAATTAGAACTCTCATTAACTGTGGGTGGTTGAGTATGAATTAATGCAACCACTGGGAAAACACAGTGGAGTTTTCTAAGATTTATAGGTGGAGCTACAATATAATCCAGCAATCTGCTTTTTGGTATCTAACAGAATATACAAAAACTTTAGCACAGAACGTTAACTCTACCCCAGTGTTTATTATAGCATAAGTTACTTAGCGAAGTACTTGTCTGCCTGGATAAAGAAGATAAAGTGCATTTAGACATCGCATTGCTAATTAGCTATTTAAAAAGATGAAATCTTGCCACTCCTAACAACATGGAGCTTGAAAGTAAAATAAGTTAGAAGTGTTTCATGAAGTATTTCAGAAGTATTTCTATCATTCATATTTGCTATATAAGGATATAGAAAACACTGATGAACAGACCTAGTAAAAAGACAAACCAGTGGCTGTTGGCATAAAAAACTGTTTTCTCTCCTTAGAATTAGGATTGATTCAGAAAGATGATATATCATTTGTGAAGAATTACTTTTACCTAATCAGAAAAAGGATGTGTTAATTCTCAGCTTATATACTTATATATTCATATGTATATATACATGTATGTGTGTGTATATATATATATATGAAAAACTAAAGAAAAGGTTAGAAGAGAGACAAGAGAGGAGGTGAGAAAAAAATACAAAAAAATAGGAAGGCATTATAAACTAATGGGAAAATGGACTAGCTGACTAAAACAGTAGTTGCTTATTAGGAAATAGTTTGATTCTATCTCTTCGAACCGGCAGTTGTTCTGATTGCATAGGCCATAGAAGGGCTTCTTTGAGTAGTTTCTCAGAACCAGTTGGAAGATTCTAAATAATTTTTTCACATAATGCCTTTTAAATAGCTATGTAAAAGATGAAATATAAGGCCTCATCAAGCTCTCATTGACTCCAGCAATTGACATAAAGAATGTTCAGCACTCAGCAGCCCTTCTCAAATTTTATTGTATCCCTCTATGAAAACCATGGTGTCAGTTGGACATGGCTACTTAATGGAATCACCTATTGCCTTATTATCTTGAATCCTGCAATAGGGATTTTGAATTTAACAGGAAAAATAAAACTATCAGATTAAAGAACCGTAGTGTTAGAATGTTGGGATTGAAAGATTTTTGGGAATTAATGCAAACATATTACTGATTTTTTAAAAAGAGTAATTAACTTTGGTAGCAGGCAGCTTAAATTTCTGTAGTCATTTGCTCCTCTGTTTCTCTTGTGATTTTCCTTCAATTCTCTTTGTATTTCACTTGTTTTAGAAGTTTAAAAAACTTCTTTCTACTTTTTCCACATGACAAGTTTAATTTTCTAAGATAATTTGCTTGTGGTGAATTGCTTTCACTTTTAAAAAAACATTTTTCAGTGAACTGTAACAGCTAGATATTGATACTTTGGTGGTGAGTGTGGTGTGGTAACATACATTTGAAGAGATGTGAAATTGTCAAATATATACAGTCCTGTAAACATGTGGCTTTTCATAGTTAAATTTCTGTCTGAATTCAAGAAACTCAGGCTGTTGGCAACATCAGTTCCACCAAAAGCATGGTGTTTACTTTCCTTTCTCTTTGCTTAGGCTTTTTCACCACTGGAGTCACCTTCAGCCTTCCTTTTCTAACTTCCTAAATCCAGACTTACCTGGGTACCTCCCCTGGGTCTCCCCAAAAGCCCGTCTCAGTGTCCTCCTAAGGTGGGAGGAAGTGGGCCTTACTTTCTACCTCTTGGCCTCAGTAATACTGTAGGTAGCCTGTTATTTTAACATGGTACTTTAAAATTTGTATTAATTTTTTGTGCATAGCATCTTTACTCTGCTTATCCAATAAGCTTTGGACAAACAGGATGGATCTCTGGCCATCTTGGTACCCCTAGAGAACAAATGTTCAGTTGCTGTCAGGTGCAGGGACCTCCTGGCTATGTTCTGAGATGCTTGTTGTTGGGCCAAAGACTGAAACTCAGGGACTCGGGAATGTAGGGCAGGTGCTCTGTCACAGAGCCACATCTCTCTGGCACCTGAGAACTTTTTAGTGATTTCAAACATTACAGCTCTCATAGTTTCCCTTCAAATCCTCATACATAACTCCCATTCAGAACAGTAATCAGTCAGGACATGGACCCCTCTTTTCTCAAAGTCCCACTTCCTCCGTGAAGCCTCCTCTTCCGAGATTGCTCTATTCCAAGCTCTGTTTGTACTCTGTTCACTGTGCCAGTCATCATGGTGGACATGGCAGCCTGTCACTGATGTTTATTGTGTTTGCTCTGTCATGCGTTTTCCAAGTTGAGAAAGGTTCAGGGTCATGGTGTGCACTTTGAGAAGCACCAACACATGACAGGATGAAGAGTGAGCAGACATTCAAACCTGTTTACTATTGGTATTTCTCACCAAAACTGCCATGGGGGGTGGATTCCAAAGCCATTGTACGACGTGGAAAAGCTCCTCTGCGGCCGCATTAATTAATGGGTGTACCATCGTACCATCTGGCAGTGAGCTCACCAGCAGTGGTGAGATTTTTGATCACACAACAGAGAGGAGGATGTTGGCTCTAGTACCCTGTCCATAGTATCTGCTGCCATTGTCCTGGTTAATAGAGTTCTCTGTGAAACACTGCTAAGTGAGGAACTGAATCTTTTATTGCAGGACCTAAGAGAGCACTTGGTACGTAGATTATCAGTGAGTTTGTTTATGTATTTAAGTCTATAAATAGAAATTTATGAGCATGAATTGAATTATAAAATGAACTAGCTTTTTTTTTAATAGAACCTCATTTATTCTGAAAAGAGTCACTAACAAACTATTTAGACTTTCATATTTGGTAGATAGTTTGCTAAAGGTGAACTTAGTGACTATTTCCCTTCACGGAAAGCAAAGAGGAATACTGACTGCCTGATAAAAAGTCAACTTAAAATAAAAAATAAATAAAGTACTGTAGAACTTGTATCTCCCAAAGCTAGCCCAATAATACTAAGTTCCTCCCCACTGAGGGGCTAGGAGGGTGTCCCTTTTCCTTTTCTTCTACTTTCCAATAAACTTTCCTATGTTCAAAAAAAAGAAAAAAGAACTTGTGTCCTCTCACCATGACCATGTCACCTTCCTAGTAACTAATCTGATGCAGTAGATGCTAAAAACAACATAGGTGATTTCCCAGCATTTTTTTTTTTATTTTATTGAATCACCATGTGGAGGGTTACATAGTTCTCAGGATTATGTCGGTTATACAATTCTCAAACACCCTTCCCTTCACCAGTGCCCATCCTCCATCACCAACCCCCCCAGTATACCTGCCGCCCCCTCCCACCTCCCCAGTCCCCACCCTTGTACTTGATAAGTTTCACTTCGTTTATGCCTTATCTCGATTACATTCCATGTTTCAACACACAACTCACTACCGTTGTTGGGGTTTCCCCCAAAAAAGAAAAGCAGTCCTATTGCCAAGGAGGCATTTGATAGTTCTCCACTGCTAAGAATATAGAGATATTAAGTCCCGCTGTTTGTTACATAACTTTTCTTTTTCCCCCTTGCCCCGCGCCACCGAGTTCACGCCTGTTTAGTAATCGCCACGCTGCCTGACAAGGGGAAAAAAAAAAAAAAAAACGAAAAGGATGGTTATTTCCCGTCATCATGCTCGCTCCGCAGCCGGATCCAAAGGGCGATTTCCCAGCATTTTGAAGATCTGCATAACTCAGCTAATAATATTTTTCAAATAGCCAGTGAATATTGAAGAATAATGCATAGGGGGGAAATTAGCCAAAACTGCAAAGATATACCAATGGATTTCAAATACAAATTTACAAAAGTTCTTTGTGTCTATTAATAACTTAAAAAGCACAGTAGGCTCTCTTAAAAATCAGAATGCCCTCTTAAGTCTTATAAAAAAGAGTCACCTGATATTCAGTTCTAGTGGAATATTTCCAGCTGACTTTTCTCTGTGTAAAAGATAACTCCTACTCAGAAAGTGTTTCTGAATAGGGGGAAGTGCAGATGATGTGATTCGAATTTTATTTATTTATTTATTGCTTTTTCGGGTCACACCTGGCTCTGCACTCAGGAATTACTCCTGGTGGTGCTCAGGGGACCATGTGGGATGCTGGGAATCGAACCCGGGTTGGCCGCATGCAAACACCCTACCCGCTGTGGCTATCACTCCAGCCCCTGATTCTAATATTAAAAGGTGCATCATTCACAGATCTAAATTCTCTACTGTTAATAATCTAATCTGAGACACTACAGTTAGCAGCAAGCCTCACAGCTAGTTGTACTGTCTTAGAGTCATTAGTCGCACAGCACTTAAAATGGACTTCAGAGACATTGGAGAGCCGCTAGTGGCTGTGTGATTTCATGAGCTGTGTTTCACTCCACCTGGAAGCCCCGAGAGAAGAGGTGAGACTCCAGCCGCACCTGTATGTTTATGTATATCAAGATTAAAAATTGAGTTGGGGCTATTAAGATGCCATAGATCTTCCCGTTACTTCCTCCTGGAGATCCTGTAAAGACTGGTATAATTATGAATTTTAAATATGGAAGAGATCGGGGTTCCCAGATCCAAATTTCCTGTCCTTTAGATTCAGATCCTCAAGTCCCTGACAGTCCCCCAGGATAACAAGTCATAAAGAGACAGAAAACCTCACCCGCTTGACACAGCGAGCTTGCACTCCTGAGCCCCCACGGTGCACTGGCAAAAGGAGGCAGTCAAGGGAACCTCCTGCACTGATGACTGAGGGACTGAGCGCAAGAACCATGCTCAGCATGGGTGTGGAGGGAGTGATGCCCCCACGGCCACCATGTCTCCTAGGTGTTTGCTGTGGTGACCCTTCAGCCTACTAATACCAAGGAGACACGGAAGGTCTATATTTCTGTTCACCACAATATTCACTTGTGCTGTGTTTTAGGTACTGGAATTCCTTGAATAATGGCTGTTGTGAATAAAGAAACTATGCTTAGCACCAGCGAAACACACACACATACACACACACACCCCTAGATTGTAACTATATTCCTTTCAAAAGGAAAGCAGAATCCTAATTATACACATTAATGTTTCTCCCCTTCAGGAAGAACTCTTGAATGATTACTTGAGGATAGGGAATTTTTCAGAGATACAAGGGGTTTTTTTTTTGTTTTGTTTTTTAAGAATTTTATTTTATTAAATCACCATGTGGAAAATTACAATGCTTTCAGGCTTAAGTCTCAGTTATACAATGCTGAAACAACAATCCCTTCACCAGTGCCCATATCCCACCACCAAAAAAAAATAATAAAGCACACCTCCCATCTCACCCCCCCCCCGCGCTCCCCCGCCATGTAACTGATAAATTTCACTTTACTTTCTATTTACTATGGTTACATTCAATATTTCAACACAAACCTCACTATTATTGTTAGGAGTACCCCACTAGTCAGAACTGTTGTGAAGAGGTATGAGGTCAGTTTTGGATTTCTGTACTTTAGCAACTAAGTCCAAGGAGATTTCTTCCAGATATTGGATCATTGCAAGCTTGTAAACCCCATCTGTGGTCGTCATAATATGGCAGTCACCACACCCTTTACCCCCGGCAAGAAAGAGGCGAGAGAGAGAAATACCTTTCCCCGGGCAGGCATGGGGCCGTGGCTTAGTTCTCAGGCTGGAGACATTCTGCGAGGAGCTCCCCTTGCCGAAAAATTTAGCTGGCGTCTGGAGTCATGCTCATGCAGCTGCGGAGAGGGCACACACATGTGCGGCCCCCAGGATCACATCTTGGTAGCGGGAGGGGCCGGTGCCACCCACCTTCCCAAGAGCACCCTCCCATCCTATTGCTGCAGTCGTAAATCCCATCTGTGGTCCTCATAATATGGCGGTCACCACGCCCTTCACCCCCGGCAAGGAAGAGGCGAGAGAGAGAGAAATACCTTTCCCCTCCTGAGCGGGCATGGGGCCATGGCTTAGTTCTCAGTCTGGAGACATTGTGCAAGGAGCTGCCCATGCCGAAAAATTTAGCTGGCATCTAGACTCATGTTCATGCAGCTGTGGAGAGGCCGCACACACGTGTGGCCCCCAGGATCACATCTTGGCGGCTAGAGATACAAGTTTTTGTCATCTGAAATTGTTGGGTGACATTTGACTGAATTGAATTACATGTGCCATATGCCCTTATAGGACTCCTGAGTTTTTAAATTCATTTATTTTTTATTTTATATATTTTATTTTTATAAAGTTGTGCACAATAAACAGTTCATTACATATAATGTTCAAACACCAATTCCACCACTGTGCACCTTCCCACCACCACGTAAGAGGAAAGTGTGTGAAGATTGTTATATTTCATCCTGGAGCCATTTAAGCCCTTATAAAGAGATTAAGAGATTGTATTCTATTTTATTTTTTTTTTATTTTTGGGTCACACCCGGCGATGCACAGGTGCATTACTCCTGGCTCATGCACTCAGGAATTACTCCTGGCGGTACTCAGGGGACCATATGGGATGCTGGGGTTTGAACCCGGGTCGGCCACGTGCAAGGCAAACGCCCTTGCTCTCGCTCCAGCCCCAAGAGTATGTATTCTAAAACCAAACAAATGTGTGCAACTTTTGGTACATCAGTGGGCTATAGTATAAGAGGTTCACAGATGTGAACAGGACATTCTGTGTTACTCTCTTCTGGGAGCTTTATTTCATAGTCTCTGGATCTTGGCCATTGATGAGATTATATGGCACCGGGGGCAGTTTGTGGGTGTGACTGCCAAGCTACTGGAAAACCAGGGAGCTGTGGGGAAGAAGCCCAGTCCTGTTCTGAGCAAGCTTGGAGATCTCAGTCATGGGTCCTGCATACGTGGGCTTTTCTGTAGGTTCCCTTATAGGTGAGTCTCATCCAAGCTTGTGGAGAGTGACCTTGAATATGGCTTCAGTTGGGTACTAGAGGTTTTTGGCTGCCAGGGTTCTACTTAGGGTGGGGAGGGAAATCAACCCACCACCATCCTTGCCCGGGTGAAGACAGCCTGGCTCAGGGTCAAGACATTCTGTTGGACTCCTGATTTTTTGTTCTTCAAAGGTGAATCTTTTTATGGGTTTGATGGGTTTGACCATCCCTAAAGAAATAATTTATTTTTTATTATTTTATTTAAACAAAAATTTAAAATTTGCTGCTGCCTCTTAGATATGTGATATCATACATTTATTATTTTTTATTGAAGTACCATAGTTTTCAGCAGTGTTATAGTTGGAGAGCACTAAGCCAGTCCCTCCACCAGAGTTACACAATCCTTCCATCATTGTCCTGTATTCCCAGGGCCAGCCACCCACCCCTCTCCTACTTTCTGTCCCCCAATTTCTAGTTCTATGGATCATGTTTTGGGATTAGTTTCCATTGGGATTGTGTAATCCCTTTCTTTGTTTCTTTATGCTCTACATATTAGCAAGATTATCTTGGTTTTTCTTCATCTTCTCAGCAAATCCCAGCCTTCTAATGCCTTTGAAAATTTTGTTTCCAATTTTCTCAATAACTAATCAAGCTCCAACATGTACTTATAAATATGACAGTCAAAAATATAATGCTTTTAGTTCTGGTGTATACTCTATAGGATGCTTTCTAGACAAAGTTGAGCTCAAAAGACAGATCTATTCCAGAATTGCTTAATGGAGCATTTCAGTCATTCCTGGGAACCAACCATAGACATGTTATCATTGCCCTCAAGCTGTTCCGTGCACTGTGCACTGTCCTGCTCCAGGTTTCCTCCTATAGAAACACTGTGAGGGTGTATGAATGAGGAGGGGAGAAGGGTCAGCATTCTCTGCCCCAGTGATCGATGTTTCCCTAGGATTAGTCCCCAGGAGGTTTAGAAAGATGACTGAAATTGCAGTACTTTTCCTACGGCCAAAATGGGATCTGGAGACTTTTTACAGATAATTCCTGAAGTCCTCAATTAGCCATTCTAAGTTAGGCATTTTAAGATGGTAAGGAGATTATTTTGTCCAAAATAGAACAATTACCAATATGTTTGTACATGCTGTTTCAGTTAAGGTGAGTAGATTTTATTTTCAGAAACTTACTTTTAATTACAAATAATTACTTTTATAAAAATGAGATTGTTTTTTTGAATTCTAAATTTTAAAAGTCAGATTAGGACTGACATAGTGATTTGTAGTCTAACTTTATCCCTTTTTGGAGGGGAGGGCTGGGCAGTGTTCAGAGTGAGCTCCTGGCTCTGTGCTCAGCAGGCACACCTGACTAGGGGCAGGACCATATTTGGTGCTGGGATTCAAACCTGGGTCGGACATGTACAAGGCAGGCACCTTGTTCCTATACATCTCTACGGCTTGATCTTTACTTTGTGGGTCTGTTACCTTACTCCACAACCTGGCCACCGCCACACTCCAGGCCGCTTTCCAGACTGCGTGGCCGCGAACCATAGGACAATGAATACTCATTTTCTATAATTTTCACACCATATTTGATGGGGTTCAAATATGGTTTGAACCATGGGAACACTTGTAAGGGCAATTGGAGGCCACCCTAAAAGCCTCCATCCCTCTCGGAGAGCCTGGCAAGCTACCAAAAGTACCCCCCCTAGACGGCAGAACCTGGCAAGCTACCCATGGCATATTCGGTATGCCAAAAACAGTAACAGCAATGGGCCTCATCCGCCTGACATCGAAAGGGCCCGCAATGCGGCAGCATTAAGAAGGATGAGCAAGGAGAGACTGATAAAATCTCAGGGCCGAACTAGACTACCAAAAACAAAGAAAGACTAAAATGACTGTCTGTACTTTCAAAACACGTAATTTGGTATCAGAAGCATCCATCTAGGACCTGATGATGCAAGCATAGAAGATCAAGTACGACATCATTGGTCTGACCAAAACAAGAAGGCATCAATCACATCACGCCATTTTCGACACTGGAGAAGAACTGTTCCTCAGAACATGTGACAACAGAGGCATTGATGGCATCGGTGTCCTTGACAACACTAACTTGGCCATGAGCATTGATTCATTTGAATGCCAACAACCCGAATTGGACGATTACTCTTGATTAGATGTGGCTCACTGCCGCCAGTTTCTATCTTCATCATCTACGCACCAACACCCAACTACGATGAAGAAGAAATTGAGAAGTTCTACATGGAGCTGGAGAAGTTCTATAAAGAAGACCACAGCTTTTAAATGGTCATTGTTAGCGATTTTAATGCCAAGATAGGACCGAGAAGGTCTCCCAAAGAACTCTACATTGGGTCCCATGGCCTAGAATGGAGCGATCAGGGTAAGAGACTGTCTGAGTTCATCATATTGACCAAGACCATCCATGGTACTGACAGTTCCAGAAGCCCGAATCTAAACATTGGACATGGGAGTCTCCCGGTGGACAGTTCCACAATGAAATTGACCACATCATATTCATCATATTACTGCTGTCCCAAAATTCCAAACGGGATCGGGCCACCATCTCCTTCGTGCAAAATTCTACTTCACAGAGTGGGAAGAAAGGCCTGCAAAGTTTAAATTTAAAAAGAGAACTCCCAGAATGACCACGAACTGGGAGCTCTTTGGCACTATTGCGGCAACGTGGGAAGATGTAATCATTGACAACATCGACAAGGAATACAATTGACTGGTTCAGCACCTCCATGGCTGCTCAAAGAATGCCAAAAGTGGGAAAGCCCAGGGAGATGCAAATCAAAACAACAATGAGATATCATCTCAGGCCACAAGACTGGCACACATTCAAAAGAACAAAAACAACCAGTGTTGGCCTGGATGCTCTTTCACTGTTGGTGGGAATACTTTCACTGTTGGTGGGAATACCAACTGCTTCAGCCTTTTTGGAAAACAATATGGACAGTCCTTCAAAAACTAGAAATTGAGCTTCCATATGACCCCACAATACCACTTCTGGGAATATATCCTGAGTATGCAAAAAAGCACAGTAGAAACAACATCTGTACCTATATATTCATTGCAGCACTGTTCACAATAGCCAAAATCTGGAAACAACCCAAGTGCCCTAAAACAGATGACTAGTTAAAGAAACTTTGCTTCATCTACAGAGTGGAATACTATGCAGCTGTTAGGAGAGATGAAGTCATGAAATTTACTTATAAATGGATAGACATGGAGAGTATCATGCTAAGTGAAATGAGTCAGAGAGGGACAGACATAGAGGGACTGCTCTCATTTGTGGAGTATAGAATCACATCACATGAGGCTGACACCCAAGGACAGTAGATACAAGGGCCAGGAGGATTGCCCCATAGCTGGAAGACTGCTTCATGAGCGGAGAGGAGAAGGCAGATGGAATAGAGAAGGGATCATTAAGAAAATGATGGCTGGAGGAATTGGTCGGAATGGGAGATGGATGCCGAAAGTAGATAATGGACCAAACATGATGACCTCTCAATGTCTGTTGTAAGCCATAATGCCCAAAAGTAGAGAGACAGTATGGGGAATATTGTCTGCCTTGGAGGCAGGGGAGGGTGGAAAGGGGGGGTATACCCAGGATATTGGTGGTGGGGAATGTGCACTGGTGGAGGGATGGGTGTTTGATCATTGTGTGATTGTTACCGAAACATGAAAGCTTGTAACTATCTCACAGTGATTCAATAAAATTTAAAAAAAAAAAAAAAAAAACAGTGGGAAAGCCACAAGCAGACGCCTGACTTCAGAAACTCTCGAGCTCATTTGGCATGAACCTCAGGCAACCACAAGCTAACGTCCAAGCTCGGAAAGCTGTGCAGAGAAGCGATAAAGGAAGACCTCAAAGAGAGAAGAGCATCAGTGTTGGCCGGCACGCCAGAAGCCGGGCTAAGTATCGCAACGCTTGCCTGTCCTCCACAAACTACAAGAACAAGATGACTGCCCTCTGATGTCCTGATGGATCTATCATATATTCCAGAAAGGCAATGGAGAGGATTATTCATGACTTTTACTGGAATCTCTTTGACAGCCATGTCCACCTGCCCACATACCAAATTCCGTAGGATGGATATGTTGTTCCCAATGTCCTCCCTGCCGAAATCCAACATGCCATTTCATTGGCAAAGATGCATACACCACCTGGTCCAGACAAGGTCAGACCCGAACACCTGAAGAATCTGCCGCTGTACTCATCAATACACTGGGTCTCATCAATACTCTGGATCGGCTCTTCACACGCTGCCTGTCTGAATGCAAGATTCCATCCCAATGGAAAACCAGCAGGACTGTTCTGTTGTACAAGAAGTGAGACATCCACTACATCGGCAATTATCGCCCAATCTGTCTGTTGTTCATCGTCTACAAGTTGTTCACTCAAGTCATCCTGAATAGAATAGGCAGAACACTAGACGAAGGACAACCATGCGAGCAAGCCGGGTTCCGAAAAGGATTCAGCACAATCGAACATATCCACACAGTGACCAAGCTCATTGAAGTTTCACGAGAGTTCAAGATGCCGCTCTGTCTAACGTTTATTGATTTAAAGAAGGCCTTTTTTCAGAGCCGTAGACCAATGGAACAGGGTGGAATATCCCTACACACAACCCCAAATGTATGACCATCTAATCTTTGATAAGGGAGCAAGAGATGTGAAGTGGAGCAAGGAAAGCCTCTTTAACAAATGGTGCTGGCACAACTGGACAACCACATGCAAAAAAATGGGTTTAGACCTTGACCTGACACCATGCACAAAAGTCAGATCAAAATGGATTAAAGACCTCAACATTAGACCACAAACCATAAGGTACATTGAAGACAATGTCGGCGAAACCCTCCACGATATTGAAGATAAAGGTATCTTCAAAGGTGGCACGGAACTAAGCAATCTAGTAAAAACAGAGATCAACAAATGGGACTACATTAAACTAAAAAGCTTCTGCACCGCAAGAGATACATTGACCAGAATCCAAAGACTATCCACAGAATGGGAAAGGATATTTACACAATACCCATCAGATAAGGGGTTGATATCAATGGTATATAAAGCACTGGTTGAACTCTACAAGAAGAAAACATCCAACCCCATCAAAAAATGGGGCGAAGAAATGAACAGAAACTTTACCAAGGAAGAAATACGAATGGCCAAAAGGCACATGAAAAAGTGCTCTGCATCACTAATCATCAGAGAGATGCAGATCAAAACAACCATGAGATACCACCTCACACCACAGAGACTAGCACACATCCAAAAGAACAAAAGCAACCGCTGTTGGAGAGGATGTGGGGAGAAAGGGACCCTTCTTCACTGCTGGTGGGAATGCCGACTGGTTCAGCCCTTCTGGAAAACAATTTGGACGACTCTCAAAAAATTAGATATTGAATTCCCATTTGACCCAGCAATACCACTGCTGGGAATATATCCCAGAGAGGCAAAAAAGTACAATCGAAACAACATCTGCACATGTATGTTCATCGCAGCACTGTTTACAATAGCCAGAATCTGGAAAAAACCCGAATGCCCCAGAACGGATGACTGGTTGAGGAAACTTTGGTACATCTATACAATGGAATACTATGCAGCTGTTAGAAAAAAGGAGGTCAAGAATTTTGTAGTTAAGTGGATGGGCATGAAAAGTTTCATGCTGAGTGAAATGAGTCAGAAAGAGAGAGACAGACATAGAACGATTGCACTCATCTATGGTATATAGAATAACAGAGTGGGAGACTATCACCCAAGAACAGTAGAAATAAGTACCAGGAGGTTGACTCCATGGCTTCGAGGCTGGCCTCACGTTCCGGGGAAAGGTCAACTCAGAGAAGCGATCACCAACTACATTGTAGTCGAAGGCCATGTGGGGGAAGGGAGTTGCGGGCTGAATGAGGGCTAGAGACTGAGCACAGCGGCCACTCAACACCTTTATTGCAAACCACAACAGCTAATTAGAGAGAGAGAACAGAAGGGAATGCCTTGCCACAGTGGCAGGGTGGGGTGGGGGGGAGATGGGATTGGGGAGAGTGGGAGGGACGCTGGGTTTACGCGTGGTGGAGAATGGGCACTGGTGAAGGGATGGGTTCCCGAACTTTGTATGAGGGAAGTATAAGCACAAAAGTGTATAAATCTGTAACTGTACCCTCACGGTGATTCTCTAATTAAAAATAAATAAAATTTAAAAAAAAATAAAATAAAATAAAATAAAAAAAATAAAGAAGGCCTTTTATTCTGTTGAGACTGAAGCAGTCATCGAAGCCCTAGCCAAACAGGGTGTTCAAACTCAGTCCATCAAGATCCTTATCTAGCTGTGTTATCCCCACCAGGATCTCACCATTCTACAAGGAAGTGATCATTATGTAAAAAAGGGGTTTGGCAGGGTGATACCATTTCACCAAAAACTCTTCAACGCCACCCTCAGGAATATCAACCTGCAACGACTGGAATGGGAGGGAATGGGAGTGAAGATAGACGGTCGGCAATAGTACACCTCCGCTGCACTGATGACATCGTTCTCATAACACCAAACATTAGCCGAGTGGCACAAATGCTGGCCGACTTTGACTGTGTGTGGAAAGGTTGGACTGCAACTAGTCCCTGACGTTCCATTTGCTCTCAATGGAATGAACGTCTCTGAATGCAGCAGTTATGTGTACCTGGGTCAAGAAATCAACATGAGGAACGACTTTTCACCAGAATTGAGGAGGTGGAATAGAGAAGCGTGGAATGCTTTCAAGAGATTCAAATAAGTGGTTAAGAGGACCAAGAACCTCCGGCTCTGGGCACGTCTTTTCAACTCCACCATTCTTCCTGTACTAACATACACCTCAGAGACCTGGGCCCTACGAAAACAGGATGAGAACGCTATTCGGATATCCCAAAGAGGAATCGAAAGAGCTATGCTTGGAGTATCACTTCTCACTCAAGTGAGAGAAGGAATCCAGAGTTCTGACCTCTGTCGACGGTCAAGAATCAGGGATGCTGTCTCATTTGCCAAAACGTCAAAAATCAGATGGGCCAGACACGTAATGTGATTCAGAGACGACTGCTGGACTAGAGCTGTAACCGACTAGATTCCACGGAATGTTAAAAAAAAAACGCATGGGTGCCCACCAACGAGAAGGTCAGACTTCTTCATCAAAACCCTGAATGAATGGTTTAAGGCTCTTCCTGTTGCTGGAGCGAGCAGATACCATTGGGCTGCACTAGCACGTGACAGGGACAAATGGAGACGTTACTGGCGCCCGCTCGAGCAAATCTGAGATCAATGGGATGACAAGTGTTACAAGCGATTACATTTGTGAACTGAAGGACGTTAAAGGACGTTCCTCATTGTTTCAGTTCCCATCTCACTGTTCTATATGTCAAAAGGAGGAAATACATTACTACTCAAGTCAGTGTCATTACTCCAGTATTCTTGAGTGAGTTCAACTTCTTAATTTTATCATCAAATCAATGTTTTTACCCTATCACTGTTACTGTCATCCCAGTGTTCATCGATTTGCTCAAGCGGGTGCTAGTAATGTCTCTGTTTGTCCCTGTGTGTGCTAGTGTAGCCCAGTGGCGTATTGGGGGCTCTTTCAGGGTCAGGGGAATGAGGACTGTTGTTGTTACTGTTTTTGGCATATTGAATACGCCACCGGTAGCTTGCCAGGATCCCCCGTACGGGCGGGATACTCTCAGTATCTTGCCAGGCTCTCTGAGAGTGGTGGAGGTTTTTGGGGTGGCTTCCTCACTAGTAATCCACTTACATAGTTGTAGTCAATTGACTTATCATAATATTTATAGAAATGTCATTTTGTATGAGCAAAGTGAGAGACAGATTAAGCTGAAAGTTTGTTTCTGGTGATATCTCGTTCTTTTTTCCAGATCACAGTCCTCAGGCCATGTTAGTTTTTCCTAATCCCAGTAGGGTCCTTGTTCAATTACGTCTTTGGTGTCATGACAGTTTGTTCATGACCATGCCCTTTACTTATAGTTAAGTATTAGGGTGCTTGGACTAGCCCATTTCCATGCCAGGGTAGCTCACAGTTGCCCTGGGTCTATCAGTCCCTCGTCAGGACCCTGCTCTTGGAGTGCTAGGAACTAAGGGCAACTGAGGCTTTAGTCAAGTAAATATGGATGCCTAGAACTAAATATTATTTTGGAGTCAGTTCACTCCCATGTTACATAGCATAACATCAACTGTCTTCCTGTGCCTATACAAAAAGGGCATTGCTAAAGAAACCATACAAATGACATCAAGGAAAGAGAAAAGCAATTTAGGATTCTTAGTGTCTGATGGAATTGGGTGTGCCTCATATGCACTATTGTAGGAGTGGCTCAATAAACCCTAACCTCCCTGTGGAAGGAGAAAGGACAATCCAGTGTTATTCAACATCTCCCCCTTTTCTGTTTACAAAACACAAACAGAGTTTCTGTTTGCAAAAAAAAAAAAAAAAGGTTTCTGCTTTCTTTCAGACTTTCAGATTTTGCTTCTTTTTTAATTCTTTTAGGGCCATAAAGAAACATTTTGACCCTGACATCTAGAAATGATTATTGCATTTCTTACACTGTGTTTCTTTTATAAGGATTTTATATTTAAATTGATTGTTTTCCATTTAAATACTATAGTAGAAATACTTAACAATACTCAAAAACTATGGATATAGTCATGAATATAGAAATTATTTATATAGATTACACAAATTTTTATGCCTTCTAAAATATTGTGCATATAAGTGGATCAACATGGAAAGTATCAAGTTGAGTGAAATGAGTCAGAAAGAAAGAGACAGACATAGAAAGATTGCACTCATGTGGAATATAAAGTAGCTGAGAGGTACAAGCTTGCAATGATGCAATTTCTGGCAGATATTTCTCTGGACTTAGTTACTAAAATACTAAAATACAGAAATCCAAAACCGTGCGGCCACTAGTGCGGCCACTCAACCTCATATCTCTTCATTCTCAGCAATGGAAAACAAATTATCAAATGCTTCCTTTTCAGCAGGTCCGACTTTAGGGGGGAGAAACTCCAAACAATAATAGTGAGTTTTTTGTTGAAATATTGAATGTAATCAAAGTAAAGTGAAATTTTATCAGTTTTATCAGTTACACAGGCAGGGTGGGGGACTGGGGAGGTGGCGGGGTGAGGGGTAGGTATACTGTGATTCTTGGTGGTGGAATATGTGCACTGGTGAAGGGATGGGTGTTCGAGCATTGTATAACTGAGACTTAAACTTGAAAGCTTTGTAACATTCCACATGGTGATTCAATAAAAGAATAAATTAAAAATATATATATAGTATACATAGTTGCGGTTTACAAACAGTATACAAGGTTCTTCATTATTCCCTTATTATAATTATAATTTTTTCTTAAATTTGGGGGCCACACCCAGTAGTTGTCAAGGCTTATTCGCAGTTCTGTGCTCAAGAGCCATTCTGATGGGCCAAAGGGGACCATATGTGGCACCAGGGTCTAACCCAGGCAGGCTGTGTGCAAGGGAAGTGCTCTACCTGTTTCCAGTCTCTAGGCCCATAACCTTGAGTCTTAAAGTGAAGGAAACAGTCATGGAATATAGCTACTTCCTCAAGTTTAATACTCTTGCATGATTTTTAATTTTTTAATTTTTTTATTGAATCACCATGTGGAAAGTTACAAAGTTCTCAGGCTTATGTCTCAGTTATACAATACTCAAACACCCATCCCTTTACCAGTGCCCATTTTCCACCACCAAAAACCCCAGTATACCCCCGCCTCCGCCCTCCCCACCCCCAACTGCATAACTGATGAATTTCACTTCATTTTCTCTTTACCTTGATTACATTCCATATTTCAACACAAAACTCACTATTGTTGTTGGAGTTTCCCCCCAAGAAAGACGGCCCTACTGCCAAGGAAGCATTTGATAATTATTTTCCATTGCTTAGAACGAAGAGATATGTAGCCCCACTGCTCCAAGTACATAGCTCTTTTTTTTCCCCTTTTTCCTTTTCCTTTTTTTTTTCCTCATCCCCCTTCCCGAGCCTCATAGTATGGTGGGCGCCACGCCGCGTTTCTCCCCGAAAATGGGAAACAACCGGGAAAGAGGAATATTTCCTCTTCTTGGCTGGTGAGGGGCTGTTGCTTAGTTCACAGTCCAGAGAAATGGCTACTACTTTGATTACCTTCAATATTTCAACAAAAAACTCACTGTTATTATTTGGAGTTTCCCCCCCCCAAGTCAGACCTGCTAAAAAGGAACTGTTTCACATTGCTGACAATTAAGGGATATTAGGTCGATGGCCGCGTGGTTTTGGATTTCTGTATAAAGTCCAGGGAAAATTTTGCCAGAAATTGCATAGCCCATCTCACAGTCCCAGTGCATTGCTGTAAGAAGCTGCGCTGGATGCCCAAATGTGTTAGATCTCTGGAATCAAAGTCTTTAGGCGCAGAGGGTCCCTCTTGCATGATTTTTAAGGAAATTGTTTAAGCAAGCATTTGGGGGCCAGCGGTGTGACTTGGTGTACATGCTCAGCATGCGTCAGTTCATTCTGTAGCACAAAGGCAAGGTGAAGAGAATAAGGATGGGGTGAGTGTAAAGGAGACTGTTAAAAAATAAAGGGTTTCTGCTTTCTTTCAGACTTTCAGATTTTGCTTCTATCTTTTTTAATTCTTTTAGGGCCATAAAGAAAAAAAAGAGGTAGATACATTGATACATATGAAGAAAAATCAACGCTCAAGTGAAGAAAGCATTTCACTTCCCCTTTGCCTTTTACATCCTGTCAGCCAGAAAAAGAAAGAAATCTACTGTACAGAACAGACCACCTTCATAATTGGAGAAACTCCGAAAGGGATCCGCAGGTATGTGATTTATAGTAGCATTGGGTTTTATGAGTGATTTGAGCGGGCCACATCAGCTGTGCCAGGGCTTACTCCTGGTTCTGATTAGGCTCAGAAATCACTCCTGGCAGGCTCAGAGGACCATCAGTGGTGCTAGGACTAGAACCCAGGTTGACCACATGCACGTAAATGCCATACCTGCTGTGCAATCACTCCAGCCAATTTTACAATTCTCAAAGGAAACATAGCTATTTGATAAAATGCAATACTACATCTGTTATATGAGTATTTCAGAGAGAAATCTGAATTTGTGCATTTAAAAAAATAAAATAAAAATCCTTAGATATTTTTAGAAAGCCAATCCCTAAATTAGTAAAGACATAAAACAGGGATGAAGATGGACACAGATACGATGCTATTTGCTCAATGAAGATTTTCTTGCAAGGAGAGAGGAGTGGGGACCCCATCAGGCTGTGCTCACTTCTGACTCCTGGCTCTGCACGTAGGGATCACTTCTGGTGGCCCCGTGGACCATTTGGGATGCCTGGGAACAAATCCAGGTTAACTCATGCACCCTACCCACTGTTATCTCCTCAGCCACTATATGCCACAACTTCTTTGCCCATTCGTCTGTAGTGGGCATTTGGGTTGTTTCCATATCTTGATTATTGTGCTAGGTGCTATGATGAACATAGATGTGCATATGAGCATTTCCGTGTTTGGGGGAGATGTTGAGAAGTTGAATGCTGGGGCAGTGGTAGTTTGGAGGGAAGATCGCCGTACTGCTGTCCAAGGAGTCTGAACCAGATGACATTCCCACCACCCAGAGCCATGGGCTCCTTTCTCACCACAGCCTCTAGCACTGGCTGTTTCCAGACTCTGAAATGTGCCATTCTCATTGGTGTGTGATGACATTTTATTGTTGTTTTCATTTGCATTTCCCTAATCATACTTTTTCATATGCCTGTTGGCCATCTGTATGTCTTCTTTGGATAAGTGTCTGTTCATGACTTTCCCCCATTTGGGGATGGGGGTGTTGGATTTTTTTTGTTGTTGAGCTTCGTGAGTGCTTTACAAATTTTGAATGTAGCTCTTTATTCAATGTATGGTGTGCAAATACTTTCTCCTCTTCAGAAAGGTTTTTTTTTTTTCAGTTTCTTTTGCTATTCAGAAGCTTTTTAATTTGATGTAGTTCTTTTTTATTTTAAAATTTTTGTTGTCTTTGCTCTGTGGTCAGGTTGTTATCACACATCGGGAGTCCATTTTCTAAAAAGTTTTGCCTATTTTTTAATGCATTTTATGGATTCTGCTCTGATCATAAGGTCTTTAATTCACTTGAATTAACTCTTGTGAATGCTATGAGATATGGTTCCAAGTTCACTTATTTTTTACTTATGGTTTTTCAATTTCTGCAGCACCACTTGTTGAAGAGACTTCCTCTCTCCACTCCATTCTTTTGTTGTAGATTAATTTATCATAAATCTTGGAGATTATCTCACAACTCTCAATTTTGTTCCTTTGGTCTGTGGGTTTTTCTTTATTCCAGTACCATGCAGTTTTGATTGGTATAGCTTTGTGTTACAGTTCTTTCAGTACTTTTCAGCTTTTTCTCTCCTTAGGATTGTGTTGGCTATTCAGGGCATTTTATTGTTCCAAGTAAAATTTTAGTAGTTTGTTCTGAGTCTTTGAAGAATGTCCTAGAATTTTTTTTTTTTATGGTGGGGGGATCACACCCACCTTTGCTCAGTGGTTACTCCTGGCTCTGCACTCAGGAATTACTCCTGGCAGTGCTCAGGGGACCACATGGGATACTGTGGATCAAACCTGGGTCAGCCACGTGCAAAGCAAACACCCTACTCGCTATACTATCACTCCAGTCCCTGTCATTGAAATTTTAGTGGGAATTCTAATAAATCTCCATAATGCTTTAGTTCAGAAGGTCACTTTGACAATATTTATTCTTCTCATCTTAAGCGGGGAATATTTTTGGATCTTCTGCTGTGTTTTTCTTTTGCTTTCAGAAGTAATTTATAGTTTCATTATGTAAATCTTTCACATCCTTTATTACATTATTTTTAGATATTTGATATTTTGGGATCTGTTTTAAAAGGGATTGTCTTTTAAAATTAAAAGACAGTTATTTTAAAATAAAAAGACAGTTATCTTGAAGTTCATTACTTGCACACAGAATGCCACACATTTTTGTGTATTAATTTTTTAAACTTCTTCTGTAATGGTTTCTTATTTCCAAAAGCTTGTTTTGTGGAGTTTTTAGGGTTTTCAATATGTGTTACTATGTCATCTGCAAATAGTGATTATTTGACATCTATTCTAATTTGACTCCCTGTGATACCTTTTTCTTGTCCGATTGCTGTGGCAAGGACTTCCAAACCTTGTTGCATATGAGGGGTGAAAGAGACCAGCCTTGTGTGCTGCCTTATCTCAGGGGAATGGTCTCAGTTTTTCAATATTAAATATATTTTTTGTGGACTTGTTGTAGATGACCATTACTATATTGAGGTATGTTCCTTCTATCCTTATTTTTTAGATGATTTTATCATGAATGGGTGTTTGGTCTTGTCTTCTGTGTATAACTTGATATCATTATATGACCATTATCTTTCCTTACATTACTGTGTTGTATTACATTTATTGATTTGCATATATTGAACTATTCTTTAATTCCTAGAATGAATAGCATTTGATCCTGTGTATAATACTTTTGACATGTTGCTAGATTTGGTTTGCTAGTACTTTGTTAAGGATCGAAGGGGATATTGATCTATAGGTTTTGGCGGGTTTTTTTGTTTGTTTATTTTTTATTTATCTTACTATTTTAGTAAACACCATGGTTATTGGCCAAGAATAGTTACAGGAGGTGAGAAAGTAATGCCATTAGTCAGGAGTGTTAAGTTTTGAGTGTTTTGTCATTAGCAGGCAGCAGCTAAGAGGTGAATTAGTAAGATGGGGGAGCCAGTGATTCAGTGGAACCATATAAACCTTATAGAGAAGAAGGAGTTTAAGAGAAGAATGAGATAGAAGCATCAGTGTAGAGCTTGAGTACTAAGATTTAAGTGTGTAAGAGAAAAGGTAGGTTGCTTAGGGTATACCACTAAACACATGCAATTTAAAGTATAAGAGGGCTAGACAGGCATGAGACTGGGGTGTGGTAGAGAATGAAGGAAGAATGGCAAAAATTAAAAAGACCAGTTCAATACATGTCCTAAAGGGTGAGGGTGAAGATTGGGTGTAGACATCACAGGAAAGGGAGTAGATCCCGCCTGACTCCAGGAGCACTGAGGGAGGACTGGAGCCCATGTCAGTTGGGATGACTGAGACTGAGCAGTAGTGACGTGAAAGGGGTGGAGACGTTGGGTCCAGGGCTCCTGATGGACCCACTGGCAATTGGACAGTGACTCCCTGGTGCTTCTCCCGGGATGCGCAGTGCCCGGGGAGGGCTGGCTGCTGGACCCCAAGTCCTGCCTCGCAGCTGCTCCCAGACGCCCACGGCTGCCCAGCACAGCGGGCGTCAGCGCTGCAGGGGTGTGCACGTGCTGCCGCCGTGCTGCAGCTGCGTCTCCTCTCCTGCAGGCCCATGGTGTGACTTCATGTCTTTTCACTTTGAACACTGATTTTGCACCTGTGCCAACCACATACATTTCACTGGTGTTTGAAAAGCACGTTTGTTTTTATCCTCTGTTTTTTATACAAATGATGGATTTTTCCCATTCTTCCTTTATTCTTTAGCTTGCTTAAGATTCATGTTAAGTGGCAAAGTTAACATCGGAATGTCTCCATGTAACACACTGCCCTCAGCACTCTCCTCCGGCTCGCACTCCCTGGGCCCTGCGGTCTGCACCGTGCGCAGCCCCAGGGCCGTTGGAGGGTTTCAGTCCTACCATCACTCTGAAAACTTACGCAGAGATAATGATTCTAGCTGTGCCTCACCCCCTCCCTTAGTTTCTCGAGAAAAGAGAGAACTGTGTGCTTTGCTCATGCGCAGTGTCGAGTATCCCCAGTGTAACTCTTGATGCACTTGCTACCGGGCTCTCGGGTTTGCTGTTACTGTTACCTACGTGCACAGGAGGAGTCATTCAATTTTGCTCACAGTGAATCTAACTTAACACTCCCTGGTTGTGCCTTGTAGTTCTTTGAAATTTTTGAGAAAATTGATTTTAAAGATCAAGAATTATGAAATCAAATTATAAGATAAAATAAAATGAATTCTGATCAAAATTCATCCTGTGACAGGGCAGCCATGCACCCCAGTTGCCTTGCACACTGTTCGGTGGAAATGGGATCAAAGCAGCAGGGCGACTCCCAGAGGGGCAGCTGCGTCCACGGGTCAGCTCAGCACCAAACAGACAGAAGGAAAGGTGTGGCTGCTGCTGGAATACTTGGGTTTTTTCTTAAAAAAAAAAAAAAAAGGACCAGCCTGTAACATTGCCAGGAGCTTAGTCTCAGGACACAAATGTTGACCAGGAATTGGGGCTGGAGAGATAGCACAGCAGGTAGGGCTTTTGTCTTGCCGGTAGCTGACCCGGTTCGATTCCCGGCATCCCATATGGTCCCCTGAGCACCGCAGGAGTAATTCTAAACAAACGGCCAATAAATACTCATCACTTCATGCAACGGGAGAATCAGAACCTTTCAGTAATGTGCTTGTTGCTTTCCAAAAGGAACATTGGTGATTACCAAGACAGAAGCTCAAGAATCATGTATTAAATATTTTATGTACATATAAATGTTTATATTTGATATATTTGATTTTATACTGAATATTTCTCTAATAAAAATATTAATATGATGTTTATATTTCAAAATGTATGTACTTGATGTTTATATATTTATAATTAACATAGGCATTTTGTACACCAGATATGTAATCATCTGTGTTATTAGGTATTTTCTCTGTGGGGCCAGAGAGATAGTACAGGAGATGTCGCTTGTCTTGCATATAGCCAACCCCAGTTTGATCCCCGGCACAACATACGGTTCCCCAAATCCCACCAGGAGTGATCCCTGAGCATTGCCAGGTTGGACATAAAAGTTAAAATAAGTTTTTTACTCTTGTCTTGGCAGTGAGAGTGCTATTGATCAAGCGTAGATGCATCTGGGCCAGGAACAGAATAGCACTGTGTGGATCGCACTCAGAGTGCTGCTCTGAAGCATCAGAGAAATGCATGAGCAAGCCATGAAAGCAAAGGAGACACAAATTGATGTCACCCAGTCTAGGTGGCAGGAATAGTGGCCTTACCGCTCCTGTTTCCATACATTTCAGCTCTGATCTCAGTGTTGCTATAATTGGGCACAGACACAATTCCGACCTGAGTGCAGGAGCATGTCCAGGGTCCCTGTACAGCCTCTGCCTCGCCAGGTGCCAGGAGGTCCCTCTCTGCAGCCATGCAGAAGGGCCGCTGGCACCTTGGACTCAGATGGGATCTCCCTTCTGCAAATAGCCTCGCACCTTTGCGTTTAATTATGTTGCACCCAATGGCAGAAGAAAGAATCTCAGTTTATCACTTTTAAGCTTCATCAAAAAGTTGTGTGAAGTGATTCTCTTAAATTTGTAGTAGGGGTCGGGGGAAGAAAAAAATCCCTTTATTTTTTTAAAGTTTTTTTTCCACTAAGACCCTCTGAAAACTTTATTTCATGGTGCTTGAATTCAGTGTAGATTTTTAAACACAGGCCATAGACATCATGATTCTCTCGTTATGGTTTGGCTGCCTGGAGAGCAGCAGACGAACCCCATATTTCTCAGAGATGCCTAACGGGGTAAGTCAGAATAACCTGAAAACTGCTGATTTCATGAACTAAAATTTTTTTAATAGCCTCAGAAAAGAGGTTATCTTCTGCTAGTATAAGATGCACTTTTATTATTCCATATGCTACATAAATTTGAGCACATTGTTTTTCCCTGTATCCTTCATCTAACGGTGAGGGGCCAGAGCAGTTATACAGCAGTTAGGGTGCTTGTCTTGCATGCAGCCGCCTGGATTCAATCCCATATGATCCCTGAAGCATGCCAAGAGTGATTCCTGGGCCAGAGCCAGGAGTAACACCTGAGCGTTGCTGTGTGTGGCCCAAAAACAAAAGCAAAAAAAAAGAAAAGAAAAAAAGGGAAAAAATATATAACACAATAAATATAACCACTTGTTTTATTCATAAATTTTTCAGAAAACAGTTTGAAGAAATGGCCTCTTTTAATTTGTCATCTGTAAAGGAATTTGCTGAACATATAACTAATGCCACTTCAGAAAAACGACAAAAATTTCTGAAGGACTTTTATGCTTCTCGGTATTTGGAGATAAAAGAATTTTTTGTGGATTCTGCCTCAGAAATCACCAAATTCTCTAATAAGCAAGGAGCAAGAATCAGAAATAAGACTGTAAAAAAAGAATCTCTTATAAAAGAAAAGTCAGAATTCGAAACTATGTCACTGAAAGATTCTGCTAAAACAAATTCTCAAATTTGCAGTCAAAAAGTTTATCAGGGAAAATCAATTAAGTGCCAAAATCATAGTGCCTGTAGAGAAGAGAGGCTTTATAACAGTGCAGAAGTTAAAAAATTGTCTATAAACTGTAACCCGAACACTGACAGTGAGAAGAGCAGCCAAGCTTCCAAAGGTACTAGAGCGTCTTGTTCCCTAGGTAGTAAGTCTGAGGCCTGTGAGAGAAAGCTTGCCGGAGCCGTCAGAGACCAACAGGACCTCACAGGGACAGACATTTCAAGAAATGAACCACCTTTCAAAGTGGAAAATAGAAAGCTAGAAAGTGCAGTGTTAGAAAACACTGCTGTGGTCCACTTGCTTGGTGACACCTCTATTCTCGATGACCTCTTTAAAAGTCGAGGGAACAGTCCCACACTGCTGCCAAGGAAATCTCTTTCAGGGCCCACGATAAAAACAAAACAGAGACCAAAAGATTTCTGGGACATCTTGAATGAACAGAATGACGACAGTCTCAGTAAACTCACAGACGTGGCAGTCGTGGAGACTCTGTGTGGAACAGTGCCCCCGACCACAGCTTCCAAAAGGAGAGAGGACCCACAGACTTCGCTCTGGAAGTCGAACGAGAACTTTCTGTGGAAAAAATTTAACTCAAGTGATGAAGGTGAGAACCCAACTAATATACATGAGTGATTTATTAATACACAAATGGATCACTATGACAGTGAACTTCTGCCATCACCATTTGCGGCATGTTGCTCCGTTTTTACCTGAACTTGACAACAAGTTGCCAAAACATGTTTTTATTAAATTGTTGATATAGGAGCTTGAAAGTCTGAAATGTAAATGTTATCTGTTCATTTTTCTTGATACGATTCATCTTTGAAGACTACATTACGGTATCATTGCTGTTATGAAATGGGTAAGATTACCTGGATCATGTGGTTGTGTAATTATATGGCTGTAAATAAGAGATTTGCCCTGGCATACAGCCACTTCCTAGTATGAAAGAGGAAGTGATGTGTTTGAACTAGACCGGCATAAATGTCCTTCTAGTGTGAAATATCTGCAGTTCACTGTCCCAGATTCCATTAAGTCACAAGCCAAATTAAGTTTAGGGCCAAAACCCAGGAAGATCTCACACGTGTTCTACTTGGTGAGCCACTTCTCTGCTTTCTTTCATTTCATGTAATGTCCTCATGTCATGTTCTTCCTAGGAAACAAGTAGAATTAAACATATGATGCTCTGCCAAAATAGTAAATGTACAACTTTTCAAGATCAAAGCTTCATGTATGACTTTCTATACAAGATGGGGATGTAAAGTTATATATTCAGGGCTGGGGAGCTAGTCCAGTGGGTAGATTGTTTGCTTTGCACACGGTTTACCCAGATTTAATCCCCAGTATCCGATATGGCCCCTGAGCACTACCAGGAGTAATACCAAATGCAGAGCAAAGAGTAACATTGCCAGGTATGGCACAAAAACAGACCCCCCCCAAAACAGTGATGTATTCATTACCATTAGCCACAGAACACCAGTATCTTAAATTTTATAGGACTATTATGATTGAATCAATATAAAGCCAAGGGAAGTACTTTTATCTTACACCAGTACAAATAAATGAGTAAGTTGTCTGAGTGTTGTATTTTGTTGGATCTATGTGGTTTATAAACCAATGGAATCTGATCGCTGTTGAATTCACTCACATAGAAGCAATTGCTCAAATAAAATGATTTTTAATTAATTAGCATCACAGAAACATTTTCCTTGCATATATGGGAAACACCTGCTCACATTTCACAGCTATCATGACAGCTTGATAGAGTAATTTTGAGCAGCTATCATGATTTTGCCCCTTTGATGTAGCTATTTAGTAATGAGGATGTTTTGATGTTGTTTAAATTCCCTCTCTGCTATGAATTAGATGTTTTCTTGTGACATGGATTAACCTTTAAAACCTTTATTTCATCACTAGTGGAACTATCATAGAAGCTTGTGATATTGATTAAATGAAATGTTATTAAGTGCTTATGTGATTCCTTGGGACATGTTTGTTGGTCAATAAATGATAACAATGAAAAAAATTTAAAAAAAAAAAAGAAGCAATTGCTCAGCCCCTGCGCTAGGAACTCTGGTCAAAAGAGGGAAGGCACATGGGGGCAGGGCCCACCCACACAGCCCCCAGCCTCGTGCTGCACGGTGGCACAGAGCCTGAGCTCTCTGCTGACCCACATCCAGACGCACCAGGGCAGCCTTGGCAGCTTGCAGGGCTCGCAGCAGAGTCCACAGAAGAGCAGTGGAGAGCTCAGAGGGCTTGGTCTTCATTCAGAGGGAAGAGGGCCCTCGATATGTGCCACGATATGGATCGGAAATAGGGAAAAACATTCTTCCGTATGGTACTGAATAGCCAAGGAGGGCAATGTTAGAACTATAAAATATGCTTTATGTCATGACTCCTGTATTCATGATGTATGACTGAAATCAAATGTTTATGAAATTAAATGTTCAAATATTTACCTGAAGGCATGCCACATATTTTGTGTGTGTGTGTCCAGTATTTGTATTTCTTTTCTGATTCTTGTATCTGTGTGTTTCTAAAACCCGCAACGATAGCACTGAGTTTGAAAATCATTGTTTTGATCACACAGACCTAGATGGGCCTTCTTCCCCCTCTTCCTTCTCCCCTTTCCCCCACCCTGTCTCTATGCCAGATGATAGAGCTTATAGTATTTTAATAAAAACATATTTTCATACATACAAAGGGAGACCTTTGAAATTTTTTAAATGGACATATTGTTAGAATCTAAAATAATTCATACAAATACTATCTCTGTACTCCTGAAATATATTAAAGAAGTAACCCAGTACTACATTTATTGTTTTCACATGCTTGGATTCAACCAGCCTAGCCTCTGAACACATGCTTTGTAGTTTAGGCCAGTGAGGATGCATTAAATCTGAATATATACTTTTGTTCTTACTATTTCCTAAGTAATATAGTATTAAGTTGTTCACAGCATTTGCATTAGGTGTCATAGCAGTCTAGATATAATTTAACTATGTGAAAGGTGTGTGTAAGCTATATGCAAATACTGTGCCATTTCTTATGCAAGACGTGAGGATACAGCTCTGTCTGAATCACTGTCCTCCCGTTGCTCATCGATTTGCTCGAGCGGGCACCAGTAATGTCTCTATTGTGAGACTTGTTACGGTTTTTGGCATATTGGATACGCCATGGTAGCTTGCCAGGCTCTGCCGTGCGGGCGGGATACTCCCGGTAGCTTGCCAGGCTCTCCGAGAGGGGCGGGGGAATCGAACCCAGTCGGCTGCGTGCAAGGCCAACGCCCTGGAACCAAACGCCCATAGACAGCACAGTGTGACCGTATGGTTCTTTGTGGTCTTCGGGAGCACACACGCAGGCATCAGTGAGATACACGTCACTGTCATCGCACAGGGGCACGGTGCCAAGCAGAGGGGCGCTGGAGGGGGTGGCACAGGTCCAGCGGGACAGCCTTCCCCCTGCCCTGCCCGTAAATAGCTGAAGATAAGGCCAGAGAACGGGGGTAGGACGCCCCGTAGGACTCTGACCCTGCGGGAGAAATCCCTGAGCTCTGCCACAGCCTGAGCACCCGCGGACAGCAGGAGGAGGCTGCGGGCAAGTACTGGAACTTGCCTGAGGGCGCCCAGCCCCAGAGGCGCTTTCCTTTGGGAAGAAGCGAATAAAACTGTTGAATCACCTTCTGGTTGGTGGGAAACTTGGCGTCCAACGCCAGGCGCCTCGGCCTGCTTTCCACCGCGATCCCAGAACAGCCCCCGGGTTTCTTCGTGAGCAGCAGACGTGGGTGGGCGGCCGCCCCCTCCTCCGGGCCTCAGGAGTTTCCCTGCGAGATGCGGGTTTGAGCCATTGGTGGCTTCAGCCTTACCCCGCGGCGAAACTCCTGGAGCCCTTGATAGGACCCAGTTCCACGGTGCTCTGCGCAAGGTGGGAGTTGGGCGCTCCCCGGGCCCGGGCTGCCCACCCGCTGCTTCTCACGATGAGAAAGTTCCCCAAGCGAGCGCAGTTTGGGCGCTTACCTGGGGTGTACACATCTGGGACACGGACACACACACACACACACACACACACACACACACACACCTGGGGCACACAAACCTGAGGCTCCACACCAGGGGCTCACACATTTTGGAACGCACGTAAAATTGGGGCACACACAGCTGGGATGCGCGCATACAGGGGGGGTCACACCCGGGGAAGGGGCACAAACCTGAGGCTCACACACCCTTGACACGTGCGGGGCCCACATACCTTGGACGCACATACCTACGGAGCACAAACCTGAGGCTTGCACACCTGGGACGCACGTACACCCTGGGCGAGCACACCTGGGGCGCACACCCCTGAGACTCGCGTACACCTGGGGCACACACCCCTGAGATTCGCGTACACCTGGGGCGCACACCCCTGAGACTCGCGTACACCTGGGGCACACACCCCTGAGATTCGCGTACACCTGGGGCGCACACCCCTGAGACTCGCGTACACCTGGGGCGCACACCCCTGACACTCCCGTACACCTGGGCTCATACCCCTGAGACTCGCGTACACCTGGGGCGCAC
Source organism: Sorex araneus (assembly GCF_027595985.1). NCBI lineage: Eukaryota > Metazoa > Chordata > Mammalia > Eulipotyphla > Soricidae > Sorex > Sorex araneus. Next base: position 47,648,310 of record NC_073303.1, on the reverse strand, counting down.
ACCCCTGACACTCCCGTACACCTGGGCGCACACCCCTGAGACTCGCGTATACCCTGGGCGCACACACCTGTGGCACCAGGCGAGCGGTCGGGCCGCTGCCCGCCCCTGAGCGGCCAGGTGCTGAGTCCGGGCAGCGGAGCAGGAGGGGCCGGGCGCGGCCTGAGCGGGGGGGGGGCGGGGGGGGGAGGCGGGAGCGTGGGCGGGCGCGGGAGCCCCCCAGGCAGGCGCACCCAGGCTGGGTTCGGCGGTGTCTCTGCTGCCTCCTCCGCATCCACAACCACAACGCCGAGAGCGAGTTTCTTCCGAGGTGTGCCCAGAATCCACCCTGCCAAGGGCCCGCTGCCACCCTCCCTCCCGGCCAGCCGCACCCCTCTCCCCTCATCTCTGCTCTCCCTCCCGATTGCACCCCTCTCCCCTCATCTTCGCCCTCCCTCCAGGCCGCACCCCTCTCCCCTCATCTCCGCTCTCCCGATCCGTTTTCCGCGCTGCTTCCCAGCGGAAACACGTGCCGCACTGGCCGCAGATCTGCACTGGACAGGCCTCTCTGTTCAGGTCTTTCCCAATGGCTGAGGGCCCTGAGTCCGCCCTTACTTGTCTCTGAAGCTGTGGCCAGGAGTCACTCAAACGAGTTGGAGTGTGGCACACGCGCGGCGCCTCTTCCTGCAATGCGGGTCCCCTGGGTGTCTGCCGCCTCCACTGCCTTGGGAAGCCATCGCTTGAGACATGGGGTGGGTACCCAAAGAACCCGACTGACAGCAAGCTGGCAGGTGCAGCCTTAAAGGCACCGGCCTGTCTGTGATCACAACGGAGCTTTGTTTTTTCTCTAAATACGGTGATGTTTTAGTTTTTTTTCTTCTTTTCTTTTCTCTTTTCTTTTTTTTTAAATTTTATCAAAGCACCGTGCTTTACAAAGTCAGTTAAGTTGAGTTTTAGATCTACAGCATCCCAGCACGGCTCCGCCACCTGTGCCCACTTCCCTCCACCAGTTCCAGGCTCCCTCCCCCATTCAGTCCGCTTCCTGGACAGGAGCATTTTCCAGTTTGCTGGTTGAAGTTTGGGTCTCTTGTTTCAAGGGTTGTTTGACTCTACGGTTTGGATATTTAGCTCTTCCACTCCTCTATACACGATGTGCCTGGTGCTTCCGGTCTGTCTTTCCTTCCCCACTTGGTTTCTTTCTCTTCCCTTCACTCTGGGGCCAAGGGTGATCTAGGCATCCTCACTCAGCATTCCCTCATGCCGTTCTGGGTACCGCACATATACAGAAGAGTATTTTAGAGAAAGAGGACAGGGAGGGGTTTAGGCATGTGCTGTCGCCAGGTGGATGCCAGAATGAATATTAAATTCTCCCCAGTGGCTGATCCCCTCAGGCACATACCAACACATCTGCAAACCTAACAAAAAAGGGTTAGGGGAAGACTAAAATGTGGTCTACTGCCCTCATTTGGGGGTCTTTGAGTTGGGGGTGGAGTGGGCATGTCTCTGCTTTCTAGTACTGAATTCAGCTGTGAATCTCTGTGGGTTCTTTCAGTGGTGGCACTGGGGCTCCCAAAATAACAGTGCCCCAGGGTTTATACTTGACCGGTCAAGCTTGTGTCCAGCGTCAACCAAGGGGTCCCAGTTATTCCAAACAAGTTCACATTTACTGAGTTCACATATGTTTTTTGTTCTTTGCTAACAACTTCAAGTAGACTCTTCTCACTGTCCTGTGCAATGCTTCTGACGGGTAGGTATTACGATCCCTATTCTACAGAGGAAGAAACTGAAGCAGAAAGGATCGAATAGCTCTTCAGAACTCAGCAGGTCATACTGGTCATTTCTCTATCATTGCTGTGCCCAGCTAGACTTCTTCCTGTGGGCAGGATGCCCATAGCACCAGCCATGTCCTGGAGATGGGGTAGAGGCCCCACCCACAGATGGCAATCCTGAGTAGGTAAGCCGGTCGAGTTCACTCCAGCCGCAATAGTCTCCACATGCTCTTCTGCTTGCTTTTACTGCGTTCAGGATCTTAGGGGTTTCTTTGCTGGGGGCAGAGGGAATGGACCACATCCAGCCAGTGCTTACTCCTGGCTCTGTGCTCATGAGGTCAATTCTGGATGTGCTCAGGGGACCACATATGGTACAGAAATTAAACCAGAAAATTAGAAGTTGGCAAAGGCTCCCTTTCTTGAATCTCAAATGACAGCTAGGTCCCTGGCTTCCGTTTCCTTGGATGATTGCTCTTCACCTGCTGTGTTGGATGTGCTTAGTGTAGTGACCCAGAAAGACAGAAATGGGGCTTTGGCTCTAACTATGTGATGATCCCAGCTGGGAGAAGAGTGGAGCAGGTAAGAGCGCAGCAGGCCACTGACACAAACGCGGGACACAGAGAACCGTGTGTTTGTGACGATGCCCATGAGCAGACATGCAAAGAAGAAAGCCAAGAACAGATGAAACCAGCTGTGCCAGAATCCCTGTGTAAATGAAACTGAGAAGTGGCCCTGGTGACGCTTCACTGGACTAGAGCATCACTCTGAACATCAGGTCCAGCTATGCTGAGCTGCTTTCTGAACTTTACACCAGTGACCCTAAAGCCTTCTCCAGTGAGACCACCAGGATCTCACTCACAAGAGCCCCCCAATCCCCGTTGCTCCTCATCGATGAACAGCTTTGAAGACCCCCAAGGCTGCACTCTTTCTAAAGTGTCTCCCGAACCATTCTTTGTCTCGAATGGTTTACATCACACCCTATACTTCTAATTGTACATATTGCTATGATGTGGACTCCCCACCCCTAATAAAGTCTTATTGTAATTATATGTTAGTGACTTCAATCTTAACGTGAAAACTGTCTCAGTGAGGTAGCTTCCTCAAGTGGTGGCCACTATGCCACTTTCCTCGCAGCCCATCTTGGTCACCAAGGTAAGTGCCTAGGAAATTCAGGACTTCAGTCAGCCAAGGCCACCTCTGTGTTATGGACATTTGCACCCACTAACCCCTCGAGGCAGTTATCAGAGTTCTACAGATCAAGTTCTCCCGCCCAATTTCCTCTTGGGGGGCTGTACGGCTCAGGTGGGAGTGAGGAAAGAAAACAGCTCTTGCCTCCACCCAGGTGACTTGGTCTGCCATGTGCCCTCATAGATAGGAATTTCAGGAAGAGCACAGATAGTGAAGATAAGTTTGTTCAGGAAATATGAGGTGAGGGAAAGAGGGAAATACACATTCAGAGAAACATAAACTTCCTCAAACAGGAAAGAGCCCAGAGGACTCTTCCCTCGGAGAGATGCAGATGAATCCCCCAAATGGAGAATGCACCCCACTTATCCTGCAAATTTACCTTTATGGTGTTTTTTCAAACTACTCCCCAAGGCTTATACTAGGATGCTGTCAGGGGAGCAGCTGGGAGCACTGATGCCTTGACAGTCTTCTCACAGCCGTTGTTCCTGGAGGAACCTCTCCACTCAGGCGCCAGGAATTTCTGCATCCAGGAAGGTCTCTAGTCTTCTCCATGGGTTTCTGTAGGGGTGGTTTGGCTTAGAGACACAGTGATTTTAATTTTATTTAATTTACTTAAAATTTTTTTTAATGTTTGTCTTGCTATGGGCCACACTGGTGGTACTCAGGGATTATTTCTGTTTCTGCACTCAAGAGTCATGATGCCTTGCAGACTCAGAGGACGATATGAAATGCCAGGAATCAAACCCAGGTCAGCCGCATACAACGCAAGTGCCCTAACTGCTGTACTACCTCTCAGAAAAATCACACAGTGATTTTTCAATTCATATCACTAGATACTTCCTTGTCTGCCTGATTAAAGCACATGTGTAGTGGAAATTAGCACTTTTGAGACTTAGATCTCATGTTTTTATACCTGTTATGTAAGCGAGGTCAGATGCACTGAGACTCCAAGACGAAAGTAAACAGGGACCTAGTGACAAGCGTTTGCTGTAGTAAAGCTATGCTTTTTAGTTCTGTGAACTTTCTTCTTATGTAATACTTGTGATTTTCTTCCTCAAATACCCTACCAGGATATAACACCAACCTTATTGCTGTTTTATAATTTCTAAATAAATTTTTTTGTGTGTAGATGCATAATGCAAAATTCAAGGGGTGTGGAAAATAGTAGTTTCCTTTTCTTCCCAGAAACTCTGCCATCACTATCACCAGCTTCTTATAGATCTTTTTCAGAAATAACACACATATATATAAAGGCATTAACCTTTTCCATATCTAAATTTCAGATATACTTAGCAGCTTTACATCTATCTTCTTTTTTTAAAAAAAATAATAATTCTTTATTTAATTAAAGAATCGTGATGTACAAAATTTTTGATAGTTGAGTTTTGGGTATATAATATTTCAACACCAATCCCATCACCTTCCCTCCACCAGTGTTCCCGTATTTTTTCCAATATTCTGGGCTCCCCACCCCCAGCCCTGTTTGTCATCTTGACAGACATCACATTTATTTTCAAAAACTGCTCAGTTTCCTGTCAGAAATGAAGGGAAGTGACTACCTATAAGTTGCTGCTGCCTAGTTCTAAGGAAAGCCCCGGCCAGGCTTTTGCAGTGATGTGGGTGGAACTAGAAGGTCTCGTGCTGAGTGGAGTCAGTCAGAAGGAAAAGGGCAGATGCAGAATGATCTCTCATTTGTGGGATTAAAGACACAGCAAATGAGCAGCAAAGGCCCAAAGGCAACACAATGCTAGAACTGATCCACACAAAAATTGAGTGGGGAAGGGAGTTGCGAGGAAAGGGTAGTGGAGTCCTTGGGAGAAGAAGCAGGTACACAGATAATGGGTGTGGTGTTGGAGTTTTGTGCATGACAAATCTTTTGTAAAGCATTAGAAGAAAGAAAATAGAAAGCATTGTAAACCACAGAAGCTCAGTTTTAAAAAGTGGGTGCTAACTGTTGCTTTGAGAACCACAAAGAATTTTTGTGTTTTAGTGCCTGGATAGATTCCCATTAGGGATTAGCTTGGTGGTCAAAGAAAGACCTTCTGTACAGTTAAAGAGATCTCCAGGATTATCTAGTACTGCCCCCCTTACAGCACAATGGAGGTCCAAAGAATGCCATGAACAATGGCTAGGATGGGAAATGCCACATGCAGGTCCTCAATAAATAATAGTTCCTTTGCCAAAGGTCCCATAATGCCTGGGCGTGCAATGCCATTAGTTTTAGGTTGGGTTTTTTCTTATGTCTTAAAAGTTTTAGGTTCACAGTACACTTGAGAGTAATAGAGATATTCCTTATTTATCTTCTCATATGACCCCTCTGTCAGTCAAACCCTGCACCAGAATGACTCATTCTGGTTACAGGTTATGAACACAAATCGGCACTCATTATCTGATGAAGACAGTTGCTTAAATTAGGCACTCTCATTGTCCTGGAGTCTATGGCTTGGCACCAATATACAGTAACATATCAAAATGGGGTGAGCATTTCTCACCCCAAGATCATATGGCAACTTGTGGGTCCCCAGGATATTTCAAGGGAGCAACGAGTTCAAACAATCCATTGGAAGCAGTGATGCAATACTATGGAGAGCAACTGGAAGGAAATAGGTCAGAAGATGGTCATGACTGGGAAATGCTGAGAAACTGCTGTGGAGTGTTGTCACTGCCCTGAAAACCCTCTAGCTTTCTCTCTTCATCTTCCCTCCTCCACTCCCTCACCAACTACTAATCTTTTTTTTAATTTTCCCTATATTTTGCCCTTTCCAGAATGTCATAGAGTTGGGATCATGTAGTTGGTAGCCTTTTCAGATGGCCTCTTTCAGTTAGTAATATGCACTTAAGTTTCTTCCACATGTGTTCATGGTTTAAGAGCTCATGTGCTGAATATTCCATTGTTTGGCTGTACTCATTTATTTATACATTCACCTAGTGAAGCATATTTTGGTTGCTTCCAGGCTTGCACTTTGTGGTTAAAGGTGCCTTTAAACAATCACACTAGAAAAACAGAACAACCACAGAAGAGGCAGCGCTATGCCCCAGCTACTCAGTACCCTTCCCTCCTTCTTATTAAGGCATCATGATGTGCAATGCTTTTGCTAGGGATTCCTTATACAAACATGCTCATTGTCCCCGCCGCCATCAGTGTGCCAGTATGGCTTCACCACTGCCCCCAGAGCCCTCCTCATGCCCAGCCCCCTCCTGTCTTGCTTGGTAAACTCAGTTCTATTAGCAGAACCTCAGAGTTTTCTCCATTGGCTATTTGTCTATACCCTTAATTTGTTTTGTTTTATGTTTCTTGTTTTGCCCCCAATTCAATCTGGGTTACCACAATCAAACAGAAAATTCAAGGACACTTTTCTGACACTTTTATATAGTGGTACTTACTTTTAGTATCTACAAATGAGTAGTCTCCCAGGACTTTTCTTTCTGACTCACTTTGCCTAGCATTATGCCATCTAGTTTTATCCAGGTTGCAGTAAAATAAAGGATTTCATCTTTTATTATAGCTAAGTAGTATTCCATTGTGTGTGTATATATATATATGTATGTATGTATATATGAAACTATTAATATTTCCACTCGGCTGTTATTGAGCATGTGGGTTGTTTTCAGCTCTTGGTTATGTATAATAAATGACACTGAAATCAATATTTCAACTCAGTATTTTGCATTTGAGGGATAAATACCAATTACTTGAATTGCTGGACCATATGATAGCTGTTTTCAATTTTTAAAAAAACTCTATACTGATCTCCAACACTGATCACCACCAGCAAAGGGCATTCCTTGCTCACCACATTCCAATATTAACTAGGATATCTTTCTATTTTAACCCTCATGTTTTTAGGGTGCAGGAACATTTCAGTTTGATGCAGTCTCATTTGCTTGTTTCTGCTTTTATTATCTTTGCCAGTGGTATTGAATCATTGAAGATTCCTTCATAGTCAACATCAGTCAGTTCTATGTTTTCTCCCATGTATCTTACGGATTTGCATCTAATATTGAGGTCTCTGATCCATTTTGAATCAACTTTTTTATGGTGTGTGATAGAAAGTCCAGATTTATTCTTCTGCATGTAGTTGACCAGTTTTCCCACTTACATAGACTTTCCTTGTTCCACTTAATGCACCTGGTTCCTTTGTTGTAGATTCGGTGTCTGTTAGTATGAGAGTCTGTCTTCATTTCCACTGGTAGAAAAAAGTTCAATTTAAAAACTTATTATTGGGAGAGAGTAATCTTATAGCATTCAGTTGGGCCAACTTTACCCTTTCACTTTTATAGAGAAAATGTAATACAGTTAATTGTTTAAACAGATATTGAAAAACTGAAGGCAACAAAAGACATAAGTAAGGAGCCTTGGAAAGGAGACCTGAACAGTTAGATCAGTCCTTAATGTCTTACTGCACTGAAGCCAGAAACTTTGGAGGATCTCAGAGAAATCTTCAGTGATTTGACAACATTGGCATAGAAACCCAAAATAAACAATTGGAAATGACTACATCAAACTATATAGTTTTTTTAACAGCAAAATATATAACATAAAGCATAAAGAATTGGAGGAAGTATTTGTCCACCATGCACCAGGTAAAGGGTTAACATCCAAGGCATAGAAAACATTCAAAAAATTAAACAACCAAAATATTTATTAACCCATTTTAAAATGTAGAGATGTAGGTATATAATGATTGCACTTATTTGTGTGATATAGAAAGTATAGTATGAGCCAAGGACAGTAAAAATGAGGGCCGGGAGGACTGGCTCATGGTTGGAAGCTTGTCACAAGTAAGGGAAGAGGGCAGTTAGGGTAGAGAAGGGTTCCTGTGATAGTGATAGTTGGAAATGATCATTCTGACAAGAATTGAGTGCCGAGAGTAGGCAAAGGGATATACGTAGTAACCTTTCAGTGTCTGTATTGCAAATCATAATGCCCCCCCAAAAGAGAAAGAACAAGAAAAAGAGAGAGAGAAGAAAAGTTCCTGCCATCCTGGAGGAACCAGTGGGGATGGGAGATGCATGCCTAAAGTAGATAATGGACCAAATATGATGACCTCTCAGTGTCTGTGTTGCAAGCCATAATGCCCAAAAGTAGAGAGTATGGAGAATACTGTCTGCCATGGACGCAGGGGGAGGGTGGGAAAGGGGGAGTATACCCGGGATATTGGTGGTGGGGAATGTGCACTGGTGGAGGGATGGGTGTTTGATCATTGTGAGATTGTAACCCAAACATGAAAGCTTATAACTATCTCACGGTGATTCAATAAAATTTTAAAAATTAAAAAAAAAAAGAAAGAAAAGTTCCTGCCATCGAGGTGGACTGGGGGTGGGGTGGAAGGAGGGAAAATGAGGACGTTGGTGGTGGGAAATGTGGGTGTTGGTACATTGTATGATCAAAACTCATTAATGAACAACTTTGTAAGTGTGCATCTCATGGTGATTTGCTTAAAATTAAAATGAAAAAAATGTAGAGATGGATAGTTCTCTGGAGAATACATATAAATAAATGGCCAGTAGGCATAGGAAAAAATTGTTTATCATCACTATCAGGAAAAAAGCAAATTAAAACAATAATGAGATGTCATCTCACACCTCAGATGAGAATGATGTTTATCAAAAAAATTTGAAACAGACAGTGTTGGTGGGGACATGGTAAAAAAGGAACCCTCATTCATTACCCTCTTTGAAATCAATATGAACATTTTTCCAAGAAGCAGGACTATAACTACTGCAGTGATTCCACTTCTAGACATTTAATCCATACACAAAACCATTAATTCAAGAAGATAGATGCACAATTGTTTTCATTGCAGTACCAAGTACAAAAGCCATAATGTGGAAACAACCCTATTGTCCAGTGAGAGATGAATAGATAAAGAAACTGAGGCATATATAAACAATAGGATATCATGCAGGTGCAAGATATGAGCCTCATTCATAGAAGATGTACTCATTTTTGTTACTCTGACACAGTGCTTTATTTTTAGGTCCAGGTACTGCTTTTCCATCATTTGTAGCTGCTGACAACTGTTTTATGTGGTTTGAGTCCTAACACTTAATTATCCATTTGTGTAACTGTTCAAGGGACTGGTGTTTACTATTTCAAATAGGTGTCAATTGATGATCACTGTTCATGATTCATTTGTTGTAGAAATGGTTCTGGTAGCCTTTAAAGAATTTATTTATGCAGACTGAATAAATAGCAATACTCCTACATTAAAAAAAAGAATTTATTTATGCAGACTGAATAAATAGCAATACTCCTTCATTAAAAAAAATTTATTTATGCAACTGACAGTACATGTGTGCTAAGAATCCTAGGCTCAAATTACAGTACATAGGAAGACGAAGGTGCATCCATATGAATGATTACATACTGCTTATATAATGATTATATACAGCATGACAAAACAAATTATGTTATGTAATGATTAGTTGAATAGTTATAAACCAATTTTTTGGACATGAAAATCAGAGTGCAACAAATATGTGGTGAAAAATAATACTTAAAGATACTCCATACAAAGCAAAACTTGCAGAAAATGTTTTTATTATGACATTTGATATATTGTTATTCCTGAAGTATCAAATAGATCATCAATTTTTAGAGTTCCTTATTTTTATGGAAAAAATCACAAGTACTTACATTTGCATTTAAAACAGCCCAAAATGTGTTTTTAATTTTACCCCTCATTCACATTCTGTTCTGGATCAGTGTTTCCCAAAGCTGTGGAATATGAATGCTCCGTAAACAATAAATAATGCTTCGTGAGAAAAGTCAAGTTGGGAAAAAAGTTACCTTCCCGAAACATCTAAATATGATTTCTCATAATAAATAACCACTAAAATTTTTTAGAACCAGAACCAGTTGACCTAGCTGATTTTACTGTGTCAGTTAGCCACATGGTATTGTCCTTTATTTTTGGAGTTTCAAGTGGAATTTTGGCCTCGGAGGAGGTCTTAGGGCCCCACTAGAGATTTTTTTGTTTGTTTTGTTTTTATATACATTTTGGGGCTGTACTTTGCGGCCACACTGTTCAGGATTTACTCCTGGCTCCGAGCTCAGGAATCACTCTTGGAAGTGCTGAGGAAACCAACGCGGTGCTGGGAATCAAACCCAGACTGACCCTGTCCAAGGCAACTTCTCTACTTCTGTACTATTACTGCAGCCAACACTGGCAATTCTGGGCCCACAGTGACCTTTGCTCCTCTATTTAGGTTCTGCAGTGATTTCCCAGGAAGCACCCAGCTGTGTCTGGGGAATCATGTAGTACCAGCAATTGAACCAGGGTCAACTGCACAAAGGATATGACTCTCCGCCCAGGGATTGTCTCCTCACACATAAAATTCCTTGGATGAATTAAAACACACTGCTTTGGGCAGGTTGACTGTAGGATAATATTGGTTTGTTCTTTCTGCCTTGCCACAGGGAGCTTAAGTTTATTGGGTTATTCCTATCACAGTGCTCCTGAGGCATTCCTCTGTTTATTTGTAACCTCTCCCATTCCTCTGTTTATTTGTAACCTCTTTCTTGGTGCTCAGCTTCCCTAACCGGTCAATTACCTTTATCTCCTAATCAGACTGTGTTAGCTTGTAAATATTGCTTTTCTCTTATACTGCACACAGAGCCAGGGTGGTGCTTTCGAAGAAGCAGGGAGTTCCTTGCAATTCTTTAGAAAGTGACCAGATTTCCCACAATTGGAACATTTTTTCTGAGCTTGTCTCTGTACTGCATAGGCCTCAACAGCATTGATATGTGCCTGGTGTTTGACAGAACCAACGTGCCTTCAAATACCCTATTATGTCCTCCTTTTCCTTGATGGGTCACAGAGTGGCCTAGTGTTAGGACCCACTTAGCCGGAGAGCTGCCATGGCAGGCTCTGAGCAACTTAGGCCTCTTCCAGGAACAAGAAAAGCAGAAAAACCAGATGCTTTTGTCAGAGATGACATCCCCAGAATCAAATTAAGTCTCTGGAATGTACCTGTCCGGAGGTGGGCTGGATGTTGCAGGCCAGAACAGCAACAACAACAAAAATAGAGGTGTACTCTGTAGGTAATAGAAATTTGCTGAGTCATGCTGACTTGCCAAAATGAAAGTACAAGAACCTGCTGAACCTAGTGCTGGGGTCCTTGTTGAAGCTGCATCTGGCGGATACATGGACCCCAGCTAGCTGGAACAATAACCCTTGCTATGTGACTTGCATTATTAGTTCTGCTCTCTGTCCTTGAGGGCTGGTTGACTCCAACAATAGATAAAATTCTCTGATTGTATGTTACCTTTCAATATAGAGTTAAGGAGGGGTGATGTAAAAAAAGACCACTCCTTAATAATGATTCTAATGGCAAAACAACCTCAAGGAAACATGCTGATGTGAGACTACTAGAAGTAGAATAATGGCCTTAGGTTTTGCTAACTTATCTTGACTATGTTTGGTCCCTAGATTTGCTTCAGTATTTTCACCCAAACTTTAAAAACTTTGTGCTTGCCAAAAACTCATTCTGGGTAAATCATGATTTTTATTTTTTATTTTATAGTAAAATATCTTGACATCCTGGGGCCTTGCGATCCCGAGGAAGGACTCCAGGATTAGCTAATTCCGAGTGATAATGAAAAGCATGCCTGTCGTATGCAGTCTAGATAGTCGGAGCCACCTCTTCTCTGCCCATCACACACCCGCAGCATGACTTTGCCTTGTCCCCAGAAGCTGACTGCTAGAGGCCTCCATACCACTGCTGCTAGAATCTGCAGAATCAGTGCTACTGATTCTGAGCAACCGGTCAGCTGCTTCCCCTACATCTCCCTTTTCTTCCCAAGAAAACCACAGTGAAGACTGTGCCTCGTGTCCTCTCTCCCTCTGCCTCTGACGCACACTTGCAGTCCCTTGTAGCCCTGCATGGTGAGTCTGGTCTCTGCTTCCTTGCGTCTGTGAGCATAGACTCCTTTCCTCACAGCTGCTACTTTTCATGTCTCACCAACTTGATAAAAACAAATCCTCGTACCTTCATTCATTCCACTTTTTTAAAGACCTATTGTATTTCAGGCAATTTTTCAGATGCCAGGGACAGAAATGTGACCATATGAAAAAGATCCCTGTTCTCATGCAGTCTGTGTCTAGTGGGAGAGAAATAATAAAGAAAGAATTCTTTCCAGCAACGTTAAATGGAACAAATGAAGCAAACCAGCCTGGGTGGTGTTATATGGTTTAGTTTCCTTTGTTTTGCTTGGCTTCAGAGGCTCCATCAGGGAAGATCTCCCACCGGAGGGAGTGTCTCAGGACACTCAGACAAAGCCTGAACAACCTGAGTGGTGTAGCGCCTACCATGGTTCCTCTAGGACAAACCCTGTCCTCTTCTCCACAACACAGGAGGGCTTGGACCTCAGATAAAATGATGTCTGGCACCCACAAAGCCCATGGCCTGTTCCAATAAAGTTGCTTTCCAAGTGCTGTAGAGTGGAAGTCCCTGGGCATCAGACCCGGACTATGGTCACTGCCAGCCAGATCCCTCTGGGAGGTAACCATCTTCCATGTGTGGTTACACAACTGTTTCTAATCAGAAGTAAATGCAGAGGGTCTCAAGCCCTATTTGCTCCTCGTCCCTGGAAGCCCATTACCTTGCTCAGCTTTAACTATTAAGTTAAACTGAAGCCTTCACCATTTCCTCCAGACCTGCTCCCCTGCCCTGACCCTGCCCCCACCCCAGACCAGCCACCCTTCACCTGTGCCCACCCAGGAATGGAAGGGCATTCACACTCTGTCAGCATTAAAGAGGCTGACACATCGCCATCATTCCATTTCTCTATTAGCGTCAACTTGTCTAGGACCACATCCGAGTACAGTGAGGATAACAAGAGTAGGAACACCACATCCCCGCTGCCGACTCCTCAGTGCTGTCTCTTGGCCTTTGGGGTGGCTCAGGCCTGACTCAGGGCTGGAGCTGCTCAATGCTGGTGGGGAGTGGGGGCTGGTGACCTACACATTTTCCCTCCTTGAAGTTCCTAGACTATGTCCTGCACTGGGACCATCCACCCACCTGGCCCTTGACTCAAGGCCACTCCACAGTTCTGCTTCCAGCAGGGCAGGACCAGGAACTCCAGGTCTGAAAAGTTACTCCCATCTCTATTTCACTTGAACCACAGAAGCTGGGCCAGGCCAAATCCACTTTGTTGAAATGGAAACTGTGCTTTGAAACTGGCGTAGCCTCCTTTTCCACCATGTTCTCACCACACAGTCTGTGCCAGTGATCACTTCTTGGAAGAACACTTTCTATAAACATTGATGAAGCTATGTCCTGTTCTACGACAGGTTTTGTTTATCTTTGTCTTGGATTCTGTTGCGTTGACCCTCACCTTATCTCTCCCTGACGGTTTTGTTTGGGTGTTTAGACAGACCTCACTCTCCTGCTTTGAGAGTTGTTCTGTGGGAGTGTTTTATGACTGATATCCAGAGTTATGATCACTCCAAGGGACACACTCACAAATACTTCACCACATAGAAGACCAGCAACAATTCACTGAGCCAAGGGCTGCCAGAGCCAGAGAGTTTCTGTGTGGCCAAGAGGAAATGTGACTCTCTTCACAGATTCCAGCAGGCATTTGGTGGCTTGAAAAAAACTATATAGTCCCTTCTATAGAGAATCTCAAATTCTCAAAACTCCTCAGCTGGCTCACAAATGCTAACAGATAACCTACTTGCTGAGCATAATATGTATCTAAACAAAAAGATTTCCAAGGTACCAGACCCCTGTTTAACAAAATAATCAGGCCTCCATTACATGTTGGCAGCTTAGCAGTTGGCATGCACAGGCACCTCTTTGAATATAGCAGTGCTTCCATTAAAAGTGTCTAAATCCCAAAAAGTAATTTGTTTGCTTCTCTACCAAATTATCATATTCATTTTGTTTGTGTAAATTCACTCAGCACCAGTCATTAGAAATCCCTATAAGAAACTATTTTCAGTGAATATAATCCCAGACAGACTTCTCTATTTTTTATATTTTTTGTTAAAACATTTAGAAAGATGTGAGGTGAAAGAAAGGGGCAAGTACGTGTTCAAGAGAGAACAGAGGCTTCTCCAGGATCAAAACAAAGTGGAGCCAAGAAAAGAAACACAGAGACAAGTAAGCAAGATCATGCCCAAAGGACAACACGGAGTTGGAAAGTGAGCCCAGAATTCCCCATCTGTCTGACATATTCATACCGAGGAGAGTTGCAGGAAACCACCCCTAATTCTTAATATGAGGTCTGTGTATAATACATTTTTGGGTCTTGTTTATAAAACCAAACACACCAGGAGGTTGGGAAGTAGGTACCAGATCAGAAGGGCCTGAATTAGCTAATGTTGTTCCCATTCATAGATAATCAACATGGGCACTGTATCACTGTCGTCCCATTGTTCATCGATTTGCTCGAGTGGGCACCAGTAACATCTCCATTGTGAGACTTGTTGTTACTGTTTTTGGCATATCGAATGCATCACGGGTAGCTTGCCAGGCTCAGCTGCATGGGTGGGATACTCTCAGTAGTTTGCCGGGCTCTCTGAGAGGGACGGAGAAATCTAACCCAGATCGGCCACATGCAAGGAAAACACCCTACCCGCTGTGCTATCACTCCAGTCCCAACAACTTGGGCAGATAACAAAAAATCTGTTTGTGGTCTTGAGTACACAATTCAAATCCAGACACTCTGAGCAGGCTTGGTCAGTGTCCAGCAGGAGACATCTGGGTTTACTCTGCAAAGGGAGATCGAGGTCATCAAAGCAGTCGGAGGCCACAGTGAGAGCAAACTCAGGAGCACATCAGAAGCCTGCTTTAAAAACTCTCTTTGTCCTCCCAGGCCTCGTGAAAGAGCTTCTGGAGACCAGGAGCGTGGATTTTAGGGGTGGATCCCCACTGGTTCTTGGCCTGCATTTTCATCCCATCATGCAGAATGGACATTGGGTCTCTCTGGTTGCCAAGTGCTCAAGGAGGAGGGAAGGATGTTGAGATACAAAGGTGTTAAGCTAATGTCTACAGACTTTCCAGTTACCATCTGGGGAGTGCTACGTTGCCTTCTTGCCTGCAGTTTCCCTCTGAAAGCTCATCCAAGTACCTGCACTGTTTGGAAGCTCCTTAAATCATCATCAGTGCCAAAAAGGCACATTTCCCCTCAGCCAACCATATCATGAGGGACATTTCCTACATCTTCAGGGATGCCTCCTGGGAAGATGTTTTGGCGGATAAGCAAGACATGATTATCTAGGTGGGTTGCGATAGAGGAGCAAAGGCATTGGGAGCAAATGACTAGCGAGAATAGCCAGAGTCTAAGGGCCAGGGGGCTCTTGGAGCAATGCCTTTGAGAAAGTAGCCAAGTGAAGGATGATTTGGAGAGAGATGAAGCTTCAGGCAGGTAAACCTATGAGGAGAGAAGGAGACACAAACCCAGAGCAAAGTTTCTGAACACTTTCGTGAGGTTCAGTGAAGGATTAATTTTGCTGTGTCTCCAGCCGTTTTGAATAGACCATACTTTTGCAAAATGAAGTACCAGGAAAAAAAGAAACTTTAAGAAAGCATACAAAATGAAGTTCCTGATTTTTTCAATCTTTATGAGCTACTTTGATCAACAATACTGTCAGTGATAGTTCCATGCACACGTTTTCCTAACACCACGCCTGCCACTCGAGTCGCACATCCCTCCACCACAGTCCCAAAGTTTCCCACCCCCCCCAGTTCTCGCCCTCCTCTCCACAGACCCTCATAAACTCAATTCTGTGGACCAACGCTCCAGGTCCTTCCATTCGGGCACTTGTTGCTCCCTTACTTAGCATTTTTATATCTCACATAGAGAGACCATTCTCTATCTGTCCCTCTCCTTCTAACTGACTTCATTCGTCATGATGCTCCAGTTCCATTTATGTAGCAGAAAATTATATGATTTTATCCCTTCTTACAGTGGCATAGTATTCTATTGTGTATATACCATAACTTCTTGACCTATTCATCTATAGTTGGACATTTGGTTGTTTTCGTATATTGGTTATTGTACCAAGCACTACAGTAAACATAGGTGTACAAATATCATTTTAAGTTAATTTTTTGTGGTTTGGGTACTAAGAGATGGTATTGCTGGGTCATACTGTAGTTCTGTTCTTACATTTTTGAAGAGTCTCCATACTGCTTTCCATAGAAGTTGAACTAGATGATGTTCCTACCAATAGTGAATGAAGATTCCTGTCTCACACATCCCTATCAATGCTAGTTATTTCTGGACATTTTTTAAGGGCTGGGAGGCACACCTGGCAGTTCGAAGGACCTACTTCTGGCTGTGTTTAGAAATCACTCTTGGTGAGTTTGGGGGACCATATGAGGTGCTGGGGATTGAACCTGGGTCAGTTGCATGCAAGGCAAGTGCCTACCCACTGTACTATTGCTCCAGTCCAAATTTTCCGGACTTAATATATGCCATTGTCACTGGTATAAAGTAACATCTCTCTCTCTCTCTCTCTCTCTCTCTAACTCTCTCTTTCTCTCGACCCATGTGGTTGAAATTTCTGAGTGCTCTGTAGTTCTTGGATATTATCCCTTCATCTGATATATGATGTGCAGATACTTTCTCCCACTTGGTAAGGTTTCTTTTTATTATAGCTTGAGTTTCTTGTCAGAATGTTGATTTGATGTTATCCCATTTTGTTTTTTTTCATGTTATTATTATTTTTTTATGTCTTTGTGTCAGTTCATTGAAGACATATCTGGGGTCCATTTCCTGGAGAATTTGCCTGTTCTCTTTATTGTGTCTTATAAATTTTGCTCTAGTCTCAAGGCCTTTAATCCACCCTTAATTAACTTGTGTTGGTAAGATATGGTTCCATTTTCATTTACATGTGATTATCCAGTTTCCCCAATATTGTTTGTTGAAGAGTCTTTCCCTGTGCCACTGCTTGTACATAGTTCCTTTTTCATAGATTAGCTACCCATACATCTGAGGATTTATCTCAGAACTCTCAAGTTTGTTCCATTGGCCTGTGAGTCAATGTTATTCCAGTGCATACAGTTTTAATTTTAATAGCTTTGTAATACAATTAAAGTTGGGAAATGTAGTACCTCCTATCTTCTTTTTTCCTTACAAGTGCTTTGGCTGTTTGGGATTTTTGTGGTTCCACACACATTTTAGTAGAGTTTGTTTCAAGTCCTTGAAAAAGGTCATTAGAATTTTAATGGTAATTGCTTTGAATCTTTGGGTACAAAGGTCATTTACAACATTGATTCTTCCAATCCATAAACAAGGATTTTTTTTATGCCCTGGTGTTTTCTATTTCTGTGAGCAGTGATTTCTAGTTGTCACTTTATAAGTTTTCACCACCATTGTTATTTCCTAGGTATTTGATGTTTTATGACACAATGTTGAAAAGCATTGTGTTTAATTTCACTTTCTTCTAGTTCATTGTTTGCACACAGGAATGCCACTGCCACTGGTTTTTAATTTTGGCTTTCTAGGCTGCTACCTCCGTTTTTGTGGACTCTTTAGGGTTTTCTATGTATATTATCATGTCATCTGAAAATAGTATTAGTTTAACGCTTTCTTCTCCAATTTGAAACCCTTTAATATCTTTTATTTTGTCTGATTACTGTAGCAAGGATTTCCATAACTATGTTGACTAGGAGTACTAAAAGTAGATATTCTTGCCTTAGTACCTGTTCTCAGAGGAAAAGCTTTTAGTTTTTCACCATTGAGTATAATATTGAATGTGTGTTTGTTGTAGGTGGCTGTTACTATCTTGAAGTATGTTCCTTATATCCACAAAATGACTAGATGTTGAGGCTTATGAAAAGTTTTCTGTATACCAATTGATATCACAATATGATCTTTTCTTTATATAGCTATTACATTAATTGATTTGAATATATTGAACTACCATTGCATCTCTTGGATGAAACCCGCCTGACTATGGTGCATGACTTTTTTGTTATATTGTTGGATTTTGTTCACTAAGTTTCTTTTGAGGATCTTTGCATTAAAGTTGATTGTGGATATTGGTATATAATTTTATGTAATTTTCTTTTTTAGTAAATTGCCAACTGCTGCCATGCTCCAAGCCACTTTCCGGACGCTCAGGCCAAGCCTCACAGAACCAGGTAACACAGAACGTTGTGACCTTGGACTGTAGTCTCAATGGGACCCGGAAACAGAGGTCCTCTGCCTACTTCCACCAATCTCTTCATGGCCATGCAACACATCATAGACACTTCCTACCCATTTTCCATCATTACCGCACCATATTTGACAGGGTACAAATATTGTGTGAACCATCGGGAACACCTATAATGGTGATTGGAGGCTGCCCTAACAGCCTCCATCCCTCTCGGAGAGAGCGGCAAGCTGGCGAGTGTACCCCACCCACACAGCAGGGCCTGGCAAGCTACCTGTGGCGTACTCAATATGCCAAAACCAGCAACAACAATGGGCCTCATTCCCCTGACCCTGGAAGAGCCCCCAATACAAAAGCATTAAGAAAGACGAACAAGCAGACGCTGATAAAATTTCAGGGTGGAACTAGGCTTCCAAAACGAAGAAGGACTAAAATGACTGTTTGCACTTTTAACACACGTAAGCTGGCATTGGAAGCATGCATTGAGGACCTGATGGTGCAAGCGTGGAAGATCAAGTACGACATCATTGGATTGACCAGGACAAGAAGGCATCGAATACTGGAGAAGAACTGTTCCTTGGAACATGCAACAGTAGAGGCGTCAGTGGTGTTGGTGTCCTTGTCAACACGAACTTGGCCATGAGCATTGATTCATTTGAATGCCTAACAACCCGAATCAGATGCTCACGTTTGAATAGATGTGGCTCATTGCCGGCAGTTTCTATCTTTGTCATCTGTGCACCAACATCCAACTACGATGAAGAAGAGATTGAGAAGTTCTACACAGAGCTGGAGAAGTTATAGAAGTGTCTATAAAGAAGACCACACCTTCTACAAGGTCATTGTCAGTGATTTCAACACCGACCTAGAAGGTCACCTGAAGAACTCCACATTGCAATCCATGGCCTAGAATGGAACAAACAGGGTGAGAGACTGTCTGAGTTCATCATGTTGACCAGGACCAAGACAGTTTTTCCTGACCGATGTCACTGTTGTCCCAAAATTTCAAACGGGATCAGACCACCATCTTCTTCATGCGAAATTCTACTTCACGAAGCAGGGAGAAAGGCTGCAAAGTTTAAGAAGAGAACTCCCAGAGTGACCACCAACTGGGAGCTCTTTGGCACTATTGCAGCAAATGGGAAGATGCCATTGTTGACAACATCGACAAGGAATACGATCAAACTGGCTCAGCACCTCCACGATTGTGCAAGGTACGCAGAGAGAGAGAGAAAGCCCAAAAAGTCTCCTGCCTTTGGAAACTCTCAAGCTCATTCACCAATGTGGTCTGGCGCGAGCCTCAGGCAATCTCAAGCTAATGTTTGAGCTCACAAACTTGTGCAGAGAAGCGATAGAGGAAGACCTCAAAGAGAGAAGAGCAGCAGTGTTGGCCAATGCGGCAGAAGCCGGGAAAAGTATTTGCAACACCCACCTGTCCTCTGCCAACTATAAGACCAAGATGACTGCCCTCCGATGTCCTGATGGATCTATCACATCTTCCAGAAGGGCAATGGAAAAGGTTATCCATGATTTATACTTAGATCTCTTTGATAGCACGTCCACCTGCCCACATACGATATTCTGCAGGATGGATATGTCCTTCCCAGCATTCTCCTTTCTGAAATCCGATGTGCCATTTCATTGGTAAAGAAGCGTACAGCACCCAGTCCAGACAAGGTCAGAGCCAAACACCTGAAGAATCTGCCGCCAGTATTCGTCAATACACTAGCTTGGCTCTTCACAGGCTACCTGTCTGAATGCAAGGTTCCATCCCAGTGGAAAAGCAGCAGGACCTTCCTGTTGTACAAGAAGGGAGACAATCCACAACATTGGCTACTATTGCCTGACCAGCCAGTTGTCCATCATTTACAAGTTATTCACTCGAGGCATCCTGAATAGAATAGGCAGAACACTAGATGAAGGGCAACCGTACGAGCAAACCGGGTTCTGGAAAGAATTCAGCACGATTGACCATATCCACATGGTGACCCAGCCCATTGAGCCTTCTTGAGAATTCAAGATGCCTCTCTGTCTAACGTTAATTGATTTAAAGAAGGTCTTTGATTCTGTTGAGACTGAATCGGTCATTGAAGCCCTAGCCAAACAGGATGTTCAAACTCAATCCATCAGGATCCTCCATCAGCTGCATTACAGATTCACCACCAGGATCATGTTGTGCATGGTGTTAGATCGAGGTCTAAGCCCACTATTTTGCATGTGATTGTCCATTTATGCCAGCACCATTTGTTAAAGAGGCTTTCTTTCCTCCACTTCACATTTCTTGCTCCCTTATCAAAGATTAGATATTCATAAATTTGGGGTTGTATGTAGGGAAATTCCACCCTCTTCCATTGGTCTGCGGCTCTGCCTTTGTTCTAGTATCATGCTGTTTTAATGGTAGTAGAGTTTGATATTGGGGAGGGTGATGCCTCCAATTGCCTTTTTCATAGGCATTTGTTGGTCAGCAAACCAGACCAGAATCCGTAAGGTCCATTGAAGACAAGGTCAGCAAAATCCTCCACAATATTGAAGCCAACAGTATCTTCAAAGATATCAAGCCACTGATCAACAAAGTGGAAACAGAGTTAAACAAATGGTACTATATTAAACTAAAAAGCTTCTGCACCACAACAGATTAGTATCACTGTCATCCCGTTGCTCATCAATTTGCTCGAGCGAGTACCAGTAACATCTCCATTGTGAGACTTCTTGTTACTGTTTTTGGCATATCGAATACTGCCCCGGGTAGCTTGCCAGGCTCTGCTGTGCGGGCGAGATACTCTCAGTAGCTTGTCAGGCTCTCCAAGAGGGGCAGAGGAATCGAACCCAGGTTGGCCGCGTGCAAGGCAAATGCCCTACCTGCTGCGCTATCGCTCCAGCCCACCGCAAAAGACACAGTGACCAAAACACAAAGACAATCTACAGAATGGGAAAGAATATTCACCCAATACCCATCTGACAAGGGGTTGATATCAAGGATATACAAGGCACTGGTTGGAATCTGCAAGAAGAAAGCATCCAACCCCATCACAAAATTGGGCGATGAAATGAACAGAAACTTTCTCAAGAAAGAAATCTGAATGGCAAAAAGGCACATGAAAAAATGCTCTTCATCACTAATCATCAGGGAGATGCAGATCAAAACAACCATGAGATACCACCTCACACCACAGAGATTGGCACACATCCAAAAGAATAAAATCAACCAATGTTGGGGTGGGTGTGGGGAGAAAGGGACCCTTCTACACTGCTGGTGGGAATGCCGACTGTTTCAGCCCTTTTGGAAAACAGTATGGATGCTTCTCAAAAAACTAGAAATTGGGCTACCATTTGACCCTGCAATACCACTCCTCGGGATATATCCCAGAGAGGCAAAAAAAGTATAGTTGAAATGACATCTGCATTTGTATGTTCATTGCAGCACTGTTTACAATAGCCAGAATCTGGAAAAAACCCGAGTGACTGAGAACAGATGACTGGTTAAAGAAACTTTGGTGCATCTACACAATGGAATACTATGCAGCTGTTAGAAATGATGAATTCATGACCTTTGCATATAAGTGGATCAACATGGAAAGTATCATGCTAAGTGAAATGAGCCAGAAAGAGAGAGACAGACATAGAGAGATTGTACTCATCTGTGGAATATAAAGTAAAAGAATGGGAGACTAACACCCAAGAATAGTAGAGATAAGTACCAGGATGTTGGGTCCACAGCTTGGAAGCTGGCCTCACATGCTGGAGGAAAAGTCATCTCAGATTGAGAAAGGAGCACCAGGTAAGGTGTGGTTCGAGGACCCACTGGGGATGGGAGATGCACGCTGAAAGTAGACTATAGGTCAAACACCATGGCCACTGAATGCCTCTTTTGCAAACCACAACACCCAAAAGGAGAGAGAGAACAAAAGGGAACGTCCTGCCAGAGGTGGGGTGGGGTGGAGGGATGGGGTCGGAGGGTGGGAGGGATACTGAAATCATCATTGGTGGAGAATGGGCACTGGTGGAGGGATAGGTTCTCAAGCATTGTATGACTGAAACACAAACACGAAAACTTGTAAGTCTGTAACTGTACCTCACGGTGATTCACTAATAAAAAAATTAATTAAAAAAATCACTGTCACTGTCATCCCATTGCTCATCAATTTGTTCGAGTGGGCACCAGTAACATCTCCATTGTGAAACTTGTTACTGTTTTTTGGCTCATTGAATACACCACAGGTACCTTGCCAGCCTCTGCCGTGTGGTGAGATACTCTTGGTAGCTTGCCAGGCTCTCCAAGAGGGGTGGAGAAATCGAACCTGGGTTAGCCGAGTGTAAGGCAAACACCCTACCTGCTGTGTTATCACTATAGCCCCAATTTTAAAAAGTGAAAAATAAAAGTTTTGGTAGAACTGACACTCACGATATTTTTTCTCTTGGGAAGACTTTAAATTGCTGCTTCATTTCATTACTTGTGACTGGGTTGTTTAGGTTTCCTATTTTTTCTTGGTTCAATCTTGGGAATTTGTATGATTCTCCATACATTTCTTTCTTGGGAAAGCCTAGTGTTGTTCGTAGTAACCTCCTATGATCTTTGAGTTTTTGAGGTGTCTGTTGTAACTCCTCTCATCTCATCTTTTTACTGTTTTTTGTTCTTCATAAGTCTATTCAAGTGTTTATCTATGTTTTCCAGCTTTTTTGTTTCATTTCCCCCCTTGTTTTCTGAATTTCTGATCTTTTTAAAATTTTTATTATCTCCTGTCTTCTCCTTTGGAATTCATTTGTTTTTCTTTTCCTAGTTGCTAAAGTTGTGAGGCTAGGATTTTTGTTAAATTTTTTTCTGTTTATCCGAGAATGACTATCCCTCTTTCTACTCTGAGTGACAATTTTGCTGGGTAGGTGATTCTTGGTTGACAATTCTTTTCATTTATTCAATACTTTGTATATGTTATCTCATTATTTCTTGCTTGTATGGTTTCCTTAGAGAAATCTATTGTGAATATGTTTTCCCTTTATATGTAAAGTTTTGCCTCTTTAGTGCCTATAAGGAATTCTGGCCATTTTATGCTTCCTCACTACATTTCTTTATATTCCACATATGAGAAAGATCTTTTTATTGTACAGGTGGAGACACCTACACACATATAGATTAATAAAACTGTCACTGTCACTGTCATCATCCCATTGTTCATCGATTTGTTCGAGCAGGCACCAGTAATGTCTCTCATTGAGAGACTTATTGTTACTGTTTTTGGCATATCCAATATGCATGGGTAGCTTGCCAGGCTCTGCTGCGTGGGCTCCATACTCTCCGTAGCTTGCCAGGCTCTCCAAGAGGGGTGAAGGAATCGAACTCGGGTCGGCCGCATGAAAGGCGAACGCCCAACCTCTGTGCTATTGCTCCAGCCAATAAAACTAAACTTCTGAAATTCCACATTTGTATTGGGGATTACCTCTCTTGTCTCTTGTTTCTTTCCTTGTCTCTTTTTCTACCCCCAGAAATGGAGACAAAACCCCATTGGTCAAAGCCTTTCATAACCTTAAAAAGTCTTTTTTCTTAAACATAAGATGGTTACACATCTGTGACTGCCAATGAGCCTGATCAGAGAATGGCTGCATTTCTCTACTGAAGTACTCCTTCCAGAAGTTGTGATGCTCCTGTTTCAGTGCTCCCTAGCTGATCCAGTGCTTCTGGTCCCCTGGGACTCATTGCTGCTACCACTATTGCTGCTGTTACAGGAGCAACTCTTTAGTTTTGATCCAGACACTTCATTTCATCAGAATGGGACTAAATGAGAGTCATTTAGTGACTCCCATCACCTCTGGACAGTGCAGGACAATTGGATGCTTTACTACAAGCACTGCTCTGGGTCCAGGGTTGAAGTGAAATCTTAGTACAACTAATAAGACCGTTCTGTGATTTGGAATTGTTCCTCTATTTCAAATTTTGTGTTTTTATAAAAAGTAAAGGAGGAGATGTAGGATAACACTGGTTTGTCCTTTCTACCTCGCCACAGGGAGCTTAGGTTGATTGAGTTATTCCCATCACAGTACTCCCATTCCTCTGTGTTATTTCTAACCTCTTTCTTTGTACTCTGTTGACTTATAAATATTGTTTTTCTCTTCTCCTTAAGTCCTTTGCATAATTAGTTCAGAGCAATGTCCTTTTTGTATGACACAAGAAGACAGTTAATGCTATGCTTTTGTAACTTGGGAGTTAATTGACTCCAAATAATATTACCTCCAGGGCATCTGTTCTCTCTACCTAAGCCTTAGTTCCCTTTACTTTCTAGTACCCCAAAAACAGGACCTAGACGAAGGACTGGATGGACACAGGACAAGCTGTGGAGCTATGTACTACCCTGGCATTGAAATGGGCCTGACCAAAGTGTCATAATGTATAACTATGAGTTAAGAGCACGATCATGGACAAAGGTTATCATGATCCAAAAAGCAATTACTAGATTGGACTCTGCTAATGTTAGGAATGATTCATTCGGCCTGAGCACTGTAGTCTGAGTCTGTGGCAAGATGTCCCCAGGAGAGCCATCCTACAAGCTCAGTGTATTCCTTATGTGCCTACACAAAATAACTAATATTAAGAAGTAGAATTAAGATGTTAGTTAAGATGTTAATTGAGTTATTGGACTAAGGAAAGGAGAGAAACCTCTAGGTGGGATTTCCACCCTTGAGCCTGATGGGCGTTCAGGAAGAGCTTTTGATATATTGATTGTGCTACCAGACTGGGTGTGGTGACTCCCACCAGTAGTGGGGAGTTGGAGAGAGAGAGAGAGATACCAGGGCAGCAAGATGGAGTGCAGAGAGACTGGAAAGGGTGACAGAGGGAGAAGGATGTAGGGAAAGAATACAGGAGCAGGCACGTGGAGAGATGAGAGATGCAACTGCGAGATGGAGCAGGAAGAGATGAGCAGAAGAGACAGGAGGAGAGGGGAATGAGGGGCAGAGTGAGACTAGAATAGGGAGCTTAGTGAGACTGGAACAGGCACATGGGGAGAATGGAATAAACAGCAACTGATCACAACCAACTTTGCCCTCGCTTCCTCTTTCATCCGCTCATGACCTGGACTGCTCCGGGAAGAGAAGTGGCCTGAGTCCACCAAGCCCAGGCAGTGAGAGGGAGAGCCGTAGGGACCCTCCCAACAACCCCAGAGATTACACACACAGGATTGAAAATCATATAGATTTCAGGACTGTTTTGTCTATTTCTTTGAAAAATGTCATGGGTATTCTGATAGGGACCGCATTAAAATATGTATAATGCTTTGGGCAGTATTGCCATTTTGATAATGTTAATTCTCCCTATCCATGAGCAGGGGATGTGTCTCCACTTCCTAGTGTCTTCCTTTATTTCTTGAAGTAGTGTTTTATAATTTTCCTTGTATAGGTCCTTCAACTCTTTGGTTAAGCTGATTCCAAGGTACTTGATTTTCTGAGGTACTATTGTGAACGGAATTGTTTTTTTAATGTTTCTTTCTTCTCTTTCATTATTTGTATATAAGAAAGCCATGGACTTTTGGGTGTTGATTTTGTAGCCTGCCACTTTACTATATTGACTTATTGTTTCTAGGAGCTTTTCTGTAGAGTCTTTAGGGTTTTCCAAGTATAGTATCATATCGTCTGCATATAGTGATAACTTGGCCTCTTCCTTTCCTAACTGTGTGCCCTTGATAACTTTTTCTTGTCTAACTGCTATGGCCAGGACTTCCAGTACTATATTGAATAGGAGTGGTGAAAGAGGGCAGTCTTGCCTTGTGCCCGATCTTAGAGGGAAGGCTTTCAGTTTTTCCCCATTGAGAATGATGCTTGCCTTGGGCTTTTGGTAGATGGCTTTGACTATATTAAGGAAAGTTCCTTTGATGCCCATTCAGCACCTGTTTATGATGAAAACTCTCAGCAGAATGGGCATCAAAGGAACTTGAGGTCTTTAATCTGCTTTGATCTGACTTTTGTGCCTGGTATTAGACAAAGGTCAGAGTTCATTTTTTTGCAGGTAGCTATCCAGTTTTCCCAGCACCACTTGTTGAAGAGGCTTTCCTTGTTCCACTTTGCATTTCTTGCTCCTTTGTCAAATATTAAGTGGCCATATATTTTGGGGTCTGTAGTAGAGTTTGAAGTTGGGGAAGGTGATGCCACCGATCTTCTTTTTTCCAAGGATTGCTTTAGCTATTTGAAGGAGTTTATTGATACCACAAAGAAAGAGAATTACAGACCGTCAGCTCAAAATGGATTAAAGACCTCAATATCAGACATGAATCTATAAGGTTCATAGAAGAAAATGTAGGCAGAACTCTCCATGACATTGAAGCTAAAAGCATCTTTAAGGACGAAACAGCACTGACCATGCAAGTGGAAGCAAACATAAACAAATGGGACAACATCAAACTAAGAAGCTTCTGCACTTCAAAAGAAACAGTGACCAAAATACAGAAAGAGCCCAAAGAATGGGAAAGAATATTTACCCAATACCCATCTGATAAGGGATTAATATCCAGAATATACAAGACACTTGTAAAATTGTATAAGAAAAAACCTCCAACCCCATAAAAAAAATGGGGAGAAGAAATGAACAGAAGCTTCCTCAAAAAAAGAAATACAAATGGCCCAAAGGCACATGAAAGAGACGTACCTTCAACTGTTGGTGGGAATGCCAACTGGTCCAGCCTTTCTGGAAAACAATATGGACATTCCTTCAAAAACTAGAAATTGAGCTTCCATATGACCCCACAATGCCACTTTTGGGAATATATCCCGAGGATGCAAAAAAAGCACAGTAGAAATTACATCTGTACCTATATATTCATTGCAGCGTTGTTCACAATAGCCAATATCTGGAAACAACCCGAGTGCCCTAAAACAGATGACTGGTTAAAGAAATCTGGTACATCTACACAATGGAATACTGTGCAGCTAGTTAGGAGAGATGAAGTCATGAAATTTGCTTATAAATGGATAAACATGGAGAGTATCATGCTAAGTGAAATGAGTCAGAGAGGGACAGACATAGAGGGACTGCACTCAACTGTGGAGTACAGAACCTCACATGAGGCTGACACCCAAGGACAGTAGATACAAGGTCCAGGAGGATTGCTCCGTATCTGGAAGACTGCTTCATGAGTGGAGGGGAGAAAGCAGATGGAATAGAGAAGGGATCACTAAGAAAATGATGGCTGGAGGAACCAGTTGGGATGGGAGATGCATGCTGAAAGTAGGTAATGGACCAAACATGATGACCTCTCAGTGTCTGTGTTGCAAGCCATAATGCCCCAAAGTGGAGAGAGAGTATGGGGAATGTTGTCTGCCATGGAGGCAGGGAGAGTGTGGGAGAGAGGAGGTATACCTGGGATATTGGTGGTGGGGAATGTGCACTGGTGGAGAGATGGGTGTTTGATCATTGTGAGATTGTAACCTAAACATGAAAGCTTGTAACTATCTCATGGTGATTCAATAAATTTTTTTTAAAAAGAAAACCAATGTTATATTGATAAAGCATTCTTTCAAAAACTGTATCTTTCTCTTTTTTTACAGGCATACAAATTTCAAAAATTTGTAGCATAATGATTATGTGCTAATACATTTTAAATGAACATTGAATATATAAATGCTAGAAATACACAGTTTAGTAAAAGTGGGGAGAATAGAATTATTAAAAATTTTAAAGAAAGAACCTAAATAGACCTATACACACATAAAATGTGCATGTTATCCTAAAAATGAAACGTTGGACTTATGTTAGAAAATATTACAAGTAATGGTCAAATATATGCATTAATAAGTAAAATATCTTAATAAAACATCTCTCAGATGTAAAAATATCAACTGAATAAAGAATATTCAATATAAATGAGACATTAATTCATTGTTGAAAAAGTATAAAAAATCTTTAGCAAGTTAAGAATAAAGACTTTTCTTAGCTAATATAGAGCAACCATAACCTCCATGAGTGAATACTTATTCAATCACAAAATATTGAGAGGTTTGTCTTTCCTTTTAAAGTTCCTTTAACGCTTCTTGAAAAACTGGTATCAAGGCTACAAATTACTTTAGCCAGTTGCCTCCATATGAAGCTTTGTATCAATTCTTCTAATCCAAATGGCACTCTAATTGGATAGAGTATTTTGGTGGGGTATATACTTCAGTGAATGTTTTTTATTATACCCATCATTCTCTCCTTAAGTGTAGTCTCATTTGATAGGTCTGCTATGAATCTTATAGGAATTTCTTTGTATGTAGTTTTTTCTTTAATCTTGTTGTTTTCTGTATTCTCTTTCTGTCTTTGGATTTTGTCATTCTGAGTACAATATGTCTTGATATTTTTTTATTTGATCTATTTTTGCTAGAACCCTTCAGTCTTTCTGGATCTCAGTATCTTACATACTCAACTCTGAGAAATTCTTTTTGTTATTTCTTTAACTATTGGTTCTTTATCAAATTTCCCTTACTATTCCTCAGGGACTCAGATGTTCCTTATCTTATTCCGATTGAACTCATCCCATAGTTATCTGTTGTACTATTAATTTCTTTTCAGACCATTTCCCCACCTTCTATTGTTTTCTAGAGGTTTGTTATATCTCACCTGGGAGCACCTTGATCTTTTCCCCAGCTTCTTGTTTTTCTACTGCTCAGATTTTCCATTGAGATTTTATATCACCTGCCATATTCTTCATTTCTGTCACTTCTAACTGCGGTTTTCTCATTTCCACACTTTCTTGTGCTTTGCTGACTACTTTTGCTGTCATTTCTTTGAGCTCATTAAACATCCTCACCCTTCACTGTGGTATCTGTAAAGTCATTCTCTGGGAGTTTACAGGGCTGGTTGGTACCAATAGAGCCTTCCATGCTATTGTTCTCTCTCATTGAGTTTGGTGGGCTGCCACCATCTTCCACATTGTGTCTGCCATGTGCTAAGCGTGAATCTGTCAGTAAGGCTCTCTGAGAGGATCTGTGGGATTAAGTTGGATGTTGCTTTATTCCTTCCCTGTTAGTGAAGGAATTCAATGACAAAAAGTATAAGTTTGAGGTGTAATGAGTAGAGCTGTTCAGGGTACTAGCAACAGCAATCAGAGTTATGAGTGCAAGGGCAAACAAGACTCAGGAGCTGTGGAATTTGACCTGCTGAGATGGCCTGGAGACATGGAGGCTGAGGGTGACTTGCTTCCAGACCCACAGAGACTCCAGAGATGTCAGCTGGGAGTTCAGCTCACCTGAAATGTTGACTGAGATGTGGAGATGAGCCTGCTGAGATGGTGGAGGTTGGAGTGGAGACTTTTTTTTTTTAATGTTTATAAATTCTTTGAGACTTTCTTTCTCAAAAGGTGGGGTGTCATTCTCATAACTCTTTCTGTAGTCTGGGCTCAATGACTTGTTTTTAAGGACTAGAAAGTAACAGGAGTGGTAGTGTGTGACTTCCAATTCTAGATTATAAAAGAGTTGATGTGGGCTGGAGTGATAGCACAGCAGGGAAGGCATTTGCCTTTCACGCGGCTGACCCTGGTTCAATCCTCAGCACCCTAAGCAGTGCCAGGAGTGATTCCTAAGTGCAGAGCCAGGAGTAACCCCTTTGCATCACCGTGACCCAAAAAGCCAAAAAAAAAAAAAAAGAGTCAGTATTCTCCTTCTACCTTTCCTTCTTGGATCATTTGCTCCAGGGGGAATGGGATGTGTCAGGTGAAACTCAGTCCTGTGGAGAGACCCCTCTGACAAGAAGCTGAGGTCTCCTGCAGCAGCCATGGTGGAGAAATCTTTTTTTTTTTAAATTAAGCTTTTTTTTTTTTTTTTTGCTTTTTGGGTCACACCCAGCGATGCTCAGGGGTTACTCCTGGCTTTGCACTCAGGAATTACTCCTAGCGGTGCTTGTGGGACCATATGGGATGCCGAGGATCGAACCCGGGTCGGCCGCGTGCAAGGCAAACGCCCTACCCGCTGTGCTATCGCTCCGGCCCCATGGTGGAGAAATCTTGAATGCAGAAACTCTATTCCAGTCGATCCTTAAGTTGATCTCAGTCTTGAATGGCATCTTCCTCATGAGAGATTTTGGATCATAGCTACTGAACGAAAGTCAGAGAAATAGTGTGAGGAATTATGTGTTTGTTGTTTTTTTACTGTTAATGCTTGGACTGGAATGATAGCGCAGCGGGTAGGGCATTTGCCTTGCACATGGCCGACCTGGGTTCGATTCCTCCATCCCTCTTGGAGAGTTTAGCAAGCTTCCGTGAGTATCTCGCCTGCACAGCAGAGCCTGGCAAGCTCCCCATGGCATATCTGTTATGCCAAAACCAGTAACAACAAGTCTCACAGTGGAGACTTTACTGGTGCCCTCTTGAGCAAATTGATGAACAACGGGACAACAGTGCAACAGTGCTCCTGTTAATGCTTGAGATAATTTGTTGTGTGCAGTAGTAAACCATATACTGGTCAAGCATAAGAGCATAGAAAAAAAGTGGAATTAATCCAGAGTTAAGAGGCAGGCTGGTGTGGCGCAGAAAGCTAAGCACATTGGTGGAATAAGAGAAAAATAAATGAAGGCAGTAGGTGCCAAAAAGGTGAGGAGAAAATGGGGAAATTACAAGTGTGAATGTTTCCACAAAATTGAATCCTCCCAACTGGAGATAAAGATACAGGGCTAATCTGGAGAGAAATGGGCAGCAAAGGGTGAAAATCCCTTAGAGAGAGACATATTTCTTGAGAAGGAACATCTCCCCTGCTTTCCTCTGGCCTTTAATCTTGCCTGTTAGATATTATCCATCTATGTTGAAGTCATTTCATCCGTTATTATACTGCTTCCACCTTCTATGCCACTCATTTTCTTCATTTCCTATTTCTTTTCTTCTCTTTCCACCCTGACAATTATTCTTTTTTCTTGATAAACTCAGGGCTCACTCCTGGTGCTCAAAGAACCATGTGCAGTACTGGGGTGGGGTAGGGAGCCTATGCCCTACCAGGGATCAAACCAGAATCTGTGCATGTAAGACAAGTGCCTTACCCACTGTGTTATTACTCTGGGCCCATTCTTCCTTGTTAAGTGCTCCCCTGATTCTTCTGGGGATTGCTGGGCTTCCTGCTGTGGATCTCTGCTCCCGAGCCCTGAAATTGGACCTAATCAATCCTGCCTCTGAGCTAGCTGTGGGTCTGATTTTCTCTTCACTTTTGAAAGAAAGTCTTTCCTCAAGTGGCTATTAGCCCCTTTTACCTTCTACATTCAAGTGTCACCCACAGCTGGTCGGCCTGAGAAATGGCTCGAGTGACACCATTTGTAGAGAAGTGAACATTGCAACATAACAAAGTCCCAAACACCTTTGTAAAAGGTGTGAGAAGTGAAAGAACAGCCTCATGAAGCCCGTGGATGTCAGTTCTTTTTCCTCTGCCTTTATGGTTGTTGAAGTTGAAACAAATCAACTTAAAGCTGTAAAATAAATGAATTCCAGCTTGAGTCTTGGCAGGATTTGTTTTGCTTGAGTGACATTGCTTATGCTAACGGGTGACCCCTCCTCCCTTGCCCCACACAATTCAATTTATATTATACAGAGTCTTGTCCATCAACTGGGTGCTGCTGTAAACAAGATAATCTTTGTCTACCAAATTAGCCTGATGCCAATAGCTTTAAATAAACACAAGCACTAGGTTTTATATTTACGTTGTCTGAGGTAACCACTGGCAAGAGTTTTTAATGGCGCCATTTTGGCTCTTCCCTGGCTATGGTAGCTTCAGTTTTCAGACTGACCTTGTTTGTGGAGAACTTGTCCAGGGAGAGATTTCATACTTAACAGATGAGAGCTATGCCCAGGTCCAGGCCTGCATTCTTTTGTGTGTGCTTTGCATTTTTCAGTTTCATTAAGTTGGCATTGCTTCTTTTTGCAGTGGATGAAATGAGATGAGAATTGGTAGCAGGGAACTGGGAAAAGCCTTAGACATGTAGAGTTTCTGATCCCTTCCATGTCAAAACTGGGCGTAGTGGACTCTGAGGAGCATGTAATGAATAGGGCTCTGACGCTTCTGTAGAAAGTATATTGCATCCTATGCTGAAAATACATGGAATTTTACAGAAGTCTGAGCTTGTAGCAGTTCCAAACCACACAACCACAGAAAAATACCACTCTTCAAATAGTGATAAATCATTACTGCAGGAGTGAAGAGAAAAACAGTTTTCCTGCTAATCTCCCTTACAGAGAAAGCAAAAGCAAGAACCAAGTGTATGTGTGTGTGTGAGTGTGTGAAAGAGAGAGAGAGAGAGAGAGAGAGAGAGAGAGAGAGAGAGAGAGAGAGAGAGACCTCCTGGCCCTCTTCAGGAACTGGCTAAAAGTATCTTTTGCATTAACAACTACTTGGTTCCAGACTTCAAATGATGGAGGACACAAGAAATCAATTTCTAAGAACTGAAAAGGTTCATAATGGAATGCCATTTTGTTGAAGGATGATGTTGAGGAGTGTGGGAAAGGAAATCTGAATATTATACATGGAAAACTTGAGCAGGACAAGACCTTTCTGGCACCCTCTTTAAGTTCAGATTTCAAAATCTTCCACATCTGATGTATAAAGAAAGGCTCAAATTAAGATGACTAATACTAGGGTCAAGAAAACAGCCCCAAACTTTATGATGCTTGGTTTTATATTCCATGCCCCCCAAAAAAGAGTGAGGGAGACATTAGGTCAAGTATGGGCAATACTTGTAGCAGAGGTTGACCCTACTTTATTCCAAGGCTTACACCAACTCTAGATGCTGTGCAAAATGTTCAGATTTAAGAGCTGTTTCACAATTAAGCCCCCATCCACCAGGAAGATGAGCTGAGTTGAAAGTGGGAAGGGCCAAAAAGGCACATGAAAATACACTCCACATCGCTAGTCATCAGGGAGATGCAAATCAAAACAACAATGAGATATCATCTCACACCACAGAGACTGGCACACATCCAAAAGAACAAAAGCAACCAGTGCTGGCGTGGATGTGGGGGAAAAGGGACGCTCCTTCACGGTTGGTGGGAATGTCGACTGGTCCAGCCTTTCTGGAAAACAACATAGACAGTCCTTCAAAAATTAGAAATTGAGCTTCCATATGACCCCGCAATACTACTTCTGGGAATACATCCTGAGGGTGCAAAAAAGCACAGTAGAAATTACATCTGTACCTATATATTTATTGCAGCGTTGTTCGCAATAGCCAAAATCTGGAAACAACCCGAGTGCCCTAAAACAGATGACCGGTTAAAGAAATTCTGGTACATCTACACAATGGAATACTGTGCAGCTGTTAGAAGAGATGAAGTCATGAAATTTACTTACAAATGGATAGACATGGAGAGTATCATGCTACGTGAAATGAGTCAGAAAGAAAGGGACAGACATAGAGAGACTGCACTCATTTGTGGAGTGTGGGGTAGAATCACATGAGGCTGACACCCAAGGACAGTAGATACAAGGGCCAGGAGGATTGCCCCATAGCTGGAAGCCTGCTTCATGAGCGTAGGGGAGAAGGCAGATGGAATAGAGAAGGGATCACTAAGAAAATGATGGCTGGAGGAACCAGTTGGGATGGGAGATGCATGCTGGAAGTAGATAATGGACCAAACGTGATGACCTCTCAGTGTCTGTGTTGCAAGCCATAATGCCCCAAGGTGTAGAGAGAGTATGGGGAATATTGTCTGCCATGGAGGCAGGGGGAGGGTGGGAAAGGGGGAGTATACCTGGGATATTGGTGGTGGGGAATGTGCACTGGTGGAGGGATGGGTGTTTGATCATTGTGAGATTGCAACCCAAACATGAAAGCTTGTAGCTCTTTCACGGTGATTCAATAAAATAAAATTTAAAAAAAAATTGGGAAGGGCCAGTCACAGGCAGCATACCAGCATTTTGATCATTGTGGGTGAATCATGATGTGGTTAAAAGTTGTGCATTTCTAACTAGCATTTCAGAAAATACTGAAAGATTCCAAGAGTTTCTAGGAGAATGGAAAATATTAGTGAAGTCAGAGCTTATATTAGTAGACCTTGAAATATTGTAAGGTTAATATGTAATTTTAGATGGTTGATGAACCCTAAATAGTTTTCTTTTGTTAAACATGGAGGGGATTTGTCTACATGGAGAGGATTCTGTGTGTTAATGCTATGGTATGAAAATTACTTTATTCCCATTAAGAATATAATAGCAGAAGAGACTACCACAAGATAATAGTGTTTGTTTCTGGGTAACAGGGATGAGTATCATCTTATTTTTTACATGTTTGTATGTCTGTATATGTGTTAACTTTACTAACAATGCAAAAGTAATCATATAAATTTTAAAGCCAACCAAAGTTTCTTTCTCTTATATATCTTTCTCCTCTTCTCTTTATCTCTTTTTTCTTTCATCTTCTCAACCATTTGAGGAAATTTTAGAAGTTCTTACTAGCAGTCCTAAATGATAGTAAAGAGGGTAGGGCGTTTGTCTTTCATGTGGCCAACCCAGCTTCCATCCTTGGCATCCCTTATGGTCCCATGAGCATTGCCAGAAGTGAGCTCTGAGTACAGAGACGGAAGTAACTTTTGTGAACTTCAGGGTGTGGCCCCAAAACAAAATTTAAAAAATTCTTACCTGTAGGTAAATTATTTACGTGTGGAACTGATAGACTATTTAACATTTTATCAATAAACCAATACAGCAAAATAGTGGAATACAAAGTCAATACACAAAATTGATTTGCATTCTTAAATACAAAGTATGAAGCAGAGGATAAAGAAATCGAGAAGTCCATTCCATTTAAAATAGTATCCACAAACATCAGGTATCTAGGCGTCAACTTAACAAAAAGACATGAGAGATCTATACCACAATAACTTTAAATTACTTAAGAAATAGAGGAAGATCTTAGAAAGTAGAAAAATTGCCATGCTCATGTATTGGAAGAATCAATATTATTAGAAATGACTAACCTAAAAAAATGACTATCCTACCTAACCTATTGTATAGATTCAATGAATCCCCATCCAAATTCAGATGACATTCTTCTAGTATCTAGAAAAATAAATAATAATAAAAATCAATAATCATTCTTCTAGTATCTAGCAAAATCAATAATAATAAATCAATAATAAAATCAATAATAAATAATAAATCTATCAATAACAAAATCAATAATAAATCCAAAAATCAATAAAAAATCTTGTACCTAGAAAAACCAATAGTCAATGATTTTCTGATTTGTATGGAATCAGAAAAAAACCATGAATAGCCGGGACTATTCTGAAAAATAAGAAAGTGGGAGGTATTTCATTACCTAAATTGAAATTGCATTATAAAGCTTTAGTGATCAAAACTGCATGGTACTGGAATAAAGATAAACCCTCTGATCAATGAGTCAGAATTTAATGCCCTATGATAAAACCCCATATATATGGGCAATAAATTTTTTGATGATGGAGCTGAGAACATATAATGGAATAAAGATAGATTCTTCAACAAATGGTGCTTGGAAAATTGGGTAACTACATATAAGAAACTAAAGTTGGATCCACATCTCATACCTCACACAAAAGTCAATTAAAAATGGATTAAACACCTCGAAATATGACCAGAAACTATAAAGTATGTTCAGGAAAATATAGGCAGAACACTTCAAGATTTGGACCTCAAAGGTGTTTTCAGTGATCTGCTAGTACTGGAAAGGCAACAAAATCAAAAATAAACTGATGGGACAACATAAAGAGATTCTGAATGGCAAAAACAAACAAACAAAACAAAACGGACTAAAACTAAAAGGCAGCTAACTGAATGGGGAAAAAATATATATGCAGCCAATACATCAGATAAACATTTTATATACAGGATATATAAGATACAAATATCAACAAAAAGAAATTCAAAATCCCTATCAACAAATGGGAAAAGGAAATGAATAGACACTTCTCAGATGAAGATAGGCAGATGGCCAGTAAGTCCATGAAAAAATGCTCAGCATCACTTGTCATCAGAGTAATCCAAACCAAAATGACAATGAGATAACACCCCACACCAGTGAGAATGGCACATACCAAAAATAGTAAGAACAGTCTGTATTGGTGGAGATGTGATGAAAAAGGAGCTCTCATCCACTGCTGGTGGGAATGTTGTATTAGACAACATTCTTGTTGTAATACTGTTGTTAGCTTGTTGTTATACTGTTGTGGAAAACAGTATAAGAGAGTTCTCAGTAAAATTAGAATTTAACTGCCACTTTGACCCAGAAATCCCACTTTGGACATCTATACCCAGGACATAAAAACACTCTTTAAAGGATATATGCACAAGATATTCATTGCTGCATTTAGTACAATAGTTTGTATCACTTGTCATCCTGTTGATCTTCGATTTGCTCAAGCGGGCGCCAGTAATGTCTCTATTCATCCCTGTTGTGTGCTAGTGTAGCCCAATGATATCTGCTCCCTCCAGGAACACGAAGAGCCTCAAACCATTAATTCAGGGTTTTGACGAAGAAGTCTGACCATCTCGGTTGGTGGCCATGTGGTCTTTTGACGTCCTGTGAAATCCAGTCGGTAACAGCTCTAGTCCAGCAGTCATCTCTAAATCGCATTACATGTCTGGCCCATCTGATTTTCGACACCTTTGCAAACGAGACAGCGTCCCTGATTCTTGACCATGGATGGAGGTCGGAACTCCGGATTCCTTCTCTCACTTGAACAAAACGTGATACTTCAAACATAGCTCTTTTGATTCCTCTTTGGGAGACCCAAATAGCATTCTCATCCTGTTTTTGTAGGGCCCAGGTCTCTGAGGTGTATGTTAGTGCAGGAAGAATGGTGGAGTCAAAAAGATGTGCCCAGAGCCGGAGGTTCTTCATCCTTTTAACCACTTCTTCGATGCTCTTGAAGGCGTCCCACCCTGCTCTCTTCCTCCTGTGCAGTTCTGGCGCCAAGTCATTCCTTATGTTGATTTCTCGACCCAGAAATATAAATATAAAATAGCTGCTGCATTGGGAGATGTTTCTTCCATTGAGAGCAAATGGAACGTCGGGTACTAGTTCGTTTTTCATGAACATTGTTTTGGTGAAATTCAGCTGCAGTTCAACCTTTCCACACTCGAAGCCGAAGTCGGTCAGCATTTGTGCCTCTTGGCTAATGTTTGTGTTATGAGAACAATGTCATCAGCGAAGCAGAGGTGGTGTAGTTGCCGACTGTCTATCTTCACTCCCATTCCTCCCCATTCCAGTCGTCGCAGGTTGATGTTCTTGAGGGTGGCACTGGAGAGTTTTGGTGAAATGGTATCACTCTGCCCCACCCCTCTCTTTACATCAATGATTTCTTCCTTGTAGGATGGTGAGATATGGGTGGTGAATCCATAACATAGCTCACAGAGGATCTTGATGCACTGAGTCTGAACACCCTGTTTGGCTAGGGCTTCGATAACTGTTTCAGTCTCAACAGAATCGAAGGCCTTCTTTAAATCGATAAACATTAGAGAGAGCGGCATCTTGAACTCTTGCGAAACTTCAATAAGCTTGGTCACTGTGTGGATATGGTCAATCGTGCAGAATCCTTTTCAGAACGCAGCTTGCTCGCATGGTTGTCCTTTGTCTAGTGTTCTGCCTATTCTATTCAGGATGACTCGAGTGAACAACTTGAAGACGATGGACAGCAGGCAGATTGGGCGATAGTTGCCAATGTCGTGGGTGTCTCTCTTCTTGTACAACAGAATGGTCTTGCTGGCTTTCCATTGGGATGGAACCTTACTTATGCACAGGTAGCATGTGAAGAGCCAAGCCAGTGTATTGACGAGTACTGGCAGCAGATTCTTCAGGTGTTCAGGTCGACCTTGTCTGGACCAGGTACTGTACACATCTTTACCGATGAAATGGTGTGTCAGATTTCGGAAGGGAGGATGTTGGGAATGACATATCCATCCTGTAGAATTTGATATTTGGACAGGTGGACATGGCTGTCAAAGTGATTCGAGTAGAAGTCGTGAATAATTTTCTCCATTGCCCTTCTGGAAGATGTGATAGTTCCATCAGGATGTCGGAGGGCAGTCATCTTGGTCTTGTAGTTGGCAAAGGACAGGTGAGCATTGCGAATACTTTTACCGGCTTTTGGCGTGTCGGCCAACACTGCTGCTCTTCTCTCTTTGAGGTCTTCCTTTATTGCATCTGTGCCATCGTACGTGCTTTGAAAGTACAGACAGTCATTTTAGTCTTTCTTCATTTTGGCAGTCTAGTTCGTCCCTGACATTTTATCAGCCTCTCCTTGCTCATCCTTCTTAATGCTACCGCATTGGGGGCTCTTTCGGTGTCAGGCAAATGAGGCCCATTGTCGTTACTATTTTTGGCATACCAAATATGCCACGGGTAGCTTGCCAGGCTCTGCCGTGTGGGCGGGGTACTCTCAGTAGCTTGCCTGGGTCTCTGAGAGAGACGGAGGCTTTTAGGGTGACCTCCAATCACCCTTACAGGTGTTCCCATGGTTCACACCATATTTGAAGCCCATCAAATATGCCGTTTACCTGGCTCCCGTAGGGTGGGTCATCTGGCTTTGATATCTGGGGCGGGGCAGTGGAGATTGGAGGAGACAGACAGAGGATGTTGTTTCCAGGTCTCAGGATACAATAGCTAAGATACGGAATCAACCTAGGTGTCCAACAATAGATGAGTGGGGTGTGTGTGTGTGTGTGTGTGTGTGTGTGTGTGTAATGGAATTCTAAGCAGCTGCAAGAAGCGATGAAATCATGCAGGTTGCTGACATGGTTGTAACTGGAAGATATCATGTTGAGTGAAGTAAGTCAGAAGAAAAAGGACAAATACAGGATGATCTCACTTATCTGTGGTATATAAACTACTGGATGAGGAAATGTACTGTAATAAAAGGGGAATGCTTAGATCATCCTTGACCCCAGTGTTTAGAGAAGAGACAGGCAGAGAAAGAAATCAAAAGGGGAAGGAAAAAAAGCAGTAACAGGTTTACAGGCATCAGGGCTTCAGTTATACCAGTGACATGAGTGAGGAGTATAGCCATATTCCCCAGAAGATTCAATATAACTGAAGACATGAGATCTAAGCAGCAACCGCTAAGACTTTCTGCTGTGTCTGTCAAGTTGACAAGCAATGGTGGCGTGGGGAGATTGTGTTGTGAGAGAATCTGGAAACATTGGTGGAGGGAGGTTGACACTGTTGGGTGGATTGGCATTGAGTTATTATTGCCTAAAATGCAACTATCAGTTACTTTGTAAATCATGGTACTAATAAACATTTAAAAAATAGAAAGAATACTTAGCATTTTGAAATTACTATCTACACAAAACTTTCAAAGCAAGTTAATCTATTTGTCACTGACTAGTTTTTATCCCGTCTCTTGAGTGAATTTGTTATTACCATCTTGAAAATGAAACATACTTAGAAACTGTTTTAAATTTGCTTCTCGTTTAACTTCTTTCTTTGAACAATAACTGTCACTGTCATCCTGTTGCTCATCGATTTGTTCAAGCGGGCACCAGTAACGTCTCTCATTGAGAGACTTATTGTTACTGTTTTTGGCATATCCAATATGCACGGGTAGCTTGCCAGGTTCTGCTGTGCGGGCTCAATACTCTCGGTAGCTTGCCAGGCTTTCCGAGAGCACGAAGAAATCGAACTTGAGGCAGCCGCGTGAAAGGCGAAAGCCCAACTGCTGTGCTATCGCTCCAGCCCTGAACAATAACAGCGCCCAAAAAAAGAAATATATTAAAGATTACAGTAATGTTTAGCCCTAAAAAAATATGAACACTGTCCTCCATAAGGCAAAGTAAAAATGGTTTGTTTAAAATATCGTATATATGGGGTCAAAAAGATAGTACAGCTGGTGCAGTGTTCGCTTTGCATGTGGCTGAACTGGGATTGATCTCTGACAACCCATATGGTCCCAGGAGCCTGCCAGCAGACTCTGAGCACAGAGCAGGTAAACCCTGAGTAGCATTGGGTTTACCCCTCCCCACAAAAAAAACCCACCAAAAACACCACTAAAAATAAATAAATAAAATATAAAATACATATAGATTACAGAAAGTTCTGTTCAAGTGGAATATCACCTATTCTCATAAGACCTTTGAGAAAGATGCTGTACTCTTAATTTCAGAGAAAACAAATAACTTATCTCAGAGAGGCTAAGTAAAGATCACATAACCCTCTGTCTCTGTCCATGAAACTAGCACATACATCTATATGACCTTCTTGCCTCCCTGTTATCTAAGAATGGGGATGTCTTTTATCAACTTGTCTCTATCACTAGCCTGCAGATGCTCAGACTCTGTCCCTGCCCTGTTCCCAGAAAACGAAGTACTGATTAGGAAGCTGAGCTCTGTGGGTGATGAGTGATTATTGACCATGCCCTCACATCTCCAGGCCTGGCCTCCAATCTCAGCCCTTCAGGACTCCTCCTTCCTCCAGGATTCTAGGATGCTAGGATGCACTCAGAAGCCTCAGGGACCCAGGTCATTGGCTGTAGCACGTGGGAACTTCGACGAGCAGGAAAGTTTCAAACCTGTTGGCTATTTTTCCCGCATCTTTCCCCCTCACAAGTACATTTCATACTGTTGAGTGTCCCTCCCCCAAATATATATTTAGCTTTACACTTTTACAAGTATACTACTTGAGAGCACCACAGTGCAGTCATTTTTCTCTTCATGCTATTTGGGTAAGTAACAAAAAAATACTAAGACACCAGTGGTTTACCCAAAGGGAAGTTGTTGTGTGTTTTTTTTGTGTGTGTGATCAGTGTGGAAAAATGAGAGGTTGATTACTTTTCCCAGATCTTCAGAGACCCAGACTCTTTCTCTAGGTCCATGGAATATCTGCATCCCTTCAGCAGATGGGGGAGGAACAGAGGGCATATGTGGAAAATGTATTTTGGAGGAGACCATATTAATTAAAGTTTTTGTTTCATGATAATTATAGATTTACATGAAGTTGCAAGAAGTAATTCAGAGAGGTCCCATGCACCCTTCAGCCAGTTCCCCCAATAGTATTTCACTCCAGTACAGGGGCTAGAGACATAGTATGGCATGCAATTTGCTGTGCACATGTTTTACCTGGTTTTGAGCCCAGCATCCCCGATGGTCTCCCAAGCACTGCCAGGAGTGATCTCCGAGCACGGAGCAAGGAGAAAACCCTGAATATGGCCACGTGTGACATAGAAAAACAAACATAATACCAAACCAAAACAAAGCAAAGAAGAGTATCGGCACCAGTGCAGTATCACAACCAGTGCTGGCTCTGATAGAATCAAGAGTCGGAAAAGCTGCATTACACCAGGAGCCTTTATGTTGCTCTCTTGTAACCATCCTGAGGCTCAGCAGTCCTGATTGTCTAGGTCAGTCCACCAGTTCTCCTCTTTTGGTGTCGTTCAGCCAAATTACATGTATGGGGACTCTTACATAAAACAAGCCATTGAGACTGGGATTTTACCTACCATAACTCTGGGAATTCTTCTGGTTTCTTAGATGTAGAAATTGTTTCTGTTTGTTGGGGTGGGCTGGGGGGTGTTGGAACCATACCTAGTGGTATTCAGGGGATACGGTGACTCTATGTAGTGCTTTGGGAACTATATGTGGTGCAAGGGTATAAACTGGGGGAGGACACATGCAAGTCAAGTCCGTTACCTCTATGCTACTTTGTACTTCCCTGCCCTTTGATGTTTTTAATCACAGAGTAAAGAAGTATTCCTGGCACGGAATTGCCACAACTCCCTGAGATATTCACTCACTGAAGGAATTCTGGATTATTATGGGTTTTTTTTTGGGGGGGGGATGTGGAGCACACCTGGTGGTGCCCAGATCTTACTCCTGGACTGAGCTCAGGGATCGTTCCTAGCAGACCCAGGAACTGAACCTGCGTCGGCCGCATGCAAGGGAGTGATTTACCCCACTCTGTTGTACTGTCTTGCCAACCCTTGGATGCTTATGAATAGGACTGCTGTAAACTTTGTTTTTTGAGGAGCAGTGCTTTCAAGAAGTGCTCAGGAGGCCTGGGGGCCTCACAAGCAGTTCTCATCTCTGCTGTTGGTCTCACCATCCACGCCTGGACTTCAGTGAAGGGCCTGAGGCCACGGCGCTGCTTAGACCCTGCAGCTTGCGATTACTCTGGTGGTGCCGGGTTCCTGGGGTGCTGGAGCTTGGTACCTGCACCTTAACCACCATGCTTTCTCCTGGCTCAGCTTCCAACACTCTGTTGTTGTTATTGTTGTTATTGTTGTTGTTGTTGTTGTTGTTGTTTTGGAGCTACACCCAGTGATGTTCAAGCTTACTCCTAACTCCCACTGAATTACTCCTGGCTGTGCGTGAGGCGCAGCCTGGTATGCCAGGAATCCAACATGGTTGGCTATGTGCAAGGCAAGCACCCTACCCACTACCCACTGGACACCCCCTCACTCCCCCACCCCGCAAACACTCTATAGAAGTTAATATATGAAAGTAAGTTTTCTCTTCTCCGGGAATTATTCTCAAGAGTATAATGGCTGAGGGAGAGGATACTTGTATGTTAGGATTATTTTTTCTTTTAAGAAATGGTCCAACTGTTCAGAGTGATTGTGCCATTTCACATTCCTGCCAATAATTTTGATGAAGTGCCAATTTGTCAGTTTATTTCTCTCTCTCTCTCTCTCT
The DNA here is from genome assembly GCF_027595985.1 of Sorex araneus. Taxonomy (NCBI): domain Eukaryota; kingdom Metazoa; phylum Chordata; class Mammalia; order Eulipotyphla; family Soricidae; genus Sorex; species Sorex araneus. The sequence continues at coordinate 47,605,676 of NC_073303.1, read as the reverse complement.
CTCTTTTTTTTTTTTTCTTTTTGGGTCACACCCGGTGATGCACAGGGATTACTCCTGGCTCTGCACTCAGGAATCACCCCTGGCGGTGCTCAGGGGACTATATGAGATGCTGGGAATCAAACCTGGGTCGGCCACGTGCAAGGCAAATGCCCTACCCGCCGTGCTATCACTCCAGCTCCTTTTTTTTATCTTTTAAGGATTGTGGATTTATGCCAAACCTAAGAACTCTGCCTAGTTCTGGATTTATGTGGTTTTTAATTTTTTTCCAAAAGTGCAATAGTTTGACATCTTACATTAAGTCCTTGATGCATTTTTAAATAATTTTTGTATTTTGGGAAATTTTTATAGGTGGGGCCTCAGTGTGACAATAATCTCTTCTACTCACATTTCATTGGCCAGAACCCAGTCATATGGCTCCATCTGGCTACAAGGGAGACTGGGAATGTTCCAGAAGCTGCACAGGAGAAGAGTCAGGAGTCATGAGCTTCATTGGCTCTTCTACCTATGTCCAATGTCCAAAAAAATTCCTCCTCTCTCTGTTAATGTGTTCCTGGATGAATATTTTCCAAATACCTGAAAAATATCTGGCAATTTTTCTGGATTCAATACTAATATTTAGAAGCATTTGCTGACAAAGAAATGTCAGACTTTTCTTCTCAGACTGTCCTTCTCAGACAGTCTCTCTTCTCAGACTGTCGTGCAAGAAAAAAAATGTCATCTGTTTCACCATATAGGAGAGCAGCATATTCCTGTCCTCCATGGAGTCTGTGGAGGAAGCTGACCTGAGTGTAGCCCAGCAAAGAAGCAGGAGGAGCTGGGTGTCGTGGGCGTCGCTTGATACTCTGGGGAAGGGCCAGTGTTTGTTTTACAAGGGACCAAGAACATGAAGTAAATGGGGTGCAAAGGCAGCCCTTGGGTGACCAAACTGGGAGGACCACTGTTTACTGTGAGTGGCACCAGTGTCAGCCCCGGAGGCAAATAGAGAGAGAAGAACTTCTCAGATGTGGGGGATTGACAGGAACCTCTGAACTTGGTTCTTCTTTCCATTTTTGTGGTTTGTCCTCTAAATGGGGGCATTTAGGGTCAAGGATCTCATTATGTGGTGACAAAGTCTGAGGAAATTTGAGGAAAACCCTGAGAAAGCTCAAGAGAGAACTTATTCTCCTGACCAGCTGCATTGCTTGAGACGAATGTGTGTGTCCTGTTAAGACCTCCTGGAACTGTGTGGGTTCTTCATTCCAAACCAAACCAGAACCCTGGAGCGTCCAACTCTGAAACTATTCTTGGCACAAATCATCATCTCATTCCAGGAATAAGAATAAAGAAGGCGTACAAGGCTGCTACCCCAAGACCTTCTTCTTAAAGGGTTCTGGTGAAAGCAAGTGGCTGCAGAAGGTGACTGTGGCTCCCTCCCCAGCCACAGTCACCTTCTGGTGAGGAGGCCCTGTGGTGAGGGAAACTCAGGCTCAGGGAACTTTCCTCAGGAGTCAGATCCTGCAGGATGCCTGCCCACGGAGCCCATGCTTCTTTTCCACGGAGCTTCAGCATCCACTGGGACTTGGGGGCACCGTGGGGTCTCTGCCCTGCCTCGCCTGACAGACTGTCCCGGTTCACTGCCCTAGAAAGTGACACAGACAGCTCTTGAATGAGGCTCCCGTCGTCTTTGGGTCCACTGGAGACTGAAGGCCGCTGAGTACGGCCCCTGCCAGTTCTCCTTACTCGGGACCCTGGGAAGGAGTGGCTGCGTGGCTCTGTCTCAGAGCCCAGAGGCAGCACATTCTTCTCCTTTCTATGAAGCTGTGCACTTCCCATGCCCAACAGTGATCTACTGCATAAAACAAAATGCTTTCTGCAACTGGGCCACCTGTGTCTGAGGTAAAGGGAGGGGCTTCACTGTGCTCACTGAACTGGGAGTCACAGGAAAACCTGCCTCATCTCTGAGGGAAAGATGTGTGTGTTTTCAGTCCTTCTGTTTGGCTACTGTGGTTTCTTAGCAGCTCTTCTTGGTGGCCCTGGCCTTTGTTTGTTTGGGGGGCACATCTGGGAATGCTCCAGGCTTACTCCTAGCTCTGTACACAGGGGTCACTCTTGACAGGCTCAGGGAACCATGTGCGGTGCCAGGGATTGAACGTGGATCAGCCACAAGCAAAGCATTATGCTATGGCGCCTGCCATGAGCATCTTTCCAGCCTGCCACACCCTGTAGTCATGCATTTTCCCCACCAGCTTGTTTCTGACAAGGATCTACCCTTGGCTTTTGAGGACTTCAAAACAGGCTCTCCTAATATCAGTCACAGGGTGAAAAGGGGTGTGTGTGAGTGTGTGTGTGTGTGTGTGGCCGGAAGCCAGGCAGTGCAGGAGCTCTGTGAGTGAGTGTGTGTGTGAGTGTGTGTGTGTGTGTGTGTGTGTGGCAGGAAGCCAGGCAGTGCAGGGACTCTATGTGTGTGTGTGTGTGTGTGTGTGTGGCAGGAAGCCAGGCAGTACAGGGGCTGTGTGTGTTTGTGTGTGGCAGGCAGCCAGGTGGTGCGGGGGCTCTGTGTGTGTGTGTGTGTGTGTGCGCGCGCGCGCACGTATCAGTGTGTGTGTGTGGCAGGAAGCCAGGCAGTGGGGGGTTGGGGGGGCTGTGTGTTTGTGTGTGTGTGTGTGTGTGTGTGTGTATGCTTGCGCGTGGTAGGCAGCCATGCGATGGGGGCCGAGGGGGGGGCTCTGTGTGTGTGGATGTGTGTGTGTGTGTGCGCGTGCGCGTGGCAGGCAGCCAGGCGGCGCGGGGCTCTGTGTGTGTGTGTGTGTGTGTGTGTGTGTGTGTGTGTGTGCGCGCGCGCGCGGCAGGCAGCCAGGCGGCGCGGGGCTGTGTGTGTGTGTGTGTGTGTGTGTGTGTGTGTGTGTGTGTGTGTGCGCGCGCGCGCGCGGCAGGCAGCCAGGCGGTGCGGAGCTCTGTGTGTGTGTGTGTGTGTGTGTGTGTGTGTGTGTGTGTGTGTGTGTGTGTGCGCGCGCGGCAGGCAGCCAGGCGGCGCGGGGCTCTGTGTGTGGTCCCCGGCCCCCTCTATGAAGCCGGGCTTCGCTCCCGGGGGGCAGCGGCCCTGAATGCGCCCCTTGTCCAAGCCGGCCTCGCAGCGCGCGGGGGGGACGGGGGGGGGGCTACCCCGACGCTCCCGGCGGGGGGGGGCGCGGCGCGGCTGGTGACCCCCGACGGGGCCTTCTCCGCCGGCTCCTGCCGAGCTGCCGAGACCCTCCCAGGGGGCGGGGGGAGCGCAGACGGGCACGCCAAGGGGGCGGGAGCAGTCCGGCCCCCCGCCGGCCCCCAGCCCCGGCCACCCGCGGGAGGGGCTTCTGGCCCGGAACGTTCTGGAAGCCGCGGCCCCTGTCGGCCGGGCAGTGCGCCGACTCTGCACGGCCCCCGTGTCCCCCCCCACCCCAGCGTCTGTCAGTGACGGGTAGACTGCCACCCAGGAAGGGAGGGGGAGGGGGAGGAGGAGGGGGAGGGGAGAGGGAGGGGAGGGGGAGGGGGAGAGGGAGAGGAAGGGGAGGGGAGGGGAGGGAGAGAGAGATCGCACAGGCGTGGGTACGGGTGATCATGTGGGCCCAAGCTGGCACACCATGTGTGCGTATGTGTGCATACATGCGTACACATGCACGCGTGTGTGTGAAGTGGGAGCAGAGCAGGAGCGATTGGGGGCAGCAGTGCCGTGGGCTGGGCCGCAGGGAAGGTGTCTGCCCTCTTCAGCTGCGCCACGGGCACACCGGACCCAGCGTCAGGCCCGGCGCCTGGCGCAGACCCACGTCTCCAAGGAGGCCCGTTGCTGCTCTGTGGTCAGCCTGTGGCTGCTCTCTTGATGGCCAGTCCTCTCGCGAAGACAGGGCGGGCATCACTGCCACCCCCAAGGCTAGTGGTGGCTTTTCCTGTTGGTGACGCTCAGGGCTCACTCCTGACTGCACTCGGGAATCACTCCCGGCTCCGTGTGCGGGGACCATGTGGGATACAGGGATCGACCGGCTTGACTGTGTGTAAAGCTAGCTTCCTCCTCTCTGTGCGACCTCTCTGGCCGTGCCAGTGATGACCTCCAGGAGAGGGGAAGAGGGAATTTTTTGAGTCTGTGGCCTAGAGCCAGCAACTTGAGAACAGGAAATTCTTTAGACAGTTGTCCCTTTCGCTGAAAGCCCACAGAATAGCACAGTGTAAGTACTCAGTAAACACAGTCTTTGCTTTGTTTATCCTGAAAGGTGGGGGGAGGGGAAGGGACAGAAAAAATAAGAGGAATAAGAATGAGTCCAGGATTTAAGATTTACGGGCTCAGTGGCCATGGTCATGCCATGAGGGAGTGTGGTCAGTCTCCCTTCCTGAGGGGCTGAGACCCTGCTCCCGCCCTGTGATGGAGCAGACAGCACAGGTTTGAAGTGGCTGGCCTGAAGTTGGTGTGAAGAATGCCACTTTCATTCTCCTGGCAGTGCTCAGGGGAAGGCGAGGTGCCGGGGAGTCAACCCAGATAAACTGCATGCGAAGCAAGTGCCCACCACTGTCCTGTCTCTGACGCTCTCGTCCTTCTTTGCATTGCTGACCCTTCCATAGGAACACAAGAGTCACATCTAAGTCCCCACTTCTTCTGGCTCACCCTATGCAGTGACAGCCCACTTGGGGCGTCAGGGGCCAAAGCACCTCCATTTGTACCTGGCTATCCAGTTTCTAGACCCGGTGTGTGTAATCTCCGGGTGGCTAGGGAGACCCCCAGCTCTCTCTCGCCGCCTGCATTCGGTGGGCTTGGGCCGCTCCCCCCGGACGGCCAATGCTGTGGTGGACAGAGGAGGAAAGGAGGGCCAGGCTGGCGATCAGCAGCCGTTTATTCCATTCTCGCCACGCGCCTGCTCCAGCCTCACTGAACTCCCCATTCTAGCCTCACACTGGCCCTCATTCCCCTCTCCTCCTGTCTTTCCCGCTCATCCCTCCGTGCTCCCTCTGGCACCTGCTCCTGCATTCTTCCCCTTCATTCTTCTCCCTCTGTCCCCCTTGCTAGTCTCTCTATGCTCCATCTTGCTGCCCTGGGCTCTCTCCAGTCTCTCACCAACTCCCCTCATTGGGGGTAGACACCACACCCTGTCCAGTAGCACAATCAACATATCAAAAGTTCTTCCTGATCGTAGATCAAGCTCAAGGGAGGGATATACTACCCAGAGGTGTTTCTCCTTACCTTAGTCCAATAACTTAATTAATATCTTAATTAGCATCTTATTCCTACTTCTTATTATCAGTTATTTTGTATGGACACAGTAAGAGATACATTAAGCTTGTAGGGTGGCTCTCCTGGGGACATCTCACTATAGATCTCAGACGACAGTGCTCAGGCCGGGTTAATCTTTCCTAACCCTAGCAGGGTCCTAATCTAGTTGTTACTTTTTATAGTTAAGTATTATGGTGCTTTGGTCTGGCCCATTTCGATGCCAGAGTAGCTCACAGCTTGCCCTGGGTCCATCCAGTCCCTTGCTGGGACCCTGCTTTTGGGGTGCTAGGAAGTCAGGGCAACTGAGGCTTAAGTCGAGAGAGTAGATGCCCAGGAGTGAATATCATTTGGAGTCAATTAACTCCCAAGTTGCAAAAGCTTAATATTAACTGTCTTCCTTTGTCTATACAAAAAGGACATTGCTCAGAATTGACTATGCAAAGGACTTAAGGAGAAGAGAAAAACAATATTTACAAGTCAACAGAGTCTGATCAGGAGGCAAAGGTAATTGACAGGTTGGGGAGCAGTCAACAAACCCAAGTGCCCTGCGGCCAAGGAGGAAGAGCAAACCGAGGGCATCCTACACCAGTGAGCACCCATGATAGATCATCTCCAGAGTCCATGAGGTGCAGCACTAACTGGCAGCTTCCGTAGGAGAATGAACACCAATTCCACAGGTAACCACAGGACCCCTCTTTCATGTGAGGGTACTTCTGCCCCAGCTGCCTCACCAAAACCTGTGAATCTCTGAAACAACCATCAATAGAAAACCTATGAGTAGATACAGACAGTCACACAATGGAATATGATCAGCTGTTAAGTCTGAACCAGACTGGTCACCTGCTAATACGAATGGTCTTGAGTGTGTCGCTCAGTAAAATCAGCACAGATTGTGAACATTAAAAAATTCTTTTGGGGCCAGACACATAGTACAATACTGACATGTCTTTGTCTTGGATGTAGGCGCCTGGCTCTGACCCCTGGCACCAGATAGAGTTCCCTGAGCACAGAACCAAGAGTGTTCTTTGAGCACTTTCATGTAAATAGAAGGTGCACAGTATTTCCTGGTTTGGTTGGTAGCATTTTTCTACAAGTGTCCAGTCACTAAGTTTGAGATCTCATAGGACCTTTCTCTGTGCTGAGATATATTTATTTTATTTTACTTTTTTATTGGTTTGGGGACCACATCCAGCAGTGCTCAGGACTTAACTCCTGGCTCTGTGCTCAGGAATTGCTCCTGGCTCTGTGTTCTGAGCCTGGAGGGCGCAGGGGACCATGTGGGGTGCCAGGGATCAACCAAGGTTGGTCACATGCAAGGCAAGTGCCCCACCTGCTGCTACCCGCAGTACTCTCCCGTGGGCCCCAAATACTGCTGTATTAGACGACCTTTTTGGTTAAACGATGAGAATGTTTGCACTGGTCACTTGGAGGGAGCCTGTCTGAACGAAGCAGGAGGAAGGCAGGGGTGCTCAGGCACAGCACCCTCCCCTAGGGACAGGCGAACCAGGAACTGCTTAGGAGAGGCCACGAAGGAAACTTCCGCCTCTGTTTATCCACCCACTTGTCGGCCCACCCAGCCCCAAGGTCCTGATCTGCAAAGAAACAGATTCGAGGCGCTGCCAACCGTTCTATATCCCTGCAGTTTCTGCTCCATGCTGCCCCCTAGTGGCGAGAAACTGAATGGTGCGGGGAGACTACTTAACACAGGGTAAGAGCAGCACATGATTTTTCCTGGCATGCAAATAGAATGCATCAGAGTCCCTTGTAATTTGCCCAGTATTGGAAAGGTAACTGTGAAATGCATCTCCTAAGGAAAAAAGGGTGATTACTGCTTCCAAATAAGTGACATGAGTCAGAAAATGAGACAGATATAGAAAGATTGCCCTCATCTCTGGAATATGAAATAACAGAATGGGAAACTAACACCCAAGAAGAGTAGAAATAAGTAATTGGAGGTTGGCTCCTTGGAAGCTGACCTCACATGCTGGGGGAAAGGGCAGCTCAGATAGAGAAGGGAACACCAAGTGAAATGTGGTTGGAGGACCCGCTCGGGAAGGGAGATGCGTGCTGAAAGTAGACTATAGATTGAACACGATGGCCACCCAATACCCCTATTGCAAACCACAACACCCAAAAGGAGAGAGAGAACAAAAGAGAATGCCCTGCCACAGAGGCAGGGTGGGGTGGGGGTGATGGGATTGGGGGGTGGGAGGGATACTGGGTTCATTGGAGGTGGAGAATGGGCACTGGTGGAGGGATGGGTTCTCAAACATTGTATTATGGAAACACAAGCATGAAAATGTGTAAAGCTGTAACTGTACCCTCACAGTGATTCACTAATAAAAAAATAAATATACAAAAAAGAAGATGCTGCCTTTTGTTATCCACACCAGTTTCAATTTCGTCTTTACCCTGACGTCTCCACAGAGGGATGCCTTCCACCTAATCATTTCTTTCTTGTGTGGCCACACCCAGTTGTGTTCAGGATTTACTCTTGGCTCTGCGCTCAGGGATCACTCCTGGTGGACCTCAGGGGGCCTGGAAGTCAACCCTGGTCAGCTGTGTCATGGCAAGCACATTACCTGCTGTACTATTCCCCCAGCCCTTCCCTTCCTTCTCAAGCAAGAACAGGTGCACTCACGTTAGCCAGTGTTTAAGTTATTCCTGTGTCTTGCTCTCTGAGGCAAATGTAGATGTGAGATAATTCCTTATTCTGAATCTCCCAGAGTTTTCCATTCAACTGGGGATTGTTCTTCTGGAACAGATGGGAATGTCTAGTGCATGCACTGAGCCCAGTGACAAGAGCCCTCTCCTGGGTGGCCACTGAGCTGATCCAGGACACGTGATTTGCTCCTGTGGTTACAGCTAGCTGCATTTCACCTTTTTTTTTTTAGCCACACCAATGAATACTCAGGGCTTACTCCTGCTTTGTGTTTAGGGATTACGCCTGGCAAAGTTTGGGGGATCATATGGGGTGCTGGAGTTCGAACCTGGGTCAGCTGCAAATGCAAAACGTGCCCTATCTGCTGTCCTATCACTTCAGCCCCATTTGGTCTGAATTCTTCACACATAGTAAGTTTGAACGGGGAAGCTCCACCTGAATGGAACATCATCCACGTAAATGAACCAAAGCAACGCATCTCCATCTGGCCCCAGGCAAAAGTAACTCTGCATATGTCTCTTAGGGAGGGAAATTGACTTTAAGGTCAATGGGAAAAGGTCATGTCCACCCTGTCAAGGAAAAGCTGGATTTGGGAATGGGGAAAGGGGTTATTTTGCATGTAAATGCTATGAGTAAAATAGAATATAAGGGGTGTAGGAAAAGAGAGGGAGGAACTCAGAGTCCTTAGACCCACTATGGTGAAAAGATGGATGAAAGGTTTAAAGATTGGAGCTCAGGGTGGAGTTTTGAAATCTAGAGTCTGTCAGAGCTGGGAAGAGGGGGGAGGCCCTGATTCCTGCTGAGAGTGTTTAGGAGCTGAATGCTGGGGTGACAGTGAGCTATAAAACACTGCTCCCCTGGACACATTCTCTGACCCAACCCTGGCCCCTAAGAGATCCTTATAGTAAGTGGCTCCAAGTGGACATGCGGTTTGGGCTCTGCTCCTGGCTCCCCCAGAGTCCACTGGGCTGTGCATCCAGTTGATTCTCTAAGGAATTCAGAGACGACATAGTGTGACAGAGGATGTTGGAATCTTGGAAAAGATCTCAGGAGGGGCTTTGCAAAGTTGCAGGAACTTTCTGAAAACCTGCTATTGAACCAAACTTACAGATCAGACAGGAACGGGGAAGGGAGGAAGAGCCAACCTGATCTCATGATTATGGAAGATGCTGGCTCCCGAGGGGCTGGAGGGTTCGTAATACCCTAAAGCACTGACAATACTCATCTGTGAAGGTTCAGCTTTGTGATGGGTGCGGTGGCTATCTGTATTTTGTTAGTATTATTAGTGTTCATATTATTGTTTTAATTGGATTATAAAGTTGTTCATGGTTGGGTTTCAGACGTACAATGTTCCATCTGTTCAGCAATGTTCACTTTCACTCTACAATGTTCCCAATTTTCCTTCAACCTGCCTCTATGACAGGCATTGTTTTCTTTTCTTTTTCCTTTTAGGCACTGAGATTTATAATACTGTTACTGACAGTGTATCATGTATATAATTTTCCCTCCTTTCAGCACTCGGTTCTTGTCAAGAGTGACTATTTCCCTCTGTTATTGTTGTAGGATCCCTTCCCGGCCCTGTCCCCCTCCTAGAGTGGCAAACTTCCTATTAAGGATGAGTTTTCTTGCTCTTTGTTCCTATATTTTTTGGGCATTAACTATGCCCCTACTATGTTTCTTTCTATCCTGCAGGTGAGATCATTCTGTCTGTCCTCTCCCAGACTCACTTCACTCACGGTGACACTCTCCAGACCCATGCATGTACCAGCAAATTGCCTGGCTTCATATTTCTTTATGCCCATGTGTAGATATAGCAAAGCTTCTTTATCAAGTCATCTGTTCTTGGGCATGTCGATGTCGTTTTGCATTATTATAACAATAACCAATATTATTATTAAGATAATGTTGGTTACAACTCTGTAGATGTTTTAGGGACACAATCTCACATATCTTCAAAATTCATGGTTCCAAAAGGAGGAATATCCCTACACACAGCCCCAAATGTACAATCATCTAATCTTTTTTTTTTCCTTTTTGGGTCACACCTGGCGATGCACAGGGGTTACTCCTGGCTCTGCACTCAGGAATCACCCCTGGCGGTGCTCAGGGGACCATATGGGATGCTGGGATTAGAACCCGGGTCGGCTGCGTGCAAGGCAAACACCCTACCCGCTGTGCTATCACTCCAGCCCCCATAATCATCTAATCTTTGATAAGGGAGCAAGAAATGTGAAATGGAGGGCCGGGGCGATATCGGTGCATGCTCTGCCGAGATGCGACCCGAGTGGCCACATGTTTATTTGTGCTGCCGCTCTGCTGCTGCTGTCCGTGATCCAGAGGCCAGCTAGACTTCTTTTGGTACCAGCAACTGCTTCCACCATTGTCTCTAGACTGTGAACTAAGCCAGAGCCCCATGCTGCCCCAGGAAAGGAAATAATGCAATTTCTAACATAAATCTCACTGGACTTAACTACTAAAGTACTAAAATGCAGAAATCCTAAACCGCGCAGCCACTATTGCAGCCGCACGATTTCATATCTCTTCATTCTCAGCAATGGAAAACTATCAGATGCTTCCTTGTCAGTAGGGCTGTTTTTTTGAGGGGAAAATCCAACAACAATAGTGAATATTGTGTTGAAATATGGAATGTAATCAAGCTAAAGAGAAAAAGAAGTGAAATTTATCAACTACGCAAGAGGGGGTGGGGGTAGGGAGTGGGAGGTATACTGGGGTTTTTGGTGGTGGAATATGGGCACTGGTGAAGAGACGGGTATTCAAGCAGTGTATAACCAAGATAAGCCTGGAAACTGTAACTTTCCACACGGTGCTTTAATAAAAAAAAAATAAAAGAAAAAAAGAAAAAAAAAGAAATGTGAAGTGGAGCAAGGAAAGCCTCTTCACCAAATGGTGTTGGCAAAACTGGACAGCTACATGCAAAACAATGGGCTTAGATCTCTACCTAACACCATGTACAAAAGTCAGGTCAAAGTGGATTAAAGATCTCAACATCAGACCAGAATCCATAAGGTACATTGAAGACAAAGTTGGCAAAACCCTCCATGATGTTGAAGCTAAGGGTATCTTCAAAGATGACATGCAACTGATCAACGAAGTGGAAACAGAGATAAATAAATGGGACTATATTAAACAAGAAGCTTTTGCACCGCAAAAGATACAGTGACCAGAATATAAACACAATCTACAGATTGGGAAAGGATATTCACCCAGTATCCATCTGATAAGGGGTTGATATCAACGGTATATAAGGCACTAGTTGAACTCTAAAGAAGAAAACATCCAACCACATCAGAAAATGAAATGAACAGAAATTTTTAAAATTTCTGGTTTTTCATTTGAAAAAATGAAATGAACTTAGAATCTTTCTCAAGGAAGAAATATGGCAAAAGACACACGAAAAAATGCTCATCATCACTAGTCATCAGGGAGATGTGGATCAAAACTATGAGATACCACCTCACACCACAGAGACTGGCCCACATCCAACAGAACAAAAGCAACCGGTGTTGGCGTGGATGTGGGGAGAAAGGGACCCTTCTACACTGCTGGTGGGAATGCCGACTGGCTCAGCCCTTTTGGAAAACAATATGGACGCTTCTCAAAAAATTAGAAATTGAGATCCCATTTGACCCAGCAATACCACTGCTGGGAATATATCCCGGAGAAGCAAAAAAGAGTAGTTGAAATGACATCTGCACTTATATGTTCATTGCAGCACTGTTTACAATAGCCAGAATCTGGAATAAATCTGAGTGCCTGAGAATAGATGACTGGTTAAAGAAACTTTGGTACATCTACACAATGGAATACTATGCAGCTGTTAGAAAAGAGGAAGTCATGAACTTTGCTTATAAGTGGATCAACATGGAAAGGATCATGCTAAGTGAAATGAGTCAGAAAGAGAGAGACAGACATAGAAAGATTGCACACATCTGTGGAATATAAAATAACAGAATAGGAGACTAACACCTAAGAATAGTAGAAATAAGTACCAGGAGGTTTGCTCCATGACTTGGAAGCTGGCCTCACATTCTGGGGGAAAAGGCAGCTCAGAGAAGGGATCACCAAGTAAAATGTGGTTGGAGATCCCTCTCGGGATGGGAGAAACGTGCTGAAAGTAGACTATAGATTGAACAGGATGACCACTCAATACCCCATTGCAAACCACAGCACCCAAAAGGAGAGAGAACAAAAGGGAATGCCCTGCCACAAAGGCTGAGGAGAGTGGGGAGATGGGATTGGGAGGTGGGAGGGATACTGGGATCATCAGTGGTGGAGAATGGGCACTTGGTGGAGGGATGGGTTCTTGAGCACTGTATGACTGAAACACAAGCACAAAAATATGTAAATCTGTAACTGTACCCTTATGGTGATTCACTAATTAAAAAAAAAGAAGAAAGTATGTGCATTAAGAATAACATAAGTGAATAATAAGAATTTAGACTCAATATTGGAATAGTGTTAATTCCTCTGAAACCACTTTATAGATTTAATGTAAGTTTAATTAAAATTCTACACAGTTTTTTTTATAACAGACAAAAACAAAAACAAAATTTATGGTTCCATAGTCACCCCTACCAATTATATTGGACCTCCTCCTTTAAACTGTAAGCTACTGTAAGCATTTAAGCATTTAACTCATTTCAATGAGAATCATTCCATCTGAGGTCAAATTGGTGAAGTAGAAGTGACTGATTGTTATTCTAATTCCAGTACAAAACTTGAAACTGGGGCATGAATTTGTTTCGTGACTCCCTTGAAGTAACACAGAAAGTAAGTACCGGTTATCCTCGACTGCCTAACTGCCACAAACATGGAGGCTTAGAACAGAGCACACGCATCACCTCACAGTTCTGTGAGAATGGAATCCAGGCACAGCTTGGCTGAGGGACTGGCTGGTGTCTCCTGTGTCTCTGTGACAAAGTTTCCCCCTAGGGCTTGAAAGTCACCCAGAGTGGCACCTGGGGGAAAGGTAGTGGGTTGTCACTAGGTCCTTGAGGACTCAGTTGCTCGCTGATCATCACCCAAAGGCCATCTCGGTTCCTCACCTCTGGTGATGGCCACTCAGGACTCAGTGACTTACCTCATTGAAGTGGTCCACCAGCAAGGACGTCATTTGTTTTATGCAACAGGATCACAAAGATCACATGTCATCGCCTGTGCCATATTTGATGAATAACAGGAGCCATAAGTCTACCCAACTCAAACGGAGGGTGTCCACATGCAGAGCCAGGAGGCACTGAGCAAGTATTGAGTAAGGAGCCTATAGGAATCCAGAAAGAAAAGGTCATCTCCTCTCTTCTAGTGATGGTTTTGCTCTGCCTATTTAGCAGCCAGATCCTCGATGTCTGATCTTCTCTCTATTTTCCCTCTTTTGAGTACCTTTATACTTTGTCCAAGGAGTTGACAAAAGGAAACAGTCAATCAAGCTTTCACTGGTATCTAGCCACCAAACTGCTGATAAACTATTGCTGGGTGTGATGTAGTGCCAGAAGATTCCTAAAATATCCAAACTTCATCAGGCAGTGTCCCAGTAGAAAACCAAAGACTTTTAAGTCAGGATAAGTAAAGGAGATTTTCTTCCCACAGGGGTTACCTAAAGTTGTGTGCAGGTGTACGGGCCTGGAAGTAACTTTGGACGAGGCCAGGCAGTCTATTGCCAATACTGCATGCGAGGGAGGGAGATGTTACAAGCACCAGAAAGAGGACACCTCTTTTCAGAAAGAAAACTTGTAGAGTGAGAAATGATTTGTAGGGAGGAAGACAGAGCAGTGAGTAGTCTGTTCTTGTTCTCCTCCTCTGCTCTCTTACTGAGTCCTCATTTACCAAACTCGCTCACTCAGCAGCTGTAGATTTCGGTCCACATAGGTGAGAGGTAGTGGCAGAGCAGTGGGGATGGGAATGGTGAAGGGGAGAGGGGAAAGACGCAAACCTAGAGCAGCCACCCTACTACCTTTAGACCTCTATATCTTTTAGCCCTTTCCTTAGAAGACTGAATGCCCAAACTGAAACCCTTGAGAAAATTTAAAACTAAAGTTCGAGAAGAAAGAAAAACTGAACACCAGTCAGAAAGGAAAATAGAGCCATTTCTAAGTTTATGTCAGAACATATTATTTGTTTGTCCCAAACTTTCAGGAGTACCCATGTTCCAGAAGTGAGCAAATGATTGCTTAGTATAATTTTAAAACTTCTAGAGCTTCCACTGAAGACCCCAGATACAAAGCTTAAACCAGAATCGCAGTATTGTTGCAGTCCTCACTGATCTATTATTATTGTGGTCTTTATAAGGCAGCGTGGTGACCGAGAGGCCACTGCCTTGGGGCTGTGTCACGGGGTGAGGTTTTGTCTCTCTTTACTGCTCTGTAGCTCCTGGATCATTCCGGGAGTTGAAGCAGACCAAGAAAGATACCATCCTTGGGTGGGGGTATGGGGAATCAAACATTTTTTAAAACAAAAAAAGAATGCTATTATTAAGGCACTCTGACTTACAAAGTTACTCACAGTTGAGTTTCAGGCATGCAAAGTTCTAGCACCAATTCAGTACCAGTGTCAGCTTCACTCCCCCAGAGCCCCTGGTCCCCTTCAATGTCCTGGCATTTGTAAGTTTGCTTGTTGTGGTTTGTCCTGCTTGAGTGTGCTGGTTCTGTGGGTTCTTTTTCGGAGCAGTGCATGTGCTGTCACCCTTGCACACCTCACCCAGGGTCAGTCCTGGCACCGCACAGGGTCCTCACCACCAGGAGTGACCCAGGAGTACAGAGCCAGGAGTAAGCCTGGCGCACAGCTGGGTGTTGTCTAGAAAAACGTAAATAAATAAAGCTAAAACAAAATACTGCTAGTTGTAGTGAGTTCAGTAAAGTGGCATGATTCAAAGTGAATATATACCTGAATCTGTTGCATACAGTAAGTTGAAGGAGAGAGAAATTAAGAAAACAGTCCAGTTTATAATTGTATCTAAAAAGATAAACACTATTTGGAATAAATCTAGTTAAAGGCGCAAAAGACCCATACACTGCAAACAGTAAAATATCACTAAAGGAACTAGAAGACACAAAGAAATGGATGTCTCATGTTCATGAATCAAAAAAGGAATCTGCCACAAAAAACAAAAAGTGGCCTAACAAGGGAGAGAAAAAGTTTTATCACCTACATCCGACAAGGGATCGATATGCAAGAGAAAGGACTCACACAACTCCACAGTAATAGCAAACAATGTAGCTTTCAAGAGTCCTGACTCTCCGAAGAAGACACATAAGTTCAACACTGCTGTGGCAAATGCAAAGGGATTGCATTTATGAGATGACATTTATTGTGTTTAGCTATTTAAATATTTAAATAAATTATTTATTTACTTACTTATAGTTATTGCGGTTATGACATCTCATCCGCAATGAGATGTCACCTCACCTGCATGAGAATGACTTATGTCAGAAAATTGGAAACAAGTGTTTGCAAAGCTTGGTTGGGGAAGGGACTCCGGTATAGTTTATGTAAATTATCACAGACACTATAGAGAGCAGCAGGGAGATTACTTAAAAATACAAGCATATTAAATATATAAAAATTATATATTATCCAGAAATACTACTAGTCATTTATCCAAATGATATGAAAACACTAATTCAAAAAGACATTGCTACCCTTGTACGGATAGTACATTCTTATCCACAGCCCAAACATGGCATCAACCGTAGTGCTTACCAGTAAATGACTGTATAAGGAAACAGTCCTGTGTACACTCCGTGAAATACTATTCTACCATTAAAAAGATATGATTGTGCCTTTTGTGATAAATTGGGTCGAATTGGAGGTGACTACACTGACAACTTAGGAAGGTGTGATCACTCATAACTGCAGCATGAATTACAAAGACAAATAAGCTGGCAAGAAGCAACAAAACTCTCCTGCTCAGTTAAAAAGCTATGGTGGTCACTGGAAGGAAGATGAGAGGGTGGGACAATGATCAAAGAGACCTCTTATGGTGGATAGCATTGGGTTGGTGGTTTGGGTGGCTAAAATTACACACAGATATGCAGTTTAACTCCTGAGACTGTAAAGCAATGGTAAGTCAACGAAGCAAAGGGGAAAGAAATACACATTATTATACACAAAGAGAAAATACTGGGAAAGATTAGCTCCAGGGAGAAGCCTGTGGGCCACGCTGGTCATTAAGGGCCAGTCTAAACCTGGCTTTTGCTCTGCACCTTTGACAGCTTCATTCCTTGTCCTCTGCCATACCTCTGGGATCAGGGATTAGTGTTTATAGTGTTGGCATCAGTTCTGGAATTCTCATACAGCTAAACATGACACATTCTCTGCCATATTTATGCTTCACTTCCTATTTGCAAAATGGTGGTGCTGTTTTCTCATCCAGAAAGGAAGAGGCCCATCGAGATGTCCCTGGACTCCTTCCTACTTCCCATCTTCTTCCAGCTGGGCTCCAGATGGAAAATACCAGCAGGCACTTCCTCTGTCTAGAGTCATTACCTTTCACTCAAGACATTGCAGATCAGGCAAGGCCTTAATTCCCAGGAAGGCACCGGAGTGACCTCATCCTGGAGCTGGACCACCTGAGCTCTGCATCTCCTCTCCTCTGTGAAGGTTTTTCATAGTGTTTCCTTTTCTCCAGCATTTCTCTCCTGAGAGCAATGGAGAGCAACGTCTCTTCTTAATTGCCTTTCCAGTTCCAGATTCTGTGATGCTCCCTAGCAAGTCTAAAAAATTTCTTTTTCTGCTAATGTTTCAGATTAGGAAATTTTAAAAAGTCAATATACCCTTAATTACAAGTGGATTCACTTCTCAGTATATTTGTTTACCTCCATTCAAGAAGATGGAAGGTTAGGTCCCATTTATTAGCTACAGGCTAAGTATGGAGGAATTGGACTCATGTTGATTTTCCTTCTAGGGATTATTTCCCTATTTATGGATCTCCTTTGGATGCCTCATTAGACTGCTTCATATCTTGAGCTCCACTTTGGTCCTTAAACCGGAGCTGAAAGCATAAAGTGCAGTCAGCACCCATCTCCTTGGGAGCCAGACAGGAAGCGCTCTAATTCCTACCGATGGTGACTCTAATTTGGCTCTAATTTCTACCGATGGTGAGTTTGATTTCTGCACCCCACCAGTTCCTTTACTGCTTCAGTTTCTCATGAACCACTGACTTTGGACTGATAGGAATGTTCCTTAATGATGTAAAACTTAAGACCACAAAAAGACTGTCAAGTTGGAGAAAGAAAGGACGTGGTGTGGAACACCGCCTGGTTCTAAAGGGAACTATGACCTTGAACACGGGCATAGAGCCTGGGGTCTGACCTGAGTGTTTATTTGTAGGGGTATTAGCCACACTCTGTCCCAAACATCAGTAATCAAGGCAGTTTTATACTGTCATTCTGGCATAAATGAGTCACATTAGTGGCATTGGATTGAGAGTTCAGAAACAATGTGTCTAAACTCAACTGATTCCAAGACAATGTATAGGGGAAAGAGTTATCTTCTCAACAAATGGTGCTAAGAAAGGTGAGCTGTCATAGAATTGCATATATATATATGTATATGTATATATATATATATATATATATATATATATATTAGTTTGGAGGTCTAATCAGTTTTGCTCAGGGTTTACTCCTGGCTCTGCTCTCAGAGATCACTCCTCGAAGGGCTTAAGGAACTGTTTAGACTATAGGAAGCAACCAGGGTTGGCTGTGCGTAAGGCAGACACCTTATCCGCTATACTATTTCTCCGGTCCCCATATATACATATATATTAAAAATTAAATCAAAGATCTAAGTTTACAAATATTTTTTTAAAAAGCAAACAGGATTAAATATTCATGATTTTGAATTTGGCAATGAAGTTTCAGATATGGCACCAAAAACATGAATAGCAAAAGAAAACAATTGAATGTTACCAAAATGATAAGCTTTTTGCATCTTCAGAGGATACTATTAAGTAAATAAAAAGACAACCCACAGATTAGGAGAAAATGTTTGCAGTTATATATTTGATAAGAAATATATAAAGAATTTTACACTGAAGTAATAAAAAGTCAAATAACCTATTTTTAAATGGGCAGGAGCTGGTATATAACCTCCTCCAGATTCACCAATTGGTAGCATTTTGCCACATTTGCTTTCAATGCACAGATAAGTAGATTAAATATAGGTATATAGTTAGATAGATATAGACAGCCATATAGACTCATCCCACTTTCTTTTTTTTTGTTATTTTCATTTTATTAGCATGATAAAATAACTGATAGAATCATAAAATCTTGAATAATGCAGCATACTTTTTCTTTAAATTCATTGAAAAAATAGTAATTAATTTTACAAGGATTGTTTAATTTTTATTTTCAGAGAAAATATATTTTTAATACTGCATTTGCACATGGAACCAGAAAATTGCTATTTGTTTTCTTTTTCTTTTTTATTAGTGAATCACTGTGAGGTGATTTATACATTTTTGTGCTCATGTTTCCCCCATACAAAGTTCGAGAGCCCATCCCTTCACCAGTGCCCATTCTCCACCACCTGTAAACCCAGCAACCCTCCCACTCTCCCCAGTCCCGTCTCCCCCCACCCCACACTACCACTATGGCAGGGTATTCCCTTTTGTTCTCTCTCTCTGATTAGGTGTTGTGGTTTGCAATAAAGGTGTTGAGTGGCCATTGTGTTCAGTCTCTAGTCTACATTCGGCACGCGTCACCCTTCCCCCGTATGACCTCCAACCACATTTTACTTGGTGTTTCCTTCTCTGAGTTGCCCAGAATGAGAGACCAGCGTCCAAGCCATGGAGACAGCCTCCTGGTATTTATTTCTACTATTCTTGTCATCCCACTTTCTTATCAGTAGTTTTACTTTCCTATTTTAAAATAAGTTCTTCAATATTATAGCATGTATTTCATCAGAATAAGAGTATTCTACAATGTATGCAGATTTAGCAGTGCAGCATCAGTGTATTGCTGTTCTCTAACCAACACCCAGACTTCCTGTTTGTTCTGAGAAAGCCTTCGTGGGACCTCCCTGTCCATCCCACTCATCTCACCGTGGGACCAGACACTGCACTTGCTTGTCAACTCTTTTGTTTCCTTTCATCTCAAACCCACTGTTTTTTCCTGTCATCACATCTTTCCATAATTCTTTCAGAATATCAAGTATTTTTTAGAGGACACAAACCAATTGTTCACAGAATACCCTCAGTTTTGGTCTACGTGATGTGTTCAGAAGAGACTTGGTTTTGCATTTAGATGTTATTCAGTGGCCCCCCAAAGCCACTTAATCCCTGAACCTGAAAATATTTTCTTAAATGGAAAAAGGTTTTCATTTGGGATGAAGTTGAGGATGAGGAGATTATCTTGCATTATTCAGGTGGTCCTTGAAAACAACTTTGTCAGTCCTTATAAAAGGAAGCCAGAAGGTAGTTGATAGGCCCTTATCTGCAGAGATTGAAGTGGTGTCAAGTGGCAGCCTCAAGCCAAGTGACACCAGAAACAGAAAAGCAATAGAGCACATTCTCCCAAGGCCACAGAAGGAAAGGGCTCTGCCCACTAACTCTGATTTCAGATGTGTGGTCTCCAGACTGTGAGAGAAGAAATGTTTGCTGTTTTGTTTTGATCTTGATTTTGGGTTTGGGCCACACGTCAACAATGTTCAGGGTTGCTCCTGGCACTGCACTCAGAAATCACTCCCAGTGGTTCCTGGAGGACCGAATGGGATGCTGGGAATTGGCGCAGGGTGCTCACATGCGAGGCAAGTGCCCTACCCTCTGTGCTATTGTTCCAGTCCTATGTATTAAGCCATTAAATTGGTGGGAATTTTGCATGGCAACCACAGGAAACTATTATCACAGGAGCATCCCAGAAATGTGTTCTTCTTGCATGAAGAAGAGGCGCAGAAAGCCAGGGTTTGCTGCTGCTCACGCTGTTCACTCTGAGCCCTGAGTGAAGATGCAGGTGTCTCTTCTACAGTCTCCACTTGATCCTTTGTGGAGAGATACTGGGAACCTCTGTAAATATCCCCACTGTTTTCTCCCTCACCTCACCCTCACCAATTTTGGAATCTCATGAAGTTTCTGGTCCAAATCTGTGATGGATGCAAGTGGAGATTTCTAAATCTGTAGCATTGTAGCACTGTCGTCCCGTTGTTCATGGATTTGCTTGAGTGGGCACCAGTAACGTCTCCATTGTGAGACTTGTTGTTACTGTTTTTGGCATATCAAATACACCACGGTAGCTTGCCAGGCTCTGCCATGCAGGCGGGATACTCTTGGTAGCTTGCTGGCCTCTCCGAGAGGGATGGAAGAATTGAGCCCAGGTCGGTTTCGTGCAAGGCAAATGCCCTACCCACTGTGCTATCTCTCCAAATCTAATTATATATTTTTTAATTGACATTGACATTACACTTCTACATATTCTTTTTGAGTTGAAAAGCTTTGCCTACCTTGCATTTTGTTTATTCCCGATCATTACATTTCTCAGTTCCAGGTGAAGGAAGAGCATTACAGGGTCTAATGTGGAGAAGGCATTGTTGTGGAGCTCTGAAGTGGGACATACACTTATCCAAGGCTTGCCTGGAGCTGTGCTTTCCAGCAGGGGACTTCATGGCCCAGCACGAATATCACACCAGGCTCATGCACTCCACGTAATTCTGCATTCATGATCATTCCCTCTTCCCCCTTAGAAACCTTTCAAAGTGTTCTGACCAGCCAGGGAAAAAGAACCTTTTCTTATACTCGTATATGTCAAAGCATCCTGCAGGCCACAAAATATTTCCCTCCCCTGCCCCAGATTGCCCTCTCTCTGTCTTGTAAGATACTATTTTTCCCTATTTCACCAACCCCCAACATCCCACAAAACAGGCTCCTAGGGAGAAATCATTCAGAGTCTTCCAGATCACCAACCACAATGTATGTTTAATTAGAAATAGTAGCTGAAAAACCAGAAAATGAAAACCTAGAAACAGGCTGCACTGCATACCTCTAGGTGTGAAGCAGTTATCCAGACTTGGATTTAAAATCCCAGGTGTTGACCACGCCTTCCAATTCTTTGCTGCCTCAAATTGACTTATTCACCTGCACTTATACAGCTGGAGGGTCAGGTCTAAGAGAAATGTGCTCATGGGTCAGGCAGCTGCCACTGGCTCTTAGTTGGACACTTCAGTTCTCCTTTGTGTCACCCTTCATCTTCTCACAACTGTGCTGACTTCCTTATCAGGAGGCTTTGAGACAGCATTTGGAGATGGCAGAAGCAACAAGGCCCTTTTAGGTTAAGCCTTTGAGGTAGCATAACTGATGTCTTTTGATCAAAGCAAGAGCATGATGTAGACAAATTTAAAGGAAAGGCAGTTTCTATCTCTTAATGGAAGCAGTATTCCGGTGCCTTTTCTTACAAGAGATCATGGGAGAAATTCCTGCAGCATCTATGCAAACATGCAATACTAACCCAGCTGTGAAGTTCTTCTAAACAGCCCCTGTCCTGTGGACACGGTCACTTGGAGAGAAGATTACACCCATTGATAAAGGGCTTCTCTGTGGATAAAAGGGCAAAGCACTTGGGAGTCTCTGGTTTAGTGCTTAGATTTGAATTGCCTCTGCTGCTTTGCATGTTGGTTGTACGTGACAAGTAAAGTAACTTCAGCAAAAATTAGAGAGACTTTGATAGTGTGTATCCCATTTGGGAATGTGGCAAGCCTTGGGAATTCTGGGAACAGATGCTGTATGCCCAGGACTCTTGGTCTCTCCTTCTCATTTCTCCGAGGACCTGCATTCCTCCCATCTCTAGATGCAGAGTTCTTTCTGCATGTGGTGGTAGTTATGGCTGCCAACAGCTCCTGAATTTTACAATTACAGAAGAGAAACAGATCCTGAATTCTGGCTAGTTTCCAATTCAAAAACACTGGGGAAAAAATATAAAAACCAGTGAGTCAAGAGGGTATCCATCAACTAATGAACTCTGGACAGGGGTAAGTCATGTGTGCATGTGAATAATATTGCTGGGAGCATTCTAGGGGAAGGAGCAGGATTATAACCATGCAAAACCATAAGCACCCCCTCATGACCTTTAGTTATAGAGCAGGGACATGGATAAGATGTGATTCAAGGCCCTGCCTGGCCTGGAGCCCCAGTCCTCCCAGCTGAGTGTCTAAAGCAGTTACCGAATCCTCTGTGTCCCGCTTGCTCCTCTGTGAAGTCAGACTGATATTCCTATATAACCAGATGATTAAAATGGGTAAGTATATGCGAAGCTCTTTGGACAGTGACCACGTCCATACCATATACTCACAAAAGTCTGAATTTTTATTAATAGAAAAATAGGACTCATTAAATTGATTTTATTTATATGACATTAGACAACATATAGAAGGCAAAAAAAATCCACTCCCTTGCAGACTAAAATTATTAATTTTGGGAATAAAAAGTACACAAAGTATCTTTTATTTTATAGATTTTTTTTTTTAGAAACTCATAGTGGATCCACTGATTCTTCTGTTTGATCTCTAGCTAGATCTAAGTGTCCCCCTGTGCCAGGTGGAACACCTGCTTTTGGGGCGGGGGTGCATACCAGTGATGCTTGGGAGTTATCCTTAGCTCTGTCCTTCGGGGTCACTCTCGGCGGTACTCAGTCGATTATGCAGTGCTTGAACAAGGGTCAGATGCATGCAAGGCAAGCACCCTAAACTCTGTACTCTAAACTCTGTACTCTCTATCTGGCCTGGAGACACCTTTTTTTTAACACAGAAACATGGTGTTTTGGAAAACACAGTTCTGCCAGACCAAGGACATTTGTGTCAAACAGTAGCAATTTCCCAAACTGCCCTAGAAGTAGACTCTTCTTTGACCTGAACAACACAGCAAACATCCATTTGCAGTTTACAGTTATTTTCCCCAAATGCCCTCAACCTACAACTATCACTCCCAAGGTCTCCCAAATCAATCCAGCCCATTCATCTACAGGACAATGAAGGGAAGAAAGTTTCCTAAGTGATCCTAGAGGCAAATACTACTGATACTACGGACTGTAGACAGCATTCAGGTGTGGGGTACACAGGAAATGTGATTTGTGCAATTGTTTTCTCCATTAACTTATTCATACATAATTTATGTCATTTTTTCCCAATACTAAAATGAGTCGTTCTTAAATCACCCAGGATAGAAGCATCTTATTTCTGGGAAAGACTAGTTCTTTTACAGCAATCACATGTTGTCATTGTTATGGGGTCACAATGGTCTCCGGAGGGACTGGGGATAGTCTCATTACCAGCAGGACCCAAGCAGAGCTGCTCTGGGGACTCCAGGAGAGACAGTTGAATGAAGGGAGGTATATACCACCAGAAAAATATTTGCATGCAGCTGTTACTCTCCTACCTTTCAATCTTGCAGTTGTGTTTTTATATATGGCATGAACTTGAGGCAGTTTCCATTTGTAAAAATTCCTTCGCAAAATGCTCTTTCCAATAATATATTCTCCCATGTGTGCCTCTTGCCTCTGATATTTCCATTATAAATTAATCTGCTAAAATAGAGACCTCTTGTCCTTCAGATTTTGGAGTTTGCAAGTCATGCAACCCCTATTATGTGATCTGATGCCTGCTGCCTCTTTCAGTACAAAAAGCTTCAAAGGGCCGGCTGCTCTTTTATCCTTCACAGTCCTAGATTTCCCTCATGCAATTATTCCAGACCACAGGTACCAACATGAACCCTGAATTCATGTCCAAGTCTATATGGTTCTATAATATCTTTCTCTACCACTCAGAAAGAAAGTCACTCAAGACCTTAGTAATTTTTATGCCCAAATACCAAGTTCTTCTGTTCCTGTGCTGCCCCATGGGTAGTTTCTACACTGGACCTTGGAATTATCTTTTAAGAGTTTAATGTCTAGTCTTACCCAGACCAATTAGGGTGTAGAATTCTGAGGAACTACTCAAATAATTTCCACAGACGGCTGTGGGTGAGACAGTTGCCTCAGGAGACATCCCCCATACCCCACCCCAGGATCCAGGGCACCAGATCAGGACACCTAGTGAAATAGGCATTTGCCAGCAACTGTTTTCACAAAATTGATCAGGCCTATTAGGATTTGACTACCAAGATTGGTTTCTGTCCCTTGAAGAAGCTCAGTCTGTAATTTGGGTCAAGTTAATTCCAGATGACTTTTCTAACCAGAATGGTGTAATATGACTCATTTCAAAGGGTGCCTTCCTAAAAAGCACAGTAGAAATGACATCTGTACCTACATATTCATTGAAGCACTGTTCACAATAGCGAAAATCTGGAAACAACCCGAGTGCTCTAAAACAGATGACTGGGTTAAAGAAACTTTGGTACATTTACACAATGGAATACTATGCAACTGTTAGGAGAGATGAAGTCATGAAATTTGCTTATAAATGGAATAGACATGGAGAGTATCATGCTAAGTGAAATGAGTCAGAAACAGAGGGACAGACATAGAAGGACTGCACTCATTTGTGGTATATAAAATAACATCACATGAGGCTTACACCCAAGGACGGTAGATACAAGGGCCAGGAGAATTGCCCCATAGCTGGAAGACTGCTTCATAAGCGGAGGGGAGAAGGCAGATGGAGTAGAGAAGGGATCACTAAGAAAATGATGGCTGGAGGAACCAGTTGGGATGGGAGATGCATGCTGGAAGTAGATAATGGACCAAACGTGATGACCTCTCAGTGTCTGTGTTGCAAGCCATAATGCCCAAAAATAGAGAGAGAGTATGGGGAATATTGTCTGCCATGGAGGCAGGGGGAGGGTGGGAAAGGGGGAGTATACCTGGGATATTGGTGGTGGGGAATGTGCACTGGTGGAGGGATGGGTATTTGATCATTGTGAGATTGTAACCCAAACATGAAAACTTATAACTATCTCACGGTGATTCAAGATTAAGGATGGGGTCAGCAGGACATCCCTTTCTTCACTCATGAAAAAAATCTTGCCCTTACTGTAAAAGAGATACAAGTTAATTAATGTTATAATTTTTCAATACTGTATTCTTTTTAATATGAAGATAAATGAAAATTTAAACGGATAGTTTAAATATAGTTCATCCTTGTATGGGGATGAGGGATACCTCTGAGTGGTCAAAAATTTCAAAGCTTAATTACAATTGTGTCTTGTTATTCTGAGAAATTGGTCTCAGTCCTCCCCCACCACCACTAACACCCAAATCCACGGCTGCTCGATTCTCTTGCAGCATATACTTACATATGCATTATACATATATGCTTTATACATGCTCTGTATGTGTATACTATATTATTACCCATATACCTAAAAATGATTCCAAAATGACACTGGTTGGGTTAGAATTTTTCATGGTCAGTCTGGGACAGTGGACATACAATCCTTTCTAGAAGTAAGATGAAACCTCACTGGTGATACTGAAAGTTCTTTTTAGTAGTGGCACAGGAGTAATTGGGGGAACCGCTGATCCTCAGAGGCTATCCCTGGGTCTGTAATCTAGTGACCCCTAGAA
This sequence comes from Sorex araneus, assembly GCF_027595985.1. Taxonomy (NCBI): domain Eukaryota; kingdom Metazoa; phylum Chordata; class Mammalia; order Eulipotyphla; family Soricidae; genus Sorex; species Sorex araneus. The sequence continues at coordinate 47,580,298 of NC_073303.1, read as the reverse complement.
ATATTCACGGCTGGATATAAGTAAAGAAAGTAAGTGCCTTACCTCCTGTACATCTGAGCCCCCAATGCTGGGAGTTATAAGTCAAGGAAAGACACAGTAATGTAGACTGAAATCCCTCTCCATAGTATCTTGAGAAATTACTAAACATTCTTTTAATTTTAAATAAAAGGTATTTCGTTATAGTAGAATTTGTTGAATTTGACAGAGATTACATTTTAGGACATAAATTTCACTTGAAAATGTGAGGACACTGCAGGGTGTCTGAAGGTTTGAATCCTCCTGCCCTGGCCAAGCACAGGTGATACTGTGTGTGATGATACTGTGAGTGTGGATTCCTCAACCACTGAACAGGAACGCAAGCTCTTTAGTCTGGGCTCTCAGCTTAATTTTTTGTTCATATACAGCAAGTGCCCGCAACTCCACCAGATACACATCCAATATTAGTTGAAAAAATAAGTAATTGAACACTGTATTTCCAAATGTACAGAACCAAACTGATATATTGGACTTTAGGTTGAGTAGCAGATTTCAAAACAAGTGTTATCCCTATTACCTGACCCTCTAGCCCTGCTATTCATACCTTTCCAAAATTCTCCCAGTCCATAGAAACTCCCTGATTCTTCTTAGGGGTTATTTTGACAAAAGTCACAGAAATACCATGACCTATAAGGGCAAAACATAATTTGAAAAGAATGTAACAATAAAGTACCTTATTGGGTTCCACTATTAATGAGTGTGAGTTATTATGGGTTTTTTCCCAAGATATGAGCCTCTCCATAAAACAGTTGTTCAATTGATTGCCTCCTGCCTATAAAGTGTGTATTACAGGGAAAAAGGAAGCTATATACATTTGAATTTATGGAGGAGAGATATTTTAAATGTTTTCAATCAATAATACAGTAAAAATACTCAGGAGACTTATGGTTTGGAGCCAAGAGTCTATGAGGTGAGGTTATGTCTGCCCTGACCCCCTTTGAAGACCCTCTTTGAATATTACAAATATAGGATAAACCCAATAATCCAAAAAAGTGGAAATGGGGAGGGTTTTTATGCTCTGACTTGAGCTAATTCTTTTCCCCTATATTTTGAAGGAAATCCAAGTGTGCACCTAAGTAAGAAACATCAGCATTCCAGGGTGGGGAGAATTTGAGTGATCTTATATTGTTTTGAATTTCAGGATAGCAGAGAAGTATGGAGGACTTTAATACTAGATTGATTTAATCAATTATTTTTTTGCATTCTAATAAAATTCTTTATCTCTTGAGACACTTTAAGCAGTGTGTTGATGCATAGGCCCTAAAATTTTTTTCATCTCCCCTGAATTTAGACTGAAAAATGAACATTCAGCCTTGAAAATACTATTTCTTGTACAGAAACATTTAGTGGTTGGTTTTTTTGTTTGTTTGTTTGTTTGTTTTTAATATCTGCCAACTTTCAAAAAATACAAAGACACACATTTCTAAATGGGTTGTCTGGAACTTAGAAAACTTAGGAAGGTTGTCTGCAGCCTCTGGTCTTGTCCTATTTCACCAGCGTAATTTACAGGACTCTGTGTTCTGAGCTTCATTGTCACTGAATTTGTCATTCATCTAAGTGACTTTGTCTTTCAAACATCCATGTAATTTCCTATGTTGTTACCTCTGACTGGAATTCCATTCTTCTACTTCGTAAAGAAAACAGACTTTCTGCAAAGTTTGGCATTGACTTTACTATAAGACTTTCCTTGACTCCATAAATAGGTTTCATTAATCAAACGTTCATGTCCCTCATATTCTAGCTCTAGAGTGTGTAAATGCATCCAAGTATTAGATTTAGTTGCTTGGCTGCCTCGGTCATTAGACTAAAGCCTGCCGGGCCCCAACTTACTTTTCATTCACTCATCCCTGGATATATGGTGCCTAATTCAGTTCCTCTTTGATCGCTGATCTAGAAGTAAAAAAGCAGGAAAATTTCAGCAAAATTTAAAAGTAAACAATGACAGAAGATACAAAACCCAGAAAGCAAGGTTGCTAACCTACAGAGCAGAAGTTATAAGTCCCAAGTGGCAAGAGCCACTGAGATCACCAACAGAGATGAGACACAAAATTAGAACGTTCCAGAAGAACAAACTGTGAAACATATGATATTGAAACATTTCCCCCAAAGAGTAGCCAACTAGGTAAAAGCAAAATGTTTATAAGAAATATTCTTGTTTTTTGTTTTTCTTTTTGAGGGTCACAGCCAAAGGTACTGAGGGATTACTCCTGTCTCTGTGCTCAGGGATCACTCCGAACAGTGCCAGGGGATAGGGAGAAGATGTGATGCTGGGGGTCAAACCTGGGTTGGCTCTATGTAAGCAAACCTGGCTGCAATAAGAAATATTCTTTATATAAAAAAAAATGTTCACTTCTTGGGGCTGGAGCAAACAGCTTTCCATAGCCATAAAAATAGATATTTTGATTATTCTTTTAAATATGAATAGTAATATGCACAGAAGCAGAGTAAATAGAACTAAATTAGGGCCATTAAAGCCGCTTTCTCTTTCTGCTGCTGCTGCATGAGCACGATCCCGGAGGCCAGCTAAACTACTTTGGACACGAGCAGCTCGAAAAATGCCTCCAGACTGTGAACTGAGCCACTGCCCCAGGCGGCGACAGCGGGGAAGGGTTTCTCTCTCCAGGCTTTTCCATCTTATGAGCACCACAAAAGGGAAGTAAAAGCTTGCAGTGATGCAATTTCTGGCAGAATTTTCCCTGGACTTTATACAGAAATCCAAAACTGCGTGGCCGTTGACCTAATATCTCTTAATTATCAGCAATGTGAAACGGTTTGCTTTTAGCAGGTCTGACTTTGGGGGGAAACTCCAAACAATAATAGTGAGGGTTTTTTTTTTAATATTGAAGGTAATCAAAGTAGCAGCCATTTCTCTAGACTGTGAACTAAGCCATAATAGCCTCACGCCAGCCAAGGAGAGGAAATATCCTTCTTTCTCAGTTCTTTTCCCTTTTCGAGGAGAAACATGGTGTGGCATCCGCCATACTATGAGGTCTATTAAGCAGGCACGAACTTGGTGGTGCCAGAAGGGGGAAAAGAAAAGAGTTATGTACTTGGAACAGCGGGACTTCATATCTCTTCATTCTCAGCAATGGAAAACTAATTATCAAATGCTTCCTTGTCAGTAGGGCTGTCCTTTTTGGGGGGAAACTCCAACAACAATAGTGAGTTTTGTGTTGAAATATGGGGATGTAATCAAGGTAAAGAGAAAATGAAGTGAAATTTATCAGTTACACAGGCGGGGGTGGGGGCAGGGGGTGGGAGGTATACTGGGGTTTTTGGTGGTGAAATATGGGCACTGGTGAAGGGATGGGTGTTTGAGCATTGTATAACTGAGACATAAGCCTGAGAACTTTGTAACTTTCCATATGGTGATTCAATAAAATAAAAATTTTTAAAAAAGCTGCATTCTGTGCCTACGTTGTTGACAGAGTTATGTAAAAGCTACTTAAAAGGCCATATAAACATGTGGATGACTCTTCTCTTTTCTGTTCCTCCTTTCTGGCCAGGTATAGGCGCCCCTGGGTTTCATGGTGGCTCTGTAATCATTTGGGATTAAGTTCCTTCTGTCTTTTTGCTCCCTACATCTGGATTCTCTTAAGTGAGAGATAAACAAATCTTTTTCTTGTTTCAGCAGTTTTTGGGATCCCTGGCAGATAAACGTAATTCCTATCTGATACAAGTTCTTTATTTTAAAAATAAGGAACCGACAAACCCCACAACTGTCTTCAGCAGTGTCTGACACAGGTAGGTGGAGGCAGGTGTGTGGAAGCTGTGTGCACACTGCTGCCTGTGGCCCCCACTGTGTGCGGGAGTGCTGAGTGGGAAGAGCAGACACATCGGGCACACCCTCTCACAGGAGTGCTGCCTGTGCCTCACAGAAAGCCAGGGTGCAGCTGGGTCACTGCATACCTGGCCACACTGGGCTTTCTTTTGCTGATTGAACCCTGGAGCTAACTGATGCTCTTTCTACCTTATCTCCCTCTCCCCACCCCCCTTCCCTTTTGTCTGTATCATTTGCAGCAGCTCTTCCTTTGCATCCCTGTTATCCTCAGCAGGTATACTGTGAACAGTGATTCATGTTGAGCACTTAAACTAGTCATTAGCTTACCCCCTTTTTAGTTTCACTTGAAAGAAGGGCATCTATTTCAGAATCACGGAGGGTCCATGTAAGGATTGTGGCTCCCCCTTTACCACTTTCCATACAATAAAACCCCAAGTGCTTTTCAGTCGTCCCACCAGATCCCATGGCAACTTTCTCTTGGTCCTCATGCTTCAGATGTAGCCAGCATACCCCTCAACCTACACCCACCTATTTTCTCATCAGGAAAATAGATTTGCTTTTTTTCTGGCTTTTGGTCCATGATGTCTGTCAGTGCCCAGGGCTTGCTCCGGGCTTTACACTCAGGGATAATTTATGGTGGGTGTGGGAGACCATGTAGGGTGCTGGGGATCAGACCCACATCTGCTGGGTGCAAGGCAAGCTGCTGTACTTTTGCTTCAGCCCTTACATTTACTCTTTCCTCTCTGCCAGGCATGTTGTATCTTGTGATCCTCTAGATAGGAAGCGTAAAATTATCTGTAGCTGAGGCAGTAGCCAGAGTTGAGCATCATCCCTCAGAGAGAACCTGGATGGCCCCCACAGCGCCCACCACATTGACAATCTTCACCACAATATACTTTAGGTGCTGACAGCAGCACCTGTTCTATAGGCTTTTGGCAGGGAGACAGAGTGTACTGGCCTGAAATTCACCCTGTCTTCTTCAAGTAACCTCTCTGTATTTCTATTTCATACCACGCAGTTTAATATCAAATGTGCTCAATATTAAAGATTTAATTCCATGCTGTTTAATATTAAATATTAATCTTGTAGGAGATAATTGGACATGGGACAAATCTTCACTATCCCAATGCCGTATGGCCTAAACAATTTGACAGCACACATCTTTTTCATTCTGCAGCTCCACCCACCCGAGGCTTTATTGCTTTCCCTGTCCAGTTGCCACATGAGGCAGGACTCTCCTAGGACTTACTGAGACATTGACTTTGGATCTTGCTCTTGCATAAAGAAGAACAAAGGTAGCCCTCAGGGAATTCTCCTTGGCAAGCCTTTACCTAACCATTTTAGACTCTCAATCTGACACAATTCTCAGGAATATTCTACTTTAGCCATGGAATGTTTCATTCAGTATAGACAATGACATAGCACACAACACAATCCAGGACTTCCCGCACTTATTATAGCTTCTTTATTTAGAGATTAATATACATTCAGTGAAGATATATTTAGATAAAAATTTAGTACCAAATATAAGGATCTGAGAATTCAGCTTAGAATTAAGACATCAAATAGGATATAGAAATTTTGAAACTATGCATGATGCTATGACTTGTTCTAATGAAATATCAATGGATCGTGAGTACATGAGGTGTGTGTCATTTCCAGGTGGTTGCAATGCTAGATTATCCAGATTCCCTTGGTGCTATCTTGTTAGCAGAGGTGGCCTGCATCATGATGAAGTTTCCATCAGACTTAGATCCTAGGAACCATGGCACTGATGTGCAATGGACAAATGTTATTAAAGGAAATCTTTGGGGTCTGTTGTTATGTTTGTCGTTTTTAGGCTATGATCACACAACCAGTGGTGCTGAGTTTACCCCTAGCTCTGCAGTGCTCAGGGCTTACTCCTAGTTCTGCACCCAGGAATTACTCCTAGAAGACTTGGGGGACTATATGTGGTACTAGGGATCAAACCCAGGTTGGCCATGTGCAAGCAAGCCCACATCTTTGGGGTCTGGAGAGATATTACAGAGTTGAGATATTTGCATTCTATGTAGCCAGTTTCATACTGGCTACGTAGGATACCTCTTTTGATACCCCAGACTTGGCCAGGATTGATCCCTGAGCACAGAGCCAGGAGTAGGTCCTGAACACCCCTGGGTGTGGTCTCCAAATCAATAAAATAAAACAAATAAAGAAGCAAACGTTTCTTTCAACTACAGAGATGTGGCAATTGTTTGTTCCTGAATCATTTGTAACCTTGAATATTCTGGCCAGTTAATATTCATCCTTTCTTGGATTTCTATTTTTCTCCTTTGTCACCTTTGAAAATCAAAATCAATGCTTGAACTGACTCCAGATGCCTCAGGCACATTGTTGCCTCTCCCAATTACTCTGGTGTCTCCTCACAACTAACCCAGTGATTATCTCTGCTGCCCTAACAGATATTGAGTTTCTCAACACATCAGCATTTTCCAACTACTTCAAAACCTAACTGGTCTCTATCTGTCTTCTCATGCCTCACCTCCTCAATGCTTCTGGAAACAACCAAGAGAGGATGGAACTCATAGGGGTAATTTCCTAGCAGTGTTCCCCGTCTGATTTCTCACACCCATCTCCCTTCCTCTCATTATCTCAAGGGCAATACATGTCCCAAAGGACAGAAAGAGAGAGACAGAGAGAGGGATCTCTCCTGATTTGAAATGTGTGTTTGTGACTAGATGATTCATAGTTCCAGTCTCCTATTTCCACTTCTAACTTTAGTGTGTGGTTAAAACTTCCTGTAACTTCCAGTTTACCCTGTTCAGAAAAGATTTCAGGACAGATTACACATAATTTGATTCATTCCTGTGCTTGTTTCTACTGCCAAGGACCCACCCCAAAATCCAGTTAGCCAAGAGAACTGTATCAGTGTTCTCTTGTTGATAAGAACTTTTTTAAATGTGTGCTTTGGATTTCTATGCTGCCTTTTCAAAATATATTATAAATGTAGGATTAGCAAAAAGAGCTCAGAATTTAAATACAGAGGATAAATTAATCTTTTGCTGAAGAAAATTAAAATCACTTTAGAAACAGTCAAGGAGGCAATTTTTTTTGCTTATCTAACAAGTATTTTTTAATCACTGAAGATAAAATAAAACATCCTACTGAGTAAAAGGGCCTGCTTTATGAATATACCAGTGCAATAAAAAAATACTGTAATTATATTTCAGAACTTCAGTTTGATAGGTGCCAGCATTTCAAGGAGGCATTTAATTGGAGTTTTTCAGAGATAAAATCTTCTATTTGTTCAGAAAGTGTGCCAAAAAGCATATCTGGACATTTTAGGTATCCAATAAATATGTTCAACTAGCTTAAAATAAATTCTGAGGCAAAAATTTCAGTATGACCACTTGAACTTTGACAGAAAAAGTAGACACACTAGTTTTATTTTATAACAAAATTGATAATGAGTTATGCATTTAATTGGTCATTTAATTATTAAAAATAGTCAATAAACATCTACAACATGGCACCCTTTTAATATGGTAAGGTGTATAAAAATATCATGATCACCATCACAAAATCCCGTGATCATCGAGTTGCTCGAGCGGTCTCAGTAGCCTCTACATTTGTCCTATCCCTGAGATTTTAGAAGCCTCTCTCCACTCAGCCTTCCAAACGATGCCGCATTGGAGGCTTCTTCAGGGTCAGGGGAATGAGATTCAGCTAGTTATTGGCTTTGGCATATGGATACACCATGGGAAGCTTGCAAGGCTCTCCCATGTGGGCAGGAAACTCTCAGTAGCTTGCGAGTTTCTCCCAGAGGGAGAAGTAGGTTATAAGAATCTTCTGGGAGCTTGCTTTTAAGTCTCTGGATGTTGGCTGTTGATGGGATTACACACACTTGAGTTCCTCTGCTGGTACCTTCATGCATGAGGCTTGTCCGAACGTGTGGAGAGGAGCCTTGAGCATGGCTGTGGCTAAGTTCCGGTGGTCTTCGGCTGCCGGGAGCTCTGCTCGGGGCAGGGAGGGAAGCATGGCTTTGGCTAGGTATAAAAATATAATTTTTAAAAATCTTTTTTTTAATTTAATTTAATTTTTATAAATTAGTTCAAAAAATTGGATTACATTTGATATTCAAACACAAATCCCACCACCATACTTTGGATTTTTCCATTCTGAATCCCAATGCCTGCCCCAAGATAGAACTGAAATAATTTATTTTGTACTGTTTGTTATGAATAAACCACTAAAAATGCTTCAAAACTCTTTCCTTAGAGGAGAGTGTATGAAAATTGTTGTATTTCACCCAGGGGCCATTAAGCCCTTCTATACAAGATTACTAATATGTTGTTAAGGCCTGAGCCTTGTGCGCACATACACACACACACACACACACATATATTATATCACTTGTATCACTTGTCATTCTGTTGATCTTTGATTTGCTAGAGCGAGTGTCAGTAACGTCTCCATTTGTCCCTGTCTCATGCTAGTGTAGCCCAATGATATCTGCTCACTCCAGAAATAGGGAGAGCCTCAAACCATTCATTCAGGGTTCTGACGAAGAAGTCTGACCATCTCGTTGGTGGGTGGCCACTTGGTCTTTTGATGTCCAGTGGAATCCAGTTGGTAACAGCTCTAGTCCAGCGGTCAGTCGTCTCTGAATCACATTACGTGTCCGGCCCATCTGATTTTTGATGTCTTGGCAAATGAGACAGCATCCCTGATTCTTGATCATTGACAGAGGTCAGAACTCCGGATTCCTTCTCTCACTTGAGTGAAACATGATACTCCAAGCATAGCTCTTTCGATTCCTCTTTGGGAGACCCGAATAGCGTTCTCCTCTTGTTTTCATTAGGCCCAGGTCTCTGGGGCGTATGTTAGTGCGGGAAGAATGGTGGCGTCAAAACGATGTGCCCAGAGCCGGAGGTTCTTTATCCTCTTAACCACTTCTTCAATGCTCTTGAAGGTGGTCCACGCTGCTCTCTTCCTCCTGTGCAGTTCTGGCGCCAAGTCGTTCCTCATGTTGAGTTCTCGATCCAGGTACACATAGCTGCTGCAATATAATATAATATAATATAATATAATATAATATAATATAATATAATATAATATATATTATGGATTCGGACTGGAGTGATAGCACAGCAGGTAGGGCAGGCAACTGACCCAGGTTCAATTCCTCCGTCCCTCTTGGAGAGCCTCGCAAACTACAGAGAGTATTCTTCCCGCAGGGCGGAGCCTGGCAAGCTACCCATGGCGTATTCAATACGCCAAAAACAGTAACAACAAGTCTCACAATGGAGACATTACTGGTACCTGCTCTAGCAAATAGATGAACAACGGGAAGTCAGTGTTACAGTGCTACATATTATGGATTCACCACTAGGATCTCACCATTCTACAAGAAAGTGATCACTGACATAAAGAGAGGAGTTTGGCAGGGTGAAACCATTTCATCGAAACTCTTCAGTACCACCCTCAAGAACGTCATGTGACGACTAGAATGGGAAGGAATGGGAGTGAAGATAGACGGTCGGCAACTGTACCACGTCTGCTTCACTGATGACATCATTCTAATAACACCAAATAGCCAAGCTGCACGAATGCTGGCTGACTTTGACAGCAAGTGTAGAAAGGTCGGACTGCAGCTGTATCTCACGAAGACAGTGTTCATGAGAAACGGATTAGTTTCTGACATTCCATTTGTTCTCTATGGAACAAACATCTCTGAATGCAGCAGTCACGTGAACCTAGGTCGAGAATTCAACATGCGAACAACCTGGCACTTGAGCTGTGCAGGAGGAAGAAAGAGGTGTGGAATTCCTTCAAGAGTGTCAAAGAAGTTAAGAGGACGAAGAACCTCTAGCTCCGGGCACATCTTTTTGACGCCCCTGTTCTTCCTGTACTAATAATATATGCCTCAGAGACCTGGGTCCTACACAAACAGGATGAGAACCCTATTTGGGTATTCCAAGGAGGAATTAAAAGAGCTATGCTTGGAGTATCACGTTTCACTCAAGTTAGAGAAAGAATTTGGAGTTCCAACCTCGGTCGATGATCGAGAATTAGGGATGCTGTCTCATTTGCCAAGGTGTCGAAAATCAGATGGACTGGACACATAATGCGATTTGCAAACGACTGCTGGGCTGTTACAGACTGGATTCCACAGGACATCAAGACTGCATGGCTGCCCACCTACGAGATAGTCAGACTTCTTTGTCAAGACCCTGAATGAATGGTTTGAGACTCTTTGTGTTGAGCAAGCCGACGCCATTGAGCTACACCAGCACGCGACAGGGACAAATGGAGACGTTAGTGGCACCTACTCGAGCAAACTGATGAGCAATGGGAGGACAAGTGATACAAGTGAAGTGAAATATACATATATATATATATAAAAAGTTCAATGCACTATCCATTGCGCCCCAGACTGTCCCCGGCACCATGTAATCTTATCAACGACCAAGATCCAGAGAGTATAAAACAAAGCTCCCAGAGGAGAGCAATGCAGAATCTTGCACAGCAGAGCCTGGCAAGCTACCAGTGGTGTATTCAATATGACAAAAACAATAATAATGGGCCTCATTCCCCGACCTTGAACACAACAGGGATGAATGGAGATGTTACTGGCACCCGCTCAAGCAAATTGATGTGCAATGGGACGACAGTGATATATATATAGTATTACATATATAAAGTATTACATTTACATATATTACTTTATATATGTATAAAGTTTCTGTGTATGTCTGTAAAAATATATTTCCCTCTGAGATTGGTTGCCTTCAACTTTGAATTTGTCAAATGTGGCATACTACTCTTGAACTATGAGTGGTGTGAGGTATGAGACATCTGCAGCTGCGCAGTCCGTGGATAGGTTTACTCATGGGTGAGCTTCGGAGAGTGGCTGGGAGTATGGCAGTGACTGAGTTCTGGAGGTTTTCCGCTGCCAAGGCTGGGTCTCTTGGGGCAGGAGTGAATGAAGCAGCCTGGCATGAGGTCCGGTGGCATCGCTGGTGGCATTGTCATTTTATGCTCTCTCCCAAGAGAAAAGGACAATGAATCTCTGGACCGTGGCCGTTGATGAGATTATTTGGCAGAAGTGGCTTGTGGGCATACCTGCCAAGTTGCTGGAAATGTGTGGGACAAGGGCTGATGTCACCCAATTCTGGTTCCGTTGAACCTGGGGGTCATGGGTTCCACATATCTGGATTTTCTGCAGATTCACTCGTGGGTGAGGCTCGGTCTGAGTGTGTGGAGAACAACCGTGAACATGGTGGAGGTTGGGTTCTGGAGGCTTTCAGCTGCCAGGGATGGGTCCCTTTGGGGCAAGGAAAATATTATAATTCTTGAAGCCTACTTCTGTGGAAGTATATTTATTTAGTCAAACAAAGTGGGGGTTGAAGGAAGTACCTGTCATCTAGGCTGTGGCTCGCAGATCACTCAAATTTGAAAAATTTTCATCAAAATTTGAGTTTTGAATCATCTGAATGCAGTGCTTAACTTTTATTTTTTTAAAACTGTCAGAGTACAAAATAAGGAGCAGGTGCCACATTACCAATTACAGAGTGGAAAACTGAAATGCGTTGGCCGTTTCCTCCCCTCCACCTCCTTTACTGAATTCAGCTATTATTGCTGCTCCCATTAATAGCGTCTATTTCTTTTACTCTCACAGACACAAGGTGGGATAAAAGCATTGAGATGAATTCCTCTATGCCTCAGTTCCCTTTCAGAGACATAAACAGGTGACCTGGAGGTAGGAATTTGAGCGTGGGGAGACACAAGGAAGCAAGGACGCCATTTGAACAGGACGAAACAAAGACGTTTGTGGGATGTGTTGAACTGGTGCCAGGAAAAGGAAATCCTGTCCTTCTCTCTACTGTGAGACCATTGCAGACACCTGAGTCAGGCGCTGCTGGTATCCATTTTATGGGAAAGCTGGAGCTGGTAAAGATGAGCCCATCAAAATGAGGAACTCAGGTGGTTCTCAGAGAATTTGCCCGTTTTTTTCTTATTTCTTTCTTCTCTTTAATTTTTTTTTTAGAATTTATTGAAAACCATAAGATACAAAGTTGTTCATGATTTCATTCCAGTGTACAGTGTTCTGGCACCCACCTCCTCCCCATGTGCCTTTCCCTCCAGCCATTCCCCTCCCACCCCACAGCCAGTCTCTGTCAGACACTTTTCTTTTTTTTTTTAGAGACTGTGGTTTGCAGTACTGTTACTGATAGGATATTTTGCGTGTCACTTTGTCTCCTTCCAGCACCTATGATGGGGGAATTAGATCAGAGCAGGGATCACTCTGACAAGGAGACTCAGAGAACTTACACTCTCATTCTAGCCTCTTTTTCTGTGCACAAGACAGGAAAGATCTCTTCCCGTGCCCCAGTGTTCTTTCAGCAGTAAGTTCAAATTGGGCTTCTATCATTTTCAACCTAAGTGCTTGAAAATACTTAGGCTTTAAACCAGAGAAGTAGTACAGGGGATAGGGCACTTGCCTCATGAGCAGTTCACTTGAGTCTAATCCCAGGCACCTCATAAGGTTTCTGAACTCTGTCAGGAGTGATTCCTGAGTGTGAACACAGAGTCAGGAGTAAGCTCTGAGCACAGCCGGGTGCAGTTTCAAAACAAACAAATAAATTTTATTTTTATTTTTGAGCCACATCTGGCTGTGCTCAGGAGTTACTCTTGGCTCTGTTTTCAGGAATTAATCCTGATGGTGCTCAGCGAGGACCATCTGGGGTTCCAGGGATCGAGCCAAGGTCAGCTGCGTGCGAGACAAATGCCCTGCTCACTGTACTAACACTCTGACACTCTCCCGCTAAAGTACTTAAAAATATTTTAACCTTTGCTGCTTAGAAGTTCTCAATACACTACACAGTCTCATTTAATCTTCAAAGAAAACTTAGGAGGTAGTGGTTATTAATTTTATAAAGAACTAAAATTTCAGCATATCGTACCACATATCTTTATAATCATATCCTTCTGCATTTTCCACTAAAGAAACTTAATTTTTAAAATTTTCAAATTAAATTCCTTAATTCGTAGGTACCTAATATTATCTCACAACCTGTTATTTAAAAAACATTTAAAGAGTTTCAACCTAAAAAGATTTTAGAAAACTAAGACAAAAAAATAAAATAAAATGATGCCTACTGAGGTATCAAGTGCTCAAGGCCACTCTCCACATGTTCAGATGAGCCTCACACATGAAGGAACTGGCAGAGGAACCCAGGTGTGCGGGACCCAGGGCCAAGATCTCCAAGGCTTCTCGGATCGGGACTGGGCCTCTTTCACCCAGATTCCCCATTTTCCAGTAGCTAGGCAGTCACACCCAGAAACTGCCCCCAGCGCTATGTAATCCCGTCAACGGCTAACATCCAGAGACTATAAAATCAAGCCCCCAGAAGCACGTGGCCTTGAAGCCTAGTTCTCCCCGTTGGAGAACCTGGCAAGCTTCTGAGAATTTCCTGCCCACACGGGAGAGCCTGGCAAGCTACCCGTGGTGTATTTATATCCCAAATACAGTAACAGATATATACATACCTCTCAGAGAGCCTGGCAAGCTACTGAAAGTATCCTGCATGCACGGGCAGAGCTTGGCAAGCTACTCATGACGTATTCAATATGCCAAAAACAGTAACGATAGGTCTCATTCCCCTGACCCTGAAAGAGCCTACAATTGTTGGGAAAGACGAGTAAGGAGAGGCTATTAAAATCTCAGGGCTGAGAGGATTAGAGACATTACTGGTGCCCGCTCGAGTAAATTGACAAACAACAGGATAACAGTGACACAGTGATACCTACTGAATGGGTAGAAATATAAAATAAATGTATCACTGTCACTGTCATTCCATTGATCATCGATTTCCTCGAGCAGGCACAGTAACGTCTCCATTTGTCTTAACCCTGAGATTTTAGCAGCTTCTCTTTACTCGTTCTTCCCAGCTGTGCATTATTAGAAGCTATAAATAAATGAGTAAAATAAAATTAGAATTCTCATTTCATCACTAGGCTTGCTTTTTGTCTCATTGTTTCAGTCACTCAAGCAGGTATATATGGAACAATTATGTTATTCCAGATGTTGCATTAGATTCTGAGGACACTAGACTGAGCCAGATAGATTCTCCTTCAGCTCAAAGTCAACTACAAAGTTACATTCTAGGAAAGTTGCGGTGAAGGAAGTAGAGGGATTACAGGGGGATACTTTATTCTAGAAGGACTAAGAAGGGATTTCTAGAGAAGAAAAGATCTAAACCAGCACCTGTAAGATGTCTATTTTTGATTGTACTGTCTTTCCAATCATTGACTGCAATTTTTGATGATCTTCATCTCACAGGACATATAATTTTATTTTCATTGGTGAGCAGAGACACTACGTGGTTGTCAGGGTTTACTCCTAGCTCTGCACAAAGGGCTCACTCCTGGAGGCTAAGAGGACCAGATGGAGTTCCAGGGATCCAACCTGGATTTACCACATGCAAGGCAAACACAAACACTGTATGTGGCTCTAGGATAGTATATAGCCTTGTCCTTTGTATCTCATCATAACTTCATGACCAAAGTCCAATAAGCAGTATGGACATTATATGTTTTAGAAACTGCTCAAAGGAGAAATTGGCATATTAATGACGAAAGCAGATTTTTAAAGGTATAAAATGCAAAACAGAATTTTTCTGGTGAAAAATTGCTTTGGTTTTCCTAGAGAAGCCAGACACGAACTTTTTTCCCAGTCCAAGGATGAGCTGCTGCTTGGCCACTGTGGTGCCTGAAATTACACGGACCATTAAGGGGGGGGGTTGGGGGAGGCCTCCAGGGCTTCATCTGGTGATGTTTGGAGAACCATGTAGTGTTGGGTATTGAACCCATGCAGTGATTGCCTGCTCCCTAACTGCTGTCTGTCTCCCCGGCCCCATGGCACTCAGCCCTGCACAGACCTGTTTTTGGGCTCCTATCACTGGACCTCTTTCTCTAGTTTCAGATCTCATTTGATTCCCAACCATTGATACTTATCTTTAGTTTTACATCTCTAGAGCTCACTTTTCTACTCACTGCTCAATCCTTACAGTATATACATTGAAGTGAGAAGTGAGTAATGTAAAAATAAATACATCATGCTTTTATCACATTTCTTTTTTTACTTTTTGGGTCACACCTAGTGATACACAGGGGTTACTCCTGGCTCAGGAATTATTCCTGGAGGTGCTCAGGGAACCACATGGGATGCTGAGAATTGAACCGGGGTCAGGCGCATGCAAGGCAAACACCCTATGCACTGGGTTATCGCTCTAGCCCCTATCCCATATTCTGAACAATCATCAGAAATGCAGTTAGGTCAACCACTATATCCAAATTATATCCAAATGCCTAAACTATGCCTCTCTGAGATTTGATTGTGTTGAAATGGAAAAAAAAACATGTTTCTTTGTCTAACTCCTCTGCTGATTTTATGCTTTAGTTTTCCTCCTCTATATTCCCCTCATTACTTTAATTCACAATGTTGCTTTTAATTAATTAATTTATTTTTAAATTTTGTTGAATCACTGTGCGATAGTTACAAGCTTTCATATTTGGGTTACAATCTCACAATTATCAAACACCCATCCCTCCACCAGTGCACATTCCCTACAACTAATATCCTAGGTATACCTCTCTCCCACCCTCCCCCTGCCTCCATGGCAGAAAATATTCCCCATACTCTCTCTCTCCCTCTCTCTCTCTCTCTCTCTATCTCTCTCTCTCTCGCTCACTCGCTCTCTACTTTTGAGTATTATGGCTTGCAACACAGACACTGAGAGGTCATCATGTTTGGTCCATTATCTACTTTTGGCATGCATTTCCCATCCCAACTGGTTCCTCCAGCCATCATTTTCTTAGTGATCCCTTCTCCATTCCATCTGCCTTCTCCCCTCTGCTCATGAAGCAGTCTTCCAGCTATGTGGCAATCTTCCTGGACCTTGTATCTACCGTCCTTGGGTGTAAGCCTCATGTGATGTTATTCTATACTCCACAAATGAGTTCAGTCCTTTTATGTCTGCACCTCTCTTTCTAACTCATTTCACTTAGCATACTCTTCATGTCTATCCATTTATAAACAAATTTCATGACTTCATCTCTCCTAACAGCTGCGTAGTATTCCATTGTGTAGATGTACCAAAGTTTCTTTAACCAGTCATCTGTTTTAGGGCATTCGGGTTGTTTCCAGATTTTGGCTATTGTGCACAGTGCTGCAATGAATATATAGGTACAGGTATTATTTCTACTGTGCTTTTTTTGCATCCTCGGGATATATTCCCAGAAGTGGTATTGCAGGGTCAGATGGAAGCTCAATTTCTAGTTTTTGAAGGACGGTCCATATTGTTTTCCAGAAATGCTGGACGGGTCGGCATTCCCACCAACAGTTAATGAGCGTCCCTTTTTCTCCACATCCACGCCAGCACTGGTTGATAAAAGCATCCTTAAGGATTAAACAGCACTGAATATGCAAGTGGAAACAAACATAAACAAATGGGACAACATCAAACTAAGAAGCTTCTGCACTTCAAAAGAAATAGTGACCAAAATACAGAAAGAGCCCACAGAATGGGAAAGGATATTTACCCAATACCCATCTGATAAGGGATTCATATCTAAGATATACAAGACACTAGTAGAATTGTACAAGAAAAAACCTCCAACCCCATAAAAATATGGGGAGAAGAAATGAACAAAAGTTTCCTCAAAAAAGAAATACAAAAGGCCAAAAGGTACATGAAAAAATGCTCCATATTGCTAGTCATCAGGGAGATGCAAATCAAAACAACAATCACACCACAGAGGCTGGTACACATTCAAAAGAACAAAAACAACCAGTTCTGGCATAGATGTGGGGGAAAGGGATGCTCTTTAACTGTTGGTGGGAATGCCGACTGGTCCAACCTTTTGAGGTCTTTAATCCACTTTGATCTAACTTTTGTCTCTGGCATTAGACAGAGGTCAGAGTTCATTTTTTTGCAGGTAGCTATCCAGTTTTTCCAGTACCACTTGTTAAGAGGCTTTCCTTGTTCCACTTCACATTTCTTGCTCCTTTGTCAAAGATTAAGTGGCCATATATTTGGGGTCTGTGACAGGATATTCAACGCTCTTCCATTGGTCTGCAGGTCTGTTTTTATCCCAATACTATGCTGTTTTAATTACTACTGCTTTGTAGTAGAGTTTGAAGTTGGAGAAGGTGATGCTACCCACCTTCTTTTTCCCAAGGATTGCTTTAGCTGCTCGTGGGGGTTTATTGTTCCATATGAATTTCAGGAGTGTTTTGTGTATTTCTTTGAAAAATGTCATGGGTATCCTGATAGGGACCACATTAATTTTGTATAATGCTTTTTGCAGTATGCCATTTTGATAGTGTTAATTCTCCCTATCCATGAACAGGGGATGTGTCTTCATTTCCTAGTCTCCTCTTTAATTTCTTGAAATAATGTTTTGTAAAGTTCCTTGTATAGGTCCTTCACCTCTTTGATTGAGCTGATTCCAAGGTACTTGATATTCTGAGGTACTATTGTGAACTGGGTTTTTTTAATGTCTCTTTCTTCTCTTTCATTATTTGTATATAAGAAAGCCATGGACTTCTGGGTGTTGATTTTGTAGTCTGCCACTTTACTATATAGACCTATTGTTTCTAGGAGCTTTACTGTAGAGTCTTTAGGGTTTTCTAAGCATAGTATCATATCGTCTGCAAATAGTGATAACTTGATCTCTTCCTTTCCTATCTGTATGCCCTTGATATCTTTTTCTTGTCTAACTGCTATAGTCAGTATTTCCAGTACTATATTGAATAGGAGTGACGAAAGCGGGCAACCTTGTCTTGTGCCCGATCGTAGAGGGAAGGCTTTTAATTTTTCCCCATTGAGAATGATACTTGATGTGGGCTTGTGGTAGATGGCTTTGACTATATTGAGGAAAGCTCCTTCGATGCCCATTTTGCTCAGAGTTTTCATCATAAACGAGTGCTGGATCTTGTCAAATGCTTTCTCTGCATCTATTGATATGATCATATGGTTGTTATTATCTTTTATTTATATGATGAATCATGTTGATTGGCTTGCGAATGTTAAACCATCCTTGCATCCCTGGGATGAACCTACTTGGTCATGGTGTATGATCTTTTTGATGAGTCATTGGAATCTTTTGCAAATATTTTGTTGAGGATCTTTGCATCTGTGTTCATAAGGGATATCGGTCTGTAATTCTCTTTCTTTGTGGTATCTCTGTCTGCTTTTGGTATCAGAGTGATATTTGCTTCATAGAAGCTGTTTTCAAGTGTTTTTGATACTTTGATTTCCTGAAAGAGCTTAAAGAGGATTGGGAGTAAGTCCTCTTAAAAGGCTTGGAAGAATTCACTGGTGAATTCACCTGGGCCAGGACTTTTGTGCTTGGGGAGACTTTTTATTACCGTTTCAATTTCCTTGAGGTGATAGGTCTGTTCAGGTAATCCAGGTCTTTTTGGTTCAGCCTTCAGGGGCTATAAGAATCTAGGAATTTATCTATTTCCTCGAGGTTTTCGTGTCTCGTGGCATAAAGATTTCCAAAGTAATCTATGAGAATCCTTTGAATTTCTGTAGTTTCTGTAGTAATGTCCTCCTTTTCATTTCTGATTCAGTTTATTAGGGTTTTTTCTCTCCCTTTTTTTGTGAGTCTTGCTAGAGGTTTATCGATCTTGTTTATTTTCTCAAAGAAGCAGCTCTTGGTTTCATTGGTTTTTTGGATTATTTTTTGGGTTTCCATCTCATTGATTTCTGCTCTGAATTTTATTATTTCCTTCCTCCTGTTTGGATTGGGCTCCTTTTGTTAGTCATTCTTCAAGCTCTTAAGCTGTGAGGTTAGGTTACTTATACAGGCTCGCTCCTCCTTCCTGAGGAATGCTTGTAGAGCTATAAAGTTTCCTCTTTTTTTTTAAGAATTTTATTTTATTGAATCACCATGTGGAAAATTACAACGCTTTCAGGCTTAAGTCTCAGTTACACAATGCTAAAACAACCATCCCTTCACCAGTGCCCATATCCCACCACAAAAACAAACAAACAAACAAAAAAGTACACCTCCCATTCCGCCCCCAACCCCCCCCCGCCATGTAATTGATAAATTTCATTTCACTTTCTATTTACTTTGGTTACATTCAATATTTCAACACAAACCTCACTATTATTGTTAGGAGTACCCCACTAGTCAGACCTGTTGTGAAGAGGTATGAGGTCGGTTTTGGATTTCTGTACTTTAGCAACGAAGTCCAGGGAGATTTCTTCCAGATATTGGATCATCGCAAGCTTGTAAACCCCATCTGTGGTCGTCATAATATGGCAGTCACCACACCCTTCACCCCCGGCAAGGAAGAGGTGAAAGAGAGAAATACCTTTCCCCTCCTGGGGCGGGCATAGGGCCGAGGCTTAGTTCTCAGTCTGGAGACATTCTGCGAGGAGCTGCCCATGCCAAAAAATTTAGCTGGCGTCTGGAGTCACGCTCGTGCAGCTGTGGAGAGACCGCACACACATACGGCCCCCGGGATTACATCTTGCCGGCAGCTATAAACTTTCCTCTTTTTTTTTAAATTTATTTATTTTTAATTAGAGAATCACCGTGAGGGTACAGTTACAGATTTATACACTTTTGTGCTTATACTTACCTCATACAAAGTTCGGGAACCCATCCCTTCACCAGTGCCCATTCTCCACCACCAGTAAACCCAGCGTCCCTCCCACCCTCCCCAATACCATCTCCCCCCACCCCACCCTGCCACTGTGGCAGGGCATTCCCTTCTGTTCTCTCTCTCTATTTAGCTTCTACGGCCCCGCAATAAAGGTGTTGAGTGGCCACTGTGCTCAGTCTCTAGCCCTCATTCAGCCCGCAACTCCCTTCCCCCGCATGGCCTTCGACTACATTGTAGTTGGTGATCGCTTCTCTGAATTGCCCTTTCCCCAGAATGTGAGGCCAGCCTTGAAGCCATGGAGTCAACCTCCTGGTACTTATTTCTACAGTTCTTGGGTGTTAGTCTCCCACTCTGTATAAACTTTCCTCTTAACACAGCTTTTGCTGTGTCCCATAAATTTTGGTAAGTCATGTCCTCATTTTTGTTTGTTTCCAGGAATCTTTTGATTTCCTCTTTGATTTCCTTTCTAAGCCACTCGTTGTACAATAGTGAGCTGTTTAATTTCCAGGTGTTTGATTCCATTTTCTGTTTGTGTGTGACTTACTTCTAATTTCAGCACACCGTATTCTGTGAAGATCATTGATACAATCTCTATTTCTTTTATGGAGTATGTTTTGTGGCTCAGCATGCAGATTATCTTGGAGAATGTTCCATGCACACTTGAGAAGAATGTGTATTCAGCTTTTTGAGGATGAAGTGTCCTGTATATATCTACTAAATCCCTTTATTCCATTTCTTCCCTCAGATGAAGTATGTCCTTGCTAAGCTTGAGTCTGGTTGATCTATCAAGAGGTAGTAAAGCAGTGTTGAAGTCTCCCACTAGTATTGTGTTGTTATTGATGTCTTTCTTCAAGTCTATGAGTAGTTGTTTTAAGTACTTTGCTGGTCCCTCATTAGGTGCATGTATATTTAGTATAGTAAGTTCTTCCTGTTGTACAGATCCCTTTATCGGTAAGAAATGACTTTCACTGTCTTGTCACCTTCTTCAGTCTGAAATCAATGTGGTCAGATACTAGGATGGCTACCCCAGCTTTTTTATGGGAGTTGTTTGCCTGTTGGATTGTTTTTTCCAGCCTTTGACTTTGAGCCTGTATTTGCTCTGACTGTTAAGATGTGTTTCTTGCAGGCAGCAGAATGTTTGGTTTAATTTTCTAATCCATCCTGCCACTCTGTGTCTTTTAATTGGTGCGTTTAACCCATTGACGTTGAGAGAGATTATTGTTAAGGGGTTTTGTCCCATTTTTCTGCTGAAATTTGGTGTATTTGAGGGGTCTATCTTGTCTTAAAGTAGCCCATTCAGTTTTTCTTGTAACCATGGTTTTGAGTCTATGAAGTTCCTGAGCTGTTGTTTATCTGTGAAACTGTGTGTTATTCTTTCTGTTATGAATGAGAGTCCAGCTGAGTAAAGTATTTTTGGTGAGACATTTATTTCATTGAGTTTTTTCACTATATCCCACCACTGTTTTCAGGCCATGAGGATTTCATCAGACAAGTAGGCTGTGAATCTTAAAGATGCTCCTTTATAGGCAATTTCTTTCTTTGATCTTGCTGCTTTCAGGATTTTGTCTCTATTTAAGGATTTGGTCATTTTGATCAGGATGTGTCTTGGGGTATTTTTTTTTATTTTTTATTTTTTTGGTTTTTGGGTCACACCCGGCGATGCACAGGGGTTACTCCTGGCTCTGCACTCAGGAATTACCCTTGGCGGTGCTCAGGGGACCATATGGGATGCTGGGATTAGAACCCGGGTCGGCCGCGTGCAAGGCAAACGCCCTACCCGCTGTGCTATCGCTCCAGCCCATTGGGGTATTTTTATTTGGATTTCTTCTAGTTGGTATCCTTCAGGCCTCCTGAATGCAGTCGCATGTTTTCTTCAGCTCTGGGAACATTGTAGCAATGATGTCTTTGACAGTTTCTTCTTCATCAGGGTTTTCTTCCTGTCCCTCTGAGAATCCAATAATTCTTATATTACTTGTCTTGGCTTCATCAAGATCTTCTCTTGCCACCTGTTCCCGGACTGCCAGTCTCTTTTCCATTTTCTGTTGTTTTCTAGAGAGTCTCTGGACTTCATCTTCGAGCTCACTGATTCTGTCCTCAGCAGCTGTTGTCCTCAGCACCTTCCACTGAGTTTTTTATTTTAATTCGCCTAACAGGTTTTTCAGGTCTGACATTTCCGTTTGTAATTTTGTTTGCATTCTCCGCATTTCTACCTTCAAATCCTCTTGTATTTTATTGCCATGGCTTTCCATTTTTCCTTTTAGCTCCCTAAGCACCCTCAGTAGCTCCCTTCTAAATGCCTTGTCAGAGAAGTTATCTAGCACTTCATTGCTCTTGGGGTCTTCTGGGCTAGCCTTTTCAATAAATAAGCTTAATGGGGTTCTTCCTTGCTTTACCATTGTGACCTATGTGGTTTAGCCCTTCACACTCACTGTTACTATTCTGCTTATGATGCAGTATTAATTGAGGTAGGCTTAATGAGTTATTGGCTAATGTGTTTTCGGTGGTTAAGCAGGTGAAAGTTCCAACTAAGGGGGTAACTTATGGGATATGGAAGGGGGAGAATAACGCAGCCACAGCTCCAGGAAGGAGCCCTGACATGGACTGATACCTGAATGGGATGAGCAGAGGGCGCCCGGGAATTTTGCAGCTTGGAGTACGCATGGGTGTGCCTCAATTCCTGTCCCCTGAAGGTCAAGGAGGAAAACCGGCCACCCTGAGGTATGGTTTCTCTAGGTTTTTCTGTGTGTTTGCTCACTAATTCTCTAAACGTACCACAAAACCGAAGAAGGAGGAAGGATAGTTAATATTAATGTAGGTCAAGAAATCTACATAACATTGGATTTGCCACTAAACACTTTTTGTCATTTAAAACACGTAATCGCTGAGATATTTTTAAAATATCAACAAAACCCAAGGCTCAAGACAACATAATCCACTAGAAATTATATTCATGATAATGGCACCCACTAGGACTCATAAACCATGACTGAAATATTAGTATTGGGCAATAAAAATTTGCAGTACTACCCCATCCTGCCTCCATGGAATCAAAGAATAAACTCCAAGGAAATCACACCCGTTTCTTTTTAACCCACAAGGAGAGCATAATCACAACATTATGCATAGAAATTCATTTCTGTTTTGTCTTATTAAAATAAAACACAGAAATACACATGCGTGCATGATAATTTTTTTGAGCAGAACGAGACTAAAGGTTTGTTCATGCTGAGTCCCTGTGGCTGCCCCAACTTTGGGGGCTGTGGTTGCTGTGGGCAGCCCTGAAGCTCAGGGGTGCTTAATCAAAGGAGCTCCTGGCCTAGGAAGCAGGCCCTGGCTGGGCCCATAAGGACCTTCCTTGGGCGCAGAGAGGAGTCCCGGATCTCAGGGCTGCAATATCCCCCCCTGTACACTGAACCCGTCACCTGTCCTGACAGACAGCCAGAATTCCAGCCTGCTGTGCATCCCCGGGAGAGGATGGAGCATCTGGCAGTGTCTCCCCAAGTGGGGTTGCGACCTGATGTGGGAAGGTGCCTGCCATCAGGACATTCCCGGGTCCAAGGCAGGGGCTTCCCAGGTCAGGGCTGGAGGTTTGTCCTCTCTGCTCACAGCTCCTCCAGGCCTTTGCTTGGAGTCTAATGCTGATCTAATGCTGATTAACAGGTGAGATAAGATGATGCTGAGACATGATTCTGGAGGTTATTTGAATGGAATCTTTGTGAATTTTGTTTACTGCATGAAAAAAAAATTTCTGCTGCATATGCCATCTGTTCAGTCCCTCACTCTCCATTTATCCTGACCTGATGACCCCCATATGTCCTGGTTACCTGATTGAAGGCAAGAAACAGAAAAAAATTATTTACATTCCTTACCAGAAAATTAGCCTAGTTCTCCCTCTTGGAGAACCTGGCAAGCTACTGAGTTTCCTGCCTACATGGGAGAGCCTGGCAAAGCTACCCGTGGTGTATTCATATGCCCAAACCAGTAACAAAGATGGGTCTAATTCCCCTGACCCTGAAGAGTCTCTAATGCGGCACCATTGGGAAGGACAAGTAAAAAGAGGCTGCTAAAACCTCAGGGCTAGGACGAATGGAGACATTACTGGGCCTGCTTGAGCAAATCGTTGATCAACGGGATGACAGTGATACAGTGAAAATAAAACCTTAAAATTCAGAGTGCAATAGAAAGAAAAAAAAGCGTCTTTAAAAACAAATTTTACCTTCTTCAGTAGAAAATCATTGCCATTGTCTTCATGTGCTTTCAACTATTAAGAATGAACTTCACATTAAATTACACTTAGAGTTTCTCAACCAGATCATTTACTCTGTAGCATATTATAATGAAATTGTTCTACTAGCCAGAAATATAATCAGAATGTAGAAGAAGCAAAGAAGCAGGAAGAGAGCATGAGGAAGAGGAGGAAGATGAAAGGGAAGAAGGATGGACAACGGGGAGGGAGTGGACTTGAAGAAGAGGAAATACAGATACTCACCGTATGTGGGAGATTAAAGATCTTTCTACCTAATCATAATCTCAAGCATGAATTTTCATGGTTGTTCACAATAATTTGGATCTCAATATCTAGGTTATCTTTCCAAATCATCACTTTCTTCCTCAAAGTGGATTGCTTTGAGTTCAACCATCAGTCTCCTCCGAATTCCAAAAAAAGTGCAGTCATTCTTGCTTATAATTATGGAAGTGGAGTGACTGCCCACTAAAGTTATGTATGGAAGGACAATGTTAAAGAGAATAATTTCTAAACTATGGCTATCAGTCATGGGGATTAGCCATCCATTAGGCTGGTGAGAAGTTTTGAAGACTTACCTTAAGATCACCTAGATCAACTCGCTATATAATCACGTACCTTCCTCCTCTTTTACTCTGAAATTTTGAGAAGTCAAGACTTTCATTGTCCAGCATCTCTAAGATATTATTCTGTGTCATATTATCTTAAGGAAAATGCCCAAGACATTACACTGACCATTTACAGCATAAAGAAATCAAGAATGGAAATAACTCTTCATGTCTGCCTGAGGTTGCATAGCTAATAACATGATCTTCAAAGGATTCTGCTTGGTAGGAAACAGGAAGCTAGCTCAGGATATTCTAAGCTCAGATTGCTTGAGTTCAAAATCCAAATTCTGCTGTTGCCCAGCAAAGTTATGTGGGCAAGTTACACAAGCACTGAGTTTCCATTACTTCAAAGTTCTCCAAAGAGAGTCTGATAGATAGCAAGTAATTAACAAATGCTTACTATGTTGTCTTTGGTGCCTTAAGCATCTTTTGATTATTAACTTTGTTAAATGATTAATGAAAGTGAATCTTAGCTCCACAAAATATGCAGATAACCATGAGCTCACATTTGTAGGTCCAGCTGTGTGACTGCATGTAAAACATGGTAATAATGACCTAGCATGAATACATGTAAAACATGGTAACAAGGGCCTGGAATGAGTACATGTGCTTTTAAGTTTTCAATAAACCTTTTAGATAAAGACTAGATTGATGAGCTACTCAAAAATCATCTACTAATGTGAAGAAAAGTAATTTATTTGTACCCCATTCTCTGGCTTCAAGTCCACATGCAAAGCACTTTGATAATAATGCTTTTCTATACAACATTTCAAATACAAGGCCCAGCTAGCTCAGTCAGGAAATTAAATTCATCAAGGATTGTGTTGATTATGTGTGTGCATGTACACATGTGTCTATACACATGTACTTATGTGTATCTGTTTGCTTAAATCAGAATTCTTAATTATGAGAAGAATCAAATAATTTCACCCCAAACAAAACTCAGCCTTAACTGTCCTTTACAAAAAACATCAGTGCTATCAAAATTACTCTGAAATGAAAATGGGTTTCTACCTTGAGTATGTGCCCATTTGTTCTTGCTGGTTCCTGATGTGCAATGTTTATTTCTTCTGATTGTTGCAGTAGCTACCAAATCTGTTTTCTCATGATGAATTATTTATATTTCAGTTCTCCACTTTTCCACCTGAGTTCTTCAGAAAAAACAATAGTGTCAAATAGTAAGGGAGACTAAGATTCTGTGCAGAGTAGAGTGTAAAAGTGAAGTTGACACATGGAAAGACTATTATGTAAATAATGAATGTACTTATCTCCTGCTGCTGCTATAACAAATTGGTTGCCTTCACTCTCGGCTCATTTTAGTATGCAATGCATCACTCCAACCTGTTTTCGTTGTCCTATGTGCTCTGAACTTCTACCTTCTTTTCCTTACAAGAATCCTGGTGATTACATTTGATTATCAGGATAATTTCCCCATCTTTTGGTCCTTAACTTCAAACATTTGCAATGCTCTTGATGTCAGGTATCTAACATAGTCACATCTTCTGAGGAATATGACATGGATATCTTTATGGGTCATTGTTCTGTCACCCTATAGGCCTTGCACTTGTGCAGATTCCCAGGACTCTCACCATGATTCTCTACTGGTGGTTGCAGAGCAAGATCTACCATCCTGGAAGGAACTTACAAAGCTCTTCCTTCCATTAATCCCTGATTGAAACACCTGCCTTAGGTGGGTAAGTTAGCCTACCTGGAGCCTTACAGTTGAGGATGGGAGAGATCTGAAAGTGTGCAGGTCTGACCAGTGGCATCAAGGAGGAGTGGAAAATAACTGCCTCTATTTGTACCCACTACTGCTTCTGCCTAGGTGGACCCAGAAGAAAGGAACCATTAAGTTGAGGTCTACTATTTTTATATTATCAGTCAATAGTCAATTCCAAGGCTCTGCGAAAAGAATACCTTGAACAAGTAGAGGTTTGCCACCTGGCTGCTGAATCAGTCAAGTCTAACCTGTAGTCTTCCTCCTTGACATCCACACTTGAAGACGCACCTGTTCAGACTAGGGAAAGAGGTAAATAGCATTTCCAGGATGACCTCTTTCTAGCCAGCACAGACACACTCTTCAACTGGGGAGCACTCCTGGAGGCTGTTTGGACCATTTTCCTTTTCAGGTCTGTGAGGTCTCTAAAGAGTTGTGGTTATCAGATCACAGGCTTAAACAGAATAGAAATGTGTTTGTTATCAGACTTGAAAAAATGGATTTGAGTCATGGAATAAATTCTAGTGTATAAGAGAGAGTTACAGCATGGGGTGTCAGTGGACCCAAAACGTGTCCAAGAACTTGAAACTCTATACATGTGATTTCTAGGGTTTATCAGCTTTATCTGTAAGCTTCACTTCCCTGTGGTCTGAGGTTTGCTTCAAGGCCTGCATATATAAACAAATAGGCTTGCTCCCATGCCCTCAAAACCACTTGGCTGCATCTGGGATTCTATTAGTATCTCCTCTGGGCTTCTGTAGACTCAGTTTGGTGTTGACCACAGAGCCCTGCCCTATGGCCTGCTCTGTTCTTGCTGGGAGGTTGCATCTGTTGGAGGCAGGCTGCCGGACCACACAGGACTGTTAATAGACTGTTTACTCCTCACTGGCGTTCAGGCACGTTCACACACTGTGGTCCCACTTCACCTTAGTGACCGGATATCTGCTGTGAATCTTCCTTAATCAGGCACCTAACAGCCCTCTGGAGTTTTTGTTGTCTGACAACAAAAACTTTGCTTTTCGTCCTTGGTTCTTACCATTCCTCTTATCCTCTCTTAAGTTTCTGTCCATTTACTTTGTAAAAGCAAAACTTCCAAATCTTTGGGCCATCACACAACTTGAAGTGATCGCTTTTATTTTGGCTTTCCAGACAATTCCCAAAGCACGCCTGTACCCTAAGAGGCCTGCGGTCATTTTCCCCCCGCAGGCTGATCCGAAGGTTTATGCGTGGGGGGCAAAGGCACTCTGACCACCATTTTCCTTTCTCGAAGGCATTTGCTTTCCATTAGCTTGGCCACTTGCACACTTTAGGGAACTTTTTCACAACAGAGGATGAGGCCAAGCCCCCGGCGGGTGAGGGAGAGAGAGATCTTTGTGGTTTGCCCCCTTGGGAGAAGAAAGCAGAGTCAATGGCCCCCACCTCCCTGCCTCCTATCCTGCCTCCCTCAGCCATTCCAAGGATGCTGACAGCCATAAAAAATCAGGCCTGTTAGCAGGAGGAAAGATCACAGGCCCCGACTCCTGTTGCTCTCCTCCAACAGCAGCGGCCACCTGGCGCCCCATCACAGACCAGTGCAGGCCTGATTTATGGGGCAGCTCGGGTCAGGGAGGAGGCCAGGCGCATTGCCCTTTCCCTGCAAATGTCCCAGTGGGCTAGGGCCTGGGAGAGGGCTATTACAGGCCATCAATAAATCCTACGGATAAAACAATGCAGAGGTTATTAAGGACCCATGTGAGTTATTCCAGTTCCAGGCATGGTTATCTTCCTCTGTGAAGTTCAAAGAGTATACACCCCAATGAGTTTCAGCAGCTAATAAAAGTACTGGAGGGTTTCCTTTATTCGGTGTGTGTGTCTGTCTCTCTCTGTCTCTGTCTTTCTGTCTCTCTCTCACACACATACATGCACAGTACTTGTATAAATCACAAGAGAGTGGGCCATGGAAGATACATACTGACTTTGAAGCAGTGCTGACAGTTTCAAATTAATTGATCATAAAAGGAAGTCAATAGTAATAGATGATAAACCATTTATTTAATCAAAAATAGGTGTCCACCTTAAGAGGACAGGAAGGAGGGAAAATGCTAAAATTAGGATTGGATGATCATGAGCAAATGTTTTCAGCATTTCAGTTCCAGGCTCTAAACCCGAGACATGACCTCTCTGACTGGCTTTGCACAGGAAGCCAGGCCAGGAGGACTGTCCTACTAACACAGAGGGAGACCAGACCACCATGGCAGCCTGCAGGCAAGAACACTCTCTAAGTGGATCAAAAGCTTTCCTCAGATGAAAACATCTTTCCTCAGATGAAAATTTTACCAGAACGCTCAACTGCTGTCTATTAAGTGTCTTTGTGCTAAGATAGAATTGGTGGGAGACTATAAGAGAATTGCACTAATATGGGGGTGAGGGATGGAGAATCCAGATGAAGATTCAGTGAAATGATTACATTGCTCAGTTCACAGTGACAGATGGAGCCTATGCTGTGTAGTTTCCAAGCCTCGCAGTGCCTTGCCATGGATTAGCAGTGTTGATGGAGACACGCTAGAAGAGCCTGCCTCACTAATGAGGTAAAAGTCTGTCTTCTAAAGACATGTTACTTCCCAAAATTGGTAAATAACTTGAAATAATTTGCTCTTCTAAATAGATTACTTTCCAAGTCACCTTCTTTGTTTGCCTAGAGGCAAAGACATACAACAAAACAGACCCTAGTTTGATGTTTGAAAATCTAATTTTGATCATGTCACTAATCATTTTCACTTCAAAATTAAGTTTATGTGAGTTGTCTGAGCAGGTTGGAAAAGAGCTTAGAAAGATGAGTGCTTCAGCTACCTTCCCTTTCATCTTCCTTTATTGCTCTTCCTCACTAATTCCATGGCTGCTCAGTAGATCAAGGCCACAGCTTTGATACAGTACTAAAGGTCTTTTCCACTTGTGCTTGATGTCTGGGAGCATCAAGCCTCACTGCTGAGAACAACGATATTTTCACTGTCTTGTGGACACATAAAATGATTGTGGTGGGTCATTCATGGTTCTACATTCTTCCATACAGTTGCACTATCCTGGATTCTTCAGGTTCCCACTTGGGTAGTTCTGATACTGGCATCCTTCTAAATCCTGCCTGATGGATGTCTTAGAGGACTGAGCCTTTGGTCTCAGCCCTCTGTAAGCTCTCTGGAGAGCTGCTCCTGAGCATGAATGTGTATTCACCTTCACATCCCTCAAAGCATATGTGGCACCTACCCAACAACACAAAGTGCTTGTTCCTTCTGAGTAGTAGAAAGAATCAAAGTGAATAAAATCCAAGCGCAGAGAAGTGACCTGCCCCACAACATGCAGGCTCCATACGGGCTTTTCTGAGACCCAACAATGTCACAACGTACTACCATGTCCCTTCTCAAGGTCATGGCCTTTGCATAAACTAGTTTGTAGGATGACACAGGTCTCCTGGTGTGGATTTTATACTCTGCCAGTTTTAATTAATTAATTAATTTATTTATTTATTTTTAATTAGTGAGTCACCATGAGGGTACAGTAACAGATTTACACATTTTCATACTTGTGTTTCCCTCATACAATGTTCGAGCACCCCTCCCTCTACCAGTGTCCATTCTCCACCACCAGTGAACCCAGTACCCCTCCCACCTCCCAATCCCATCCCTCCCCCACAGCCCCCACCCCGCCTCTGTGGCAGGGTATTCCCTTTTGTTTTCTCTCTCTCTCCAATTGGGTGTTGTGGTTTGCAATAGGGGTATTGAGTGGTCATCCTGTTCAGTCTCTAGTCTATAGTCTACTTTCAACACGCTTCTCCCTTCCCGAGAGGGATCTTCAACCACATTTTACTTGGTGTTCCCTTTTCTATCTGAGCTGCCTTTTCCCCCAGCTTGTGAGACCAGCTTCCAAGCATGGAGCCAACCTCCTGGTACTTATTTCTACTATTCTTGGGTGTTAGTCTCCTACTGTTATTCTATATTCCACAGATGAGTGCAATCTTTCTATGTCTGTCTCTCTCTTTCTGACTCATTTCACTTAGCATGATACTTTCCATGTTGATCCACTTATATGCAAAATTAATGACTTCATCTTTTCTAACAGATGCATAGTATTCCATTGTATAGATGTACCAAAATTTCTTTAACCAGTCATCTGGTTTTGGGCACTCGGGTTTTTTCCAGGTTCTGGCTATTGTAAAGAGTGCTGCGATGGGGACCCTCTACGCCTAAAGACTTTGATTCCAGAGACCTAACACATTCAGGCATCCAGCGCAGCTTCTAATAGCAATGCACTGGGACTGTGAACTGGGCTACAACTCCGTACTGCCCAGGGGTGTATCTTTCCTCCCCACCCCGTCTTCCTGCACGGAAAATGGCGGTGGCATTAGCATCCACATGGCAGGAGCCATCTTCTAAGACTGCTAACCCAGAGGTATACGAGTTTTACACTCGGGGCTCCTAGGGAATCATGGGAAGTGGGTGTAACCGGCACGCCCTCGGCCTAGATAAATCCGGAGCTGCTGAGAGCGAAATGGACCCTCTGAGCCTAAAGACTTTGATTCCAGAGACATCTTACAGCAGTGCACCAGGACTGTGAGCTGGGCTATGCAATTTCTGGCAGAATTTTCCCTGGACTTTATACAGAAATCCAAAAGCTGCTGTGTCCACGCGACTTAACATCTATAATTGTCTGCAATGTGAAACGGTTCCTTTTTAACAGGTCTGACTTGGGGGGAATCTTCAAACAATAACAATGAGTTTTTGTTGAAATATTGAAGGTTATTAAAGTAGCAGCCACTTCTCTAGACTGTGAACTAAGCAACAGCCCCACGCCGGCCGAGAAGAGGAAATATCCCTCTTTCCCTGTTGTTTCCCATTTTCTGGGAGAAACGTGGTGTGGCATCCACCATACTATGAGGCGCGGGAAGGGGGATGAGGGGGGAAAAAAAGGAAAAGGAAAAAAGAAAAAAAAAGAGTTATGTTCTTGGAGCAGTGGGGCTACATATCTCTTCATTCTCAGCAATGGAAAACTAATTATCAAATGCTGCCTTGGTAGTAGGGCTGTCTTTCTTGGGTGGAAACTCCAACAACAATAGTGAGTTTTGTGTTGAAATATGGAACATAATCAAGGTAAAGAGAAAATGAAGTGAAATTCATCAGTTATGCAGTTGGGGGTGGGGGGGCGGGGGCAGGGGGGGTATACTGGGGTTTTGGTGGTGGAATATGGGCACTGGTGAAGGGTGGGTGTTTGAATATTGTATAACTGAGACATAAACCTGAGAACTTTGTAACTTTCCACATGGTGATTCAATAAAAATTAATAATAATAATAAAAAAAATTTAAAAATAAAAATAAAAAAAGAGTGATGCGATGAACATATAAGTACAAATGTCATTTCATTATACTTTTTTGCTTCTCCAGAATATATTCCCAACAGTGGTATTGCTGGGTCAAATGGGAGCTCAATTTCTAATTTTTTGAGAAGCGTCCATATTGTTTTCCAGAAGGGCTGAACTAGTCGGCATTCCCACCAACAGTGTAGAAGGGTTCCTTCCTCCCCACATCCCCTCCAACAGCGGTTGCTTTTGTTCTTTTGGATCTGTGCTAGTCTCTGTGGTGTGAGGTGGTATCTCATAGTTGTTTTGATCTGCATCTCCCTGATGATTAGTGATGAAGAGCATTTTTTCATGTGCCTTTTGGCCATTCGTATCTCTTCTTTGGGAAAGTTTCTGTTTATTTCTTCTCCCCATTTTCTGATTGGGTTGGATGTTTTCTTCTTGTAGAGTCCAACCAGTGCTTTATATACCCTTGATATCAACCCCTTATTAGATGGTTATTGGGTGAATATCCTTTCCCATTCTGTAGATTGTCTTTGTATACTGGTCACTGTATCTTTTGCGGTGCGGAAGCTTCTTAGTTTAATGTAGTCCCATTTGTTTATCTCTGTTTCCATTTGGTTCATCAGTTGTGTGTCATTTTTGAAGATACCGTTAGCTTCAATATCATGGAGGGTTTTGCCGACTTTGTCTTCAATGTACCTTATGGATTGTGGCCTGATGTTGAGGTATTTAATCCATTTTGATCTGACTTTTGTGCATGGTGTCAGGTCGACGTCTAAGCCCATTCTTTTGCTTGTGGTTATCCAGTTGTTCCAGCACCATTTGTTAAAGAGTACTTCCTTGCTCCACTTCACATTTCTTGCTCCCTTATCAAAGATTAGATGATCATACATTTCAGGTTGTGTGTAGGGATATTCCACCCTGTTCCACTGGTCTGCGGGTCTGCCTTTGTTACAGTACCATGCTGTTTTAATTGTTACCGCTTTGAGTAAAGTTTAAGCTTGGGGAGGGTGATGCCTCCCATCATCTTTTTCCTGAGAATTGTTTTAGCTATCCGTGGGTGTTTGTTGTTCCATATGAATTTCAGGATAGCTTGATCCATTTCTTTGAAGAATTTCATGGGTATCCTTATAGGGATCGCATTGAATCTGTATAATGCTTTGGGGAGTATTCCATTTTGACAATGTTGATTGTCCCTATCCACGAGCAGGGTATATGTTTCCATTTCCTCATGTCCTCTTTTATTTCATGGAGTAGCATTTTATAGTTTTCTTTATAGAGGTCCTTTACTTCCTTGGTTAAGCTGATTCCAAGGTACTTGATTTTCTGGGGCACAATTGTGAATGAGATTGCTTCTTTCATGTCCCTTTCCTCTGTCTCATTGTTTGCATATAGGAAGGCCATGGATTTTTGGGTATTGATTTTATAGTCTGCGACTTTACTATACAAGCCTATTGTTTCTAAGAGTTTCTTAGTAGAGGTTTTAGGCTTCTCTAGATATATTACCATATCGTCTGCGAATAGTGAGAGTTTGATTTCTTCCTTTCCTATCTGGATGCCCTTAATGTCTTTTTCTTGCCTAACAGCTATTGCAAGTACTTCTGGTACTATGTTGAATAGAAGTGGTGAGAGTGGGCATCCTTGTCTTGTCCCTGATCTTAGAGGAAAGGCCCTAAGTTTTTCCCCACTGAGGATAATGCTTGCCATAGGTTCGTGGTAGATGGCTTTGACTATCTTTTTTTTAATTTATTTTATTGAATCACCAAGTGGAAAGTTACAAAGTTCTCAGGCTTATATCTCAGTTACACAATGCTCAAACACCCATCCCTTAACCAGTGCCCATATTCCACTACCAATAAAAACAAAAAAAAAAGCAAAAACAAAACAGACAAACAAACAAACAAAAGAAAAAAACAGATTACATCCCACCCGTCACCCCCCAACCCACACCCGTAGGTGAGTGATAATTTCACTTCCTTTTCTCTTTACCTTGATTACATTCCAGATTTCAACACATAACTCACTATTGTTGTTAGAGTTTCAAAACAGACTCACTATTTTTGTTGGAATTTATCCCCTAAGAATACAGCTCTATTAATAGGGAAATATTTGATAATAAGTTTTCCATTGATGAGAATGAAGAGATAAAATGTCGCGCGGCCACTAGGCCGCGCGGTTTACAATTTCTGTATTATAGTAATTAAGTCCGTGAAGATTTAAGTTTGAAAATAAATCATTTCTCTTCCTGGAACTGCAGTAGCCAAAGTTAGTTCACAGTCTCCATACATGGGTGCAAGCACTTGCTGGAACCCCAACTCCTAAAGCTGTCTCCGGGTCCCGCATGTTCCACATCCACCGGCTCTGCAGGGCCATGGGCGCTGGGGCCGAAAACCCGGCCGGCCGGAGCCGAGCACGGGCCCCGACTGGGGCTGGCCCTGTATCCCGCGGCTGTTTCAAGTTCAAAGCACACATTTTTTTTTTTTTCCGCGCCAAAGTTCATACCTTCTCAACGGACCCACAAAATGTCGGACACCACGCCTTCTCCCGGAGGGGAGAGAGACCAAGAAGGAAGGTTATTTCCTCCGTGAGCCGGCGTGGGGCAAAAGCTTAGTTCACAGTCTCCACACATGGGTGCAAGCACTTGCTGGAACCCCAATTCCCAAAGCTGTCTCTGGTTCCCACTTGTTCCACATCCACCGGCTCTGCAGGGCCATGGGCGCCGGGGCCGAAAACCCGGCCGGCCGGAGCCGAGCACGGGCCCCGACTTATCTTTTTTTTTTAATAAATTTTATTGAATCACCATGTGGAAGGTTACAAAGTTCTCAGGGTTATGTCTCAGTTATACACTATTCAAACACCCTTCCCTTCACCAGTGCCCCTATTCCACCACCAACAACCACAGTATACCTCCCGTCCACTCCCACCCCCTCATCCCCCGCCCACATGAGTGATAAATTTCACTTCATTTTCTCTTTACCTTGATTACATTCCATGTTTCAACACGAAACTCTCTATTGTCGTTGGAGCTTCCCCCCCAAAAAAGACAGTCCTACTGCCAAGGAAACATTTGATAATTAGTTTTCCATTGCTGTGAATAAAGAGATATTAAGTCCCGCTGTTTCAAGTACAAAGCTTTTTTTCCCCCCTCCTTCCCGTGCCACCGAGTTCATGCCTGCTTAGTAATCCTCATACTATGATTGATGACACGCCTCCCGACAAAGAGAAAAAAAAAACGAGAAAGACGGTTATTTCCTGTCCTTAGCCGGCGTGGGGCTATGGCTTAGTTGACAGTCTAGCAGCATGTCTGCAAGCAGTTTCTGGGACCAAAAGTAGTCTAGTTGGATTCCGAATTCTGATATATCAACAGCTAGGTGGCCGCACAAAAATGTGGCTACCAGGGTGGAATTTCGGTGTAGCGTGCGCTGGTATCGGTCCCGGCTCGAGACTGCCCAAGTGTCCCCCTGTTCCAAGTACATAATAATTTTTTTTTCTTTTATCCCATCCCCACACCACCAAGTTCGTGCCTGCTTAATAGACATCATAATATGGCTGATGCCACGCCACATTTCTTCCCGAGAAAGGAAGAGATCCGAGAAAGAAGGATATTTCTTCTCCTCGGCCGGCGTGGAGTTATGGATTAGTTCAGAGTCTAGAGAGATGGTTGCTACTTTGATTACCTTCAATATTCCAACAAAAGACTCACTATTCCTGTTTGGATTTCCCCCCAATGTCCGACCCGCTAAAAAGGAACCATTTCATATTGCTGGCAATTAGGAGATATTAGGTTGCGCGGCTGCTGCACCCGCTCGGTTTTGGATTTCTGTATGAAGTCCAGGGAAAATTCTGCCAGAAATTACATCACTGCAAGCTTTTACTCCCCTTTTGTGGTGCTCATAAGATGGAAAATCCTAGAGAGAGAGACCCTTTCCCGTTGTCTTAGCCTGGGGTAAACTTTCAGTTCACGGTCTGGAGGTATTTCAGTGGGCTGCTGGTGTCCAAAGTAGTTCATTTGGGCCCCGCGATTTTGCTCGAGCGGCAGCTGTGGTGGAAAGGCTTTGACTATCTTGAAGAAAGTTCCTCCAAAACCCATTTTGGTGAGAGTTTTCATCATGAACGGATGTTGGATCTTGTCAAATGCTTTCTTTGCATCTATTTATATGATCACATGGTTTTTATCTTTATTTTTGTTGATATGATGGATTATGTTGATTGATTTCCAAACCATCCTTGCATCCCTGGGATGAATCCCACTTGGTCATGGTGTATGATCTCTTTGATGAGTTGTTGGATTCTATTTGCTAATATTTTGTTGAGAGTCTTCGGATCAGTGTTCATCATTGATATTGGTCTGTAATTTTCTTTGTTAGTGGTTTCTTTGTTTCCTTTTGGTATTAGGGTTTCTATGTGCCTCATAGAAACTGTTTGGGAGGGTTCCTGTTTTTTCAATTTCCTGGAAAGGTTTGAGGAGAACTGGCAGCAGGTCCTCTTTAAATGTTTGGAAGAATTTGCCAGTGAATCCATCTGGACCTGGGCTTTTGTTTTTGGGGAGACATTTGATTACAGTTTCAATTTCCTTCATATTAATGGGTCTGTTCAAGTATTCCAGGTCTTCTTGGTTCAGTCTTAGGAGATTGTAGGAATCAAGGAATTCATCCATTTCTTTTAGGTTCTGTGGTTTCGTGGCGTACAGACCTTCAAAGTAGTCTCTAATGATCTTTTAAATCTCATTGGTTTCTGTTGTGATGTCCCCCTTTTCATTTCTGATTCGATTTATTAGGGTTCTTTCTCTCTCTTTCTTTGTGAGTCTTGCTAGTGGTTTATCAATTTTGTTTATTTTCTCGAAGAACCAGCTCTTGGTTTCATTGAACTTTCGGATTGTTTTCTAAGTTTCCATGTCGCTAATTTCTGCTCTAATTTTTATTATTTCTTTCCTTCAAACTGGTTTGGGTTCCTTTTTCTGGTCCTTTTCTAATATCTTGAGCTGTGAAGTCAAGCTATGTAGGTCCTTTCTTCCTTCCCGAGGAATGCTTGCAGAGCTATAAATTTCCCCCTTAACACGGCTTTAGCAGCATCCCATATGTTTTGGTAGATTGTGTCCTCATTCTCATTTGTTTCTAAGTATCTTTTGATTTCTTCCTTGATTTCCTTCCTGACCCACTCAGTTTTCAACATTGAGTTGTTTAATTTCCAGGTGCTTGTTTTGGTTCTCCGTGTCTGTGTGTGGTTAGCTTCTATCTTCAGCGCATCGTGGTCTGAAAGGATGGTTGATACAATTTCTTTTATTCCGATTCTATCGAGGTATGTTTTGGGACCAAGTACATGGTCTATTTTGGAAAATGTTCCATGTGCACTGGAAAAGAATGTGTATTCTTTCTTTTTGGGGTGTAAAGCCCTGTATAGGTCTATTAGGCCTCTCTCTTCAATCTCTTCTTTCAGAGTTAGTGTGTTCTTGCTGAGTTTTGTTCTTGTCGATCTATCCAGAGGTGATAGGCGTATTGAAGACGTATTGAAGTCTCCGACTACTATTGTGCTGTTAGTGATGTCCTCTTTAAAGTCTGTTAGGAGTTGTCTTAAGTATTTACTCGGTCGTTCATTAGGTGCATATACGTTTAAGAGTGTGATTTCCTCCTGTTGTACATATCTCTTGATAAATAGAAAATGACCTTCACTGTCCCTTCTAATCTTTTTCAACATGAAATCTATGTTGTCGGATACTAGTATGGCCACTCCAGCTTTTTTGAGGGAGTTGTTTGCCTGCAGGATTGTTTTCCATCCTTTGACTTTGAGTCTGTCTTTGCTGACTGTTCAGATGTGTTTCTTGCAGGCAGCAGGATGTTGGGTTTAATTTCTAGATCCATTTTGCCACTCTGTGTCTCTTGATAGGTGCATTGAGGCTGTTGACACTGAGATATATTATTGTCATGGGGTTTTGTGTCATCTTTCTGTGCTGTTTGTTGTTCTTATGGGTTTCCTCCTTGTCTTACAATAGCCCCTTTAGACCTTCTTTTAAGTTTGGTTTTGAGTCTATGAAGTTCCTGAGCTGTTGTTTATCTGAGAAATAGTGTATGGTTCCTTTGAGTTTGAGTAAGAGTTTAGCCGGACAAAGTATTCTTGGTGAGGTGTTCATTTCGTTGAGTTTTTTCCCTATGTCCCACCATTGTCTTCGGGCTCGGAGAGTTTCCTCTTACAGGTCTGCTGTAAATCTGAGGGGTTCTCCTTTGTATGTGATTTCCTTCTTTGACTTTGCTGCTTGCAGAATTGTGTCTCTATCCACAGCATCCATCATTCTGTCTATGATATGCCTTGGAGTCTTTTTTATTCAGGTCTCTTTTTGCTGGTACTCTTCGGACTCCTTGGATCTGGATGCCTGCCTTTTCCAGCTCTGGGAATTTCCTAGCAATGATGTCTCTCACTGTGTTTTTTTTATTGGGGTTATGAAAAAAACACAGTGCTTCTGGTACTCCAATGATTCTTATGTTGTTCCTCTTGAAGTCATCCCAAAGGACTCTGATTCGCTCTATAGCCATTTGCGGTCTTTTGCCATTATTTGTTTTTGTCTGTAAGCTTTGTGCAGCTCATCTTCGAGCTCACTGATTCTGTCTTCGGCTGTAGTCATTCTACTGTTGAGGGCATCTACTGAGATTTTTAATCCATCTACTGATTCCTTTATTTGTTTGACTTCTGTTCGTAGCTTTGAAATTTCTGCTCTCATTTCTTCCTGCATTTTTTTTGGTAGACCGTTCCAATGCTTCATTTATATCCTCCCTTAATTTATTGGATGTCTGTTCCATGGTTGCTTCGAGTATGTCGACTCTCCTCAAGATTTCCTCTCTGAATTCTTTATCTGAGAGGTCGTAGATATGAGTAGACCCTATTGAGGTTTCTGGATTCTTATCTTCTCCCTCTCTTCGTGGAGGGGATTTTTCACTGTTTCTTCATATTATTATGGAGGTATAGAGTTGGAACCTTGTAGTTGTCTATTCCTATTCCCTCTTGCTGGGGGGACGGGGGGTGCTCTGGTTCTGCTATTGCTGATGGCAGCCTGGTTCCTATTCTAGAGTTCTTCCTTACTCTCAGGTGCTCTTCCTAATTGATGTGGGGCCTCTAGTGAAGGCTTAAGGCTGTGTTCTCTTTACAAAGGTCTTGCCCAGCTTCTATTATTCACTGATAGTTTTTGTGAAGTTGGAATAAGCTAATGGGCTATTTTGCATAGAGTGATTGAGATGGCAAGGGTGATTTTCAAAGACTATACCTATTATGCTGAAGCAAAAAATAATAACTGCGGCCGGCAGGAGGCCACGCCCCTTTTGAGACCACACCCCCTGAGATAAAGGCCACGCCCCCAGTATCCTCTTGGGATTACCTAGAGACAGGGGCGGTATTAAGGAGCCAGGTGGGGAGGTGGGGTGACAGGAGGTGGGGCTGGGCGGCTGCTAGATGACCCAGACCCGGAAGGCCGCATGGGAACAGATGGGGACCCTACTCTGCCAGTTTTAACTGGAGAACTCGTACAGTGGGTTGGGTGACAATGAGACTCCATTTCAAATGTTGTTGTGAGAATAAATGAAATGATCCATCCATGTTTCCAGGCCAGGGGCTGTGTTCCCAGGACCTGAAAAACTGTGTGACTTGCATAAGCACTGAACAGAATTTCCATGATTCCAGCTTCTTATGAGGGGAGGAGGGCACGTTAAGAGCCCTACCCAGCAGTGTTCAGGGTTTACTCCTGGCTCTGTTCAGGAGTCATTCCTGGCAAAGCTCAGGGGGGCATGTGTGAAACTGGGGATTAGAATGCAGTTGCCCTTAGCCCCTGTAACTCTCTTTCCAGCCCCATCTGCCCCCTACTTCCATCCTGGGCACCTCCAACAGACATGAAAAATAGGTTGCCCTGGAGGTTCCTATTAGAAAGCAGTAGTCACTCTTCGGCCTTTCTTGTTGGGAATTGTTTCCTGCGTGTAATGCTGTGGAGGTTTAGGATGTAAAACACGCTCTCTTTCACCGCACAGCACATGTATGACTTGGGCGCTTTTCCACACAGGTATCTGGCTGGTCATGGTGAATGGAGTAGCTGAAGGCTGTTCACTTTCCAGGGTGACAAAAGGCCCTGGGCTTGGGAATGAGACCACAGGGAGAGCTGGAGGTCCTGCCCCAGTGGCTGGATCACATTAGAATGAAGTCACTCTGGAAGTTTTTTGATCTAGTATTTCCTCTGTTTACCTCTAGCTTCCATCCTGCTCCAATCAGCAATCTTCTTCCCCCCTTCCCACACTTTGTTCATCTCTAAGCCCTTCTCTGTCTGCTTGGACTCAGAATTTGATCAGAGTCACAGGGGAATAGTGAAAATTAATTTTCTCATTTGATCATTGTATATGTGTATATATGTATAATAATTCCCTATAATTTATGGAATATACATATAGAGTTCTCCTTTCTCCACTGCCTCTGTTTCTGCCTTGTATTAATACTAGAACTCTAGTCATCTGAACAGTTACAGGTGTCAGTTTGCAAAGCATCATACGCCACAGTATATTTTTTATTTATTTTTATTAAAGACCTCCGCCCCTCTGGGAGAGCCTGGCAAACTACCGAGAGTATGGAGCCTGCACGGCAGAGCCTGGCAAGCTACCTGGGGTGTATTGGATATGCCAAAAACAGTAACAATAAGTCTCACAATGAGAGACATTACTGGTGCCCGTTCGAACAAATCGATGAGCAATGGGATTACAGTGACAGTTATTAAAGAACTATGATTTACAAAGTTATTGATAGTTGAATTTTAGCTATTTTATATTTCAACACCAATCCTACCACCACTGTCAACTTCCATCCACCATATCACAGTATCATTATACACACATAAGAAGAAATGAAATATATATCATACTTTTGCAAAATATTTATAAACTCATAAAGATATAAAGATGCTGTATATAAACATTCTGCTACTGTTATCACATTGATCAACACATAACTGTGGTTTATTGTCCTACAGAGAAATGCAAGTAAATTAATGATATAAACAATATTTCCCCTGAGGAGAAACCAGCCTCACTATAGTTGCTTGTTATTATCTCCTCCTTTTCTTACTAACCACCAAACAATAATGTTCTCTCCTAAATGTCTTGCTGAGAGATGTTTCATATGAAAAACAGCCTATCCCTTGAAGATATAAGGCAAATGTCAAAAACTGCAAACTCTAGTATCCATTTCTCCCGCTTAGTATCGTTGAAGAGACTGAGTTCAAATTGAAAAAAGTCAGAGACTTCAAATGAATGCTATTTTAGGTGAATCTTCTGAAATGGTCGCCCTACATTCCTACCTAGATGTTTCCACAACCAATATCAAGGTTCTATACTTTCTCTTATCTGGATAATACCAAGACTGAATGTCAGCTGCCATTCATCATTGTATTTTCGCTACTTTTTTTCTTATAGCAAAACTATTTTTTCTCCATGCTAAACACTATGGATTGAACATAGCTGAAACTCATTGCTTGTTCTGCAGCTGAAGTGAAGTTGAGGAGTTCAATTGCTGTGGCAAAAAGATGGCCTGAGTCACCTTCCCACTTGATCAACTAAATGATAGACAGAACTATAGATCCTGAGAAGGGACCAAATGGCTGGAAGAGCATTGACTTCACAGGAAAAGACTGTAGATGACATGAAAACAGGTAGAAAAGATTTTTGTCCTCTTAATCACTTCTTTGATGCTCTTGAAGGTGTTCCACGCTGCTCTCTTCCTCCTGCACAGTTATGGTGCCAAGGCATTTCTCATGTTGAGTTTTCGTACACATAGCTGCTGCATTTGGAGATGTTTGTTCCATTGAGAGCAAACGGAATGTCAGGGACTAGTTCGTTTCTCATGAACATTGTTTTGGTTATGTTCAGCTACAGTCCAACCTTTCCACACTCATGATCAAAGTCAGCCAGCATTTGTGCCACTTGGCTAATTTTTGGTGTTATTAAAACGATGTCATCAGTGAAGCAGAGGTGGTGTAGTTGCCGACCGTCTATCTTCACTCCCATTCCTTCCCATTCCAGTCGTTGCATGACATTCTCAAGGGTGGCACTGAAGAGTTTTCAGAAATGGAATCCTGGAACCCCTCTCTTTACTCAATGATCACTTCCTTGTAGGATAGTGAGATCCTGGTGGTGAATCTGTAATACAGCTCGAGGAGGATCTTGATGTACTGAGTTTGAACGCCCTGTTTGGCTAAGGCTTCGATGACCGCTTCAGTCTCAACAGAATAAAGGCCTGCTTTAAATTGATCAATGTTAGAGAGGAATCTTGAACTCTCTCGAAACTTCAATGAGTTTGGTTACTGTGTGGATATGGTCGAACATGCTGAATCCTTTTTGGAACCTGGCTTGCACCCATGGTTGTCCTTCATCTTGTGTTTTGCCCATCCTATTTAGGATGACTCGAGTGAGCAATTTGTGGATGATGGACAACAGGCAGATTGGGTGATAGTTGCTGATGTTGTGGATGATTCCCTTCTTGTACAACAGAATGGTCTTGCTGGTTTTTCATTGGGACAAAACCTTGCATACAGACAGGTAGTGTGTGAAGAGCTGAGTCAGTGTATTGACGAGTACTGGCAGCAGATTCTTCAAGTGTTGGGGTCTGACCTTGTCTGGACCAGGTACTGTATGAATCTTTAACGACAAAATGGCATGTCGGATTTCAGAAGGGAAGACTATGGGAATGATATATCCATCCTGCGGAATTTGGTATGTGGACAGGTGGACATGGTTGTCGAAGAGATCTGAGCAGAAGTCATGAATAATCCTCTCCATTGCTCATCTGGAAAATGTGATAGATCCATCAGGATGTCGGAGGGCAGTCATCTTGGTCTTGTAGTTGATGAAGGACAGGTGAGCATTGCGAATACTTTTCCCAGCTTCTGCCGCATCAGCTAACACTGCTGCTCTTCTCTCTTTGAAGTCTTCCTTTATCACTTCTCCGAACAGCTCTGCGAGCTCTGATGTTAACTTGTGATTGCCTGATGCTCATCCACACCACGTTGGAGACTGAGCTGGTGAGTTTTCAAAGACAGGCATCTGTTTGTGACTTTCCCACTTTCGGCATTCTTCACGCAGTCATGAAGGTGCTAAACCAGTCTATCATATTCCTCATCGATGTTGTCAATGATTACATTTTCCCATGTTGCCACAATAGGGCCAAAGAGCTCCCAGTTGGCGGTCATTCTGGGAGCTCTCTTTTTAAATTTAAACTTTGCAGACCTTTCTCCCCGCTCTGTGAAGTAGAATTTTGCACGAAGGAGATGGTGGTCCGATCCCATTTGAAATTTTGGGACAACAGCGACATAGGTCAGGCAAAATCTTCGATTGAATATGATGTGGTCAATCTCATTGTGGAACTGTCCACTGGAAGTTTCCTATGTCCAACATTTAGATTCGGCTTTCTGGAACTGTGAGTTATCATGGATGGTCTTGGTCTACATGATGAACTCTCACTCTGTTTGTTCTCTCACTCTGTTCGTTCCATTTGAGACCATTGGTCCCAATCTGGAGTACTTCAGGTGACCTTCTCGGTCCTGT
The DNA here is from genome assembly GCF_027595985.1 of Sorex araneus. Lineage (NCBI taxonomy): Eukaryota > Metazoa > Chordata > Mammalia > Eulipotyphla > Soricidae > Sorex > Sorex araneus. The sequence goes on along the minus strand of NC_073303.1, from coordinate 47,537,355 downwards.
CTTGGCATTAAAATCACCGACAATGATCTTGTAAAAGGTGTGGTCTTCTTTATAAAACCTCTCCAGTTCCATGTAGAACTTCTCAATTTCTCCTTCATCGTAGTTGGATGTTGGTTGTGTAGACAAAGATAGAAACTGCCGGCAGTGAGCCACATCTACTGAAGCATAATCATTTGATTCAGGTTGTTAGGCATTAGAATTAATCAATGCTTATGGCCAAGTTCTTGACAAGGTCACTGACACCACCAATGCCTCTGTTGTCACATGTTCCGAGGAATAGCTCTTCTCCAGTGTCAAAAATGGCGTGATGTGATTGATGCCTTCTAGTTTGGTCAGACCAATGATGTCGTACTTGATCTGCACTTGCACCATCAGGTCCTCGATGGATGCTTCTGATGCCAGCATACGTGCGTTGAAAGTACAGACAGTCATTTTAGTCTTTCTTTGTTTTGGCATTTAGTTCGTCCCTGAGATTTTATCAACCTCTCCTTGCTCATCCTTCTTAACGCTGCCATATTGGGGGCTCTTTTGGTGTCAGGCAAATGAGGCCCATTGTTACTGTTTTCGGCATATCGAATAAGCCACGGGTAGCTTGCCAGGCTCTACCGTGCAGGCGGGGTACTCTCGATAGCTTGCCATGCTCTCCGAGAGGGGTGGAGGCTTTTAGGGTGGCCTCCAATCGCCCTTACAGGTGTTCCCATGGTTCACACCATATTTGAAGCCCATCAACTATGGTGCAGACATTATGGAAAATGGGTATTAAGTGTCTTATGGTGTCCGGAAAGCGGCCTGGAGCATATTGACAGCTGGGTAGTGGATGTACTGGAAGTCGGCTGGTGAGGTTTTTTTTTAATACCAAAAAAAAAAATAGAAAATACAAAGCAAAATAAAATTTTTCCATTTGCAGAAAAAATGAAGATCGGGGACATTATGCAAAATGAAATAAGTCAAATAGAAAGAAACAAGGTAGGAGAGGCCATGTGTAAAATTGTGAAACAAAATAATGTCTGAAGATGTACTCGGGGTGGAGCACTTACACTTATATTTGAGTCCTCTGTGAAAGACGGAGGGGAAGGAGGAAGGAAGGGAAGGAGGAGAGAAGGATGAAGGGAGGGAGAGAAGGAAGGAGCGAGGGACTGGTGGAGGCAATGTGTGGCTGAATGAGGAAAGGCCTGTCTACAGCCAGACCACCAGGAAAGTGCCCTGAAGAAAGGCCTGAAGTAAAAATCAAACATTGTTGAGGTTACCAGCTTCCTAATAAGTTTTGAATGACCAGTTCTAGCTAGTTACAGAGGAATGTAGGGGACAGAACCCTGACTCTGACTTTACTGTATTCATGAAGCCCAAGATGGACATTAACTCACATGCCTGCCAAGCATGAAAATGAGATGTTAATGTGCATACAATATGAACAAGCATGAAATTCTCATACATACGTGCAGTTTTGGGGGGCTGGAGCGATAGCACAGCGGGTAGCGTGCTTGCCTTGCATGCAGCCGACCTAGGGTCAACTGCTCTGCCATTCTCAGAGAGCCCGGCAAGCTACCGAGAGTATCCCGCCCGCACAGCAGAGCCTGGCAAGCTACCCGTGGCGTATTCAATACGCCCAAAACAGTAACAACAAGTCTCACAATGGAGACATTACTGGTGCTCGCTCTAGCAAATTGATGAGCAACGGGATGACAGTGACAGTGACAGTGACGTGCAGTTTTCGCTCACAGTATGTTACTTATATCCACCCTAACATATCTTCCTCCCACTGAGTTAGCTTGCCCTAAGACCCAGTGCTCTGCTCTCCCCTGAGATGCCTGAATTTCTAAGATGTGCACTATTGCTTTAGTACATTCTTCAGCTCTTATCTGTACTCTGTCTTTTTAAGATTTCTTTCTGGAGAAGAAAAGAAGAGGCTGACATTCTCCCACCCCCTCCCCACCTCCACACCCCTCACCCCCATTCCTGCCCAGGGACATCAAGCTAAAGCATTTTGGTCAAGGACTCTAGCTGTAAGGGAAAGTGGCCATAGTTACAAGAATACTGTAGGTGCGGATTAACCCCTAAACTTTCTCTTTCTTTCTTTCTTTCTTTCTTTCTTTCTTTCTTTCTTTCTTTCTTTCTTTCTTTCTTTCTTTCTTTCTTTCTTTCTTTCTTTCTTTCTTTCTTTCTTTCTTTCTTTCTCTTTTTTCTTTCTCTCTCTTTCTTTGTTTTCCTCTTTCTTTCTTTCTTTCTTTCTTTTTTCTTTCTCTTTTTTTCTTTCTCTCTTTCTCTCTTTCTTTCTTTCTTTCTTTCTTTCTTTCTTTCTTTCTTTCTTTCTTTCTTTCTTTCTTTCTTTCTTTCTTTCTTTCTTTCTTTCTTTCTTTCGTTTCAGGGAGAGTTCTTCCCAAGCAGTGTTCAGGAAGCCTGGGAAATACTTTCCTGATGCCTTCCCCACAGCTGGGCTGCTGGTTCCGTAGTCAGACCTGAGAATACAATGCAGATCAGGCCCTGTGGTACTGAAGACCCTCCAGAGTCACACCTAGCTATGTAGGGGACTTTGGGGAGGTTTTCAGGGCCATACCAGGGTTCTGGAAATCTATGCAGTGCTGGGACCAAACCAGAGCTGCCTAAACCTTTATTCATCCCTGGCCCCACTTGCTAGTTTTCACATAGTAAAAAGTATCAATTCTCTGGCCCTCAATTCCTCAACCCATGAAAATGGCATAGTAATATCTGATGTTCATTTTTCATGATCGACTGAGAAATTACAAAGGACTTTACAAAGTTTCATTCTGAATGTCAAGTCCAGTTATGTTTTTATTCCCTGGAGAATTGTATTCAGAATGATTCTGAGGCCTTATCTGAAGGAAAGATATATATAAGCCATGAACTTACCTTCCACCTTTGACAGTTTTTAAAAGCTTTTTGTTCTATTTGAAAGGGTCTTAGATGAAACTCTAAAATAAAAAATAAATAAAGATTTGTTTTGTGTGACTATGACTGGACCACAAATAACTTTTCTGACCATTCATATCATAAAAATGGTGATGGCAACAATGATGATATTAAACATTGACTCACTGATACACTGTTTCATTTGATCATCATTTCTTGAAGGAAACTCAGGTTTATCACTACCCCCATTTTATACATGAAGACATGGAAGCACATAAACATCCATTTGTTCCATAAAGATTTTTTTTTTTTTTTTTGCTTTTGAGTCACACCTGGCGATGCTTAGGGGTCGCTCCTGGCTCTGCAGTAAGGTATTACTCCTGGCAGTGCTCTGGGGCCATGCCCCGTAGGACACGTGCAAATACCCTGCTTGTACTGTCACTCGGCCCCTCCACACATAGACTTATCCAAGTTATGCAGCTAATAAATTAGGAAACCAATACTTGAATCCTGAGAGTCAATGTCAGCAACTTTTTTCAGTAAATACCCTGATTGTCTCCACTGATCTTTTAGGATCTGTAGGTCATATAATATTTGTCACAACTATTGCTGTGTTTCAATAAAATTTAATTATTGCCTGCTTTGTATAAAACTAGACAATGAGCTATAGTGTCTGTGATGTCTACAGTGGTCTGTGAACTGGAGCTGTAGTTTGCTGATCTCAGGTCTAGAAAGATGCTTTCCTCTAGAAATAGTGAGTTCCACAAAAGTGAGCCACATGTATGATTGAAAATCTTCTATTCACATTTTTAAAAGTTAAGAGGGAAAAATTAATTTATGTGCCTGTATATTAAATTTTATACTATTTTAATGCTCTATTTAAATATATATGATTGTGTTTCACATACATGATTTTTAAAAAATTATTCGTGGAACATTTTACTTTTTTTAATATTTGAATTATATTACGCTTTTATACTTCAAAGCCCATCACAAATTGAACCACAACCGCTGGCAGACCTCCAGACCTGGAAGCCAGCTCTGTCTGGCTTAGAGAGGTTCAGCAATAAAAGGAAGTTAACATATAACAGCACTCAATAGAAATGCTGATTGTGTATTGTTTTTCTCATTTGTGTCTCTTACATGGGCCTCAGTGCTTTATCTTGTATGAAAACAAGAGTTTGACTTCTTCATTTATTTTTTCTTATTGTGAGGGATCATACCCAGTACTGTTTAGGGATTAATCCTGGTTCTGCACTCAGGATTCACTCCTGGCAGCCCTGATGGAGGGGGGGGTGGAAAGGGAGGGGGACCACATGAGGTGCTGGGGGTAGACCTTGGGTCTGCTGCATGCAAGGCAAGTGCAAGTGCCCTACCCTCTGTACTATCACTCTGGCCAAGAGTTTGACTTGAATTTAACATATTGGAACTCAGAAGACATTTTTCCTTAGAAACAGCTGGAAATTGCCATTAAAGATGTGTGGTCTCCCGTGAAGCACTCAGAAGAGCCATGTACTTTCTGAGGCTTGAAGGGTTGATAATGATGATTCCAAATTTATTTTCAGTCAGCTCCAAGTAAAGGGAATGGAAGTATGCTAGCCGTGACAACAGGATGAATAAGGTGCCTTTGAGCTTTTGTCAAAAGGTCATCCTTAGAGATGAACAGTGGTGCAGGCTTACTGCAGCCCTTATCAGATCCTAGATTTTCCCAGTCATTCCTGTGGTAGGTGACAGTGTGGTAGGTAGAGTAAACACAGGAGATCTTCTTGAGGCTATTGCCTTTCTCCTCCCCACTTCACATAAGTCACTTGAGGACCCTTTTCTACACTGGGAGGAAATGATACCACATGCACTTGACTCACCAGTGACCTCCAATGTTCTAGCTATGGAGATAAAATGAGCAGTCCTGAGAGTGAATGGAGTCAAGACAAAGGGTCTCAACATTTGCAACCCTGAATAATGGACACTTGAATCTGTTTTTGGTGATTTCCCTGCACTTAATTCAGCCATCAGACATCAATGCAAGAGCATAAGTGGACAGGATAATGATTAGACTCTAATAAAGATAAACAATAAATAATAAAGTGTAGTCTTCATTATTAAAAACTCATAATAAAGAGTCTTTCCTACTTTCTGCTTGAGGCTGGGAAAATTCAAAATAATGGTGGTGGTAAAGTGTAATGGTGGTGGGATTCGTGTTCAAATCAATTATTGTGAATTACTTTATGAAAAATAAACCTTTCTAAAAAGTGGATTTCAGTAACAGAGTGGCAGAAACCAAAGAAACAGCTATTGCACATGAGAATAAGGCACATGAAACCATTCAAAAAGAGCAGAAGTAAAATGAGAATCAATAAAATTGAATTAAATTGAGCAATCTCTGGGACAGCCTCAAGAGGAAGGACATTTGCAACATAGCCAGCCTGGAAAAAGAGGGAGGAGAGGATTAGGCAAAACTATTGGCTACAGAAATTATAGCCAAAAACTTTCCCAGTATAACAATATATACAGGTCTAAGAATATCAAGGAATCCCCCCCAAAAAAAAACAAGATTACCAAAACACATTCGAATTAAAACAGTCAAAGTTATAAACAATATGAAAAGCAGAAAAAAATAAAGGAAAAACTTTATAGGAAGCACTGAAAAAATTACATAAAACTTAAAGGAATCCCCATAAGATGCACTGAAGATTTATCAAGTAAAACCCTACAAGTAGGTATGATATAGTCAACACATTGAATGATATAGATATCCAAAAGCACTCTACCCATCTAGGTTATTATTCAAATCTGAAGGATTGACACAGGCTTTACAGAGAAAAATAGCTGAAAAATTCAAACTCTGACCAGGAGTCAGCTCATTGGGCTAGAGTTCAAGCTTTGTATGCAGAAGTCCAGGTTTGACTTCTAACACCTCACAATCTCCTGAGTGCTTCTGGAGCAACTCATAACCCAGGAGTAACCCTTCTGGATGTGGCCCAAAAATTCAAAAGAAATTCATGCTTTGCAAGAAGCAGATGATTGTCTTCCATTAAAGGCAAAGAAAAACCTTGTAGTAAGATACTTTAAAAGAGAAAATGTAAAAAAAAGGAGTAATAGTGGGTCTCGTATAATGGATTTGAGGCTTATTTGTTTTTAAACTAATAAGGGATATATGTACAGAACTCCAGCAGTAAGCTAGGAAGTCACAAAAACATAAATGGAACCTGACCATTACCTAACAGGCAGATTTCAAAGAAAAAGGGAAAGTGTTAAAACAAAGTAAAACAAATACAAATCTCACAAATACAGAATCCATGTAAAACTATAATAAGTTCCTTGATTTCAATAATTTCACTTATCACCATTGACTTAACTCACTAATAAGGGCACAGAGTGGATGGTTGGATCAAAAAATTAAACTTAACTTTCTGTTCTCACAAGAGACACTCTTATGCTGTCATTCATGATAAACACAGGCTCTAGCAAAAGGCTTGAGAACAATCTGACAAATTATAGTAGCCTATAAAAGGCTGGGAGGCTTATACTTATAAGCAGATAAAATAGAGATTTCTAACCAAAAATGTAATAAGAAACCGACATAAACATTATATATGGTTATATATATGTATATATATATATATATATATATATATATAGTGGTTAAGGGCGCTATACATCAAGAAGACTTACAACTTGTTAGCCTATAAGCAAATGAAGGAGCATCAAAATATATAAAATACCTAATAACCCGTGGTGTATTCGATATGCCAAAAACAGTAACAACAAGTCTCATAATGCAGACATTACTGGTGCCCACTCAAGCAAATCGATGAACAGCGGGATGACAGTGCTGCAGCGCTACCTAATAACAGCCTGAAAGATAGACATCAACAGTAACATGATAGTAGAAGGAAATTTTTGACACTCAACTATTATTACTGGAAGGTTTGGCCAGAGAGAAAGTCAGCAAGGAAATGAGAGCTTGAAATGAGAAGTTGGGTGATCTGGAGTTAATGATATAGTTAATTACATGATATACATCTCCACACCTTGAAAACCAAATATACATTCTTCTTCAGTACAAATATTCTCCAAGATAGACCGCATTCTGGGACACAAAGCAAGTATCTATAAAATCAAGGACATAAGAATAATATCAAGTATCTTTTCAATCCACAAGACTATTATGGTGGAAATACACCACAAACACAGAGCTGGGAAAAAAACAAACACTTATGAACTAAACAATCTACTGCTGACCAACCAGTGTATTAAAGAGGAAATCAAAGAAGAAATAAAAAGATTCCTGGAAACATATGAGAACAAAAACACAAGTTACCAGAACATCTGTGACACAGCAAAAACTGTATTTAGAGAAAAATTCATGGCAATACAGGCTTTCATCAGGAAACAAGAAAGACTCAAATAAATAATCTCAGCTTCCCTGGTGGTCTAAGGGTTTAGGGTTCAGTGCTCTCACATAAATAACCTACCTCAATTCTTTGTGTGTGCATGTGTGTGAAGTAAAATAGTTTTATTTAGGGTGAATATGGGGAGGAGAAAGAAAAAAATGTGGTCAAGAAAGAATGTGGGTTTTTCCAAAGGGGAGATAGCAGGCTGTCCCCCAAACTCAAAGGAATTATACATCCCAAATTGAAGAGCAGGCAACCCCAGAATAGGAATGCATCCCACTTACTTTTGAACAGTTGGCTTTATAGGGTTTTTCCCAAATTCTTCCCACCTGGAGCTTTCTACATAAACAAAAGTCTGTTGCTCAGGTGTTGCCAAGAAGAATAGCTTTGAACATTTGTCTGCCTCTCTTTCATGTTCTTATCAAAGCCTTTTAAAACTCTTAAAGCTTCTTTGGATAGTACCTGAGCCAGTTTATCCAGCTCCCCCATTTACCTCTGCATATCCAAAGCTGGAAGTGTGGGGGGGGGCAAGGGGGAGAGGGGAGGGTCCTATTTTCATGATTTGTGATACTTTAAAATTGGTGACAGAGCAGCTTCTTAAATTCATGGCCCGGCCTCTCTACCTGTCTCCTGTTCCCCATAGAGAGTTCACCCCTGGTATGTGACTGAAGATTCATCTTCTAGAGCTGCTTACTGCTCACAAGAGATGCAGAACTAGCTAAGCAGGGAGTAAAATCTCATGCTACCTCGCTGTCAATGTGGCCCAATTGATAGCTTGTTGGGTCCTAAGCTGTCAGCCTAAAAGAGCGTCAAAAATGCTTTTTGATCACAGAAGGCAGAAAATCGAGGAAAACAAAAGTCACCACACAAGCTTACTTTCCCTTCTTTTACATACCCTTGAGTCCACTACAGGAAACTCCTGTCTCAGTTGACTTTCTATAACAACATGCTAGTTATTTAATGTTTATTCTACTAATATTTTAGGCACATTGGTTTACTATATTGGTTATGATAGGGTTTCATATATAAAACATCTCAGCAGCACACCCTCCTCCACAGCCCCGAGTGTCCACTGCCACTATTGTTACAGAATGCCCGGACCTTTACCTGCCATATGGTAAGACCTACTATGAGTCAGTTTATGCTGCCTTTGGGTGTTTGTTTTACCCCAACTTTGTTTCTTAATATCCCACTATGAGAAGAGAATTGAGAAGTTTTGCTATTGTACATTTTTTTTTAATTTTATTGAATCACTGTGAGATAGTTACAAGCTTTCATGTTTGGGTTACAATCTCACAATGATCAAACACCTATCCCTCCACCAGTGCACATTCCCCACCACCAATATCCCAGGTATACCCCCCCTTTCCCACCCTCCCCTACCTCTGTGGCAGACAATATTCCCCATAATCTCTTTCTACTTTTGGGCATTATGGCTTGCAACACAGACACTGAGAGGTCATCATGTTTGGTCCATTATCTACTTCCAGCATGCATCTCCCATCCCAACTGGTTCCTCCAGCCATCATTTTCTTAGTGATCCCTTCTCTATTCCATCCGCCTTCTCCCCACCACTAATGAAGCAGTCTTCCAGCTATGGGGCAATCCTCCTGGCCCTTGTATCTACTGTCCTTGGGTGTCAGCCTCATGTGATGTTATTTTATACTCCACAAATGAGTGCAGTCCCTCTATGTCTGTCCCTCTAATTCTGACTCATTTCACTTAGCATGAAACTCTTCATGTTTATCCATTTATAAGCAAATTTCATGACTCCATTTCTCCTAACAACTGCATAGTATTCCATTGTGTGGATGTACCAAAGTTTCTTTAACCAGTCATCTGTTTTAGGGCACTCGGGTTGTTTCTATATTTTGGCTATTGTGAACAGTGCTGCAATGAATATATAGGTACAGATGTCATTTCTACTGTGCTTTTTTTGCATCCTCGGGATATATTCCAAGAAGTAGTATTGCGGGGTCATATGGAAGCTCAATTTCTAGTTTGTGAAGTAAATTTCTAGCTTGTTACTGTCCCATATTGTTTTCCAGAAAGGCTGGACCAGTCGTCATTCCCACCAACAGTGAAAGAGCGTCCCTTTTTCCCCACATCCACGCCAGCACTGGTTGCTTTTGTTCTTTTGGATATGTGCCAGTATCTGTGGCATGAGATAATATTTCATTGTTGTTTTGATTTGCATCTCCCTGATGACTAGCGATGTGAAGCATTTTTTATATGCTTTTGGGCCATTTGTATTTCTTTTATGAGGAAACTTGTGTTCATTTCTTCTCCCCATTTTTTGATGGAGTTGGAGGTTTTTTTCTTATACAATTCTACTAGTGTCTTTTATATCCCTTATTAGATGGGTATTGGGTAAATATTCTTTCCCATTCTGAGGGCTTTTTCTGTATTTTGTTCACTGTTTCTTTTGAAGTTCAGAAGCTTCTTAGTTTTAAGTAATCCCATTTGTTTATTTTTTCTTCCACTTGCATGGTCAGTGCTGTTTCGTCCTTAAAGATGCTTTTAGCTTCAATGTCACGGAGAGTTCTGCCTACATTTTTTTTTTATGAACCTTATAGATTCATGTCTGATATTAAGGTCTTTAATCCACTTTGATCTGACTTTTGTGTCTGGCATTAGACAGAGGTCAGAGATCATTTTTTTGCAGGTAGCTATCCAGTTTTTCCAGCACTACTTGTTGAAGAGGCGTTTCTTGTTCCACGTCACATTTCTTGCTCCTTTGTCAAAGATTAAGTGGCCATATATTTGGGGGTCTGTGACAGGATATTCAATGCTCTTCCATTGGTCTGCAGGTCTGTTTTTATCCCAATACCATGCTGTTTTAATTACTACTGCTTTGTAGTAGAGCTTGAAGTAGGGGAAGGTGACGCCACCCATCTTCTTTTTTCCAACAAGAATTGCTTTAGCTATTCGTGGGAGTTTATTGTTACATATAAATTTTAGGACTGTTTTGTCTATTTATTTTTAAAATTTCATGGGTATTTTGATAGGGACTGCATTAAATTTGTATAGTGCTTTAGGCAGTATTGCCATTTTGATAATGTTAATTCTCCCTATCCATGAGCAGGGATGTGTCTCCATTTCCTAGTGTCCTCTTTTATTTCTTGAAGTAGTGTTTTGTAATTTTCCTTGTATAGGTCCTTCACCTCTTTGGTTAAGCTGATTCCAAGGTACTTGATTTTCTGAGGTACTATTGTGAATGAGGTTTTTTTTTAATATCTCTTTCTTCTCTTTCATTATTTGTATATAAGAAAGCCATGGACTTTTGGGTGTTGATTTTGTAGCCTGCCATTTTACTATATCGACTTATTGTTTCTAGGAGCTTTTCTGTAGAGTCTTTAGGGTTTTCCAAGTATAGTATCATATCGTCTGCATATAATGATAACTTGGCCTCTTCCTTTCCTATCTGTGTGCCCTTGATATCTTTTTCTTGTCTAACTGCTATAGCCAGCACTTCCAGTAATATATTGAATAGGATTGGCGAATTCGGGCAAACTTGTCTTGTGCCCGATCTTAGAGGGAAGGCTTTTACTTTTTTCCCTATTGAGAATGATACTTGCCATCGGATTTTGGTAGATGGCTTTGACTATATTGAGGAAAGTTCCTTATTGCACTTTTAAATGAAGTTGAAGTCCTAAGCATATTTTTCTTTCCACCTTCACCTCACTTTACCAAATAATTTCCTTTTAATAAATATGGTTAGTTATTTTGTATGGTTTTTAAGTAAGTTCCCTTATTTATTTATCTATCTATTTATTTATTTATGTATTTGCTTTTTGGGTCATGCCCAGCGATGCTCAGGGGTTACTCCTGGCGCTGCACTCAGCAATTACTTCTGGAGGTGCTAAGGGACCATATGGGTGGGATGCCAGGGATCAAACCCATGTCTGCCGCATGCAAGGCAAACGCCCTACCAGCTGTATTATCGCTCCGGCCCCTATTTTGTATGTTTTAAGTATATTTTCTGTTTTGGACACCCTACTCTTTGGCTGAGATGTTCCAGGAATTAATAAAGTGACATATTATTTCTACGTGCCATACCAAGTGTAACACCTGCTTTTACAATGCAAAGATTGGTTCAACATGGTGAGTGGGAGCTGGTCTTCAGCCTCTCATTTTCTTGTGAGAGCGGCCTACCATTAAGAGTCCATCCAACCTTCTCCAGAGTTGGGAGAGTTAACAGTTCATAGAATTTTTCTCTTGACATATGAGCAGGGACCATTCCTCGCCTCAACTCTTAAGAAACTAGAAAAAGAACATAAGTGAAACTGGAGGAAATAAGATGGGGAAATAAAAGAATAAGGAGAAAATTACAGAAATAAAAAATATCATATGTTGTTTTATGAACAATTTCATGCCACTCAATGGAAAAGCCTAGAAGTAAATAAATTCTTCAAACCCTATGATATTTCAAGACTAAGTCCAGATGAAGTTAAAAACCTGAACAAACCCATTACTAGTATGGAAATTGAAACAGTAATTAATTAAAGTGTCCTCAAAAACAGAATACCACGTCCAGACAGATTACCAAGTGAGTTCTTCCAAACTTTCCTATACTGCTTGTCCTTCCCAGGGTCTAGAAAGTGTTTTGAAAATGGAATTTTCAGTCTTGGTTCTGTACTTAGGGGTCACTCTGGGGGCAAGGGGTCCAGAAATCAGCAGAGACGGGTTCAGAACACAGAGTGGGGGAGTGCCTGTCCCTGTGTCCCACAATCCCCTAAAGAGGAGAGAATTTACTCTTGGCGAGTATCTGAAGGCATAAGGAATTTTATCCCTACTACTCATTCAAACTTCATAGTACATTGATAATTTGAGTTGAGAGTTGATAATGTTACCATTTTCCCTTTTTTTGCAAGTTAGTTTCCTTTATTCTTTTCAAAGGTGGCATGTGGTGTTTTTAGTTTTAAAGTATTTTATGCAGTAAAATAAGTGTTTCTCATAATCACCCAAATAGAAAGGCACAATTAAGACACAATGTCTTTAGTTTTCATGTCAGTATAAGAATTTGAAAAGCTAAAGAGATTGCTCTTGAGTAAAATCATTGCTTTAGTCAATGAAGCAAGAAAGGAAGATTTTCACATTGTATTACCCAATTATATAAAGTTTCCACAAGAAGGTCTTCATCTAAGCACAGGTAATAAACACTGCAGTGGGGTGATGCCCAGCTGTGGGAAATACAAGGGAACAGACACAGCTTCTTGCAGGGCCTAGAAGGAGCATGCATGCACCCCCCTAGCCTCATGCCCCCCATCCCACACCCCCAGGTACCAGGAAAGAAAGACAGAAAGAAAGACAGACAGAAAGAAAGAAAGAAAGAAAGAAAGAAAAGAAAGAAAGAAAGAAAGAAAGAAAGAAAGAAAGAAAGAAAGGAAGGAAGGAAGGAAGGAAGGAAGGAAGGAAGGAAGGAAGGAAGGAAGGAAGGAAGGAAGGAAGGAAGGAAGGAAAGAAGGAAGAAAGAAAGAAAGAAAGAAAGAAAGAAAGAAAGAAAGAAAGAAAGAAAGAAAGAAAGAAAGAAAGAAAGAAAGAAAGAAAGAAAGAAAGAAAGAAAGAAAGAAAGAAAGAAAGAAAGAGAGAGAGAAAGAGAGAAAGAGAGAAAGAGGGAGGGAGGGAGGGAGAGAGGGAGGGAGGAAGAAAGGAAGGGAGGGAGGAAGGAAGGAAGGAAGGAAGGAAGGAAGGAAGGAAGGAAGGAAGGAAGGAAGGAAGGAAGGAAGGAAGGAAGGAAGGAAGGAAGGAAAGAAAGAACTGTCATTAATTGTTGGAATAATTATGGTAATTATGTCTGGTTCAGCCCCTGCAAGAAACAGTACACAGATTTATCAAAAAAGTAGGAATAGAGCTTCCCATTTGACCCAGGTATTTCACTCCTTGACATTTATCCCCCAAATACTAAAACATTATTTCAAAAAGATATATGCACACCTGTATTCATTGTGGTGATTGGTACCATAGCCATATATGAAAACAGTCCTTGAGTCTGACAAAAAAATGGGTAGAGAAAGAAGTTGTGGCGTATGTATACAATGAGTATTATGTGACCACAGGGAAGGACGAATTCGTGCAGTTCACTGCGACTTGGCTGCAACTGGAGAAAGTCATGTTAAGCAAAGTCAGAAGGAGAAGGATGGATAGCAGGTATTCTCACTGATCTGTGGCACCTAGAATGGTATGACAAAGGGAAGTGGCAAATGTGGGCAAACCTTGGCCCTGGATTACAAAACTAGAATGACAAGGAGGGTTATTAAGGTAGAGAGAAAGAAGACACAGACTGGCAGCAACATAGGGGCCTTGCCCAAGGGCCTTGAACCCTTGGAGACATAGAAGTGAGTTGACTGTATACATCAAAACTGTGAGACCTGGGCAGGAGTGAGAGCACAGCAGAAAGGGCATTTTCCTTGCCTGTGGCCAATCTGGATTCCATCCTGAGATCCCACACGGTCCCTGGCACAACTAGGAGTAGTTCTTGAGTGCAGAGCCAGGAGTAATTCCTGAGCCACTCACTAGGTGTAGCCCAAAAAGCAAAAGCAAAAACAAAAACATAACAAAAAAACTGTAAGACTCAATATATGTGTCCCAAACTATAAGAATTTTTAAATTATTTTTTAACATTTTAATTTAAAAACTTTTACTTGTATATCCATTATAGCTCTGTTCACAATAGGTCGGATCTGGAAATAACCCAAGTGCCTGAGAACAGATGACTAGTTAAAGAAACTATGGTATATCTACAAAACAGAATACTATGTAGCTGCTAGAAAATAATTAAGTTATAAAATTTACTTATAAGTGGATAGACATGGAGAGTATCATGCTAAATGAAATGAATCAGAAAGAGAGGGACAGACAGAATGACAGCACTAATTTGTGGAATATAAAATAACATAATGTAAAACTAACACCTAACTCTAACTAACTAACTCTAAGAAGAGTAGACACAAGGCCAAGAGAACTTGTCGATGGCTGCAGCCTGCCCCAAGAGGTGGGGAAGAGGCAGCTGGGATAAAGTACGGGCCACTCAGTCAATGATGGTTGGAGGGATCTCTCAGGATGGAAGATGTGTGCTGAAAGTAGACAAAGGACCAAACATGATGACCTCTCAGTATCTGTATTGCAAACCATAATGCCCAAAAGTAGAGAGAGAGAAAGAAACTGCCTGCCACAAAGTTGATGTGGGTTGACGTGAGGGTGGCAGGAGGAATACTGGGGACATTCGTGGTGGAAAATACACGTTGATGGAGGAGGGATGGGTGTTTGATTATTGTTTGAGTGAAACTCAATCATAAAAACTTCGTAACTGTATCTCATGGTGACTCAATAAAAAAGCTTCTAATTAAAAAAGTAAATTTAAAAAATGAGTTTGATAAGGAAGTGGAGTGGGTGTGGGTGGTAGCCACACATTAGTGGAGGGACATTAAGAAATCCCAATACTGTATTGCCTGAACTCTATTGCTAACAGCTTTGTAAATCATGGTTTTAAATAAAAATACTGCATTACTTTGTGGGGGGCCGGTGGGGAGGGACCACCTGGCTGCATTCAGGGATCACTCCCGATGGGCTCAGGGAACCATATGTGATGTCAGGGACTGAACCCAGCCAACCACATGCAACACCCCGCCAGCTGTATTATCACTACAGCACTCAAAATACGTGTTATAAAAAATATAAGTGTACCTACAGAAGTTGTAAAATAAAGAACTATAAAATAGAAGATCTAGAGCACTGAAGACATGCGGTGACAGACATGCTAACCTTACACACCGTCACAGGAAACCGGAGCTGATCAGAAGCTGCCGTAATACATGTGGCATGTGAAATGCGGAGCAACCAAACGCTCTGTGATGAGCCTGAAAAAAAAATATTTTGGAGATGATGACAAATATCAGAAACATCAGTTCTAGGGAAAGTTTGTGAATGCTCCTCTCCTGAGGTTCCACACATGGTCCTGTGGGATCTGACTCTGGAAGGTGCCACTGACCTCTGGGCCACATGTCCAGCTCCACGCCACACCTAAACAGGAGGGAAATGGTGTCCCTCCTAGAGCCCAGTGCACGGTCAGACAAGGTCTACTGGCTCAAGGGCTCCCTGTCTTACTGCACACTCCTCCAGGGGAGCCGCGCCACACGCTCCCTATCTGTCACTGCTCCCAGGGGAGCCGCACCACGGGCTCCCTATCTGTCACTGCCCCCCGGGGGAGCCGTCCATGGGCTCCCTATCTGTCACTGCCCCCCAGGGGAGCTGTGCCACGGGCTCCCTATCTGTCACTGCCCTGCAGCTACATCCTCCCCTGGGCACCCAGGAGAAGTTTCCTGAGAAAACAACTTCGATTTGTACTTCTCAGAATGATACTGGGCTGTCACTTTTTGAGGCTAGACTAAGCTGCTCTGGTAAATCCCCTACCACATTACCAGTGTGAGATGTTGCTTAATGGGTGACCTGCTCTGGAAGCCCTCTTGCACTCGCTGCAGTTCCTGTGTGCTTCACCGCTGTTTTTTGTACTTATATGATTGACTTGTGGCTTATGTTATTGCTTAGTCTGGTAATTTTAATTCACCCATTCAAGGACATGTTCTTGGCCTTGCACCACCCCCAGTGTGTCTATAGTAGGAGGCAGCTCCTGGCCTACCCCATGTTTGCCCCTGGGATAGGAACTTTTGGCCCCATTCCTGGGTGCTGATGCATAGTTTTCAGGCTTAGTGAGAAGTGGCACCTTGCCACCAAGATGCCTCTTGTACTTGTG
Source organism: Sorex araneus (assembly GCF_027595985.1). Classification (NCBI taxonomy): domain Eukaryota; kingdom Metazoa; phylum Chordata; class Mammalia; order Eulipotyphla; family Soricidae; genus Sorex; species Sorex araneus. Next base: position 47,521,341 of record NC_073303.1, on the reverse strand, counting down.
TGTTTATAAATTCAAATATCAGCTGCCCTGAATATCAAAGAAAGATTTTTTTAAACAATATTTTGGTTCTGGAGCTAGCCTAGGTAAGCTTTTGTGTGGGTGGGAGAGGGGAAGAGGGAGGGAAGGGCACAACATACCTGACAGTGCTCAGGGTTTGCTCCTGCACCTGTGCTCAGGAATCATCCTGGCAGGTTTGAGAGACCATATGGAATGCTGGAAATCGAACCTGAATCAGTCACATGAAAGGCAAATGCCCTACCCATTGTACCTTGATGGCAGCTCCTAAGTGAGCTTTTGAAAATGACTTTCTTGGCTTTTTGTAGCTGAGACTAAGAAGAAAGGAGTAAAAAGGGAAAGAGCCTGGGACGAAAGGAGACAAAAGAAGAGCTGACCTCTTGTCCCTTAGACGGGTGGGGAGTCTTCACTAATTCTATAATCTTGATTGTAAGAAAACCTAATGGGAAGAAGAATGGTATAGAATTTAAGGTCAATAAATGAATAATGTGGTACAGTATTTAAAAGCAATATATGCTGTTTAATCTAACCTCTAGCCACCAATCCAAGCAGCCTGGGGCAACATTCCTCCCTGTTCCAGTGTTTCACATCTTTGCATTCCTCTCCATACTGTAACAGAAACTCCCAGTACTGAGTTTCTTTTGAGTGGGATAGGGAAAAACTGGTTCACTCATCTCACCTGGCCATACTTCCTCAAGTCTTTCAGGACAGTCCCTATTTATTTAGACCTCTGCATAAAGATTTAGAAATTTTGCATATGGCAGGAGGAAAGCTTACCCTGTATAGGTATGATCTGTTAATATGCTTTCCTACAAAACAGAGGTCACAAGAAGGTACCAAAGAGACCCTTAATTTTCTGGTCTCAAGGCGATATAAAATCACAAGGATCACTCCAGCCACCCTTCCTTCCTTCCTTCCTTCCTTCCTTCCTTCCTTCCTTCCTTCCTTCCTTCCTTCCTTCCTTCCTTCCTTCCTTCCTTCCTTCCTTCCTTCCTTCCTTCCTTCCTCTCCCTCACTTCCTTCCTCCCTCCCTTCCTTCCTTCCACCCTTCCTTCCTTCCTTCCTTCCTTCCTTCCTTCCTTCCTTCCTTCCTTCCTTCCTTCCTTCCTTCCTTCCTCCCTCCCTCCCTTCTTCCCTCCCTCCCTTCCTCCCTCCCTTCCTCCCTCCCTCCCTCCCTCCCTCCTTCCTTCCTTCCTTCCTTCCTTCCTTCCTTCCTTCCTTCCTTCCTTCCTTCCTTCCTACCTTCCTTCCTTCCTCCCTTCTTTAGGCTTCATTTTATGTTGTTCAGTCATGAATATGAACTACAGCCGAGTAGCACAACTTTTTTAAACGTATATATTTTTTCTATAAGGCACATACACTTTATGCTAGACAACACTTCAGCACTGGAGAGAAAGCACGCATAAAGGAAAATTACTAATAAAAGGCACAAAGATGTGTAAATAGACTGTAATACAAATGTTAATAATGTGAAACATAACACAAGAAAATAATCATTATCTCATTCAGTTAGGAAAGCATGTGTGATGCACTCAAACCTTTTCTAATTATGTAACAACTAAATATCATTATGTGTGCAAATAAATAAAAGGCTTTAGTATTTTGTGTTTTAAAGTAAATTTTACAGAATAGGTGAATTTGAAATTACGGAATCTGTGATTAATAAAGAATATTTGAAAACTAGGTTTTCAAGTACAAACTAATTTGTTTACTATATTGTCTGTTAAAAAGAACCATTCTGACATTGTAAATTATGTCCTATACTTCTTTTTACCTTCAGATTCACTGCATTTTATGTTAACATATTCATCTTAACTTTCTTTTGGTTATTGATTCACTTGTATCACTTGTAGTCCCGTTGATCTTCGATTTGTTCAAGCGGGCGCCAGTAACGTCTCCGTTTGTCCCTGTTGCGAGCGTGTGAAGCCCAATGATACCTGCTCGCTCCAAGAACAGGAAGAGCCTCAAATCGTTCATTAAGAGATTTGACGAAGAAATATGACCATCTAGTTGGTGGGCAGCCACGAGGTCTTCTGACGTCCCATGGAATCCAGTTGGTAACAGCTCTAGTCCAGTGGTCGTCTCTGAATCGCATTACATGACCGGCCCATCTGATTTTTGATGTCTTGTTTAAGACAGCATCCCTGATTTTTGACTGTCAACAGAGGTCAGAATTCCGGATTCCTTCTCTCATTTGACTGAGACATGATATTCCTAGCTCTTTTGATTCCTCTTTGGGATACCCTAATAGCATTCTCATCCTGTTTGCGTAGGGCCCAGGTCTCTGAGGCATATGTTAGTGCAGGAAGAACGGTGGAATCGAAAAGATGTGCCCGGAGTCAGAGGTTCTTCGTTCTCTTAACCACCTCTTTGACGCTCTTGAATGCAATCCACGATGCTCTCTTCCTCCTGCACAGTTCTGGCACCAAGTAGTTCCTCATGTTGATTTCTCGACCCAGGTACACATAGCTGCTGCATTCAGAGATGTTCGTTCCATTAAGAGCAAATGGAGCTTCAGGGACCAGTTCGTTTTTCATGAACATCGTCTTGTTGAGATTCAGCTGCAATCCGACCTTTCCACACTCGTGGTCGAAGTCGGCCAGCATTTGTGCCGCTTGGTTAATGTTTGGTATTATGAGAATGATGTCATCAGCGAAGTGAAGGTGGTGTAATTGCCGACCATCTATCTTCTCTCCCATTCCTTCCCATTCCAGTAGTCGCATGATGTTCTCAAGGGCGGCACTGAAGAGTTTCGGTGAAATGGTATCACCCTGCCGCACCCCTCTCATTACATCCATGATCATTTCCTTGTAGAATGGTGAGATCCTGGTGGTGAATCCACAATACAGCTCGAGGAGGATTTTGATATACTGAGTTTGAATGCCCTGTTTGACCAGGGCTTCAATGACCTCCTCAGTCTCAACAGAATCAAAGGCCTTCTTTAAGTCGATGAACATTCATCTGTCTAACATTAGACAGAGCATCTTAAACTCTCTCGAAACTTCAGTGAGTTCGGTCACTGTGTGGATATGGTTTATCATGCTGAATCCCCTTCGGAACCTGGCTTGCTCACATGGTTGTCCTTCGTCTATTGTTCTGCCTTTTCTATTCAGGATGACATGAGTGAACAACTCGTAGACGACAGACAGCAGGCAGATTGGGCGATAGTTGCCGATGTCGTGGGTGTCTCCCTTCTTGTGCAACAGAATGGTCCTACTGGTTTTCCACTGAGATGGAACCTTTTATTCAGACAGGTAGCTTGTGAAGAGTCTGGCCAGTGTATTGATGAGTACTGGCGGCAGATTCTTCAGGTGTTTGGGTCTGACCTTGTCAGGACCAGGTGCTGTTAGAGTCTTTACCAATGAAATGGCATGTCGGATTTCAGAAGGGAGAACGTTGGGAGGGAGCGACATATTCATCCTGGGGAATTTGGTATGTGGGCAGGTGGACATGGCTGTCAAAGAGATCCGAGTAGAAGTCGTGAATAATTTTCTCCGTTGCCTTTCTGGAGGATGTGATAGATCCATCGAGATGTCAGAGGGCAGTCATCTTGGTCTTGTAGTTGGTGAAGGACAGGCGAACGTTGCGAATACTTTTCCCGGCTTCTGCTGTACTGGCCAACACTGCTGCTCACTTCTCCCCCACTACATCCACTACCCAGCCACCGCCACCCTCCAGGTTGCTCTTTGGACACTTGGGCCGAACCTCACGCACGAGTAAAGCCCCGCAAAGCCAGGTAAGCAGAACTTTGCGACCTTTGCTCTAGGTTCAATGAGACCTGGAAACAAGATCCTCTGTCTGCCTCCTCCAATCTCCGGCATCTGAGGGAGGGGTCCAACCCAGACGCCCCACCCTACCCAAGATAAATACCTCACTAGACGACCCCCACTACATCCTCTACCCAGCCACCGCCACCCTCCAGTTTGCTCTCCAGACTTCACAGCCACACGACACACCATAAAACACTTAATACCTATTATTCCCATGCCATATTTGATAGGGTTCAAATTTGGTGTGAACCATGGTAACACCTCTAAGGGAGATTGGATGCTGCCCTAAAAGCCTCCGTCCCTCTCAGAGAGCCCGGCAAGCTACCGAGAGTGTCTTGCCCGCATGGGAGAGCCTAGCAAGCTACCTGTCGAGTATTCGATATGCTAACAACAGTAACAACAATTGGCCTCATTCACCTGTCACTGAAAGAGCCCCCAATATGGCAGTGTTAAGAAAGATTAGCAAAGAGAGGCTGAAAAAATCTCAGGGACTAACTAAACTGCCAAAATGAAGAAAGACTAAAATGATTGTCTGTACTTTCAACACATGGACACTGGCATCAGAAGCATCCATCGAGGACCTGATGGTGCAAGGGCAGAAAATCAAGTACGACATCATTGGTCTGACCGAAACGAGGAGACATTAATCACATCACACATTTTCGACAGTGGTTATTGATTACACATAAATATTTTATATCCTTTTATCTTCAATTATATATCCCTCCATGAGTTATGTTTCCTTGTGTTATTTTTGCTGTCAACCTTTTTTTCAATTGGTCTGGAGGTTGACAAAACTTTTCTATAATGGATCAGATAGAAAAATATTTTCAGTTTTGATAGCCATATTGGTTTTCGTGTAACTTCTAGGACGTGCTATTTCAGCACTAAAGTAACCATAGCACCGTAGCACTGTCATTCCGTTGCTCATCGATTTGCTCAAGTGGGCACCAGTAAAGTCTCCATTGTGAGACTTGTTGTTACTGTTTTTGGATAATTAAATACACCACGGGTAGCTTGCCATGTTCTGCCATACGAGCAGGATACTCTCGATAGCTTGCTGGGCTCTCTGAGAGGGCCGGAGGAATTGAACTCGGGTCAGCTGCATACAAGGCAAACGCCCTACCCACTATGCCATCACTTCAGCCCTAAAAGTAACCATAGGCAATACAAAATAATTGGAGGTGTATGTTGAATGCCAATTGAATTATTTTCAAATGACAAGCTATATTTGGTCATACATCATATAAAGCTGACCCCCTACACACCAGAAACAAAATTTCTCAGTGTGATCTCTTATGGTAGGGGATTAAAATGATATAAAATTTATATATAATTTTGTGGAAGTTTCACTATGTATCAAGTATGTACCTCATATCTTAACAACTGAGGCCTACTATATATCTAGGTATAATCTTAAAGACTAATCTCCTCAGTGTCATACAATTCTAGCCTGCTATACATCTAGGTCTAATCTTTAAAATGAGTATTCTTTCCTCAGTCTCATAAAATTTCAAGCCCCTAACCTCACTTCTTTCCATGCTAGTTGCAGTTTAGAAATATTTTTGTCAGGTTGGAGAGGTAGCACAGTGGGTAAGGCGATGCCTTGTATGCAATTAACCTGGGTTTGATCCCTGGAACCTCATATGGACCTTGGAACCCCATCAAGAATGATCCTTGAGATCTGAGCCAGGAGTAAGCCAGGAGAAAAGCTGGAGGTATCCCCAAAACCAAAAACAAAAATAAATACCTTTGGGAAAACTACTGTTTTATGCAAATATCTCTTAACTTCATGTTAAATATTTTTTTGGTAACTTTTCCACCAGCAGAAACATGCCACAAAGAAAGTGGGGCAAGTTACAAAGAAAGTCCTCATAAAAGCTAAATTTGCTACACCTCAGTCTTTAACTCTAGCTTTCATAAATGTATATAAAACATAATTTATGTTGTTTAAGACACTCAACCTCTAGTGTTTTATCATGGCAACTGAACTGATGAGGACTGTGGAGAAGAAGCTCTCGCACCTGTCCTTGGCTCCTCCCAGCTCCACCTCCGCAGCTTTCCTTGCCCTTTCTTCTCATCTAAATTTCTGCTTCTTTCCTTTTCACTGCCCCTGGGATGGCAATAACAAACCACCACAGTCTGGTTTAAAACAATAGAAATGCATCACCTCCTTTCTGAAGGCCAGAATTCTGAAGTGTCGGTAGAGAAGCCACACTCTCCAAAAGCTCTGAGGGACATGTCTTTGCCTCTTCCAGCTCCTGGAACTCTCTAGGCACCATCACTCTGACCGTAATCTCCATCTTTCCCATTGCTTCTTCCTTCTTCCTTAGTTCCCATTGTCGCAACTAAATTTCTCCTTTCTCAAGCAAGGCCACATGCAGACAAGAGATCTTTAATCCCTAAACACACACCTTGAGATCTTTAACTTTATACTTGAAAAATCCTATTTCCAAACAAAGTTACATTCATAGGTTCTGTGGGTTAATAAGACATATCTTTTGAGGGTCAGTTTTCTATATCAACATGCCCATCTTAGCTCATTTTCTCACTTTTACATATGCACTACCCTCCTTTCATTCCTAGGTCTTGACATCAGAACCTTGAGATAAATAAAACCTGGATATTTCTGGGTCAGACATTGCATCTCATCCCCATATAAAGATGCTCAGTCACTAGGGAGTACAATTATTGCTCTAAGTGTGACTAAAAGCATGGCTCCTTATCAAGAGTCTATCAGAAAGAAATGGCTTACACACTAATGTAGATATATTACACAACGAAATATTTACTCAGCTGGAAATATTACCATCCTAAAGATATGTCCCAACTGCTGGTTGTGATTTTTAGGGATTCATTGATTTCAGGTGACCTACTTCCACTGCTACCTAGGGTATGTATGATCAATATGGGCCAACTTCCAAGTACCTTGACTATATTAGAGCAGGGGGAAAGAGAGAGTTAAATACCCCTTACAAAGAATTTAAAGACTTTATTCATATGCCCCAACATTTATTTTGCCCACTGAATGAAACATTCTGTTCCCAAGAGACAGCCCAGTCCCCAGCTAGTACAGTTCCCAATGTCCCGCTGACCTCCTGGCAGCCTCTTAGCACATAATCCTCAGGGTCAGCCAAGTTCCCAGCTCCAGTATTCAAACTCCTCCCCAACAGCCAAGGAAAGACAATCCCTGAAGTTCATTGTGATTGGAGGCCTTCCTCTTGCTCAGAGAAACTCAGCTGTATCCCTGTGAATGACAATCTACAGACACCCAAGGATTAGGCTTCCTGTCACTCTCCCTACTTTTCCTCCATTACAATCAGATAACTTTTGTGGGTTTTTTTTTTTTTTTTGCTTTTTGGGTCACACCCAGCGATGCTCAGGGGTTACTCCTGGCTTTGCACTCAGGAATTACTCCTGGCAGTGCTTGGGGGACCATATGGGATGCTGGGGATTGAACCCGGGTCGGCTGCGGGCAAGGCAAATGCCCTACCCACTGTGCTATCGCTCCGGCCCCACTTTTGTGGTTTTTTTAGGATTAAAAAATTAAAGTTGTTACAGATTCTGTAAAAAATTCTGTTGTTACAGAAGATGGCTCCAGAAATATTTTTTGTGGGACTGTTGTCTCATAAAGTGTGATTTATAATTTGAGAGCTCTAACAGAGTTCACTTATTGTTCTGCAACTTGTAAGCTGACATTTTCAGTTACTTAGACATAATACTCTGAAACGAATCAGAGATTGCTTCATACCCCACTCAGACTTTGCATTGACAGTAAGGAACATAGTCGTGCACTTTCCACCCATTGCCTCCCTTTCCTCTTCCCAGTCTCAGAATGGCAGGGGAGCTGTTTACTGGCACTGTGGGTAGGGCTGGGGGGAACAACTGTAAAACCATGTAACTGACCCAAATGTGGGTGAGAAACACTCAGGTTAATGACTTTGGGTACTATGTGTTCATGAAAATTCATTAAAGATGATAAATTTCACGTGCGCGCACGTGCACGCGCGTACACACACACACACACACACACACACACACACACACCTCTCTACTTCCCCCACCCCCAAACCAAAAGCAACAGGAAAAAAAAACCAAGATATTAATTCACAGAGGCAAAAAGAATTTGAAAGGAATTTATCCCCTAAGAATCCAGTTCTATTAAGAGGGAAATATTTGATAATAAGTTGTCCGCTGATGAGAATGAAGAGATAAAATGTCGCACGGCCGCCGTAGCAGCCGCGCGGTTTACAATTTCTGTATTATAGTAATTAAGTCCTCGAAGATTTAAGTTTGAAAATGAATCATTTCCCTTCCTGGAACAGCATGTAGCCAAAGTTAGTTCACAGTCTCCATACATGGGTGCAAGCACTTGCTGGAACCAACAATAGTGAGTTATGTGTTGAAATCTGGAATGTAATCAAGGTAAAGAGAAAAGGAAGTGAAATTATCACTCACGTACGGGGTGGGTTGGGGGGTGAGGGGTGGGATGTATACTGTTTTCTTTTGTTTGTTTGTTTTGTTTTTGCTTTTGTTTTTGTTTTTATTGGTGGTGGAATATGGGCACTGGTGAAGGGATGGGTGTTTGAACATTGTGTAACTGAGATATAAGCCTGAGAACTTTGTAACTTTCCACTTGGTGAATCAATAAAATAAATTAAAAAAAAAAGAATTTGAAAGGAGTCAGGGCAGAGAAAGGTCAACTGATCTGAAATACGGTGATTAATCAGCTGACCAGAAGATGCAGCAAAGGAGAGTCAGAGTTATAGGACTGGGCTCACAGTGCAGACCAAAGGAAGCATCTAGATGTTTACCATGGGGAGAAGAAAATGCACTAAGAATCTATAGAAGAGACTAACTGTAAGTCCCCTGCCTAGCTCACATCTCACAGAGGAGAAGGCCGCACTATGCAGTCCAGGAGAGACTCTCACCAGAACTTCACCAATAAGTACTGACATCTCAGAGCTGCTAGACCTCAAAAATAAACTGTGGTTGTTTATTAGACCCTCAGTGTATTGTACTTTGTCAGTACAACCCAAACAGATAAGACAGTAGCCACAGCTATAAAATAAAAAATAACAATGTCAGCCTATTATATTACAGCATAGACAAACTCCAGATAAAAGAACTAAAAGGGTTAAAAGCTAGTGGAGTAGAAATGGGTCAGATCGACAAAGAGGACTCTACTTTTTATTGGCATTGTTGATATAAAACTGTTTGTTTTAAAACTATTCACATGTATTGATATAAAAGAAAACTAAATGCATGGGTTTGGGGGTTTTTTGTGACCTGTGGTTTTTACATTTAGAAAATTTTCTATTCACATGAAAATTACTTAATAAGTACTTGTTCATTAGTAGAAAATTTTAGACCTCAACAAAGTGATTTATACTGCTCTGCTTCTGAGAAAATACATTTTTGCATACAATATTCATTTATAAAAGAAACAAAAAAATACAGGGCTCCTATTACAGTTCTGCTGTGGGAACTGGGGTTCAAAAGTAAATTAATCTTGGTCTTTAGACCTGAAGAAAAATTTACAATCTTGTGGAGACCTCCCAGGTCTGGGCTTGAGAGAATCGTGGGCACTGTGGGAGAGAGACGGATAGGAGCCTTCTGAGGGGGCACTGTGGGAGAGAGACGGATAGGAGCCTTCTGAGGCAGCCATTTGACTCAAGTTTCACATGTCATTTAAACTAAAGTAAATTACCAACATTACCCTAATGTCGGACAGGCCTCATGCATGAAGGTACCGGCAGAGGAACTCAGGTGTGTGTAATCCCATCAACGGCCAACATGCAGAGACTTAGAAGCAAGCTCCCAGAAGATATCTTATAACCTACTTCTCCCTCTGGGAGAAACTGGCAAGCTTCTGAGAGTTTCCTGCCCACATGGGACAGCCTTGCAAGCTTCCCATGGTGTATTCATATGCTAAATCCAGTAATCAGCTGGATCTCAATCCCCTGACCCTGAAAGAGCCCCCAGTGCGACATCACATCCTTGGGAGGGCGAATGGAGAGAGACTTCTAAGATCTCAGGGAAAGGACAAATGAGAGGTTACTGAGCCTGCTTGAGAAATCGACAATTAACAGGATTTCGTGATCGTGATTGTGACCCTAATCAGGTGATATTTTCTGCGGCCTTCCTCCTTGATTCTACAAACATATTTTATGCATAATTATTATAAATAAGATAAGTAATAAATAATTTTTATATCTAAGCAGAGTCTCTGAGAGTATCATTTGCTCTTCCAAATTTTCATTGTAAACAAATCAGTATTATAAATACTATCTACACTGATACAACTGCAAGAGATAAGGTTGCATTCTAGAGCTGAGAATAAAGGATTATATTATAACCCAAAGACAATTTGCCACCTTGCCTGCATACCAGAGTCAAATAGATTCAATGCCCTGAATAAAAAGGAAAAGGAGGGAATAAAACTCTTATCTGGAGTGACTCATCTGTAGTATTGTCTGTTCAATAAATATCTCATTTGTCTGATCACAGTAATTTCTGGTTTCTTTTAGGAAACTGTTTCTTTATCTCAAGGAGGGGAGGTCAGGGGCCAGACATAGAATACGGTGGGTAGGGTAATTGTTTTGCATGCAGCTGACTGAAGTTAATCCCCAAGCCCACCAGGAGTAGTACCTGAGTGCAAAGCCAGGAGTAACCCCTGAGCACTGCTGAGTGTGGCCCCAAACAAAAGACAAATAAAGATGGGAAGGTCATTTTATCCTGCCAGTGGGCATTGGTTCATGACTTAGTTTGGAGCCAATAGAGCATCGCTCACTTCAAATCATACCCTCCTACCTGGAGTCAGAGGTAAAAAAGAGGACCTGCTCTCTTTGGGGCGAGCACAAACTATAGCTGTCACATTAGCGCTGCCTCAGCCATGCTCACTCCAAAGGAGAAACTGCAGAAACATATTACTAACTATATCACTGCACTCTTAAAATTGGCCAGACTCTGTTCTAAGAATTCCCCATGTATTGTCTTACTTAACTCTTGGAGCAAGCCTCTGAGCTTAATACCTAGTTACACATGCAGAAACTGAGGCACAGGGACATAAGGTATTTTTGCAACCAAATTCCCAAGCACAGATATTCAATCAACCACACTTGACAATGGAGAAAATTTTCACTGGCTTATAAGCCCTTGAGTGATATACAAATCCTGTCTAAAACATAAGCAAATAACTCTTCTCAATTTGTAAACTGAAATAAAACAAACATGACTAATATAAAACAGACATGACTAATATAACATTGCATGAAAGATCAGAGAACCATTATGCATCACTGTGTCACTGTCATCCCCTCATAGATTTGCTCAAGCTGGCACCAGTAATCTCCCCATTATGAGACTTGTTGTTACTATTTTTGGCATATCAAATATGCCATGGGTAGCTTGCCAGGCTCTGTCATGCCGGCAAGCTACTCTCGGTAGCTTGCCGGGCTCTCTGAGAGGGATAGAAGAATCGAAACCTGGGTCGGCCACATGCAAGGCAAATGCCCTCCCCTATATGCTATTGCTCCAGTCCCTGTATATTTGTATAAGGAAGTAATTATTGACAACCTGTGTGTTTACCAATGGGCAGGGGTACTCTATCTCTCCTGCTGCTTGCGTTCGGTGGTCTTCGGCCTCTTCTCCCCCTGCCCCCATCCCTGCTGGGGGAGGCCGATGGGAATGGGCAGGCGAAGGAAAGAAGGAGGGCCAGGCTGGTCGTTATCAATTGCAGTTTGTTCCAATCTCCTCTCCATTCTCCTATGATTCCCCTTCTGCTTCTCTCTGGATCCCCCTTCACTCTCCTTCTTGCTCCCCAAGAAATTTTCACACAAAGATTCAAAATTTTATACAAAAATCAAAAGTTTTTGTAACTTTGTATTTGTATACAAAAAAATCTTTATACAAAGATCAGAGAACCATTATGCATACTATTCTTAATGTATGAGTGCCTAATGGATAGGGTGCTGTCAACTTGATTTTGGGGTCACATCCAGTGATGCTCAGGGGGTACTCCTGGCTCTGCACTCAGAAATTTCTCCTGGCAGTGCTCAGGGGACCAAGTCAATGCAGGGAATCTAACCAGCATCACTTGCATGCAGAGCAAGTGCCCTACCCACTTCCTATCCCTCTGAATGCTGTCAACTTGAGGTCATGAAGATCAAAGTCAATGCTGACCTGCTGAGGGTGCAAACCGATAGAACCTGAGTTCCTAGTAATGCCATTTAGTTTATGAAGTTAAACAACCTTAGAGGTGTGTGTTGTTCCAATTTCTGGTTATGTTAGATAATAAATTTCCACATTTAAGTCATTTTAGGTTTGGGTTTCCTTTCCATTGCAATCAAAATTGTCCTATATTTCATCTTTCCCCTACTTCATATTAACTGCACTATATACATAGATATTATTATATTAAAACACATATATAACATTTATTTAGTATAGAGAGCATTTTTTTCCAGAATTCCTGGTTTTCTCCTCTGAAAAAGTGTACTGACAGTGGCTGTTTATAATAAAAGGACACCAGGTAAAAGGAGGTAAAATTATACTTACTAATCCATGGTCATAACATAGACACAGCTTAACATAGACACTTAACATAGACACAGAAGGTGCTAATTTAGAGGAAAGTGAGTAGTTGTCTGCTGTAGAGAAATTTTTCAGTCAACAGCAGATCATGTATATGAACAGTGATGCCAAGGTTGCTTAGTGATGTCAGTGCTCTCAAAATGTAGCAGCACATCACACAGGCAGCCAGCTCAAGCATTGCAAGACCACCACCTCTCTTGACAGTGTCATTGCCCCTTGCGCTTGTTTTTTTTTTGTTGTTGTTATTTTGTTCAAGACTTTTAGCATACAAAATCCTTTGCTTATGTTGCCAGTAAAAGGACATTTCACATAATGACAAAATCACTTCCCAATGCATTTTGCTTTGCTAAATGATGCATCAATGAGTTAGGGGAAATCTTTAGTTCTGTGATTAGAAAATAGAAGCCTGATAGAGGGCAGAGAACAGAAGGCAAAAGATCAAACTCTAGTGATAACACAAGGAATACTTCCTCTTTATTTTGTTTTGTTTTGCTTGAGGCCACACCCAGTGGTACTCAGGGGATACTCCCAGCTTTGTACTTGAGGGTCACTCCTGGCAATGCTTCCAAGCTTGTGGTGACCATAAAGTACTGCTTGTGTAACTACTCATCCATCGAGAACTCATGGTCCCCACCAAAGCTAGAGATTCAGAGAGTTATACTTGCAGAATTCTCAGTTATGAATTTTATACCTGCCACTAAGCAAGTGGACAAGTTGCCTTTTACTTTTCTAGAGGGACTGGTAAGTTAAAATCCAAGTTTTGAGAGCCCAGAAAATTATCATCATCCAGACCGTGCCTCCTCCAGATGAAAATTCTTGCAAAGCCTCCGGTATAATCCACAAATATCATAAAGGGACTCCATCTACCTCCTTTATGTTTATTTCATTAGACAGGCTGAAATTTGAATAGGAAATGGTTCCACTTCAACCTCAGAAGTTTCCTGAATTTCTGAGGAAGACACATTCATTAGAAGCTGAAGAAATGTCACTACTGCTTAGAATCAGACATCTCTGGGTTCAAGTCTTCTTCGAAACTAAAAAAAAAAAAAAAGAAAAACCTAGAGCTGGAGTGATAGCTCATCAGGTAAGGCTTTTGCCTTGCACGAGGCAGACCTAGTTTCGATTCCCAGCATCCCATAGGGTCCCCCGAGCACCGCCAGGAATAATTCCTGAGTACAGAGCCAGGAGTAACCCCTGGGTGTGACCCTAAAAGAAAAACAAAAGAAATAGGAAAGAAAGAAAGAAAGAAAGAAAGAAAGAAAGAAAGAAAGAAAGAAAGAAAGAAAGAAAGAAAGAAAGAAAGGAAGGAAGGAAGGAAGGAAGGAAGGAAGGAAGGAAGGAAGGAAGGAAGGAAGGAAGGAAGGAAGGAAGGAAGGAAGAAAGAAAGAAAGAAAGAAAGAAAGAAAGAAAGAAAGAAAGAAAGAAAGAAAGAAAGAAAGAAAGAAAGAAAGAAAGAAAGAAAGAAAGAAAGAAAGAAAGAAAGAAAGAAAGAAAGACCTTTAACTTTTCAGTGGAATGCTTTCTCTTCCCATTTGGTCTCTGGGACTGCAGATTTATACAAATGGATCCACAGAGATCCATAGAGATTGCTCAATCTCTTCTCCTTGGGTACCTCTATTTGCATGAGTAATGGTGTCATGGAGTTATCAGTCATGACTCCCCCTGTCCAGGCAGTGGACTGAACCCATTCAACTGGGCAACCCAGGCTCTGACTAGTTCTCTGAGACACTTCTTGAGAGAGGGGTTGAACCCTAGTGATTGAAAGAAGTATTTTGGAATCTGCATAGGTTGGATTTAATTTCATTAGTCATTTTGTTGTGACAAGCAATATAAGATAATTTATTGTGTGCCTGCTAAAGGAACAGGCTTGGGCGATGGTTGGAAAAATGGGGTCAGTGGTGGAGGGAAGGTCACTTTCATGGTGGGATTGTTAGACATTGAAAACCCATAAAAAAGTTATGAACAACTTTTTATACCAAGGTGTTTAAATTCAGTTTTAATTTCAAAAATTCAAACTAAAAGAAACCTTCATAATGCTTTCAAAAGCAGAAATTTACATGAAACATCCAGCTTTCTTGTGTTTCTTAAAAAATGGAAGGGTCCTGAGGTCTCAGAGATAGTACACTGGGTAGAAAATTTGCCTTTCTGACCAGTTCAATACCCAGCACCCCTTATCGTCCCCTAAGCACAGAGCCGGGAGTAAACTCTTAGCAACACTGGGTGTGTCTGAAAAACAAAAACGGAAACTTGAGTTGGCCACTTCTGATGTGATTATAGCTGGTTGTGGAATGTTCGGAAATGCAGCATGACTTCCTGTTTGTGACTGCCCTTGTCACACATTTCTTTCTCACTTTTCTTTCTTTTCTTTTTGGTTTTTGAGTTTTGCTCTAGTTCTCTACTCCAGGATCTTAGAGGGCTTGGTGAGCAAGATGAGATGCCAGGGTTCAAACCCTGGCTGGCCAAGATGAACACCTTACCTAGTGTATTGCCTTCCTGCCCCCACCCTCGTCACCCATTGATCTTGGCCCTGGCCCTGTACCAAGTTCTGTAGAACTGGGTGGAAGGGAGACTGACCTTGACTTGAATCCCTGGGCCCAACAGCGATCCAGTGGGGTCTTCACCAAATGGTGGTGGAGGCAGAGGAGCCTGTCTCTAGAAAGACAAAGGGGAAATCGAGAGCTACAGATCCAAAAAAGAAGAGATGCACTAGAGCACTGGGGCTCATGGCTCAGAAGTCCGTGGGTTAGGTTGGCCTGCAAGGTCACGGCTACACCCTGCAGCTCTTCCTACTCCTCACCTCTCCCTTGATGAAGTGGGATGAGGACAGAACCTGAATTACTAGGTGGTTTGGGGGTTCTGTGGGATGACAGATGTAGCTTTCTGTTCTCAATCCTGTTTGGCTTCACGATTATCACAGGGGCTCTGAACACAGCCCAGCCTCACTGAAGCCCAGAAATGTTTGCTGTGAGGCTGATGCGGGGCCTTCTATTACTTACAAACTTCCTAATTACACATCTGATGTACAAACATTAGTTCCAAAGAATGATGTTCAGGGACTTCCCAGGTAGAGTGACAGTCTTGTCATCAGTCACTCCACTGTCAAGACCCTGGATGGCTCTGGCGTCCTGAGTGCAAGAAGGTTTTGTGACTTGAAGCCCTGTGACTAGACGTCTGTGCTGCCCTGTCTCAGAGGGCCTGAAAGGTGATTCTCTGAGTTTCGTGGTTCCCTGGAGAGGAAATGACTGTTTACTATTCTCTCCCAGGTGACCTGTAAGCCTGGCACTGGGGCTGTGCCACTGAACCGGAATGTCTCTGTGCCAGTAGGGCTGGGTTCCGTTGGCCTCTGGGCAACCCTTTTCTACTTCCAGTCCCAGCTGCTCTGCCTCGATGGAATCAATCTCAGGGCTCACCATTAGGCACTGGGGTCTTTCCTGGCTTGGGAGAGAGGAGATGTCTGTAGTGGTGTGTGTCAGTGTTCCCTCCCCCACTGTTGGGGAGCCAGCGCTAAAGCACACAATGGGGCATTTGCGACTTCTCAAAGAATATAAAGACAGCCCTTAAAAGGCGCTGCCGCTTTTTTTTTTTTCTTTCTGGGGCTGTTTACAGAGAAGTAACCCCTGTGTCATTTTTCCTGTCAGGGAGGTCCTTTCCTTGATTGCTAATCATCTGTGTACTTTAGCCATGTGTGGTGTAACCCACGGTCCAGGGCTTAAGCAAGGTCCTTCCACCCCACAGCTTTCTTTGAACTCCACAGAAAGACCGCAGGCTGGGAGGCCGGCCCACCCAGGAGCAGGGCTGCAAGCTTCTGCAGCAGTCCGCGGCTGCCCCACATTCTCCATTTCCCTTGCCTGCTCCTGGCTCCCTGACCACCCCTCCCCGCAGCTCAGGACACTGAGTCATGGTCAAGCCACAGTGTGTGTCCTTTGGGGTCTCTCTCTTCATGCACTCAGAAAATCCAGGCAGGGAAGAGGAGATTCCATAAAGAAGTATAGTTTCCCAGCTTGATGCTCTATGAGGCATGGGCCAAAGTCACTCCTGGCACCTCCAGAAAGGGTATCTGGGGAGTTCATTGTGACCCATGCGGGCACGTGTTACTTGGGGTGACTGAAAAACTCTGGTGGCCCGTGTGGCCCCCAGGACCTGAGGACCCAAGGGAAGAAGGGGAAATGAGAAGCCAGGGCTGATCCTAGTCTTTCTTGTTCTAAGAGCTCTAGTGGGACAGACATGTTCCAATGACCTTCCTCAGGCTGCAGCATTGAGGCTGCTGAGAGAGAAGCAGGGACAGAATCCCAGCTCTCGTGGGCCTCTGGGAATGGAAGAAGGGGTGCAGAAAAAAGGGGAGTGTCCGTCTAGAATGTTTCAGGGGCTAACTAAGGCCACTGCCCTTTTGGAACTTCTAGAGGGTAGCTGGGTCATAGGTCAATGTAAAATATATAGAATTATATATAAAATATAAAAATTATAATTTAATAAATATAAAATTGACATATATAATATAATTCAGTTTCCAGTTCTGGTTAAATTCTGTTAATAAAAACAGCAACCTGAGGTGTAAAGGAGAATGAAAAGACAAATAGAAATGTTGAGATGGCAGAGAGAAATCACTGACCCAAAGAACCCAGTTAAAAGGAGGCTTTCTTTTTCACCTGTTCACCTTTGGAAGATAGTTCGGTGCTTCCCAAAGTAGTCTGGGACAGGGGCTGGAGAGATGCACAAGGCTTAATGTGCCTTGTATTCTGCTGATCCTGGTTCAATCTTTGGCACCATGTGAGGTTCCCCCAAGCACGACAAGGAGTGACTCCTGAGCCAATCAGGAGTTTGAGCATCACAGAGTGTGCACGCCTCTCACTCAAAACAAAAACAAAGTTGTATGGAACAGGGTTTGTGAATCTACAGATTCTAGAGCCCTGGCTCATTGAAGCATCATGCCTGACATGGACTCAGACAGTATGCAAGGTCAAGCATCCTTGGTATATCATCTCAGGAGGTATGTGAAAAATAGATACCCCCCAAGCCTGTGTTTGTGAAAGCAGATAGACTAGTGTTTGCGTGCCACCCTACTACTTTTTATTTATTTATTTTTTTTTTAGAATTAACCCTCCCAAGTCCCAGTTCTTGGAATAACAATACCTCAAAGTGCTGCTATGCAGATTAGCACAAAGTGAGGGTCAGAGAAATAGTGTAAGGTTTAGGGGCTTGCTTTGCACCAACTAACTGGTTCCATCCCCAGCATTACATATGGTCCTTAAATACAGCCTGGAGTGATCCTTGAGTACAGAGCCAGAAGTAAACCCTTATCACCACCTTGGAGGTCCAACCACTCTCCTCAAAATCATATGTTGTGGTGTGCCTGGTCCACAACATAGATGATAATTGCTATCATTTATCCATCCCTGATCAGAATCTCTGGTAGATAACTTATATGTATTTTGTGCATGGCTGGAGCGATAGCACAACGGTAGGGTGTTCGCCTTTCATGCGGCCGATCCAAGTTCGATTCCTCTGTGCCTCTCAGAGAGCCCAGCAAGCTACCGAGAGTATCGAGCCCACACAGCAGAGCCTGGCAAGCTCCCCATGCGTATTGGATATGCCAAAAACAGTAACAATAAGTCTCTCAATGAGAGACGTTACTGGTGCCCACTAGAACAAATCGATGAGCAATGGGATGACAGTGAGAGTATTAATGTTAAAGAATGGAATTTCTATAGAATGAATAGAATAATAGATTCTGATTTCAGAGATAAAACATATGTCATCACTGATAACTTTTTTATAGGAGATTATTTTGGAACAATTTATTTGCAGAAGGCTTTGAAAATACTTCGACTTTCAAATTCTCAAATGAACTTAAAATAATGGAAACATTGTGGTGTAATCTAATTCCTTCTCTTTTCCTTAGGGATTGCTAAATGCTGATTAAGGCCCTGCGTTTAGTATATAGCTGCAAGCTATACAATATAATTACAATGTTATCAGAGTCTAATAAACATCTTTAGATGGTTAAAAACATCCATGTTCTTTGTCAGGAGGAACGTGTTGCCTCTCTCAATAGTACTATCCAATGAGAGGGTTTATAAGACTCCCATGGTTTGCCTATAGATTACTCTAAATATTTTTCTACAAAACTACATGACCTACCACTTAGCACATCTGATGTAAGATTTGAAAATGGTCTAAGCTGACCAAAACTTTTCTGGATCCCAGCCCAGAAGACAGTTACTTCTTCCTCATCGTGAAGGTTTGTGGTGATGCTGAGGAGTACCAATGTCATTAATTACCAGACTTCCAGTCCTACAAGATATACATGTAGAGCAATAACAGACATGCCCCAGCCAAAATCTATATAGTAATTAATGTAGCAGCACCAATAGTAGCATTTCCAAAAAGCAATGATCTAGCTGCATCTAGCAATTGAGTCAAACTACACCAATAAAGATGGCCTGACACTATATTCTCTACTTCTGGGTATCATGTGTCCAAGGTAGTGCATCAAAAGCTGAAGTTCCAAGGTGGAACAAACTAAATTTTGATATTAAGAAATTGGGGGATGGAGAGACAGTATAGAGCTTAAGGTATATGCCTTATGCTGACCCTTCATAGTATCTGATGCAGGTGAGGCAGAAGCCGCAGTGGTGGGTCTCTGTGTTCGTTCACGATTCCCAGGTTGTTCAATATTTTCAAGAATGAAGACATAGAATAATAAAGAGGCTCACACTCAGAGTTGGAAAATAGAAGATAAAAGGAGCTCCTCAAGTGGGGAGGAACTTAGTATAAGACTTAGAAGTATGGGTTTGTGTAGGTCTTTTTAAAGGCGCTTTGCATTTCTTATCTGCTGACAAGTATTAAAGAGAATGCAGGGAATCTACAGGGTGTTGGGGGGGGCTGGTTTGAGACTTTCTGGCCATCTGTCTCAAGAACTGTCCATTATCTTACTTTCCCTATGAGCTTAATCTCTGGGGAAGGATTTTATGATGAACAATTGTTAACCTACTGTTTATCAGAAAAATTCAGGAATTTGCAGGGAGTCAAAAACGTAGGATGGGCCAGCCCAAAGCAGGACTGCTTACAGAGCTGGCAAGGGTAAACTGAGGCTTCCTCTCTCATATTCTGCAGCCCTATAGATAGAGAATCACTGAGAGAGGCCCAGGTTCTCCTGCACACCACTCTGAGGCCCCCCCAACCCCTGCGTGCAGAAGAAAAGAAAGAGAAAGAAAGAAGGAAAAAAAAGGAAAGAAAGAAAGAAAGAAAGAAAGAAAGAAAGAAAGAAAGAAAGAAAGAAAGAAAGAAAGAAAGAAAAGAAAGAAAGAGGAAGAAAGAAAAGAAAGGAAAGAAGAAGGAAGGAAGGAAGGAAGGAAGGAAGGAAGGAAGGAAGGAAGGAAGGAAGGAAGGAAGGAAGGGAAGGAAGAAAGAAAGAGAGAGAAAAGAAACAAAGAGAGAAAGAAAGAAAGAAGAAAGAAAGAAAGAAAAGAAAGAAAGAAAGAAAGAAAGAAAGAAAGAAAGAAAGAAAGGAAAGAAAGAAAGAAAGAAAGAAAGAAAACGAAAGAAAGAAAGAAAAGAAAGAAAGAAAGAAAGAAAGAAAGAAAGAGGGAGGAAACACATTTCTTCTGACCAACTTGGAACTAGCCTATTCTTTTTGTCCCATATTACTTCCTTTTCAATGGCTGGGGCATCTCCCAGGGAGAGTAGTGCTGCAACCCCAAGGGCAATGTGTGGGCGGTAACTACCTGGATGGGAGAGCTGGCCACTGGGTAAGAAACCAGGGAGGCAACAAAGCCCTGGAAATAGTACTCATTTTATTTCTAAAACACTTCCCCCACATTCTTTCTTGGGGTCTTCACATTGGTTCATTCACAATCAATGGGCTCTGATACCCAATTTCAGCCAAGTAGCAATATTGTTATGATATCCTTACAATTTCCAGTCACATCCCTATTGTCTACCTCACAAGATTTCGGAAAGGACATTTTCAGCTTTATTAGTTTTCCACTGCTTTTTCCAGACTATTCTCTTGCTTATTTTTACAGAGAAAATAAGCAGAGAATGGAGAGAAAGGAGCTGGTTTACACAAATAAATCTGCTGTTCTGTTAACTTTGAAATTGTGGTGGAATTTCTGCTTAAATTCCAAATACCCTCTGCCCTATTCTCCAACATCAGCATGTTGAGCAGACTGGGTCATACAGTCCCCACAGAGGTTCAGACTTTTAACAAGTAGAATTGTAGGCGAAGATGTTTGTGTTTATGTTCCAGGACTAGAATAAATAAATAGCCTACATGGTATTGAAATCACCTGTCAAAATATCCATTGCAGTTCTGAGGCATGAAGAGAAGGCTCTCAGTGTGATTGGCTTATGAGCTGTAAGAATTCAAAGGCTGTTTATCTCATTTAACTTAAAAAAGAGAAAGACCTATAATTACTGTGTTTTGACCCCAAGGCAAGCAATTACTTTACAAAAGCTCTCCCCAGGAAACCAGACATTAGCCTGGCTAATTAGGCTGAACTCACTCAAAAAAAGAAAAAGAAAGAAAGAATGGAAGAAAGAAAGGAAGGAAGGAAGGAGGGAAGGAAGGAAGGAAGGAGGGAAGGAAGGAAGAAAGGAAGGAAGGAAGGAAGGAAGGAAGGAAGGAAGGAGGGAAGGAAGGAAGGAAGGAAGGAAGGAAGGAAGGAAGGAAGGAAGGAAGGAAGGAAGGAAGGAAGGAAGGAAGGAAGGAAGGAAGGGAGGGAGGGAGGGAGGGAGGGAGGGAGGGAGGGAGGGAGGGAGAGAGGAAGGGAGGGAGAGAGAGAGAAAAAAGAAAATGTTAGGGCGCGGATCGAGATCTCCCTATAACGACAAAGAGACTCCAGAGACTGCAAACAGCAAGCAGGGTTTATTGTAAGACTGGCTAGCCAGGGTCCAGCCGCCTACATGGACACGCAGGTCCAGCAGGTTGGGTAAAAGACCCCGAGCTTCTCCAAAGGAGATCTTATATAGGCCTTCCCCGGCCGTTACAGCAGAGCCCGCGCATTTCATAGCCAATAGATTTGTAATATTGCAAACTTTCTTAACCAATCCATTTAAAAGGACATCACTCCTTCGCCTATGGTTTTAGAGATCAGTATTCGCGCCAATATTCAGGAATGTCCCGGTTCTGGGGGCAGTCCTGGGTCTTGTGATACGGGTCATGTGATATGGGTCTGGCTATCTGGTCTGACCACCACCCTTCTTGCGAACCGGGGTGCCTGTATCTGAATTCCTTGCTCAGGGGCAGAAAATCAAATTATTCTAGAATGCGGGCTCCTGTAAAAAGAGTCTTAAGAAAGCTAAATAGATTCCTGTGGTCTGTCCTGGGCCAGATCCTCACAAAAGAGAGAAAGAAAGAAAGAAAGAAAGAAAGAAAGAAAGAAAGAAAGAAAGAAAGAAAGAAAGAAAGAAAGAAAGAAAGAAAGAAAGAAAGAAAGAAAGAAAGAAAGAAAGAAAGAAAGAAAGAAAGAAAGAAAGAAAGAAAGAAAGAAAGAAAGAAAGAAAGAAAGAAAGAAAGAAAGAAAGAAAGAGAGAGAGAAAGAAAGAGAGAAAGAGAGGGAAAGAGAGAAAGAGAGGGAAAGAGAGAGAACGAGAGAAAGAAAGAGGCAGCAGGTTCTTATCTCGAGCATTTGGAGGCTTGGACATCTCAGAGACTGCTGCGCAGATGGAGAGAAAAAGGAGACTGTGAGATAAGGTGTTGACTTTTGTTCCTCACTCCTCGCTCCTCAAAACACAGCTCATTTCCCACAGCCAGGCTCTCCTTCAAATAGAAGGGACTTCAGGACAAATTGATCTTTATTTCACAAAGAGGAAGTAGAAAAATAAAAAGGGGGCCCGGGAGCAGGGTGGGGTGGCAGCCACCAAGATTGTGTATTCCTTCCAACACTGCACATCATTGTTTTCCCTTTAACAAATGGTTTGTTGTTTTAGTCATTTAGCCAAAATTCCTAGCCCCTGTTTGTCCTTGCTCTTTTGTTTGTTTGGGTTCTCAGACAACATTTTTTTCAGACCCTAGCCTATAGAATTCTCTTCTCAAGAACCAGACATCTCTGCCTGGGAGCCTTGGGTGTGATGTGGGCCTCAAAATCATCAGCTCTCTTGCACACACCAAAGGGAATGAGGAGATGGTCCATGTAACTCTGACTATTCAGCACCCGAACACACCTGAGGGTTAAAATGGTCTCATTTTTTTGGCTTTTGATTCTAGGACATTTCAGCCATTGAAACAGAGGGAAGTTTCCAGGACAGAAGGAGACTAGATCATTCTCTTTCATGAACTCAGGCTAGAAATGGCCCCTCATCTGAACAACATGATACCTTGGAAGATGATTAAAGGATGATGATCTAGTTTTAGCTCATAGAAAGCAGATGGTAAGTAGCCAAGTAAATTTTCTTTAGCGACAGATCAATGGGATCAGTCTTACCCATTTGAGATCATTTCCCCCGGTGGTGTCAAAGGGAAAAGTACTAATTCTGACACTTGTTGAAAATCTAAGGAAACATTATATGGAGAACTTTGCTGACAGATATGATGACTCTGACCACCGAAGAGACAGCTGGAGTTTAGCTCTAATACCCCTATATTAAAGTCAAAGTGGGGCATGGAGAGGATGCAATAGTACTGAGAGTGGATACCAGGGGTGAAAGATTCTTCTTGACCTACAAGATTCTTGCTGAAAACAGGCCTTACAATAGATATGAATATGAAGGCTGAAAAATCTAATCAAACATCTGTCAATGATGTTAGGATTCCTCGAAAATAATAACTGCATAAAGCAGATCTCAAAGACCAAGGTCCAGCTGAGAAGCAGGTTCCAAGGGGTCTGAACTTGGTCAAGGAGACAGTCTTTTTATCAGTGGAAAGATGGGCAGGAGACAACTGCATCTTTTGTTTAATGGTTTTTTATTTATTTATTTATTTGAGTTTAGGGGCCACACCTGGTGGTGCTAAGTGGTTATTCCTGCCTTTGTGCTCAGGGACCAGTCCTGGCAGTGCATATAGGAGACCATATATGGTGCTGGGGATAAAAATGTGGTTGACCACATGCAAGGCAAGCGCTCTACTTGCTGTGTTATTGTTCTGGCTCCTGTCTAATGGTTTTTAAACAAAGATCAGCCACCCATCGTTCCACAACGAAATTGACCACATCATATTCAATTGAAGGTTTTGCCTGACCGATGTCGCTGTTGTCCCAAAATTCCAAACAGGATCGGATCACCGTCTCCTTCCTGCAAAATTCTACTTCACAGAGCGGGGAGAAAAGTCTGCAAAATTTAAGTCTAAGAAGGCAACTCCCAGAATGACCACCAACGGAAAGCTGGTGGCACTATTGCGGCAACGTGGAAAGATGCCGTCCTTGACAACATCGACGAGGAATATGATCGACTGGCTCAGCACCTCCACGTCTGTGCGAAGAATGCCGAGAGTGAGAAAGCCACCAACAGACGCCTGTCTTCAGAAACTCTCGAGCTCATTCGTCAACGTGGTTTGGCACGAGCCTCAGGCAACCACAAGCTAACATCTGAGCTCACAAAGCTGTGCAGAGATGTGATAAAGGAAGACATCAATGAGAGAAGAGCAGCAGTGTTGGCCAGTGTGGCAGAAGCTGGGAAAAGTATTTGCAACACTCGCCTGTCCATCGCCAACTACAAGACCAAGATGACTGCCCTCTGACATCTCGATGCATCTATCACATCCTCCAGAAAGGCAATGGAGAAAATTATTCACGACTTCTACTCGGATCTCTTTGACAGCCATGTCCACCTGCCCACATACCAAATTCCCCAGGATGAATATGTCGCTCCCTCCCAACGTTCTCCCTTCTGAAATCAGACACGCCGTTTCGTTGGTAAAGACTCTAACAGCACCTGGTCCTGACAAGGTCAGACCCGAACACCTGAAGAATCTGCTGCCAGTACTCATCAATACACTGGCCAGACTCTTCACAAGCTACCTGTCTGAATAAAAGGTTCCATCTCAGTGGAAAACCGGTGGGACCATTCTGTTGCACAAGAAGGGAGACACCCACGACATCGGCAACTATCGCCCAATCTGCCTGCTGTCTATCGTCTACGAGTTGTTCACTCGTGTCATCCTGGATAGAACAGGCAGAACATTAGATGAAGGACAACCATGGAAGCAAGCCGGGTTCCGAAGGGGATTCAGCATGATAGATCATATCCACACAGTGACCAAACTCATTGAAGTTTCGAGAGAGTTCAAGATGCCGCTCGGTCTAACGTTCATCGACTTAAAGAAGGCCTTTGATTCTGTTGAGACTGAGGCGGTCATTGAAGCCCTGGCCAAACAGGGCATCCAAACTCAGTATATCAAAATCCTTCGAGGGCTGGATTCACCACCAGGATCTCACCATTCTACAGGAAGTGATCACTGATGTAATGAGAGGGGTGCGGCAGGGTGGTACCATTTCACCGAAACTCTTCAGTGCCGCCTTTGAGAAAATCATGCGACAACTGGAATGGGAAGGAATGGGAGTGAAGATAGATGGTTGGCAATTACACCACCTTTGCTTCGCTGATGACATCGTTCTCATAACACCAAACATTAACCAAGCGGCACAAATGCTGGCCAACTTCGACCACGAGTGTGGAAAGGTCGGATTGCAGCTGAATCTCAACAAGATGATGTTCATGAAAAATGAACTGATCCCTGAAGCTCCATTTGCTCTTAATGGAATGAACATCTCTGAATGCAGCAGCTATGTGTACCTGGGTTGAGAAATCAACATGAGGAACGACTTGGTGCCAGAACTGTGCAGGAGGAAGAGAGCAGTGTGGAATGCATTCAAGAGCATCAAAAAAGTGGTTAAGAGAACGAAGAACCTCTGACTCCGGGCACATCTTTTCGATTCCACTGTTCTTCCTGCACTAACATATGCCTCAGAGACCTGGGCCCTATGAAAACAGGATGAGAATGCTATTAGGGTATCCCAAAGAGGAATCAAAAGAGCTATGCTGGGAATATCATGTCTCACTCAAGTGAGAGAAGGAATCTGGAGTTCTTACCTCCATCGACGGTCAAAAATCAGGGATGCTGGGGGCCAGTGAAATAGTATGGGCATAAGAGGCTTGCCTCACACATGGCTGTAGCACTGTCTGTATCACTGTTCATTGATTTGCTCCAGTGGGCACCAGTAATGTCTCCATTCTGAGACTTGTTGTTACTGTTTTTGGCATATCGAATATGCCACGGGTCGCTTGCCAGGCTCTGCCATGCGGGGGGCTCTCCGAGAGTGATGGAGGAATTGAACCCGGGTTGGCCACGTGCAAGGCAAACGCCCTACCCATTCCTGACATCACATGTGGTACCTTGAGAACCACCAGGAGTGATCCCTAAGCACAGAGTCAAGAGTATTCTCTGAATACTGCTGTGTGTCCCAAAAAACAAAAAGGAGAAGAGAGAGAGAGGAAGAGAGAGAGAGAGAGAGAGGAGGAGAGAGAGAAATAGAGTGAGAGAAAAGAAAAAGAAAAGAAAATGCTAGAAATAACAAGAGTTGGTATTGGGTGTAAAACAATTTTAAAGCCCTAGTGATAGCTGATTAAAATGTAAAATAGTGTAGTTATTGAGAAAAACAGTATGGATGAGATTTCCATATGATTCAAGCATTCCACTTTCAGGCATATACTCCCAAAGATGTCAAAACAGGGACCTAAACATAATATTACAAAATATTGTAAACCCATATTCAGAGGAGCATTATTCACCATAGCCAAAAGATAGATCTACACACACACACACACACACACACACACACACACACACACGAAACTATTCAAATGACCACCAATGAATAAATGGATAGCAAAATGGCATACAATAGAAATGTAACTCAGTCTTTTTAGAAATGAAATTCTAACACATCTTTAATATGAGTGAGATTTACAGCTATCATGTTAATGTGCTTAGAAAAATACAAATATTATGTGATTGCATT
Organism: Sorex araneus; assembly: GCF_027595985.1. Taxonomy (NCBI): domain Eukaryota; kingdom Metazoa; phylum Chordata; class Mammalia; order Eulipotyphla; family Soricidae; genus Sorex; species Sorex araneus. The sequence goes on along the minus strand of NC_073303.1, from coordinate 47,495,006 downwards.
TATATAGAGTATCGGAGTAGTAGCCTGGAGTAGCACAGTAGGTAGGGCGTTTGCCTTGCATGCGGCCAAAGCGGGTTTGATTCCTCCGTCCCTTTCGGAGAGCCTGGCAAGCTACTGAGAGTATCCCGCCCACATGGCAGAGCCTGGCAAGCTACCCGTGGCATATTAGATATGCCAAAAACAGTAATGACAAGTCTCATGGTGGAGACACTACTGGTGCCCACTCGAGCAAATCGATGAACAAGACGACAGTGCAACAGTGTTGCAGTGCTACCAGAGTAGTCAAACACATCAAGTTGAGAAGTGGTTGCGAAAGGCTGAGGTGGAGGAAATGGAAATTATTGCTTAGCAGGGTCCAGAATTTACAATGATAAGAGATTGTGAAGAGAGAGAGGGCTGGAGTAAATGCTTTACATACAGGGACCTGGGTTCTTTCTCCAAGACCACTGGGAGCAACTCCTGAGATGGGAATAGCCTGAACACTGCTAAGTGTTTCCTCCCAAACAAACAAAAAGCTTCTGGAAAAGAATAGTGGGAATGATAGCACAGAAATGTGAATGTGCTTCACACCACTATCTGCACACTTGAAAACCATAAATTTTATCTTATATATATTACCATAATTACTAGAGGTATATAGAGACAGACACAAAAAGACATTGTCAACTTATCCTTTGTATTATTTCTTTCGATTTAGAAAGAGTCTATGGTACCATAGGCTTGAGTAAAAATAATGACAGAAATTCTCAGTTATGAAAAACTGAAATTGTGTCAAGCAACAATTAGGAGAGTTAGGTATTTCACCTTAGCTGCTTAAAATCTGTACATTTTAACTTAAAGCCACTATTCCTGCTACTTAATTCTCTCTTTGTAAGGCTACTTATCAAGTTCTGAATGCAAATCACTGTCATGATTATCTTTAAAATCTTGATGCTGGTGAACAGAGATGTGGACACTTGTTTGGGTGTGGAAATAACCAGAGAGAGACCTCCAATGAGAACAAGCAAAAAGCTGTTCAGAGCTTGCTGTAGTGAGGGAACCAGTCGCCACAATCTTCATTTGGTAGAATTGAAGTCAGGCAGAGGAGTGGGGAATCTTGATAGCAGAAATGGCTCACGGGAGTAGGGATGGGGTGGGAAGGGTTTCAGGTGATTCCTCTTTGAAGCTTGTGGGTTGGTGAAGCTGAGGAGTAAAAGTAGTGTAGGGGCATGGGGCTAAAGCGATAGCACAGGGGGTAGGGCGTTTGGAGTAAGGGTCCTTGTCAAGACTCCACCGTGTTGGATGAGACTTGGACCCTAGCCCAAGCTAGGAATAAAGTCCCATTGCTTTTGCCTTGCACGCGGTCAACCCAGGTTCGATTCCCAGCATCCCATATGGTCCCCTGAGCACCACCAGGAGTAATTCTGGAGAGCGTGAGCCAGGAGTGACCCCTGTGCATCGCTGGGTGTGACGCAAGAAGAAAAAAAAAAGTAGCGTAGGGGTAGAAAAGTTTCTCCTACATCTCTGAGTACTTCCCAGAGGTTCATAGAAGAAAACCAAAAAATTTCATTAATATGTGAATTGGGATTCTAAAAGCTAATGGGACAAAAACTTGGTCTGTAAGGGCAAAACTGACCCCATGACAGGTGGCAGAAATGAGATAAATCAGGTAGGAGGCCTCAGGTTCAGTTCCCGGAACTGAAACAGTTTCAGTTTCCCATTAATCAAACAATGTATAACTAGCCAACCTGAACCCACCTGGAAAGTTCCAGAGCCAGCAAGTGGGCTAAATCAATCACTATGTTCCAGAAACCTTAGAGAATGTAACAATAAACTGTTACTGGAAACTATTGTTTAATTGTTGCCTGAGCACTGTTGCCTGATCTCTGTTACCTTAGTGCTTGCTCAGCTTTGAAACTTTGAAACCCATATAAAGATTTAGAGTCAGGGTCCTTGTCAAGACTCCACTGTGTTGAACGAGAATTGGACCCCAGCCTGAGCTAGCAATAAAGTTCCATTGCTGCTACATTATCGTGTGCAGACTTGTCTCTCCACAACCGGGGATCTGAAATCTGGGCACAACAGGTCTATGCTATATATCTTGAACTAAGGCACAAGACAGGAGTTCCTGGGGAGAAGGACACCTGTGTGTGTTAGTTGAGGCGGCCAGAAACCGGGCAAGACTCCACTTGTGAGTGACGAAATCTTTATTGAAAGGAAAAGGCTGCCAGGCGGACACATCTAGAGCCCAAGGATAGCCCTGTGGGGACTGGTGGCCTCTTTATATAGTTCTGAAGCTGCAAGGATATGGGAAGGACAGGATATCTCATGCAACCACAGCAGCGGCCCAGATGTTCATGCCTAGTGGGGGATTAGTGATTTCAAGAATGTTCTGTTCCTCTTTTTCCTCAGAGCTGGGGCTTAAGGTTTGAGAGATGTTCTGTTCCTCTTTCTCAGAAAATCTTCTACCCTTGGGGCTGGAGCGATAGCACAGTGGGTAGGGCATTTGCCTTGCACGCGGCCGACCCAGGTTCGATTCCCAGCATCCCATATGGTCCCCGAGCACTGTCAGGAGAAATTCCTGAGTGCAGAGCCAGGAGTAACTCCTGTGCACTGCTGGGTGTGACCCAAAAAGGAAAAAAGAAAGAAAATCTGCTACCCACATCTTTCTGCCACCATAGGTGGTGGACAGGTTTTTCTGATAGAAAGCTTATGCATAGTAAAAATCCCAATTCTGACATTCTCAATTTTCAGTTTTTTAGGAAGTGAAGGGCATGGTCGAAGTTTTTTATGAACCTGCAGGGCCTCAACTAATCTAGCTCAAAACAGTCCACAGGGGCTAGAGTGATAGCACAACGGGTAGGGCATTTGCCTTGCATGTGACCGACCCGGGTTCGATTCTCAGCATCCCCTGTGGTCCCCTGAGCACCGCCAGGAGTAATTCCTGAGTTGAGAGCCAGGAATAACCACTGAGCATCGCTGGGTAACACTGTAGCACTGTCTTTCCATTGTTCATTGGTTTGCTTGAGTGGGCACCAGTAAAGTCTCCATTGTGAGACTTGTTACTGTTTTTGGCATATCGAATAAGCCATGGGTAGCTTGCCAGGCTCTGTCATGCCGGCAAGATGCTCTTGGTAGCTTGCCGGACTCTTTGAGAGGGACAGAGGAATTGAATCGGGTTGGCCATGTGCAAGGCAAACGCCCTACCTGCTGTGCTATCGCTCCAGCTTTGAGCATTGCCGGGTGTGACCCAAAAAGAAACAAAACAAAACAAACAAATAAACAAAAAAACAGTCCACATACCCAAGGGCCATGTCTTTTTTTTTTCCCAAAAATTTTCAAAAGCGATTAGGCTCTTTATTATCTTTATTAGATGTTAATAATTCTGGATCACATGTTTGAAAGTTATGCTAGGATCAGTTATATAAATGAGTTGTAAGAGAATAACCAAACTTGAAAATGATTCCAAATATTACTGGTGTAGTAGAGTTTACTACTTCCTCAAATTTCCTTTCTTCTTCCTCTTTAAAATAAAGGGGCACATCTTGAGGACAAGCCTATCTTTGCATTTCAGAGAGGCTTGCCCTAGAGTACACATTTTACTTTCTCAGTGGCTTTTAAACTAGGAGCCAGAACACAAATCAGTATGTGGCCAATTTTAATCCTGTCTCCCTGTTTGGGTTCTTGTTAGAGATTTGTGTCTGGCTTCCTGAAATTACACTGATGCAACTTCTTACAAACCTTGTACAGAGCAAGCTGGACTTCTTGGGTGATTTCAGTGAATAATGGGTGTGTTTCCTGGGTAGTTGACAGATTATAGGTCAGAGTTTGTATTTGTTCTAGCCAAGTCAGCTTTTATTCCATCTCTGTGATTATACTGAGGGAAATGGGCCTTGCCCAACTAAAGAGCCACATTTTAGAACCAAGCATGTGTCCCTGCCGCGGCCTCTGTTCCTACCTCACCCCCGTGGGAGAACAGAATCTATACACATCCTCTGTTCCAAGAAGCCCTACGAGTCACTGCCTTCTCACCTTAATTTCCTGTTTCCAAAAGTGTGCCTAGCACTGGACTGATTCTGTGATTGCCAAATGCCCCCCCAGAAACACTTCCTACTTGTATCACTTGTATCACTTCTAGTCCCGTTGATCTTCGATTTGCTCGAGCAGGCATCAGCAACGTCTCCATTTGTCCCTGTCGCGTGCTAGTGCAGCCCAATGATATCTGCTTGCTCCAGGAACAGGAAGTGCCTCAAATCTTTCATTCAGGGATTTGACGAATAAATCTGACCACCTAGTTGGTGAGGGGCCACGAGGTCTTCTGACGTCCCGTGGAATCAAGTCAGTAAAAGCTCTAGTCCAGCGGTCATCTCTGAATCACATTACATGACCGGCCAATCTGATTTTTGATGCCTTGGCAAACGAGACAGCATCCCTGATTTTTGACCGTCGATGGAGGTAAGAACTCCAGATTCCATCTCTCACTTGAGTGAGACATGATATTCCCAGCATAGCTCTTTTGATTCCTCTTTGGGATACCCTAATAGCATTCTCATCCTGTTTTCATAGGGCCCAGGTCTCTGAGGCATATGTTAGTGCAGGAAGAACAGTGGAATCGAAAAGATGTGCCCGGAGTCAGAGGTTCTTCGTTCTCTTAACCACTTTTTTGATGCTCTTGAATGCATTCCACACTGCTCTCTTCCTCCTGCACAGTTCTGGCACCAAGTCGTCCTCATGTTGATTTCTCAACCCAGGTACACATAGCTGCTGCATTCAGAGATGTTCGTTCCATTAAGAGCAAATGGAGCTTCAGGGACCAGTTCGTTTTTCATGAACATCGTCTTGTTGAGATTCAGCTGCAATCCGACCTTTCCACACTCGTGGTCGAAGTTGGCCAGCATTTATGCCGCTTGGTTAATGTTTGGTGTTATGAGAACGATGTCATCAGTGAAGCTAAGGTGGTGTAATTGCCAACCATCTATCTTCACTCCCATTCCTTCCCCATTCCAGTCGTCGCATGATGTTCTCAAGGGCGGCACTGAAGAGTTTCGGTGAAATGGTACCACCCTGCCGCACCCCTCTCATTACATCAATGATCACTTCCTGTAGAATGGTGAGATCCTGGTGGTGAATCCAGCCCTCGAAGGATTTTGATATACTGAGTTTGGATGCCCTGTTTGGCCAGGGCTTCAATGACCGCCTCAGTCTCAACAGAATCAAAGGCCTTCTTTAAGTCGATGAACGTTAGACAGAGCGGCATCTTGAACTCTCTCGAAACTTCAATGAGTTTGGTCACTGTGTGGATATGGTCTATCATGCTGAATCCCCTTCGGAACCCGGCTTGCTTCCATGGTTGTCCTTCATCTAATGTTCTGCCTGTTCTATCCAGGATGACACGAGTGAACAACTCGTAGACGACAGACAGCAGGCAGATTGGGCGATAGTTGCCGATGTCGTGGGTGTCTCCCTTCTTGTGCAACAGAACGGTCCTACTGGTTTTCCACTGAGATGGAACCTTTTATTCAGACAGGTAGCTTGTGAAGAGTCTGGCCAGTGTACTGATGAGTACTTGTGGCAGATTCTTCAGGTGTTTGGGTCTGGCCTTGTCAGGACCAGGTGCTGTTAGAGTCTTTACCAACGAAATGGCGTGTCGGATTTCAGAAGGGAGAACCTTGGGAGGGAGCGACATATTCATCCTGGGGAATTTGGTATGTGGGCAGGTGGACATGGCTGTCAAAGAGATCCGAGTAGAAGTCGTGAATAATTTTCTCCGTTGCCTTTCTGGAGGATGTGATAGATCCATCGAGATGTCAGAGGGCAGTCATCTTGGTCTTGTAGTTGGCGAAGGACAGGCAAGCGTTGCAAATACTTTTCTCAGCTTCTGCCACACTGGCCAACACTGCTGCTCTTCTCTCATTGATGTCTTCCTTTATCGCATCTCTGCACAGCTTTGTCAGCTCAGATGTTAGCTTGTGGTTGCCTGAGGCTCGTGCCAAACCACGTTGACGAATGAGCTCGAGAGTTTCTGAAGACAGGCGAGTGGCTTTCTCACTCTCGGCATTCTTCGCACAGACGTGGAGGTGCTGAGCCAGTCGATCATATTCCTCGTCGATGTTGTCAAGGATGGCATCTTTCCACGTTGCCGCAATAGTGCCACCAGCTTTCCGTTGGTGGTCATTCTGGGAGTTGCCTTCTTAGACTTAAATTTTGCAGACTTTTCTCCCCGCTCTGTGAAGTAGAATTTTGCAGGAAGGAGACGGTGATCCGATCCCGTTTGGAATTTTGGGACAACAGCGACATTGGTCAGGCAAAACCTTCAGTTGAATATGATGTGGTCAATTTCGTTGTGGAACTGTCCACCAGGAGATTCCCATGTCCAGCGTTTAGATTCGGCCTTCTGAACTGTGAGTTACTGTGGATGGTCTTGGTTGACATAATGAATTCAGACAGTCTCTCACCCTGATTGTTCCATTCTAGGCCATGTGTCCCATGTGGACCTATCTTTGCATTAAAATCACCAACAATGATCTTGTAGAAGGTGTGGTCTTCTTTGTAGAACTTTTCCAGTTCCATGTAGAACCTTTTAATTTCTTCTTCATCATAGTTGGAAGTTGGTGCGTAGACGATGAAGATAGAAACTGCAGGCAGTGAGTCACGTCTATTCAAGCGTAATTGTCCAATTCAGGTTTTTAGGCATTCGAATGAATCGATGCTCATGGCCAAGTTTGTGTTGACAAGGACACCAATGCCACCGATGCCTCTGTTGTCGCATGTTTCGAGGGACAATTCTTCTCCAGTGTCGAAAATGGCGTGATGTGATTGATGTCTCCTCATTTCGGTCAGACCAATGATGTCGTACTTGATCTTCTGCCCTTGCACCATCAGGTCCTCAATGGATGCTTCTGATGCCAGTGTCCATGCGTTGAAAGTACAGACAATCATTTTAGTTTTTCTTCATTTTGGCAGTCTAGTTCGTCCCCGAGAACTTTTTTCAGCCTCTCCTTGCCCATCTTTCTTAATGCTGCCGTATTGGGGGCTCTTTTGGTGACAGGTGAATGAGGCCAATTGTTGTTACTGTTGTTGGCATATCGAATATGCCACGGGTAGCTTGCTAGGCTCTGCCGTACAGGCGGGATATTCTCGGTAGCTTGTCGGGCTCTCCAAGAGGGACGGAGGCTTTTAGGGCAGCATCCAATCTCCCTTAGAGGTGTTACCATGGTTTACACCAAATTTGAACCCTATCAAATATGGCGCGGGAATAATGGACATTAAGTGTTTTATAGTGTGCCAAAGAGCTTCCAGCTGGTGGTTATTCTGGGAGTTGCCTTTGCAGCTGCGCAGTCACGCGGTCCGGAGAGTGGCCTGGAGCGTGGCGGTGGCTGGGTAGTGGATGTAGTGGGGTCGGCCAGTGAGGTATTTATCTTGGGCAGGGTGGGGCGTCTGGGTTGGACCCCTCCTTCAGATGCTGAGATTGGAGGAGGCAGACATAGGATCTTGTTTCCAGGTCTCATTGAACCTAGAGTTCAAGGTCGCAAAGTTCTGCTTGCCTGGTTTTGTCTAGATATTAACCCTTATCGCATATATAACTTGCAAATGTTTTTATCTGTTGATATCATTTGATGTTTTTAAACTTTGACCAAGTCAGATTTATTTGTTTCATATATTAGCTCTGTTTTAGTGTCATATCCAAGAAATTGTTGCCAAATTAAATGTAACGAGACTTTCCCCCAGTTTTTTCAAGAATTATATAGTTCTAGCCTTTATATTTATATATTTAATACATTAAAAAATTATGGGGCCGTGCCCAGTGGTCATTAGGGCTTACTCCTACTTCTTTGCTCAGGGATCAGTTCTGGCAGTGTTCAGGGAACCGTTTGTGACATCAGTAACAGAATCTGGGTCTGTCGCATGTGGGTCAAACAGCCTACTCACTGTATTATCTTCTCAGCTCCATTTGATCTGCTTTTAGCTAATTCTTACATGCACTATAAAGTAAGGGTTCATTTACCGTCCCCCCCCCCAATTGCATTTCCTGGAACCATTTGTTGAGAAGACTTATTCAATAAGATGACTTATTGATTGAATGATCTTATTGAAAAGCATCTTACCCTGTACAGGAAGGATGCTTTGGGGGCTGAAAATTATATACTTTGTTTATCTTAGAGGGTATATTAAAAAATACCAAGATTTTGCACTCTGCCTCAAAAGAGAAAAAAATTTCTTTCTGCAATAATTACACTGAATTTTCATTATGACAGGTGCATTTCTTTAATTATTTTTTCTCAGAAACTACTTTAACTATTTATTTATTGATTGATTTTTAGACTACACTTGGAGTTTCCTAGGGCTTACTTCTGGCTGTGCACTCAGGGGTTATTCCTGGCAGTGTCAGGTACCATCTGGGGTATGAGAATTACACCCTCTGTACATTCTCTCTGGCCCTCCTTCACCTTTTATTTTTAAATAATAATAATGTCTCAGGAGTTTGCAAGAGAACTTTGTACAGAAGTCCTGTGTCCCCTTCATCCAGCTTCTTCATATTTATAGTACAAAATCAAAATTAAGTAATTGACATTAGTATGATCACAGATCTTTTTCGGATTTCACATACAAGTGTATGTATTTGTGAAGTTATATGCAGTTATTTTATTTTATTTTTTTATTTTTGCCTTTGGGATCACACTCAGTGATACTCAGGGATTACTCCTGACAGTGCTTGGGGGACCATATGGGATACCAGGACTGAATCTGGGTCGGCCACATGCAAGGCAAACACCCTACCCACTGTGCTATCACTCAGGCCCCTGTATTCTTACCACAGAAGCAGCCACCCACCCTAATTAAGGCACAGAATAATTCTTTCCCACAAGGATTTTTCATGCTTGAGACAAAACCACACCCATCTTCTCTTTTCTCCCCTTTCCTAGCCCCTGGCAACCACTAATTCATTATCTTTCTTTCTGATTTTTTTCATTTACAAAGGTTATAAATTTTCCAGGGATGCAATTCAGTGGCACAGAGCACTCCTTGCATGTATTAGGTTCTATCTGCAGCACAAACACAGACAGATACATATCTACAAAATTTCCTTAGGTAAAGCTTCTACACAGGCCTGGTGACCCTTAAGTACCGGAGATGGGTGGTGTTTCTGAGAATATTCCGTAAATTGAGTTATACCGTATGGAACATCTTGAGATTACCTTTTATTCCCACTCAGCATGATTCCCCTGAGCTCCGTCTCTCTCATCGCAAGTCTCAGTGGTTCTTTTTATTGCTGACTTGGAGTCAGTGACCATTTATCCACTGTAAGAATTTGCATTGTTTACGATTTTGGTTAATTTTTTCTCCTCCTCTCCCCCCAAAGCTAATATGAGTACTGTTGTGGCTTTTGTACGTGAAAATGAATTTTAATTCCTCTGGGATATGTGTGCAGGAGTGGGAGGGCTACACCACATGATATATTTAGTTTTATGGAAAGCAGCTAACACTTTTTCAGAATGACTATACTATCTTGCTTTACATTGTATTGTCTTAGAGGAATCCAGTTTCTCTGCATTATCATAACCATACTGCCATTTGGTGTGTGTCACTCTCTGCTATTTTTTAAACATCCCTGTCTTCCATTTACATTTCCAGTTTTAAATATTCCTAAGAATAGTTTTCTTTACAAGTTTTTTCCTATTCCCCTAATCATTATTAGTATTTCCTCTGCATTTCACTTTTTATATTACAAAGAATCTGGTCAGTTATTTAGTTGTCATTTTTTGTAGTTGTTTATGTCTTCCTACCAAGTAAGAATGCGTGTGAAGAGTGGATTCTAATTAGGCAGCTCATAGCAGGACTTTATGCTGATGAGTCAGGAATTCTTCCTAGTGTTGTGAAATTAAGGAACACATTTTGGGAATGTGTATTCTGCTATATTTTACTGATGTATAGTATAAAGAGTAGAGATTATTTAAAGCAAGCAAGGCAAACCTGTAAGAATTGCTGGTAATAAAGAAAAAACAAATAGTCATTTGCACAGGTGTGATTTGATACTCTCTTTGATTTGCATTTCTTCTGTTAACAAGAAATAAAGAGTAATATTATTTTCATTGGCTTGTGTGCCATCTCTGTCTTTTCTCTATGGAGAAGTATCTATTTAGGTCTTCAGCGCACTTATTTTTGAAGGCATCATTTGTAATTTTTGTTGTGGAGTTTAGTGGGTTCATTATGTAATTTGGACACATTCCTTTGGTCTGAATCATCCAGCCTCAAAACACTATGGAGGTTTGTCAAATTATGTAACAAATAGTTTTACCATATGATCCAGCAATTCAACTCTTAAGTATCTATGTTGAATAATATAAAAACCACTCATTCAAGAGATAAGCATGCTTTAATCTTCACTGTGACACTATTTATAATGCTAACATAAAAAAGCAACCCAGAGCCCAATGACAGGTAAGTTAATAAAAAGTTGAGGTAGAAAAACAGTGGAAACTGTTCGAAGGAGTAAAATAAATATATTTCTAATTAATTCATGTGATATATAAAGGAGCAAAGTGAAACCAAAATAAATCTTCAATTCTGACTATCTGCTATTTTAGCTGTTCTAATAAGGACTACAGACCTATTAGAATATCCTATCACGTAGTAATTTTTCATGAATGATTTTTGATATTCTACACAGGAGTCCCCCTATGTTAAATCATTTTCCCAATCTGAGTTCCTCTTTCAATATAAAAAAAGTGTTCTCTACATTCCCTACCTTTTCCACATCATTACCTCTCCCATAACTAAAAGAATGCAGAAAAATGCTAGCATTTTCACTTGGGTTATCTTGACCTAAAGAAGCATCAGTGATTGTCTTTCACTTGCTTTTCCCATTGGCCTGAAATCCACAAGGAAGGAAAAAAGAAGTTGGCTAGAGGGCTCCAAGTGCTCAGAGAGAGACTGTTCTTAGTGCTTGTATATATTCATTTTTCAGTCACAGTTCAAGTTGTTTTGCTTTGGGCTGCTCCAAGAGAGAGGGAAATAGAAATGTACATTGTTTAAACCTCCTGCACAATAAAAACAAAGACAGTCCTACTGCTTTTTCCCAAAACATTGTCAGATAACCCCTTTGAAAGCTGTTCAAAAATAATTTAAACATTTCAAAACCTGCCTATATGACAGAAATGGTCCTGGGTGAAAGCATCAATAAATGTTGATTGTGATCCTACTGCGTGCCTAGTTCCAGGAGGGGTGTGGGATGGAGGCATCAATAAACATAGATTGCAATCCTACTGCATGCCTGGTTCCAGGAGGGGGCTTGGTGGGGCCTCTGCATGCTAATGAGTCAGTCCAGTTTTCAGGCTTTGCTTGATTTCTGCCGTTCCAAGGAGGGATTCGAGCTGCTCCTGCAGAAGAGCAAACAAGTAAAGGCTGGAGGATGGAACAATCCTGTGGATCATTGCAAGGAAGTGGAGGGAGTTTGTGATCATCTCACCCAGAGCTTCCGTAACCTGGCCGGTGTTTAAGTACTTAGGGTGCCTGCTAAAAATATGAATTCCTGGATACCACCCAACACAGACTCAATAACATGATTGGAAGAAGAATCCAGTGCAGCCGCAAAAACTATCCATATATGCTATGAGCTTAATTTTGTCTCCCCAGTTCACATATTGAATCCTCAACCATCACTACATGTCCCTCCCTGCTAATACACACCAATATTTGGAGATAATTATCTTTTGGACCTTTGGGAGGTGATTTGATTTAGAAGAAATCATGGAGGTCTTAGAGCTCTTACAAGAAGAGACGATGGAGTCAGAAGCAAAGTGCACTTGCCTTATATGCGGCTGACCCAGGTTCAATCCTCCCCAGCATCCCATATGGTGTCCAGAGCATTGCCAGGAGTGATTCCGCAGAGCCACAAGCAAACCTGAGCATCACGGGTTGTGGCCTTCCTCCTTCCCCCCCTGCAAAATAATGAGACACCAGTCATACCAGTGTGTTGGATATCAACTCTAATTCACTAGTGAATTGCCCCTTTCCTCCTCCCAGAGAAGCTTACCATACTCTTGCTAACATCCCTAATTTGGTTAAAGTCTATCTTCAACCTTTCCTTTGTGTTGGATACTAACCCTAAGTGCTTTAGGCTTCATCAGTCAATTGCCCCCTTTCTTCCCCCCTGAGAAGTTTACATGCCCTTGCTAGTACCCCTAACTTAGTTAAAGTTTATCTTTTACCTTTCCCTTGTATTTTACCTCTCATTGTCATAGTTCCCCAAGTCAGTCATGATTACTTGTAAACCAAAACTTTGTGGTAATTCTGGACTTGTATTTGTACTGCTTTGTATTTGAAGTGTTATGTATTTGTATCTGCTTTTCTACTTCCCCTATAGCCTTTTTATATTTTACTGTATAGCAATGTTCTTTGGTTAAACACAGAAAGACCATTAATGCTATGCTCCTAATATTTGGGAGTTGATTGATGCTGAAATGTATCTATTCCTGGGCATAATTACTTGGTCAGAACTACTTGACTCAGACTTCAGTTTCTGTAGTTCCTAACACCCCAAAAGGGAGGTCCCTCTGTGGACCCGGGGCGAGTGGCAAAACTACCCGACATCGAAATGGGACATTCTAGAACGCATAAATGCATGGTCTTGATGCAAACTGTTACAACCTAAGAGACAGAACCCTCATGGGGAAGGACAAACTGAACTGGCCTGAGGACTTAGTCTGGGATTTATGGTAAAAGCCTTGCTTGCTCTCAAAGCCTAGAGAACTACATGTTAAAGCCTTGCTTGCTCTCAGCCCAGAGAACTAAGTGTTGGGATCTTTGTCTCTTACTGTGTTTATCCAAACAACTGTAAGTATTGGTAACTGATACAATTAGAAGTAAAGATAAAAGCAATGTAGATGTCCCTGGGAGACAAAGTGTCTTCTTGAGTTGATCTCCCCAAGAGAATTTCCTCTGCCAAATGTTTATCTGTGTAAATGACCGATCACACTTGTCCTTACCTCAAGCCCCCTTCAGATGTTCCACAGTATGCTGGCAACTCTGCATTAAATGGGCCATTTACACCATCAGGCTGTGATCCCTGTCTCCCCGGCTCTCTGTGTCTCTGTTGGGGAGCCCCGGGGAGGCGGGGAGGTGGCTCATGTGTCCAGCAGCAGCAGCAGCCCCTAAGGATTACTTTGTGACTTTACACCAGTGTATGGGTAACCCACCGTATGAGGACAGAAAAGAAGCAGTAAACCAAAGAGAGAGGCCTCAGAAGAAGCCAAACCTGCTGACATCTTGACTTTTGACTTCCAGCCTCTGGCACTGACATAACAAAGAAGTGGCTACCTGCAGACTAGAGGAAGTCCCCACCAGCAAGTGAATCAGCCCTCAACTATAATCATAGACTTTCTGATCTACAAAAGAGAAAAATACATTCCTGATATAGAAGTTATAATATTTTATTATGGAGCATGAGCTGGAACATAAGGACAATTACATCAGCATGTGAGCTGGTGACCAGGAAAAGATGTTATGAATTAAAAGACACTTTGCAAATGCCAGCTAGCCTCTCTCTTCATTGCCATGAAACTCATGTCCCTGATCTCTCTCTGCCACTGAGGAGTGCCTGCGTTCCTCAAGCTTTCCTTTTGGCCTCAGTATTCAGCACTGTGCCCTCACATCTACGTCTCTGGTTGAATGTGGGACAAATGGAATCCCAAATGCCTCCTCAGAATTTGAGGATGCTTCTTCCCTCACAACAGGGGGTGGGGAGAATGCCAGAGAGTATATTTTTAGTTCAGAACATCTGTATTTGTCAGTCCCCAGTCTTCAAACCATGTGGTCAGCTTAACACAGTCATGACATCTCTTTCTTATAAAACCTTCCATTTTATGTTAAGTAATGTATTTGGAAGCCCTAGTAAAGCACAGATAGTAAGCACTTAATTGTTTACATTATTTTGGTTTGAACATGACTTGGGGCCAGGACTAATTTATTTCTTTTTATATAGTGCATTTTTATTTCACTTGGCAATTTTCTCTCCTACATTCTCTCTTCCAGCTGTTCTCACTTCACCTGACCCTCTTGTCACTCTTTTTTCTTGGCCTGCCTCTTCTGCAGGGTGGCAAGTTTGCAAATGAAGTCTCCTTCTTTAGCCTCCAATCCAGACTCTGCTCTCTGCCAGTGTACATACATTCCACTGCCCACCCACAGCCTCAGTTCTGACAAGCAGAGACCACCTACCCACAGCCCCCCAGGGCATGAATTTCCCACAGTCCTGCCAACCTTTGGGCCTTTGGGCCCACTTCTAACCAAATGGGTGTGGGACTGGACACTGCAAGTGGGGCACCCTTTGTCCAGGAGCTGCCAGACCTGGATACGGAGATCATAGCAGAGTTTTGTTCACTGTAACTCTAAGAAAGAAAGTTCAGTAACATGACAGCATGACAGAATCCATCTTATTACATAGCCCTTGTGCCAAGTGGTGGCTTTTTCATCCCTGCCCCCATTTGCAAAAACAGCTTGTTCTGCATATGGAATGGAAACTGTGTCCTGGCAAAACACAAAAAGTAAATATTTAAAAGGAAAAAAGCACACACAAGGAAACAAAATGCCTGCGTTTATGTTTCCATGGTCTGCTGCCAAGGCCCTCCCAGCCCTCCCGGCCTGTGTTCAGCATGCCATATGGTTTGAGACCAGCGCATTAAACCCCTCCACGGTTGTGAAAAACATCAGTCCATTTGCTCTGGCCCTTTTCTCCTGCATTTGTTGTTTATTTGAGAGATTCTCACATCCCTCGGATGGCTGCTGTCAGTATGTTTACGGTGTTAGATTTCTGCTGGAATCTAAAACGCCACACTACACAGAACCTCTACACACCATCTCTCAGGCAAGGACAGCTGCTGGGGCTCTTAAGGGGACATGGTGGGCAGAGCCCTGGGACATGTGTGACCCATACCAAGCGCACATTTTTATGCTCTAGTGATGAATAGTTTCCCAAGAATGTGTGTCTGAAAATAAACAATCTTGTGTGTTATCCCTCACTTGATATCCCCACATGATACTGCTGAATCAGCAGTTTGAGGGACACTTGGTGCCAACAGAGGGTGGAAAACTGGCCAGAGTTGGAAGCAGAGGTAGATACATCAGGAACAATAGACAAGCTGGAGCTAAGTCTGGTCTTTTTCTCACTTTAGGATGGAACTGGATTCCTCAATTTTCATATTGCTTCAGAAATTAAATTGACTTTTGCAGACAAAGTTTGACATTTTTTTGCCTCCAGCTGTGTGAGGGAAAGTAAGTACTGCACCGATGTGATGAGTGGTGGAGGCAAACATGAAAGGTTTCTGTTAAAGAAGTTCAGGTGAGTGCTTGAGATACAACATGTACATCTGAATCACACTTCCACACCTTGCAGCCATAACCTCTTCCAAGCACCATTTGGAGCAAGTGGTTCTTACTTCTTACTCACCTCTGTCTGGTTCACACTGGGATTCTGTTATGTTTGTGTCCTACACCACATTTAGTTGTTGCAGGATTCATAGATGCCTTTGACTGTAGATATATGGGTAAGCCAAGAAACCAACAGGCCAATAGAAGTGTTTTCATCTGAAGACAAGAAAGACATGACACCAAGTCATCAAATTTATTTTTTGCATGGTTGAGCCTGGATTCACAGACAGATTGTCACTATATTGATTTGGAAGGACTTGAAACACATTTAATGTTGTGTGATTATTAGGACATAGGGCTTTAAGGACCTTAGAAGTCATTTGGTGTGTCTATCTCAAATTGAAAGAAAAGCTTCTGCCTAGTGCCAGCTCAAACAAATCAATGAGTGAAACATACTATCCTTAAAAAGAAAAAGCACCCTACTGAATGACAGAAGAATCATAAATCAAGCATCAATAAGTTAATATCCAAACTACAGATATAGCTCACATGATCAACAACAATTAAAGCAAGCAACTCAATTAGAAAAATGAGAAAGGATTCTTCTTCAAAGAAAGAGACAGATAACCAGCAAGCACATGAAAAGATGTTGATCATCACATATTGCTATGAGAAGTGAGAATCAAAACCACACTGTAGCATCACTTCATACCTAAGAGAAAGTCTATTATCAAAAAGGCAAGAAAGAAGTTGTAGTGGAGAAAAAGAACACTCAATCTATTGGTGAGAATGTTAACTGGTATAGTCACTGTGGAAATTAAGAATAGAAACACAATATGATTGAGTTATTATACTTCTGGATATTTACCTGAGAGATATGGAAAAACTGGTTTGGAAAGATATGTGCACCTCCATGTTCATTGTATTATTATTTTCTGTCACTGTCTGTCACTATCATCCCATTGTTCATCTATTTACTCGAGCGGGCACCAGTAATGTCTCTATTACACTCAGCCCAGAGATATTAGCAACTTCTCCTTACTCGTCTTTCCCAATGATTGGCGGCTCTTTCAGGGTCAGAGGAATAAGACCTATCATTACTGTTTTTGGCATATAGAATACGCCACGGGTAGCTTGCCAGGCTCTGCCATGTGGGCAGAATACTCTCTGTATCTTGCCGGGCTCTCGGAGAGGTATGTATATATCTGTTACTATATTTGGCATATGAATATGGCATGGAAAGCTTGCCAGGCTCTCCCCCGTGTGGGCAATAAATTCTTGGTAGCTTGCCAGGTTCTCCAAGAGGGAGAACTAGGCTATCAGATGTTGCTTCCGGGAGTTTGGTTTTATAGTCTCTGGATGTTGGCCGTTGATGGGATTACACAGGCGCTAGGGGAAGTTTCTGGGTGTGGCTGCCTAGCTACTGGAAAATGGGGAATCTGGGTGGAAGAGGCCCAGTCCCGATCCAAGCAGCTTTGGAGATCTCATCTTCAGGTCCCGCACACCTGGGTTCCTCTGCCGGTTCCTTCATGCATGAGGTTCGTCCAAGCATGTGGAGAGTGGCCTTGAGCATGGCTGTGGCTGGGTTCTGGAGGTCTTCAACTGTTGAGGATCTGCTGGGGGCGGGGAGGGAAACGCAACCTGTCCCCTCTGAGGGGCCCTGGTGAAGACAGTCAGGTTCTGGGGCAAGAAACTCTGTGTCACTCTCTTCTGGGAGCTTGGTTTTATAGTCTCTGGATGTTGGCCGTTGATGGTATTACACAGTGATTCAGTTAAAAAAAAAAGTATTCAATTTTTTACAAAAAAGCTGTAGAGTATGCAGATGATGTATACCTGAACTCTACATAAATTTGTCTATTAATGATGAATAAAATCTGAAAAAATAAATAATTTTGTTCAACCCTCATTCATCTTTAGTCCTTTGAATGCTAATTTTCAGCTGAGGCTTTTGTGAGACACTGATTTAATCAAATGTGCTGCTATTTTTTTTTTTTTGGTAACAATTTGGTACCAGCATGGTACTGGAACAAAGGCAGAGCCGCAGACCAATGGAACAGGGTTGAATATCCCTACACACAAACCCAAATGTATGATCACCTAATCTTTGATAAGGGAGCAAGAAATGTGAAGTGGAACAAGGAAAGCCTCTTTAACAAATGGTGCTCGCACAACTGGACAACCACATGCAAAAGAATGGGCTTAGACCTCGACCTGACACCATGCACAAAACTCAGATCAAAATGGATTAAAGACCTCAACATCAGACCACAATCCATAAGGTACACTGAAGACAAGGTCAGCAAAACCCTCCACGATATAGAGGCTAACAGTGTCTTCAAAGATGACACGTCACTGACCAACCAAGTGGAAACAGAGGTAAACAAATGGGATTACATTAAACTAAGAAGCTTCTGCACTGCAAAAGATACAGTGACCAAAACACAAAGACAATATACAGAATGGGAAAGAATATTCACCCAATACCCATCTGATAAGGGGTTGATATCAAGAGTATACAAGGCATTGGTTGGAATCTGCAAGAAGAAAACATCCAACCCCATCAGAAAATGGGGTGAAGAAATGAACAGAAACTTTCTCAAGGAAGAAATAAGAATGGCCAAGAGGCACATGATAAAATGCTCTTCATCACTAATCATCAGGGAGATGCAGATCAAAACAACTATGAGATACCACCTCACACCACAGAGATTGGCACACATCCAACAGAATAAAAGCAATCGGTGTTGGCATGGTTGTGGGGAGAAAAAGACCCTTTTACACTGCCGGTGGGAATGCAGACTGGTTAAGCCCTTTTGGAAAACAGTATGGTCATTTCTCAAAAAATTAGAAATTGAGCTCCCATTTGACCCAGCAATACCACTGCTGGGAATATATCCCAGAGAGACAAAAATGTATAGTTGAAATGACATCTGCACTTGTATGTTCATTGCAGCACTGTTTACAATAGCCAGAATCTGGAAAAAACCCAAGTGCCCGAGAACAGATGACTGGCTAAAGAAACTTTGGTACATCTACACAATGGAATACTATGCAGCTATTAGAAAAGATGAAGTCATGACCTTTGCATTTAAGTGGATCAACATGGAAAGTGTCATGCTAAGTGAAATGAGTCCAAAAGAGAGGAACAGACATAGAAAGATTGCACTCATCTGTAGAATATAAAGTAAAAGAATGGGAGAGTATTACCCAAGAATATTAGAGCTAAGTACCAGGAAATTGCTCCATGGCTTGGAAGCTGGCCTCATATGCTGGAGGAAAAGGCAGCTCAGATAAAGAAGGGACCACCAGGTGAAGTGTGGTTCGAGGACCTGCTGGGGAGGGAAGATGCACTGAAAGTAGACTATAGATCAAACACGATGGCCACTCAATACCTCTATTGCAAACCACAACACCCAAAAGGAGAGAGAGAAAGTAAAAGAGAATGCCCTGCCACAGAGGTGGGGCGGGATGGGGGGGATGGGATGGGGAGGTGAGAGGGATACTGGGATCATCGGTGGTGGAGAATGGACAATGGTGGAGGGATGGGTACTCGAGCATTGTATGACTGAAACACTGAAACACAAGCACGAAAAGTTTTAAGTCTGTAACTGTACCTCACGGTGATTCACAAATAAAATTTTTTTATGTGCTACTATTCTCTACTTACTCACATAAGTCGAGAGTATTCATGAGAATAAAAGCGATTAGTTTTAGGAGAGAAGCATAAATACCATTTAAAAATATTTTAGCAGGTACCACCCAGCTAATTTTCTCAGGGTATGCCAGTTCAGAATACACCAGTATCAGATGAAAGATATTTCTTTATAGCACTGTAGCACTGTAGCACTGTCTTCCAGTTGTTCATCGATTTGCTTGATCGGGCACCAGTAACATCTCCATTGTGAGACTTGTTGTTACTGTTTTTGGCATATCAAATACGCCACAGGTAGCTTGCCAGGCTCTGCTGTGGGGGCGGGATACTCTCTGTAGCTTTCCAGGCTCTTCGAGAGGGACGGAAGAATCAGACCCGGGTCGGCTGCATGCAAGGCAAATGCCCTACCCGCTGTGCTATCGCTCCAAAATCATTATACTTGTTTTTAGCCAACCTAATCAGCAACCATCAAATCACTTGTTATATGACTCTTCCCAACTACGAATGATATTAGACATATCTTCAAATATTTGATCTAGACATACATTTTAATTTTAGTGGATTTTCAAGTTGTCTATTATTTTGCTTTTGTTTAATAATTTATAAACTATTCCCAATATAAGAGTAATCAGTACTCTATCATATATATTTCAAATATTTTCTCTACTCCTGTCATCTCTCTGACAATATATTGGTATTGTCTTCAGTTGTACAAATATATATGATTTTTTAAAAAGATCTTTTTATTTGTTTACTTAATTATTTAGGGATCTCCCAAGCAATTCTGAGGCCCTGGAGCCACTCCCAGTGATCCTTACACAACTGTACTGGATGGTTGAATACTCTGCCAGTATCGCAATGGGGTCACCATGGTCACACAAGCAATGCTCAGGGCCTCCAGAGCTGTCGTAGGTGTGCCCAGAGGACACATGGTACTAGGGATCCAACCTGGACTCAGACCCGAGAGGCCTGAGACTGAATCATCTCTCCAGAACCGCAAATCGTTTTTTAATGAAAACAGATTTTTCACTTTCCCCTTAAGACTTTTTGGTTTCCTGTCTTTTTTTTAAATAAATTTAAGACATTATCCTAAATATAAGATATTAATTTAAATTTTTAAGTTTAAATACCATCTGATGTAGCAGTAGTCAACAAAGTCATGCATCAATGTCAGCCCATTACCTATTTTCTAACTGACATTTTACGCAACCCAGCTGTGCTCCTTTATTTTCATGTTGTTTATGGCCATACTCGCATTACAGCAGCAGAATGGAACAGTAGCAACATTGATTCCATAGCCCATGAAGCCAAAATGCTTATTTTCTGGCTCTTTACATAAAATCTGTCTGGGGAAGCCCAAAAGAAAATGATAGTTCTCTGTAGTTTGAAGTCTACGAAAAATAAAAGTCAAGCAAAAATAAAATACCTATCCAAATGTTAATCTACCTGTTTTCAGTAGATGTGAACAAGAGGCTTTCAGAATTTAGTTTATGATTTAGTTCAACTTCATTGAAAAGCATATTATCAAGACACTTTTTCCAGAATTATATTCTGCCATTGCACAGTTTGTGGTACTATTAAATGTGCTACTTCTGTACTTTGTACAGCAGTTTAGGGAATTAATTATGAGGACAAGTAAGTTTCATCATTATTTTAGTGCCAAGAGGCTCTAATTCTTCCCAGAAAGGTCAATTTTGTTGAAGAAATGTTTATAAAATAGAAAGTTCATCAAGAAAAGTGTTGGGCAATTGTCCCTGAAATGGAACAAACATAGTGAAGTCGACAAAGGATTTAGGAATCTTAAGCTCCCACTTCTGGTTGTTTGCACTCTTCAGTTGTTTATCGAGAAAGCTGTTATGACCCTGAAATGCTGCTTGCAATCACCAGAGATTGAGGCCCTTTTATCATTCTTTTCTTGCCCAAAGATAAACTACGTGACGTAGAAGAGATTTTGGAACTGTCTTGTATAAATTTACAAAATGTTCCAACAAACTGAAACAGCAGCTAACACATGTTCAGTCTCTTCAAAAACCAAAAACCAAAAAACAACAACAAAAAAAAACCAAACAAAAAAAAACACCAAAAAACCAAAAACACAGACAAAAAAGGAAAAACACAAACACCTTCAAACTGTACCATGCAGGAAGCAATTCTAGCATGGGTACTGACAACTGAAGAGAGAATGGGTTACTCACAGGTACATGATTAAGGTCTTGCTAGAAGTTCTCTATAGTCCCTATTCTAGAAAATGCTGGAACATGACAAGGAAGTAGGGTGAAGTAGAATTCCCAGTTATCTTGAAAATGTTCAGAACTGAACACTTTTTTTTCTTTTTGGGTCACACCCAGCGATGCTCAGGGGTTACTCCTGGCTTGGCACTCAGGAATTACTCCTGGCGGTGCTTGGGGGACCATATGGGATGCTGGGGATCGAACCTGGGTCGGCCGCGTGCAAGGCAAATGCCCTACCACTGTGCTATCGCTCCGGCCCCGGAACTGAACATTTAAGAACCAATTTTTCACTTGAGTATAGGCAAAATACTACAAGATGACATAATAGCAAATGCAGCAACTGGAAGTCTGCAACTGAGAAAAGCAGAAAACCTCTTCATGCAGTGTGTGTGTGTCTATCTGTCTGTCTGTCTCTCTGTCCATCCGTATGTCTGTCTTAAGGGTTGCTTGCTTCAGTTTGCAATGGTTGCCCGTGCACTGTAGAGTATTTTGCAGAATCCCTGATCTCTACATAACAGATGATAAGAACACCTCTCTCTCATTTACCACCATAACCAAATATGCTTTCAGGCATTTCCTAACATCTCCTCATCTCCTAGACAGTAAAACCACCCCCACAATCCACTGGGGAAGAAAATGTTCATCATGGGTAGAAGCATTTCTTACATGATAATGCCACTTGCCCCACCCCAAATGACCCATCAGTTGATCATTGCATTCTATGGAAGTTGCAAAACTCACCATGTTCCTGCACTGATTTCAGTTGAAACTAGGTTTTTGTTTAGCTCACTTAACTGAGATCAGTGTCTCTAGAGCACTCTGCCAGTCAGTGGTGCTGAGACAGCACTGTAGCATATACAAACAAAATTGAAGAATTGATTTAATATTCTTCAGTAAAAACTGAAATGTCAGCTAAATTTCAGTTCAAATTTCAAGTGTACTCACGTACCCAGAAGACGGTCATCTGTGGCTTTGATGAAATCAATGTTTAAAAATGTGAACATTCAACTTTGGGTCAAATTGTATAGTGAGAACACATATCTGAGGGGAAGATTCCAGAAGTCGGGTGAGGGCCAGGCCTGCAGTGTTCATGTGGTCATGTTCCCAGCAGCATCTTTAAAAACTACTGTGCAATGAACTTTATACATAAGGAAGTAGTGGAAGTGGAGGTAGGTATTTATTTAATTATCCCCTATAAAATAATTGTTCAAAGTCAAACTATGGCACCAAAAGTTCTGAAATTTTTATGCCCTGTTATTCCTAATGTCATATCTTCCAGAAAACAAACAAACATCCATACCATCATTAGGGAGTGTCATGTGCCAGATTCTTGGCATTATCACTTTTTAAAATGCCTTTGTTAATAAGATAAGAGGACTTGGTGTGTGTTTTTTATTATTTTATACTCAAAAACTGCTAAGTGACCATCAGTGATAGATTTTGATGTTGACACCAGTGACATAATTGGGATTAATTGGGTAGCATGGGATACAAAGTCTATGCAGCATTGAACTCCAGAGTCACATTTAGAATGGTGGAATGAGAACAGCAAGATTTCTCAGGAAGCAACAGCTGCTTGTTCCCCAAATACAAGTTCATCATGGATAAGTGAATAAATCCAAGAGGTTTTCAAGCTGCTTGTTTGGATGAGATATTTAAACAAACCAGATCTGCCACTTTTCGAACTTTGTCTTTCCCTCCACTCTTTTCTTGCCAGATGGAAAAGTTGGGTTTGCAAAACTTGAACTCTCGGTTGATGTGTCTGATTTGTGATATTTACTGAGCTATGTCATGACTTATGGATACTAAATCATCCCATTCACTCTTTGAAACAATCTTGCCCACTAGGCAACATCTCTTGGAATTCATACTCAGTTGTGCCTTATTACAAACCATCTGATCTTTTATTTCCCAGACCCTAAAGCATATAGACATCAGTCTTGAATACACATATAGTACCCCTCTTCTCAGGACTGAGAAGTTTAAGCTGGAGAGGGAGTCTAGTGTGATGGGTGCTTGCCTTGCACATAGGGTGCTTGTCTTGCACATGACCAAGTTCAATCCCTGGCACCCCATATGGTCTCCCAAACCTCATCTAGAATGATTCCTGAGCACAGAGCCAGAAATGTTCTTACCACCACCTGATGTGGCTAAGAAACAAAAAGAAAAGAAAGAAAAAGAATAAGAGGTCCATGGTGATTTCCAACAAGTGACTGAAAGCTATTACAATTATTTAATAATTTTGCTACTACATCTTGTTCCTGTTTTATACCAGGGAAGGAGAGTTGGGGTGGTTAGGGAATATAAGGCAAATCCCATTTCTCAGTGCAAAGTCTCACAGCACAGTAAGAGAGTAAATATTCACTCCTAGTTCTCCAGCCCCTTCTTTCTTTTAGTTTTAAGGCACAATGAAAATGCTGGAAAGTCTGGCCTAGTCTATATTTTCATGTTCCCACTTGGAAATATGTGAGTGTATTCATTTATTTCCTTCTCACTGGCCTCCTAGGTTGGTGTCCTTCTCTCACACATTCTTCTGTGATTATTTGTTTAGCCTTCCTCATCCAGTATTCTATATACCACAGATAAGTGAAATGTTCCTGTGTTTGTCTTCTCTGCCTTACTTCACTCAACATAATATATTCTAGTTCTAACTATGATGCAGTAAATTGCATGATTTTATTGTTCCTTTGAGGGATTGTTTTTATATCCTGGGGATAGATGCCCAAAAGTTATCACCCTTTTGTTTTAGTTTGTTTGCTTTGGGGCCAAACCTGGCAGGGCTCAGAACTACTCCTTACTCTGCTCAGGGATCATTTCTGGCAGGACTCTGGGGACCAAATGGCATGCTAGGAATCAAACCCAGGGCAGACATGTGCAAAGCCAACTTCCTCCCCACTGTACTACATCTCCAGCCCCCACATTTTTGTAATTTATTGAGCTCATACCTGGTTCTCCCAAGTGCCAGCTGCCCAGAAATGCAGTTCTCTCAAAGGGAGACTCATGAAGATTTGAGCAGAAGACTCTTAGGGGGAAATGTGGATAAGTCATTGCAAACAAGGATCTGAAGTAAAAAGTCCAATCAAGAACTGAGCAAACAATCTTATGTTTAAAGGATTAGCACTCAATAATGAATAGCTGTTTTTTTTATTGTAAGAAAGGAAGTATATTGTCATTGTTCCCTCCCCCAAACAAATAGAAAAAAATCTGCTTTAAACAGTAAAATAAAATAAGACATAGAGATAATACAATGGGTTGGGCTTGCATGAAGCTGACCTGAGTTTAATCCCCAACATCTCATAGATCCCCAGAGCCCCACCAGAAATGATCGCTGAGCACAGAACCAGGAATAAGCTCTGACTGCTGACGGGTATGGCCCCCAAAAAGTTAATTTTGAAAAATAAAAATTAAATAAAAGCCCCTGAAGTCAGAGAGGAGAAAGTGCATGCGATATGTGTGCTGCCTACAGTGGTGCTTCAGTACACAAAAGATGCTCAATAAATGTTTGGAGTTGGTTTCATGGCCCTGGAAAGGCAGTACTCTCTGATGTGGACATTTTCTTTGGAAAATCCTCATTAATCATTTTCTGAATGTTATCTTAGACGACAATATTCAGAATGTTTCTCTTTGGTATGCATCCAGGTTTTTATGAAAATGAAAGGAAGGAAGGAAGGAAGGAAGGAAGGAAGGAAGGAAGGAAGGAAGGAAGGAAGGAAGGAAGGAAGGAAGGAAGGAAGGAAGGGAAGAGGAAGGGAGAAGGGAGGGAGGGAGGCAGGGAGGGAGGGAGAGAGGGGGGAGGGAGAGAACTAGGTAATCTGGAGCTCAGGGATTTTTTTGGACATCAAAGAGACCCAGGGAACTTTATTTTTTTTTTATATAACATAATTTTTTTTTTAATTTTTTATTGTGGAAAGTTACAAAGTTACAAAGTTTTCAGGTTTAAATCTCAGTTATACAAAGCTCGAATACCCATCCCTTCACCAGTGCTCATATTCCACCAAGAATCCCAGTATAGCTCCACCCCGCCCCCTCACACCCCAACCCCCCCACGCCCCTAGCCCCCCCGCCCTAACCCCATCCCCGCCTGTGTAACTAATAAATTTCATTTTACTTTCACTTTGATTGCATACAATATTTCAACAAAACTCACTATTATTGTTTGGAGAGTCTCTCCCCTAAAGTCAGACCTGCTGAAAAGGAAGCATTAGATAATTTGTTTTCCATTGCTGAGGATGAAGAAGTATGAGGTCGAGTGACCACACTTAGCGGCCTCTCAGTTTTGGGTTTCTGTAATTTAGTATTTTAGTAACTAAGTCCAGAGAGATATCTGCCAGAAGTTGCATCGTTGCCAACTTGTACTTCTCAGTTACATTATATTCCACATATGAGTGCAATCTTTCTATGTCTGTCTCTTTCTTTCTGACTCATTTCACTCAACATGATACTTTCCATGTTGATCCACTTGTATGCAAATTTCATGACTTCATGTTTCCTGACAGCTACATAGTATTCCATTGTGTAAATATACCAGAGTTTCTTTAGCCAATCATCTGTTTTCGGGCACTCTGGTTTTTTCCATATTGTGGCTATTGTGAACAGAGCGGCAATGAACATGGAAATGCAGATGTCATCTCTACTATACCTTTTTGCCTCTCCGGGATATATTCCCAGGAGTGGTATTGCTGGGTCAAATGGGAGCTCAATTTCTAACTTTTTGAGAATCGTCCATATTGTTTTCCAGTCGGCATTCGAGACCCAGGGAACTTTAACCTTCCCCAAATCTTAGACTCTTTGGGAAATATCACCTAAAATGTTGGAAAACTCATCCTTGTCCCAGCCTTCACTTAACCCACTCTAACATCAAACATCTCTGATATGATAATTGTCTTTACTTACAGGCACATAAATCTACTTTTTATGACCCTACGTTTATTCCTAGTTTTTTTCACCTGAAATGTCAAGAATAAATAAATCTTTTTTCAAACACTTGAAAATGGCTACTACTGCTTACTAGGATACAGTGTGACTTGGACAGGTAGGAAGCGGTGACTTCAGGAACTAGAGCAGCTCCATCCTCTCCAGTCAGGGTGCTTCATGCTTCACATTCCACTTTGTGACTCCCTGCCTACAAAACTAACTCAGACTGACACAGAAGAGGAACACAGATGGCAGTTTCCTTTCCTTCTGAGTCATCTAATTTCAAGCTAAAGATCCCAAATAGAGCCCTGCTCTCCCCTACAGCCTTCTTAACTTGTGGCATAATCTCAAGAGCCATCATGGTCAGTTGTCGTTGGATGCAGACTCAAACAAGCTTAGATTAAGACAACCCGAGAGGAGAAAGGAGTTAAACAGAAGGCACATAGCTCGTACATAACTCGTACAGGGTCAGATGAGACCAGGGTAAGAGTATCAGCCACATAGGCATGGTCCTGGTTCAGAATGATTTTAATGTCTTTTTAATTTTCTTTCTTTGTGTCTTTCTTCTTTTTCTTCATTATCTTCACCTTCCTCCATTCCTCCTAATTCTCATATTTTCTCCTTCCTCTTCCTTATTCCTCTTATTCCTTCTCTGTCTTTTCCTCTTCTCTCTCCCTCCCCCTCCCCACAGCCCCCCAACCCAAACACACACATGAAATTTCTGGCACCTGTATGCCTGCTATGATCCAAGATGAAAGAAAGCAATCAAATAAACTTCATCTGCAGTCAAACCTCCAAACTAGGACCACCTGCTATTGATCTCTGAGTTTTTATTTCTGTGCATCATATTTATTGCACGCCTCTCATCTTGAGCTATTCTTGTCTTGCATTTTTTGTTTTTGTTGTGGTGTTAGTACTGGGTAGGAAACCATTCTTGGCTGGGAGATAAACATAAAGTGTTTTTTCTTTAGTGGGAGATAAATACTTCTCCACTTTATCATGTCATCTTATCCATGATAACCCTCAAAGGTGACTTCTCTCTCTTGAAATCTTCAGGTTGTCCTTGTGGAATTTTATGGTTCTTTGAACTAAAAGATCTAACTTGTAGATTTAAGGATTCACCTACATGAAGTAAGTAGATCTATTGTTTTTCCTTTTTGGGTCACACCCAGCAATGCACAGGGGTTACTCCTGGCTCAGGAATTACTTCTGGCAGTGCTCAGGGGACCACGTGGGATGCTGGGAATCGAACCCGGGTCGGCCGTGTGCAAGGCAAATGCCCTACCCACTGTACTACTGCTCCAGCCCTAACGTAGATCTATTTTTAACAAAAAAGTTGAAACAAATCCAGGGAAACATCAGAGAAGATATATGAGGGAAAAGTAGTTTTTTGTCATATGAACAGAGGCCAGAAATGCTGAGCAAAACTTTTATGGATTTCTCAGGAACTTGTACTTCTCTAATTGTTTAATATGTTTGTTAATCCCTGGCTATTTATTATAGCAACAAACAGAAAAAATGGCAGAAAGTTTATGGGATTTGTTTTGGAGTCCAGGACAGATGTAGCTTACCTTGCTGTTCTTCTGTCCAACCAGGAAAGAGAATACTTAAAAGAAATGCAGATGGAGATAAATTGAAGAATGATGACCCCCTAAATTCTGTAGGCCAAAAAAATGAAAAGAGGAAATGTGGATTCAGTATGGAAAAATTTTCTCTCAGGAATTTATATTAAGGCCTTTTGCTCCCCGAAATAAAGTCATAGAGAGTTCCTGATTTATTTTGTTGCATGCTAAGCATATGTTACATAGATTATGTACAACTGTACTACAGTAATTTTTAATCTCTCAATTCAGCCAACAATATTCTAAAATAACCTCAATTCTACCTTCATTCACTGGCACCAGAATTATTTCTCATTGGGGATTTTTGTTTTGTTTTGGTTTTGATTTTTGAACTACAACCAGAGGGCCCCAAGCCTACTCCTGGCTCCGAAATCAGGGATCACTCCTTTAAGTACTCAGGATACCGTGTGGGGTGCCACGATCAAGCTCAGATTGTCTTTATGAAAGACAAGTGTCCTACCTGCTATACTATCTCTCTAGACCCTACTGCAGATTTTTGATGAAAACTACAAATTTCTAACTCTTCCCTTAACTAGTTATGTATCTTTAATTCTCTTACTTGATTATTAACCATGGATTAATAATTAACTGCAAATTTAATCCTCATAATAGCAAAAAAATATATACTATCCAGAGTTTATTGAGCATTTCATATGTGCCAGGCACTATTTTTTGTGCTCTGCATAAATTAACTTACACATCTTTTAAAAAAAGGAATAAAAAATTGGAAATAAAAAAATTAACTTAAACATCAACACATCTCCTTTAGGAAGAGACATCTTATTTTTATTTTACTGATGGGCAAATGTGATATAAATTCACTCAGCTCATTATCTGAGAAGCTAGATGCACTTGTAGTAGGGCCTCTTAACCTTATACAGAACAACTAGTCTCTCAGCATCCTTCATGGAATATAGGCTCCAGGCTGAGCTTCTGCTTTCCCAGACCACCCACAGTCCTCTGACTTTCAAAATTTTTAATCCTTTTCTTCAACTAAAACCATGCAGAAAACATCAAATATAAATTAAATGGATAAAATAAAGTTTTTTGGTTGAATTTGGAGAAACGTCCCTGCCTAATCTAGGAGAAAAAGGAGGAGCAAGAATCTGACCCCTGTTTATCTCCAGTCAGTACCTCCCTGGTTCCCTCAGGAGGTTGGAGTGTCCGTGGAACACAATCAGGAACTCCCTGAGCCTCTACGTTGAAAATTTCCTTGATCCCACCCCAAGACTTAATCTCCTTACACAGGTAAAAGGCAGCAGCTTCAGATTGTTTATTCCAACATGCTTCAAAGATTCCAGGGCTTCTTGTTGCTCCTAGGATAAGTTTTGAAATTCAAAACCGAAAATTTCAGTTTTTCCCAGTTTTGTTCAAAGCTCCACACTCAGGCCTTCTGTCCTTCTGTTCCGTCCTGCTGTCCAGTCGTCTCTGACACCTAGGAAAAAGCCTCTTTCTTGGAATCTTTTCCATTGACCTTTGCCTTCCTCTCTACTTCTACTACTCCTAAGAGCAGAAATTGTGTTGACAGCAACACTGGGCTAATTCATTGACTAGCTCACTGGCTGGGTTAGTTCCACATAAGTCGTCACTACCAGGATAGATACCAAAACAACAAAAATTCAAACAAGATAGAACTTTATTTCTCTTGCAAAAATTGTCAGAACACCTCTGGGAGATCATAGAAGGGAGTGGGTCAACTCCCACCCAACAAAGCCCCAGCTGTAGCTGCCACATCCCAAGGCCACATCACGCCACTGGTTGGATCCTACCACCTCAGAACTGAGTGCCACAAAGAACCTAATCTGCCAAAAACTCCAGGTACATGGCTTTGCGGCTGAAAATCAAAGGCCTTCTCAGAGTTGGAATGGGGGACCTTCCCTCACCTCCCCATACTGCTGGAAAACGAACCAGCCATGCCCAGTTAAATATTTAACTGCCCTAGGGGCTGGAGAGATAGCACAGCGGGTAGGGCGTTTGCCTTGCACGTGGCCGACCAGGGTTCGATTCCCAGCATCCCATATGGTCCCCTGAGCACCGCCAGGGGTAATTCCTGAGTGCAGAGCCAGAAGTGGCCCCTGTGCATTGCCAGGTGTGACCCAAAAAAGCCAAAAAAATAAAAATAAAAATATATATATTTAACTGCCCTATTAACTGCCCAGTTAAATATTCTGGACTTTCTGGAGTGCAGCCACAAATGCCAAATATCATGTCCAAACTCTACAACACTAACATCCTAGTAGTAGCACACCAAATTGGATGAGATATAATGCAGAAGACAACCAATGTTGACTAACAAAACATTAACACTAAAGGCTTAACTTGGAAACAACAACTTTGTAAAACCTCATACAAGTACTTAAAGTCCCCATAGTGAGATACAGTAATTTTCACAAATTTTTCTACAAAAATGATTTTTTATCATTCCATAGACATTTAATGATAAAAGTAACATAAAATAAATTATTATGGCTCTGATATGGGGGCAGGCTTAACAGGTGGTGGGGAAAACTGGAGACAGTGGTGGCTTGAAGGTGACAGTGGTAGTGTAATTGGTGTTGGAATATTGGATGCCTGTAACAAATCATCATGAAAAACTGTAAACTACGTTATTTAAATAAAGGGGGTGTGTGCGAAGAAGAATAGATCAGAACATGTGCACCCTAGGGTGATGGGGCAGCTTTGTAGCAGGGAACCCCGGTTCCCTCCATGTTGTGGCTCCCCTGTGCCCTGTGTGGTCCAGATGTTTCCCCGTCACCTCTAGTGTGAGTTCCAGCAGACAAAGGGAGAGGAAGGGAGGACACGAGTTTCTCTTTCAAACAGGCATCACCCTCTGGTTTGATCATAACCCACTGGGAAGAGCAGAATGGGTGTTTGAAGAACAACTAGAAATCTCATGACCATGTAATGCTTAGGAGAAGAAACAGTGAAGCAGCATTTTAGCTATGATTTTTTTTGTAAATTCCTGAAATAAAAAGATTGTGTTCTAGATTTATATGCCCTCCCATGTCTGTTTAACCTAGTATCTTCCTATGAACATTGAATACAATGAATAAACAATCAAATATATATATATTTGTATCCACACATTAAAAATACATGAATATTTCTGAGAACCAAGGAAAAACACTTTTATGATATTATTACTGAATATCATTTGAATTTATTTCAAAGAGCTTTGCTTACTCAAATTCAAGTGAGAGTCCCAAATAGCTATTTACAATAAGATTCATGCAACTGATGTTTGTGCTTCCTGCTTATATGAACCACAGTGAAGGGCTTTCACAGGAAATCCTCCTAGTTGAATGGGAATCTCAGTACCAGTCAGGTACCTGCTCTTCTCCCCACCTGGATTGGGAGTGACAAATATTTTTTTAGAATACACCTCTGATGGTTCTCTAAACGGAACCTACCTTTCAGCCATACACAGATGCTGATTCAGGCGACAGGTCTTCAGATCACAAGAGAACCTGACCCACGTTGTCCTGATCTTCCTTCTCATGTCCTTTCTGACTTCTCACAACTCAAATCTTTTTTCCATTTTTTAATTAAAAAACTGTGATTGATAGTTATTGATAGTTGAGTTTTAGGCACACAATAATTCAACACCAATCCCAATACCAGTGTCATATTCCCTCTACCAGTATTCCTAGATTTCTTCCCCATCCAACCCCTGCTTCATCTCCCTCTTATCACCTTGACAGACACATCACAAAGTTTCAGTGATTGCAGCTGAAGCCACTGAATCTGCATGATTTCCATCCTGTGAGTCTGTATTTTCAGTTTTGTGAGTCTGTGTTTTGGATTTATGGCTCTAAACACTCCAAACTTAAGTCTTACCTCAAGTCTCACTGGGCTGGCTTCTTGAACTGCGTAAGTTAAGGTTAATCGACCTCTTCCCTCTCTATGATGCCAATTCATTTCTACTAAGGAAAACTACAAAGCTTTTTTTTTAACTTCAAATGTTATATTTCTGGCAAAAGAAGGACTAAGCATCAATGACGGGACCTCAGACGAATTTCCACCATCCTCAGCAAGAGTCTGGATGCCTCCCAACTACATACTCTTCCAGGTCCCTCAAGGAAGTAGAGAGGATTTTCACTTCTCACTATAGAAATAGTCCAATCCCCTTTCAAAGGACCTGGCTGGGAAAGAATGGCTCATAATCATACATGCATGAACATATTGTAGGATTTAATGCTCCCCTGCTGCTAAATTTGTAGAGTAAAAAACAGGCCAGTGCATTCCAAATAGACTCAGGGTGGTTTCTGTCTACAGTGCTTTCCTCAGTGGAATGGAATCTTGCACAGACCTCCTTTGCAATGTGACTCTCCCACATAAACTTTTTCTTTACATTGTCCTCAAAAGCTTCTCCCTTCCTCCCTCTCCCATCTCTACCCATGAATGTGTCCCCATGTGTCCATGCATGTGTGTGTATATGTGCATGTATGTGTGTGTCCCTTCTAGTCCAGAATTGCTCAATAGTAAACAAGATTATTCGACATCTCTGGTCAGAGGATTTTTTTTTGCTTTCCGTACTGTGCTGTTCATTGGAGACTGTCTAGTAATATTGCTAAAGTCTGGCCAATAAGGGACAGCAGCACCCTCCTGCCTCACTATGAAAACCACTAGTGATTCCAAATATTGCCAAAAGTCCCTTGGGAGCAAAAATCACTCTGAGAACCCCGCATTTGGCTCATTGAGATTCACCAATTCTGCTAGCCTCAAGCTGCTTTTTCTCAGGAAAGCAAAAACAGGCCAACCTACCAAGATGTCTCAATACATTCTTCATATATTAAAATTATTGCACATTTGAAAACATTTGAGTTAGATATTTTTACTAATATTCAAATTTCTCTAGATTGCGTGTCCTCCTGCATTGCAAGAATATTCTTTCCCAGACATCTTGCAGGCGGACGCTTTCCCACTTCTTTTGTTTCTGTTGATAGGGGCAATTGAGAAATTACAAAATTAAAACAGAAAACAAATACAAGGGTTTAGACCTCAGGCTTCTGGGCACCAGGTGTTCATGCTTTTGTATGGGAGAGTCTCCTCCCAGTTGTCTTCCTTCTGAATCACCGACCCAGCACTATGCTAAGCCAGCTGAGTCTTCCTCTCTGTCCTTGCCACCCCCATTTGCTAGATAGACAGTGAGTTTTGCAGATATGCCTGTCCTAGTAATGACCAGTATTTTGTTAAACAGAACATGGAACATTCTATTCTCTGATGTGTGAAGTTAGAGCATTTGGATCGCCCTTTTGACAGGGCTCCCACAAACATTGTGAGCCAGTGTTTTGTGTGTAGCTTTTGGACCCAGTACCAAGCCTAGGAGTCACACAAAGCAGCTGTTATGAATCACCCGCCCTGCTTGGTCTTTCAGGACTCTGTTCTTTCTCAGCACCACACTGGCTACTAGGATCAAAGTTGACACAGTCTTAAAAGACCTCTTCTGGTTGTATCACTGCATCTCTGTATCACTGCCCACTCGTTGCTCATCAATTTGCTCCAGGCATGCCAGTAATGTCTCCATTCGTCCCTGTCACATTCAGGGTCAGGGGAATGAGGCCCATTATTGTTACAGTTTTTGGCATATCAAATACGCCACAGGTAGCTTGCCAGGCTCCGCCGTTCGAGATTCTGTATCACTCTCTTCTGAGAGCTTTGTTTTATAGTCTCTGGAACTTGGCCGCTGATGAGATTACTTGGTGCCAGGGATAGTTTGTGGGTGTGACTGCCAAGCTATTGGAAAATGGGGGATCTGAGTGGAGGAAGCCCAGTCCCGATCTGAGCAGGCTTGGAGATCTCAGCCACGGGTCCCGCATACCTGGGATCCTCTGCCGGTTCCTTCATGTGTGAG
This sequence comes from Sorex araneus, assembly GCF_027595985.1. Taxonomy (NCBI): domain Eukaryota; kingdom Metazoa; phylum Chordata; class Mammalia; order Eulipotyphla; family Soricidae; genus Sorex; species Sorex araneus. The sequence goes on along the minus strand of NC_073303.1, from coordinate 47,461,391 downwards.
GCTCATCCGAGCATATGGAGAGTGGCCTTGAGCATGGCTGAGGCTGGGTTTTGGAGGTTTTTGGCTGCCCAGGCTCAGCTTGGGGCAGGGAGGGATACTCAACCCGCCCCCCTCTGAAGATCTCTGGTGAGGACAGCCTGGTATGGGGGGCAGGAGGTTCTGCATTCTGGTTGTAATTATTTAAAACCTGGTGTACTAATGTATGGTCAGAGAGAAAATTCCCTCATTGCTCTGAATTCTTAGTCTGGCCAAGCAATCAAATTAACATCACACCAATTAATAAAATAAATGAACACATTTAATTACACATATAAAGAATCAATATAGATTTGAATTCTAAACTGGCTGGTACTGAGTAAGGAATGGGGCTGGAGGCCTGGGACTTGAAGGAGAGAGAAGGGAACCTCCTAGGATAAAGAGGCCAAAAGTTCTGTAAAGAATTGCTTGCTGGGGCTGGAGCAATAGTAGAGCGGGTAGGGCATTTGCCTTGCACGCGCCTGACCCGGGTTCAATTCCCAGCATGCCATATGGTCCTCTGAGCACCGCCAGGGGTGATTCTGAGTGCAGAGCCAGGAGTAACACCTGTGCACTGCCAGGTGGACCCATAAAGCAAAAAACAAAAACAAACAAAAAAACACTTGTTGTACATACAGAAGAGTTATTATGGAGATAATTCTCTATCTGTTAGCTATCTCCAGTTTCCATTTTTCTAGGGAGAATGATCAGACTTCCTCCCTTGGCATTTGGATTCAGATACTCTGTGTGGGCCACAGGAGATACCTGTACTTTATAGACATTCTTGGGCTCTTCTCACTAGATCTCTGTAGCATCTTCTCCTCAAGTTGTAGAAGTTATAATAAGCAAAAAGTCCTCAGATAATGTCATGTGTTCTTTAGAGGCAAAAGTGTCCCTAGCTACATTCACTGGTATATAAAAAGCCCCTGGACTAAGAACTATGGATGATATCATGGGTTTAAACCATTGTTCTTCTAGAGAAAAGAAACTAATGTGCTAGATCACACTAAAATATTAAATAACGAGTCAGGATATGAGAAATGTCACCCAATGGTATGCTGAATACTTCCTCAAAACTTGTTATATTTCATTGAAATTATGTTTTCTTTAATGCACAATGGAAGGGCCATAGCCATAAACAGAGAATCATTTTTGCTTGAACACAGACAACAATTCCCTCCACGTCTATCACCCAGAAAGCGGCCAGTGCTCATCAGGGTCAGCGTGAGACAACTGCCTGCATGATACATATGTAATAACTTCAGCCATCTGAAGGAAATCTATGGAAAAGACGTTTTCTCTAACCTTCCTCTCCTCATCACTGACGGGATCCACCTTCAACCTTTCAAAAGGCAAATAGCAGAACCCAGGGGCAGAGCTAAAAGCACTTTTCTTGGGAAGTGTCTTCTTGTGGTGTTTGCTCAACCTGCCCAAGTCAACTGAAGAAGAGGGAGAAGTGATGATGGGTCCACGTGTCTGACCAGTCTGTCTAGAACCTAGCAGACACTGGAAATGCAGCCTCATTTTTTGTAGCTCTGAGCACCAGCAAGAACAAATTGTGAGGTGTGGCTGTTTCGAAGTGTTTGGGGGCCAGTTCGAGGCCAAAAATTCCCACAGGAATCTCTGAAAAAAAACAAGATGCTCATTCCAAGTTCTTCACTGTGAGACAGGACAGAGATAGGGCTTCTCTCTGGCCTCTGCTCCCCAGAATGTTGAGGGGAAGCAATGGCCACAGCCTCCTCTGGGATATGTCACCGCTCTGGTCATTCTCAGTGGGTGGCAGTCAGAACTCCTGTCAGTGGCCTCTTTCCCTCAGGCAGAAGGCAAGAGAAGGGAGGGCCTCAGACAAGCACAGCCAGCCCTGACCGGTTTGTTTACTTAAACAACAAACATCCCACTTTCCATGGGGCCAGGCCTAGGGCAGTTCCTGAATGGGACAGACACTGTGTCTTCACAGAAGCCCACCCACATCGCTGGGAGGGTTTCACAGTCCTGCTGCTGATGGAGGAAATGACAGGCTGTGTTCCGGTGTTCAGAGGCTGCCCAGGAATGCGGTGCAGCCTGGAGACTCCAGCTCAAGGCCCCAGGCAAACTACCTCATTAAGCTCCTTTCTCTCACCCACTTCAAGTTTCTGCTCATTTCCCTTCAAACTTTTTTTCTTCTCAACAGTGATAAAGGCAGATAACAATTGTGAAAAGAACATTTTTAAGCATTCTCCTTCAGACTGGGAAAAAAGCAGTTGAATAAACAGAATGTCACAGAAAAGACAAACAAACGAGTCTGTTTCTGAAAGAACCACCTGGAACTGCAAACAGACTTCACTGTGGGCTGTGTTTGAAAACAGCCTCTGCACAGCCTCTGCGTGTTCGGGGCATTCCAGAGCCTCTTAGTGTCTGGCTCCTGAACCCTGCAGGCCCACAGGTGAAAACACAGGCAAGTGTGGGAAATTCAAATCTCACAGAAATGGAGAGAAAAGAAGCCCTCTATTGTCCATGTTTATGTGCTGTGTCATTACTCTCTGCCAAAAATCACTGGAGGGTTTACTGACCAGATACTTATTGCAGAGTTGAGAGAAGCTTGGTTGTTTGTTTTTGTTTTTCATTTTCCTAAAACTTTTCCAGACTTAACTGAATGGCCATGTGTGTAGTCAGATGGGTCATTTTCATTGGCCTTTTCTGCTTATCTTTCTAATTTGTCTTTTATCCATTAAATCAACTATGCTTTTAAAAACTGATGGCTGACTTATGTCCAAATTCTTTGAATAATACTCAACAGCAGGGGTAATGTTTGATACACAGAATGAAAGAGAAAACATTGTCATTAAAAATCATATTTCCATTTCCTAAAAAATAAACTATTCTTTTTCAAGTCAGGCTTTATTTTTCTTTAGCACAGTTTTAGATTCATAGGAGAAAGAAAAACGAACAGCTAAGGGATTTCCCAGTTTTTCTCCAGACCCTACGTACATACAGACCCTGCACTAACAAAGTCCTGACCAAAGTGGAATATTGTTCAATGAAGCATCACTGACACGTTCTACTCACCCAGAGTTGATATTTTACATTAGGATTGACTCTTGGTGTGCTATATTATGTGGAGTGTGACAAATATGTAATGACCTGTATCTGCCAATGTAACATCAGACAGAACAGTTTCCCTAAAAGTTCTCCTTAGGTTCCACCTAATAGAGTTTAAATTAAAAAAAAAAAAAGCAAACCCCAAAAAAACCCTCTATTTTTTTTTAAAGAATAAAGTTCAAGAATCTAGTATAAAGTACCCCTGATGGGAAAGGAACTTCTCTTTTTATCAAATGTCTGAATTTAAAGATTTAATGGTTTGGGCTGGGGAGCTAGCTCGAAGGGGCAGGAGGCCCACGTGATTCATGACACCACAGGACCCCCAGGGAGCAGCTCCCAAGCACTGAATCAGCAGTATCCTCAGAACATCTCTAGGTAGGGCCACCCCGAAAAAAAGAAAGAGGGAGGAAGGAAGGAAGGAAGGAAGGAAGGAAGGAAGGAAGGAAGGAAGGAAGGAAGGAAGGAAGGAAGGAAGGAAGGAAGGAAGGAAGGAAGGAAGGAAGGAGCAAGAAAGCAAGAAAAAAGAAAGGTTTAAAGGGTTCAAGAACAATAGCTATCCTAATGGCTAGAATAAGTGCTGTTGAAATTTGCCAAAGGTTGAGAAAAAATGCAGTCTGAAAACCATGTTAATCTTGTTTCCTGGGATAGGAATTGCAGGTTGCAGGCTTTGATGGGAAAAATCACAGACAAAGGGCTTATTAACTGAACTTATCTACCCACTTTATGAACAATGGCTAAAGTTCTCAATTCCCTTTCTGATGACTTAAAATTCTGCCTTGGTGCTTCCTTCCATGCTGCATGTCAGGCATGAAACTTCAGAGCTTCCTTTGGGAGTAGGTGATTATTGATTGCAAATAGATGGAACAGCACTGAAAAAGGGAAAAGAATGGAGAAGAGAGATAAATTCAGCCTATCTTGGAAATAAATATGACAATCATCAGTCACACACCTGCCCCAGGAATGACCCTGCCTCTCCTGAAACTTACTTAATTTCCTGTTCAGTTTCTCCTTTGAGACACTAAACGCACATACTATTCACTACCCCTTGCTTTGTAGCAGCTGTGGTAATGATCAGCACACCAGAGGGGATCAGAATGGTGGGAAGAAAATGGCAGAAATCACAGAATCGAAATCTCCCAGCTTTATAAAATCTAAAGCTAAGCATGTCTTACTGTACTGTAAAGGTAGAATATTTTAATAAAATCAACCATCCCTATAGCTCCCCAAGCTAAAAAATTCAACTTCACCAACGTCCTTCCTCCTTCTCATGCCTACATATATCTTCAATGACCTTGTGGCACAATAGTGTCTGTCTGACCCCATGTATCTACACAATCACAAAATACAACCCAAAATAGGGACCAGAAAGATATTCCAATGGGTAAGTCACTTGCTTTCACATTTCCCACCTGTGTTTGACCAAACCCCATGTGATCCCCTGAGCCAACCAGGAGCGATCCCTGAGCATTAACATTAACATCACATTAAGGTGTATGTCAATCACTGGTGTGATGTAACTGTTACAAGAGTTCATTTGATTTGAGGTTTTGTTGATGACATACAGTATCCACTATGTGAATAGTGGTCCCTCTGTATTCTTTATTTTTAAAGTCATATGTTAGAGAACTAAGCACATTTAAGATGTGTTAAAATACACTATGTGGAAGAGATGACTTGTACAACAAAATGGATTTTAACATGGTATTATAAAGGATTAGAAGATATAAAGGGTAAGAGTGGGACTAGAGCGATAGCGCAGCAGGCAGGGCATTTCCCTGTACGCAGCCGACCCGGGTTCGATTCCGATTCCTCCGTCCCTCTAAAAGATCCAGGCAAGTTACGGAGAGTATCCCGCCTGCATGGCAGAGCCTGGCAAGCTACTCGTGGTGTATTCGATATGCCAAAAACAGTAACAACAAGTCTCATGATGGAGACGTTACTGGTGCCTGCTCGAGCAAATCGATGAACAACGGGATGACAGTGCTGCAGTGCTACCTTGGAAATAGGTTCCAAATCCAGATCTTCTTGGGCATAGATGAAAACAAGCCAAGTTTACAGGTATGACAATGGCAGATCACAATGTGTTACTGTTAGGAATGAGGTTGGAAGGCAGGAATTCTGGGCACATTCGCTGGTTTCTCTGCCGCTAACATCCACTATCTTTTTTTTGGGGGGGGGTCACATCTGGCGATGCACAGGGGTTACTCCTGGCTCTGCACTCAGGAATTACCTCTGGCGGTGCTCAGGGGACCATGTGGATGCTGGGAGTCGAACCCGGGTCAGTCGTGTGCAAGGCAAACGCCCTACCCACTGTGCTATTGCTCCAGCCCCTGACATCCACTATCTTGATCTTATTCTTCGTTTCCAGGCCTCAGTGTTCTCAGGAATCATCAGAAGGCAAAATTTACTATAGAAATTTAGATAGCCTATATATATAAAGATCCCATCACCATGGATGTTTTTAAAATCGTTTTATTAAAACACTAATTTGCAAACTTATTTATAGTTGAGTTTTAAACACACAATGTGCCAGCACTGATCCCACCACCAGTGTCAAGTTCCCTCCACCAAAGTTTCCAGGTTCTCTCCCATAAGAACCTCCTCTATTGACTCACATGGCTTGCCATCTTGACAGGAGCCTTTTTAAGTTTGGTTATTAAAGTTTGGGCCTCCTGGTTTTAGTGATGTTGACTGTGTTTTGGATATTTAGCTCTACCATTCCTTAATGCCACCAATATACTCAAGTCCTCTTTTTGCCTGTCCCTCCCTCCACCCTTGTTGCTTTTCATCTGTCTCTTGTCTCCTTCCCAATCACTCTGTATGTTTCCTTCTCCTCTGTATACTCCGGAGCCAAGTTGATCTAGGCATCCCCCCTTTAAACCTTTGCATTCCCTCATCCAGTTATTCTACATACGACATATAAGTGGCATCATCCTGTGTTTATCCTTACTCTTCTGGTTTACTTAATTTAACATAACACCCTCTGGTTACATCCATGTTGCAGTGAATTTTATCATTTCATTATTCTTTAAAGCTGTGTAGTATTCCATAAGTATATATACCACATCTTCATTATTCATTAATCTGTCATTAGACATTTAGGTTGATTCCAAATCTTATGTATTGTACTGAGTGTTGCAATAAATAATGGTATGTATACATCCTTTTGAATGGATGTTTTTTCTCTCCTGGGGCCAGATACCCAAAAGTAAAATTGCTGGGTAATATGGGAGTTCAATTCTGAGCTTACTGAGAACACTCTGTACTGTTTTCCGTAGGGATGGATCAGAAAACATTCTCACCAGCAGTGGATGAAAGTTCCTTTTTCACCACACCCTGCCAACAGACTGTTCCCAGTATTTTTTATATGTGCCTTTCTCATGGATAAGCTTTATTTTTTTGTGTGTGGTTTTTTTTTTCTTTTTCGGTCACACCAGGCAATGCACAGGGGTTACTCCTGGCTCGTAACTCAGGAACCACTCCTGGTGGTGCTCAGGGGACCATATGGGATGCCTCCAATACCAAAACCATTGGAGGCTATATTTAGAAACTAGACGAAAAAGGAAAAATCTTCATCACAGAACTTAAACTTGTTCACAGCAAAATCACAAGATTACATCATGGCTAAACAATCCCAGAGTTTCCGAGCATGTGCCCAGCTTCAGAGGGCAGAGTGCCGTTCCATCAAGCATGACTTCAGCATCTCCTTCATGTGGCCTTCTTTTTATTGGTTGGCAAACTTCAGGGATTTTTCTAAACAGCAGTCTTTCAGGCACATTCTATGACTGACACAAGAGGGCTGGGGCGATAGCGCAGCATGTAGGGCATTTGCCTTGCACGCAGCCAACCCTGGTTCGATTCCTCCATCCCTCTCGGAGAGCCCGGCTAGCTACAGAGAGTATCCTGCCCACACAGCAGAGCCTGGCAAGCTCCTCGTGGCGTAAGCAATATGCCAAAAACAGTAACAACAAGTCCCACAATGGAGATGTTACTGGTGCCTACTTGAGCAAATTGATGAGCAATGGGATGGCAGTGCTACAGTGCTACCACACAAGAAAAAAAAAACACCAACATCATGCCTCATGATGTTGTTCCCTTGTTCCTGTTCCAGGCTTGGAACAGTCATTCTCTATCTTTAGTGTTGCTCCAGATTCACCTGGAGCCCTTGATAGAACACAGACACCACCTCCTGCCTCCAGGACTTTCAGATCTCGGGTAGGCCTGAAAGCTTGTGCTTCTCATAAATTTTTAGATAGTGCTGATCTGCTCATTATTTATAAAGCATTTTATACCCCCTGACCTATAGTAAAACTTTGTGATTACTAAGTCCTCAGTAAATATGTGCTGTTTCATGAAAAGACAGTGTCTTGGATTGCACTTTTGCCAGAGAAGGAAGGAGAAAGGCCACAGCTTGGTTTTCTAGAACTCTGAAATGTTAAAGGTCACTGGTCCAACCACAGCTAAGGAAGAGGTTATTTAGGGCCAGAGTTTAAGAATCCAACTGCTGGATCAGGCTACTTCTTATAAGTAAACAGCACTGAACTCTTAATTTTCCAAACTGTTATGAGCAGTAAAGGCAGCAACTGAATAAAGAAATGTTCTTGGTTGAATAGTTATATTTGAATGTTCTCTTTGAAACGGGATTGAATCTAGTTGTGCCTTTCAAGAAAAAATATTTCTAAAGATCCTCAAAGTCTTTTATGATAAGTTAAAAAAAAGAGTTCATATTGATTTGATAATAAGGCAAATAATTTACTGCCAGGAGCCCAGGAGAACATGCTTATAAACTTTGGGAAAATAAGAAGGGATCAAGTGTCTGAGGGAGAAAACTCACATGGTGGTACACATGCTTAGGATATGCGCCATCCTGAGTTTAATCCCTGACATTGCTTGGTCCCCTGAGCATTTCTGGCTGTGATCCTGATAGCTCCCAATTATTCCAAGCATGAACCCTATTTTTAAGAAGGAGGAAGGAATAGATGTCCTAATGGATTAAGCCATATAAAAGCAAAATTTTCAGAGGTGAAAAAGCAGGTCAATATTGATAATTTCATATATTCATCCTAACAGGGCTGGAGTGATAGCACAGTGGGTAAGGCGTTTGCCTTGCATGTGGCCAACCCAAGTTCGATTCCTCTGCCCCTCTCAGAGAGCCCTGCAAGCTACCGACAGTATTTTGCCTGCACGGCAGAGCCTGGCAAGCCACCCGTGGAGTATTTGATATGCCAAAAACAGTAACAAGTCTTATAATGGAGATGTTACTGGTGCTCGCTCGAGCAAATCAATGAGCAATGAGATGACAGTGACAGTGACAGTGATAGTGACTCTTCCTAACAATAAAGTATGATCATACACTGGCATATACAACTTTCCAGACCACAGAATCTGGACAGGTCTAATTCCAACCACTTCTTCAATGCCACATGACTTTATTTCCTCTGTGAAACAAACGCTAAAGGAGGAAGAGCCCTCCAAGCATTAACTCACTTAGAGCATAAGAAGCAGTGGGTGCTAACTCTAAGGACCTTTTGGTTTCTCTTCTATTTCTCAATCAACTCTTTTGGTTCAACTCAAGCAACTCATTGTTCATATTATCTGTGAAAATATATCAACTCAAAATCAGTCATGACCTAAGAAGAAAATAAACATGCCCAATTGCAGAAGCAAATCTGACACAGGAACAAATCCACTGGAACTATAACTACAAAAGCTTCCTCAGTCAATAAATAAACACATTGCATCAGTGACAATATTAACAACTCTTAACTAGTAGGGTGACAAGATGCAGAACCATGAAAAGTGGAATTAGAATACTGAGCACATCCTCCTTCTGTAAATCAAGAATTAGAATCCCCTATCAACTTTTTGTGTAGGGAGCCAGAGCACATGGAGCAAAGATGGCGCCGACATCCGGCTGCCCTAGGTGGTAAACAACCTCCAGAGCGCGGGCCCCGGCATCGCCCCACATGGGGTGATTGGAGGACAGCCAACAGGCGAGCAACACGTCAGAAGCAAGGGGTCTTCTCTATAAGAAGGATATCGCTCTGAGGGTCGGGGCCTTCCTCCCCCACTGGTGTATTTGTGGAGATCTCCAATAAACTTGCTGCAGAAGGACTCTCAACCGGTGTCGTCTCTCTTTGCTGGCGAAGGGAAACTGCGACAACGCGACTTACATTTTTGAAAAAAAATTTTAATGTTTTGCTTTTGGGGTCACACCCAGCGATGACAGGGGTTACTCCTGGCTCTGCACTCAGGAATTACTCCTGGTGGTGCTGGGGGACCATATGGGATTCTGGGAATCAAACCCGGGTTGGCCATATACAAGGCAAATGTCCTACCTGATGTGCTATCGCTCCAGCCCCCAGCTTTTCACTTCTTCTTAAGTCCTTTGCACAGTTAACTCAGAGCCATGTCCTTTTTGTATAGACACAGAAAGACAGCTAATGCTATGCTTTTGTAACTTGGAGTTAATTAACTCTGAATGAAATTCACCCCTGGACATCTGTTCTCTTGACTTAAGCCTCAGTTGACCCAAAAGCAGGGTCCTGACAAGGGACTGGATGGACTCAGGACAAGCAGTGAGCTACGCTGGCATCAAAATGGGCCTGGCCAAATCACCATAATACTTAATTATAAATTAAAAGCATGGTCATGGACAAATTCTGTCATGATCCAAAAAGTAATAACTGGAGTAGGACACTGCTAGGGTTAGGAAAGAATAATCCGGCCTGAGAACTGTAGTCTGAGATCTATAGCAAGATGACCCAAGGAGAGCCACCCTACAAGCTTAATGTATCTCTTACTGTGTCCATACAAAATAACTAATACTGAGAAGTAGAATTAAGATGTTAATTAAGATGTTAACAGCCCTAGGTGATATTTCCCTCCCTTGAGCCTGATAGGTGATCAGAATAGGTGATCAGGACATGCTGATTCTGCTACCCCAATGTGGGAGTTGCTGAGATATGAGAGAGAGAGAGAGAGAGAGAGAGAGAGAGAGAGAGAGAGAGAGAGAGAGTTACAGAGAGACAGAGAGAGACCAGGGCAGCAAGATGGAGCGTGGGGAGACTAGCAAGGGGGACAAAGGGAGAAGAATGAAGGGGAAGAATGCAGGAGCAGGCTCATGAAGAGATGAGAGACGTGTCTGCAAGATGGAGGGTAAAGGTGAGCGGGAGAGACAGGGGGAGACAGGAATGAGGGGCAGTGTGAGACTAGAATAGTGAGACTGAACAGGCATGTGGGGAGAATGGAATAAATGACAACTGATCATCAACCAGCCTGGTGGCGCTTGTTTCCTCCTGTGTCTGCCCATGGCATCAGCCGTCCCAGGCTGGGGAAGTGGCCCAGGTCCACTAAATTCGGGTGAAGAGAGAGAGAACCTCGGGGCTTCCAAGCCATCTGGGGATTACACATGTGTGTAGCTAATTCTGTCTAAAACAGAAAAGAAATCCTTGAGTTCTTGGAATCCAGAGATAACGAATCACTTATTTTCTGGAATTAGCAGAAAATCAGGGAAAATTTATTCAAGGACATTTGAGATTTCAAGGGATCTAGGAGTGTTAAAGGGCAGTGGAAATTACAAATAAATCTGCAGTAGTTAAAGTGGAAAAAACTGCAGATTTTTATTTAAAACAGCACAAGAAAATAAGGGGAGAGAGCTCCACAGAGGCTGATTGCTAAAGGAGGACATGCAGCTCACCTTCATATCCCATGCCTGAATCAGCCCATCTCCTCCTTTAAGCCCTCTGAGCTCATGAGCGCATATGAGAATGTCCTATAGCTCCTGGTTTACATTATGTGTGAGTTAGAGCCAGAGGTTTGATGCTTGTCAATTGATACTCAAGTTGGGAGAGGGTCTTGAATTTTTTTCTTTAGCATTCGCCAATTTCTCTGGTGTAAGTACCGCACCCTGGTTGGTTTCAAGCTGCATTTTTTCCTCCAAATGTATATTTGGGATAAGATGCAAAGAACTGGCTCTTGCAAACTTGTAGATTAAACCCCAGCTTGCTTCAGAGTAAAACAGACATGCTTTCAACGGCAGGCTTTTCTGAGTAAGCTTCCTAAATATCCAAGCATCAATTGCCCGTGTGTGTGTGTGTGTGTGTGTGTGTGTGTGTGTGTGTGTGTTCAGAAGAAACAATTCCCTGCCTTACAATTCTTTTGTGAGGGATAAATGATTCACCCAGGCCTACTTTCTTTCGAATTCAGCAGTTCACAATTGTTTCTGGCTTACTTTTTAATTCCTGTTCTAAGTTTGTTTGTTTTTTATGTCAGCATTGCACTTTTTACATTGAATTTATATTTGCTTATTTTTTCTATTTTTTAAATTTTAAATTATATCCCATTTTGATCTATAAGAAGCCAACACTTTGTTTCTCTTCTTTACAGAGATGCCCAGTGTGTTTTCTTGCCCACGCCACTGGAGTTTGATGAATCTCTAGGTGTTCCTGCTACAGTGAAGCATCTGTTCACTACTGTAATTCGAAGTTTCTCTTGAGGGATAATCTTTAGGAGGAATTTTTCAGTAAGAGATTTGTTGCTTCTGCTGTAACACAAAGCAGTGTGAAGGTCTAACCTATATTTGGTACTAATTTGGTGACTCTAGGCTCACTCCCAACTTCAAGGAGCACGTGATGTTTGAATTTTTCCAGTTTTCCCAGTAGGGAGTCATAAATTGGGAAGCAGAGCATTTTTCCAATGGTCCTTAGAGAATTTGTGCAAGGCCCATATTTTGCTCCTATCCCGTGCTTCCCATGCCTGGGTCACTCACTGACAATAGGTTTAATGTGACACTCAAGTGTTGTTTCTAGCATATGGCTATTTACTTTCTTGATCATAAACATTTGTGTTGAACTTGCTATATTAATCTATCAGGAAGGGGATTTGACAAAAGGACTGTGAGAGTTAATGAGATAGAATAGGTGAAGGACCTAGGACAACTCCTGGCACAAACCAAACCCTCACAAATGGATGTTACCTGCGTGGAGATAGAAAGTAGATCACCTGGTCAGATTTTCAGGAACACTGAGCAATGGAGTGGAGCACTAGATGTGACTGGGGAGGAGAGTTATGCTGACATCCTAGGATATAAAGGGATCTGCCCAGGAGAGAAGGCCAGAGCCTCAGATGAGAAGACACATTGAAGAATTTGAACAGAAGGATTAGAGTTCTGATTTTAGAATTTGATCTGGAAGCAGAATCTAGAATTATAATGGAATCTTCTTGCCAAAGTCAAAGGAAGAGGCTTTAGTGAGGGGCTAGACGTATGAATAACAAGTAAGACATAAGAGGGCTGGAAAGATATTACAGTGGAGAAGGCAGACCCTTGCCTCTGGGTAACCTGGACTTGTTCTCTGGCACCCCAGGGTGGTCCTTTGAATCCCTCCAGGAGTGATCTTGAGTGTAAGCCCTGAGCAATTCTAGATGTGTCCCCAAAGCAACAACAAAAATAATAAAACAAAACAAATAAGGGATCAAAGACAAGTAACTGTTCAATGGTAATAAGAACTCACATAGAGAAGAATGCAAAAGTGAAGACTTTGAGAATTTGACAGAAGTGCAACCGTAGAAGAAAACTGGAGGTGAGGCTGATTAAGTATCTCTGTCATCCTGATTCACTTCAGATTCCATAAACCCTGGACAGTGGTCCTTTCATCATCCTCTCTGGGTCTATCCTCACCCTGTAGCCATCTGTGGCTTGAAGGCTGACCAGTGGCAACATCTTCAGATTCTATTCTTGGAGCTCTTACTCAGTTTAGGGAATGCAGAACCCAGAAAGATCTAGAGGGAAGGAGGAGGAGATTTTAATTTATGCTCTCCTTCCCTAGCAGTTTCTTCAGACTCTCTGTATCTGTCAATGACAGCTACTTCCAAGACCTTTGTTCCACCATCTAGTTCCATTCCATGTTTCTGTTACTACATCATTATGCTGCACTTTCCCTTATGGATTCTCTACAGCATTTCCGTATCTCTATAAACTCTTACAGGTTTTTCAAGCTGGAGGATCAAAAAAATTTGAGCAGATTCTGAAGCCTACTGAAGAAAGAGGAGTCAATATAGTGTGCAAAGTACAAAACACATTAGTGGCAAAGATGTCCTGAATCTCCATCCAGAGGCCTTTCATTCTACTCATGAAGCCTAGAATCCAAAATAGTGATGTCATCCTCCCCAATGTGTAAGTAAACCAATGCTGTATGCACACACAGAGACACATATATACACACAAACATGTAGACATCAACACACATGCAGACTGAGAAATATACAGATCACATATATACACATAGCTATACACATATGAATACACAAAGCCATAAATACTGATGCCAAAAAGACATACCCAGATACTTTTTTATTAGTGAATCACCTTGAGGTACAGTTACAGGCTTACAAACTTTCGTGCTTGCATTTCATTCATACAATGATTGAGTACCCATCCCTCCACCAGTGCCCATTTTCCACCACCAATGGTCCCAGCATCCCTCCCACCACCACCCCCTGTTCCCTCCTCTGGGACAGTGCCTCTGTAGCGGGGCATTCCCTTTTGCTCCCTCTCTCTTTTTGGGTGTTGTGCATACCCAGATACTTACAGATACACAATTGCATACACATGAACAGAGATAGAAAACACCATTTACACCACCATATGCATGTACAAACAATGAGACTATAAAGAGGCTAAAGAGGTTGTAGGATGCCTGGAGTGGTGAAGCGTGTGTAGGCAAGAGCAGAGCTACACTGTTCTGGGAAGTCTGGGAGACAGCCTTGCTACTTATCCCTTCCTCTTCCTCTTCTCCATTTCTTTCTTTCCCTCATCCTTATCTTAGTTCCTCTCCATCACTTTCCAGAGTCACCAGAAGGAAGCACAGTGTTGGGTAGAGGTCATACATCTGCTTTTCAAAGCCCAGATGATTACCATCAAAGACTTACAAGGTGACTTACAGAGACAAAAGGCAGTTTGAGAAATGTGGCTTAAATGTTAAGACTTTGAAATCTCTGGTTTATGGAAGAAAAGGACAAAGCATAAGATCATAAAAAAAACAGGTAGGGGAAACTAAGGGAGAGAAGATATTAAAACAAGGTGAGAAAACTCCTATTTTATTAATCTCTGAAATAGTTCTTAGATAATTATCTTCTGTTAAATAACCTTCCCAGGCCTGACACTGTCCAGAAAATTCTGCCACCTGAGTTCTGGGTCCACCCATATTTTTTCTATTTTTTTTTTTAAATAATGTAGGAGTACTGCAATTTGTTCAGCGATTGATTAAACTGATTGAATTGGGCATGAACTTCACATTACTTTTTTTAATTATTATTTTATTGTATCACTGTGAGATAGTTACAAAGCTTTCATGTTTGAGATTCAGCCATACAATTATGGAACACCCATCCCTCCACCAGTGCACATTTTCCACCACCTACCTCCCAGTCCTCACCCTGCCTCTATGGCAGACAATTTCCCCAATACTCTCTCTCTCATTTGGGAGATACATAAAAAATTATGTTTGCTTAAATTTTCCCACCACCATTCAAGCCTACCTGCCAGGGACAGACACTAGATAATTTATTTTTCATTGCTCATTTTGAATATCATGAAAGTTCGTGTGGCTGCGATGTACATGAAAATTTCTAGATTGTAAATGGATGGGTTCCAGACACATCTCTGTATGGCACTAATTCATTTTGGGATTCAATTGGACTCTCTGGGCCAGGGCTATTTGTGCGCTAAGATGGCACCTAGAGGCAAATTGTGGGCATGAGAGCCAGTCAGCTGGACGGGCAGGGACAGACCCGACCCTCTGCTGCCATGCAGCCTGGAGATTCAGTCCTGGAACCCGCATACCTGGGCCTGCCTGCGGAAGCTCTGGTCACCGGGATTCCATCTGGAGTAGGTGGGAAGACTGCACCTGCTGCATCTGCCACCCATCTGTTTTCATGCATCCTGGGAAAACACAACTTCCTTGTGGCACATGGAAATCCTAGAATAAAGAGCACCCCAAGAACGTGACAAAAAATTTTTGTAAGTTAAAACACAAACAGAAAGACTAACACTACACACACACACAAACACACACACACACTATATATATATATATATATATATATATAAACATTCATACATACATATATATATATATATATATATATATATATATATATATCCCTTCCTGATGCCCTGAGTCACTTGTGATTTTGATTGTTTTTATCCAGGTGACTTCTTGGTTTCTCCAGAAGAAAATACAAAGTCAAGAACTCATGTCCTAGTGCAAGGGCATGAGAAAGGAGTACTGGTAGGTATAAGGGAGGTGTAACCAGCTCCACAGTGAGTCACTGGAGTAGAAATCTATGGATCAGCTCTGCAGAATAGAGTGACTTGTCCCCAGATCATTCTCCATGCACATGCTCATACTCATTGTGAGGGCCATTCCCAGAGTCTTGGGCACTTCTTGTGAACCACAATCAGACTAATATTTTCTGTAGTCTAGAGATATGGTTGATAGGAAGAAAGCCCTTAAGAGCAGGAGCAGGTATTGGCTGGAGGTTAGCAATAAAACAAAATAATTACAGCAAAATAGGCTCAACAAGGAGAGCATAAGAGACTAGCAAAGCCATATAATTAACATCCAACCTGAGGAAATACTCTTATTTAGAGGCCTGGGGTGGGAAGGGTGGGTTGTTACGGTGGTGCTCAGGACTTATTCCTGGTTCTGAGCTCAGAGATCAGAGATCATTTATAGTGGGGATCAGGGGACCATATGGGATGCAGAGGATTAAACTTGGTTGGGGCAGAGTGCAAGCAAACACCCTATCTGCTGTACATCACTCCAGCCTCATCACTGAACATTCTTTAGAATAGAGACTAACCTCCTCTTATCACCCATCTGGGCTATCTGCCCATTGCCCTTCTGGTCCATGTTTCCCTCTGCCAACCTCCAACCCCACTCACTCAAATTAAAATTTTCTTTCCACAAAACGTACAAAACTATTATGTTCATTATCAGGCTGCTAGTAATTTCTTGCAGTTTAAAAATGTCTAAGAGTCTTCAGATTTCCCAGAGCTTACAGTCATTGAGGCTGCTAACCTGCAATTTCAGACATCACAATTCTATGTAAAAGACACATCTTAGACAGCAAACTATTCAACACCCAGAATACACAATATGTGAGTTCTGCTAAAATCAGCACTATCCAATAGAATTATAATTGGAGTTATAAACATCATTCAAAATTGTTGAGTAATCACATTAAAAAGTGCAGTGAATTTATTTCTTTTTCTTTTTTTTTTTAACCCATCCCTTCACCAGTGCCCATTCCCCACCACCAGTAAACCCAGGGTCCCTCCCACCCTCCCCAGTCCCGTCTCCCCCCACCCCAAACTGC
The DNA here is from genome assembly GCF_027595985.1 of Sorex araneus. Classification (NCBI taxonomy): domain Eukaryota; kingdom Metazoa; phylum Chordata; class Mammalia; order Eulipotyphla; family Soricidae; genus Sorex; species Sorex araneus. Next base: position 47,444,918 of record NC_073303.1, on the reverse strand, counting down.
CACTATGGCAGGGTATTCCCTTTAGTTCTCTCTCTCTGATTAGGTGTTGTGGTTTGTAATAAAGGTGTCGAGCGGCCATTGTGTTCAGTCTCTAGTCTACATTCAGCACGCGTCACTCCTCCCCCTCATGACCTCTGACCACATTTTACTTGGTGCTCCCTTCTCTGAGTTGCCCAGAATGAGAGATCAGCCTCCAAGCCATGGAGTCAACCTCCTAGTACTTATTTCTACTATTCTTGGGTATTAGACTCCTAGTCTATTATTCTATATTCCACAGATGAGTGCAATCTTTCTATGTCTGTCTCTCTCTTTCTGACTCATTTCACTTAGCATGATACTTTCCATGTTGATCCACTTATATGTAAACTTCATGACCTCATTTTTTCTAACAGCTGCATAGTATTCATTGTATAGATGTACCAAAGTTTCTTCAACCAGTCATCTGTTCTAGGGCACTCGGGTTTTTTCCAGATTCTGGCTATTGTAAACAGTGCTGCGATGAACATGTAAGTGCAGATGTCACTTCGACTATACTTTTTGGCTTTTCTGGGATATATTCCCAGCAGTGGTATTGCTGGGTCAAATGGGAGCTCAACCTCTAGTTTTTTGAGAATTGTCCATATTGTTTTCCAAAAGAGCTGAACTAGTCGGCATTCCCACCAGCAGTGTAGAAGGGTCCCTTTCTCCCCACATCCTCTCCAACAGCGGTTGCTTTTGTTCTTTTGGATGTGTGCTAGTCTCTGTGGTGTGAGGTGGTATCTCATGGTTGTTTTGATCTGCATCTCTCTGATGATTAGTGATGCAGAGCACTTTTTCATGTGCCTTTTGGCCATTCGTATGTCTTCCTTGGAAAAGTTTCTGTTCATTTCTTCGCCCCATTTTTTGATGGGGTTGGATGTTTTCTTCTTGTAGAGTTCAACCAGTGCTTTATATACCATTGATATCAACCCCTTATCTGATGGGTATTATGTAAATATCCTTTCCCATTCTGTAGATAGTCTTTGTATTTTGGTCACTGTATCTTTTGCGGTGCAGAAGCTTTTTAGTTTAATGTAGTCCCCATTGTTGATCTCTGTTTCTAGTATATTGCTTAGTTCCGTGTCATCTTTGAAGATACCTTTATCTTCAATATTGTGGAGGGTTTTGCCGACCTTGTCTTCAATGTACCTTATGGTTTGTGGTCTGATGTTGAGGCCTTTAATCCATTTTGATCTGACTTTTCTGCATGGTGTCAGGTTGAAGTCTAAGCCCATTCTTTTACATGTGGTTGTCCAGTTGTGCCAGCGCCATTTGTTAAAGAGGCTTTCCTTGCTCCACTTCACATCTCTTGCTCCCTTATCAAAGATTAGATGATCGTACATTTGAGGTTGTGTATAGGGATATTCCACCCTGTTCCATTGGTCTTCAGCTCTGCCTTTGTTCCAGTACCATGCTGTTTTGTTACCGCTTTGTAGTAGAGTTTAAGGTTGGGGAGGGTGATGCCTCCCATCATCTTTTTCCCAAGAATTGTTTTAGCTATCCGTGGATGTTTATTGTTCCATATAAATTTCAGGATTGCTTGATCCATTTCTTTGAAGAATGCCATGGGTATCCTTATAGGGATCGCGTTAAATCTGTATAATGCTTTGGGAAGTATTGCCATTTTGACAATGTTTATTCTCCCTATCCATGAGCAGAGAATATGTTTCCATTTCCTCATGTCCTCTTTGATTTCATGGAGTAGGGTTTTATAGTTTTCTTTGTAGAGGTCCTTTACTTCTTTAGTTAAGTTGATTCCAAGGTATTTGATTTTCTGGGGCACGATTGTGAACGGGATTGCTTTTCTCATTTCCCTTTCCTCTGTCTCATTGTTTGCATATAGGAAGGCCATGGAATTTGGGGTATTGATTTTATAGCCTGCAACTTTACTGTACAGGTCAATTGTTTCTAAGAGTTTCTTACTAGAGCTTTTAGGCTTCTCTAGGTATAGTATCACATTGTCTGCGAATAGTGAGAGCTTTTTTTTTTTTAGTTTATTTTTAATTAGAGAGTCATCGTGAGGGTACAGTTACAGATCCATACATCTTTGTGCTCATGCTTCCCCCATACAAAGTTCAATAACCCATCCCTTCACCAGTGCCCATTCTCCACCACCCGTAAACCCAACATCCCTCCCCCCCTCCCCAGTCACGTCTCCCCCCACCCCACCCTGCCACTATGGCAGGGAATTCCCTTTTGTTCTCTCTCTCTGATTAGGTGTTGTGGTTTGCAATAAAGGTGTTGAGTGGCCATTGTGTTCAGTCTCTAGTCTGTATTCCGCCCGCCTCACCCTTCCCCCACATGACCTCCAACCACATTTTATTTGGTGTTCCCTTCTCTGAGTTACCCAGAATGAGAGACCAGCCTCCAAGCCATGGAAACAATCTCCTGGTACTTATTTCTACTATTCTTGGGCGTTAGTCTTATAGTGAAAGCTTGATTTCTTCCTTACCAATCTGAATCCCCTTAATATCTTTTTCTTGCCTGATGGCTATTGCTAATACTTCCAGTACTATATTAAAGAGAAGTGGTAAGAGTGGGCATCCTTGTCTTGTCCCCGATCTTAGAGGAAAGGCCTTTAGTTTTTCTCCATTGATGATAATGCTTGCCATAGGTTCGTGGTAGATGGCTTTGACTATCTTGAGAAAAGTTCCTCCAAAACCCATTTTGGTGAGAGTTTTTATCATGAATGGGTGTTGGATCTTGTCAAATGCTTTCTCAGCATCTAATGATATGATCATATGGTTTTTATCTTTACTTTTGTTGATATGATGGATTATATTGATTGATTTCCGAATGTTAAACCATCCTTGCATCCCCAGGATGAATCCCACTTGGTCATGGTGTATGATCTTTTTTATGCGTTGTTGGATTCTATTTGCAAGTATTTTGTTGAGGATCTTTGCATCGGTGTTCATCAAGGATATTGGTCTATAGTTTTCTTTGTTAGTGGTGTCTTTGTTTGCTTTGGGTATTAGGGAGATATGTGCCTCGTAGAAACTGTTCAGAAGGGTTCCTGTCTTTTCAATTTCCTGGAAAAGCTTGAGGAGAACTGGCAGCAAGTCTTCTTTAAATGTTTGGAAGAATTCGCCAGTGAATCCGTCTGGACCTGGGCTTTTGTTTTTGGGGAGACTTTTGATTACGGTTTCGATTTCCTTGATATTTATGGGCCTATTCAGGTATTTCACGTCTTCTTGGTTCAGTCTTGGGAGATTGTAGGAGTCAGGGAATTCATCCATTTCTTTTAGGTTCTCTTGTTTCGTGGCATACAGACTTTCAAAGTAGTCTCTGATGATCCGTTGAGTCTCCTTGGTTTCTGTTGTGGTGTCCCCCTTTTCATTTCTGATTCGGTTTATTAGGGTTTTCTCTCTTTCTTTCTTTGTGAGTCTTGCTAGCGGTTTATCAATCTTATTTATTTTCTCAAAGAACCAGCTCTTTGTTTCATTGATCTTTCGGATTGTTTTTCGGGTTTCCATATCATTAATTTCTGCTCTAAGTTTAATTATTTCTTTCCTTCGATCTGGTTTGGGTTCCTTTTGCTGGTCCTCTTCTAAGATCTTGAGCTGAGAAGTCAAGCGCTCTGTATAGGCCCACTTTTGAGGCCACGCCCCTATGGTGAGGACACGCCCCTAACCTGCAGAGTGGGGGGTGGTCAGGAACGGTAGGCGCCGGCCCAAAGGTGCCAGGTGGGGGCGGTGGGGCAAGCCCCAAACTGCAGGCAGGGCGCAGGGAGGGGGCTTCTCTGTGCTGGGCAGTGTCTTGGAGGGGATTTCCTAGTTACCCGAGGAGTGGGGGATGGTCAGGAACCTACAGCGGCCCAAAGGTGCCAGGCGGGGTTGGGGGCCGTGGGGCAAGCCCCAAGCTGCAGGCAGGGCGCGGGGAGAGGGCTTCTACGCCAAAAAGGGTAGTGAATTTAATATCCAAAATATTACTTTAGCACGCAATCAATATTAAAAAAATTATTAGGGCTGGAGGAATAGAACAGGTCTTAAAGCTAATGTCTTGCATGCAACTCTCCATAGTTCAGTCCCTGGCACATCAAGTATGACCTTGGAGACCTGAGAACACATGCCTCCAAGTGCCTCCACGGTGCCTGAATAATCCCCGACATTGCAGAATCCAAGCAATATTGAATCCTTGGTCTCTAATATTGCACTACCAGCCAATTGGTCCAGAATCTCTGGGAGTAATCTCAGGCTTCATGAGCACTATTTGGGAAGCTTCAAAATAAAACACAATAAAAATTAAAAGGATGTGGTCCCTTCTTTTCTTCATAAACTATACTAATTCTGTCAAATCCAGTGATATTTGCAGTTAATATTAATTTGTACCAGCAATAGTGTAAGTATTCATTCCTTACCTGCGTTAGTGGCCCCTGCATTGGACAGTGGGTATTTAATGAATATCTACATATAACACACCCCCTACTCTGACAAATTGCACAATCGGCAGTTTCTTCCTTCTTCACACTCACACAGTGCTGCTCCTCGTGGCAGTTCATGCTCAGTGATCCCCCACGGTACGTGGAGCACTTAGATTCACAGCGAATCCTACCAGGGAAGTACAGGTGAAGCAAAAGAAGCAAAGAACTAGCCAGTGGTTTTCTATCTGAGAAGTGGGAAAGTAGGATGAGGAGCTAAGAAAATTTCACCTACAACAGCCTGGGAGATTCAGATGCATCAGTAAAACTGAGAGAATGATCCGGTTGAATAAAGTAAACCAAGAAGAAAACTGTCAAGTGTCCATGACACTGACCCCCTGCATGTGTCCATCTAGCCCAGATAAAATTAAGGGGAAACAATTGTGGATTTGCATTTGGATTCCAGTGTTTAAATGTAAGGTCTGGCTGATAGTGCCAAGGGTGACAACCTGAAGAGCTGTTTCACTCTCACCCTCCTCATTCTAACTGTTCACAGCAGAAATCACTTTAAACTTAAATGTGGCAAAATAGAAGCATCACTGAATGATTTTCTCTACCTCAACTCTATTGGCCAAATATGTCTTTGTTATGCTAAAGAGTATGATGTTCAGTAGCATCCCTAACCAGTGGCAAGTTAGGGCAATCAAAACTGTCTCCAGAAGATGGTATGGTGCCTCCAACAGGTCAACCTGTACCTGTGGGGTGAGTGCATCAGTATCCTGATGGTGACTTAAGGCTTCCTAACACCCCCAAACTGATGCTGTGCCTTTGGCCAGACCCCAACAAGTTGGTACCAAGTTTTCCAAAAAATTAAATGGCCAAAAGCTAGGTACGTGGGAGCCATGCCCACAAACCACCTCTGGCTCAGCTATATATACAAGCTTATTTATTGGCCTTATTTCACAGACCCATAGATAAATCTCGAGAGATAAAAAGCCACGGTTAAACTCGAACACAGTTAAACACGCATGGCTGAACATATCTGGGGTAAATCAGAGAGGGACAGGTTGGCCTGGTGGCCTGCCCAAACAGAGCCCCCAGCAGCCGCTTGCTTCCACAATCCAAAATTGCTGCCATACCTCCATCCTGACTCCACTGTCTCAGGATGGACGGACCTTACCAAGACATAATCTGCTGAAAATTTTGGCATGTGGGTTTTGTGACTGAAATCTCCAGGCTTTCTCAGAGTTGGGGTGGGCTACCTCCCCCCACTTCCCAGTACAAATAGGAGCACTGGCAGTCACCCCCAGAACCAACTTCAGCACCATTCTGTAAGTTCTACTACCGGCCTTGCTTCAGAGACCCCTAAATAAATCTCAAAAGAGACCAAAAGCCACAGTTAAACTTGGACCCCTGCATGGCTGAACAGATCGGGGTAAATCAGAGGGAAGCAGTTGACCTGTGCCTGCCCAAGCAGAGCCCCTGGCAGCCACTTGCTTCGATAATCCAAAATTGCCGCCATCCCCCAGCCTGACTCCACCATCTCAGGATGGATCTCACCAAGATATAATCTACTAAAAATTTTGTAATGTGGATCTTAGTGCAACAACAGCCCTAACCCAGAGACACAGTAGCAAGTCCCAGAAGACACCACAGCACCAGAGATCTTCTGGATCCCATACTGAGCCAATTTCACTGGGGCACCCCAGATGCAATAAGTGCAGTCTCCCCGCCTACTTCAGGTGGAATCCCATTGACCAAGAGCTTCCACAAGCAAGGCCCAAGTATGCGGGTTGCAGGACTAAATCTCCAGGCCACATGGCAGCAGAGGACCCAGGCTGTCCCTCCCTGGGTCCCTGCCCATCCAGCTGACTGGCTTTCATGCCCACAATTTGCCTCTGGGCACCATCTTAGCAAACCAACAGCCCTGGCCCAGAGACATAACAGCAAGTCCCTGAAGACACCACAGCGCCAGTGACTTCTCCAGGTCCCACACCAAGTCCATTTCACCGGGGCACCCCAAATGGGGCAGGTACAGTATCCCTGCTTCCTTCAGATGGAATCCTGGTGATCAAGAGCTTCCACAAGCACGGATCTTTCTGCATACCCCCCTCCACACCAACAGCCCTGGCCCAGAGACTCCCAATTGAATCCCAAAATGGATTAGTGCCATACAGAGATGACTCTGAACCTAACCATTTTTCTTGAGCGGTCTCAGTAACGTCTCCATTCGTCCTAGCCCTGAGATTTTATTTTATTTATTTTTTTATTTTTTATTATTTTTTTTATAATTTATTTATTTTTAATTAGAGAATCACCGTGAGGGTACAGTTACAGATTTATACACTTTTGTGCTTATACTTCCCTCATACAAAGTTCGGGAACCCATCCCTTCACCAGTGCCCATTCTCCACCACCCGTAAACCCAGCGTCCCTCCCACCCTCCCCAATCCCATCTCCCCCCCACCCCACCCTGCCACTGTGGCAGGGCATTCCCTTCTGTTCTCTCTCTCTAATTAGCTGTTGTGGTTTGCAATAAAGGTGTTGAGTGGCCGCTGTGCTCAGTCTCTAGCCCTCATTCAGCCCGCAACTCCCTTCCCCCACATGGCCTTCGACTACAATGTAGTTGGTGATCGCTTCTCTGAGTTGCCCTTTCCCCGGAACGTGAGGCCAGCCTCGAAGCCATGGGGTCAACCTCCTGGTACTTATTTCTACAGTTCTTGGGTATTAGTCTCCCACTCTGATATTCTATATACCATAGATGAGTGCAGTTTTTTCTATGTCTGTCTCTCTCTTTCTGACTCATTTCACTCAGCATGAAACTTTTCATGCCCATCCACTTAACTACAAAATTCTTGACTTCCTTTTTTCTAACAGCTGCATAGTATTCCATTGTATAGATGTACCAAAGTTTCCTCAACCAGTCATCCGTTTTGGGGCATTCGGGTTTTTTCCAGATTCTGGCTATTGTAAACAGTGCTGCGATGAACATACATGTGCAGATGTTGTTTCGATTATACTTTTTTGCCTCTCTGGGATATATTCCCAGCAGTGGTGTTGCTGGGTCAAATGGGAATTCAATATCTAATTTTTTGAGAATCGTCCAAATTGTTTTCCAGAAGGGCTGAACCAGTCGGCATTCCCACCAGCAGTGAAGAAGGGTCCCTTTCTCCCCACATCCTCTCCAACAGCGGTTGCTTTTGTTCTTTTGGATGTGTGCTAGTCTCTGTGGTGTGAGGTGGTATCTCATGGTTGTTTTGATCTCCATCTCTCTGATGATTAGTGATGCAGAGCACTTTTTCATGTGCCTTTTGGCCATTCGTATTTCTTCCTTGGTAAAGTTTCTGTTCATTTCTTCGCCCCATTTTTTGATGGGGTTGGATGTTTTCTTCTTGTAGAGTTCAACCAGTGCTTTATATACCATTGATATCAACCCCTTATCTGATGGGTATTGTGTAAATATCCTTTCCCATTCTGTGGATAGTCTTTGTATTCTGGTCACTGTATCTCTTGCGGTGCAGAAGCTTTCTAGTTTAATGTAGTCCCATTTGTTGATCTCTGTTTTTACTAGATTGCTTAGTTCCGTGTCACCTTTGAAGATACCTTTATCTTCAATATCATGGAGGGTTTTGCCGACCTTGTCTTCAATGTACCTTATGGTTTGTGGTCTAATGTTGAGGTCTTTAATCCATTTTGATCTGACTTTTGTGCATGGTGTCAGGTCAAGGTCTAAACCCATTTTTTTGCATGTGGTTGTCCAGTTGTGCCAGCACCATTTGTTAAAGAGGCTTTCCTTGCTCCACTTCACATCTCTTGCTCCCTTATCAAAGATTAGATGATCATACATTTGGGGTTGTGTGTAGGGATATTCCACCCTGTTCCATTGGTCTACGGCTCTGCCTTTGTTCCAGTACCATGCTGTTTTAATTGTTACTGCTTTGTAGTAAAGTTTGAGGTTGGGGATGGTGATGCCTCCCATCATCTTTTTCCCAAGAATTGTTTTAGCTATCCTTGGACGTTTGTTATTCCATATGAATTTTAGGATTGCTTGATCCATTTCTTTGAAGAATGTCATGGGTATACTTATAGGGATCGCATTGAATCTGTATAATGCTTTAGGGAGTATTGCCATTTTGACAACATTGATTCTCCCTATCCACGAGCAGGGTATATGTTTCCATTTCCTCATGTCTTCTTTGATTTCATGGAGTAGCGTTTTGTAGTTTTCTTTGTAAAGGTCTTTTACTTCCTTGGTTAAGCTGATTCCGAGGTACTTGATTTTCTGGGGCACAATTGTGAATGGGATTGCTTTTTTCATGTCCCTTTCCTCTGCCTCATTGTTTGCATATATGAAGGCCATGGATTTTTGGGTATTGATTTTGTAGCCTGCAACTTTACTGTATAAGTCTATTGTTTCTAAGAGTTTCTTAGTAGAGGTTTTAGGCTTCTCTAGATATAGTATCATGTCGTCTGCAAATAGTGAGAGTTTGATTTCTTCCTTTCCTATCTGGATGCCCTTAATCTCTTTTTCTTGTCTAATAGCTATCGCAAGTACTTCCAGTACTATATTGAAGAGGAGTGGTGAGAGTGGGCATCCTTGTCTTGTGCCCGATCTCAGAGGAAAGGCCCTTAGTTTTTCCCCGTTGAGGATAATGCTTGCCGTAGGCTTGTGATAGATGGCTTCGACTATCTTGAGGAAAGTTCCTCCAAACCCATTTTCTAGCCCTGAGATTTTAGAAGCCTCTCTTTACTCATCCTTCCCAACAGTGCCACATTGGAGGCCCTTTCAGGGTCAGGGGAATGAGGCCCATTACTCTTACTGGTTTTGGCATATGAATACACCACGGGGAGCTTGCTAGGCTCTCCCATGTGGGCAGGAAACTCTTGGTAGCTTGCCAGGTTCTCTGAAGGGGAGAATTAGGCTATAAGATAGTGCGGCCGCAAACCACAAAGCGGACGGTTTCCGAGAGCTTGGTTTTATAGTCTCTGGATGTTGACCGTTGATGGATTACATGGGTGCCAGGGGCAGTTTCTGGGTGTGACTGCCTAGCTACTGAAAAATGGGGAATCTGGGTGGAAGAGGCCCAGTCCCAATCCAAGCAGGCTTGGAGATTTCAGCCTCGGGTCCTGCACACCTGGGTTCATCTGCCGGTACCTTCATGTGTGAGGCTTGTCCAAACGTGTGGAGAGGGAGTATTCACTATTCAATAATTGTGATTTTTGAAATACAATGAATGTCATAAATCACTTATTTCAACAAAGTAATTAGGCCACTTAGTCTCCTGTGTCCAAACGGCATCATCTTCCCTCAGGGAAGAAGGATTTTTCCTTTGGCCCTTGAGACTACCAAGTTATAATAGCTTCTCTCTCTCTCTCTCTCTCTCTCTCTCTCTCTCTCTCTCTCTCTCTCTCCTCTCTCTCTCCCCTCTCTCTCTCTCTTCACCCTCCCTCTCTCTCTCCCTCTCTCTCTCTCTTAGTCTCTGTCTCTCTCTCTCTCTTTCCCTCCCCTCCACTCTCTCTACAATACTCAGATACTCAGGGGTTACTCCTGGCTCTGCAGTCAGGAATTACTCCTGGCTTGGGGGACCATACGGGATGCCTGGGATTAAACCTGGGTCAGTAGCGTGCAAGGCAAATGCCCTCCCCAATGTACCATCACTCCAGCCCCCAAACAGCTTATTCCTAAAATATGTAACTTACTATTTTTTTAATGGTACAAGTGAAAAATTAAAATGCAGTGGCTTTTAGACAAAAAACTATTTATTTTTGGCCAAGGTAATACTCCTTACTCAATTTTATTCTTTATATATACTACTAGCAAGGTTTATTACAATCATTTATTCTTCTCATCCAAATAGTACCTCAGAAGAAAATGATTTAAGACATTATTTTATAACATTATTAGTTTATCCACTCGCCCAAAATATTTCATAGTGGAGGACAAAAAAAAGTTAGGACTCTAATATAGTACAGTAAATTATGAAAGCTGAACCCCTTCCTCCCCCAAAACCCCCAAACAACCCCAAATCAGGAAAAAGACTGTGAAGGTTACAACTATTATAAAGAACAGCTAAGTACAAAACTAGAGAAGTATTTTTAAAAAATGGAAATTAGAAAAGGCACAGTAACTGAGAACAGATCATATTACAATTGTTTAATAATGAAACATTTAAGTATACCTTGTTCTAGAAAATAGGAAATATTTCAGTGAAACTTAATATTTTAAAGTACCAGAAAAAATTTTAAACCAACCAACTAAAATCAAACGACACTCTGAAGCACTATAAAGCAGCGAAGTACATTTTGCAATACAAATAGCAGTTCCAAATTTAAATGCTTTAATTTCAGATTTTATAATTATTTCACAAAGTAAAACACATATTAAGCTCCGTTAGTGATTTAAAATTTACAATTATATTTGAAAATAATAGCCCTCAGTTAAAGCTCTTGGTGTATACCATTCTCTTGAAAGACAATTATTAGAAAAGAATTCGCCTATAGAAGGATAGCAAGCATAGGTTTCTGAATTCATTACCAACATAGCTTAAGTGGGTGCTGGGGAGATATTTCAGGAGCACTCGACTTGCATATACAAAGCCCCATGTTCAATCTCCTGTACTGCATGGCCCCTGAGCACCACTAGGTATGGCCCTCCTGGTCCCCAACATAGTAGGTCAATGCAGCACAGCACTACTGGGCACTCAACTGACCTGGATGGCCAGTTTTCAGAGCATTGCCAATGATCCCTAGGCCCCGTCCCCACCCCGGTATTGTTTGGGAGGCTTCCCCCTCCTTCCCTCTGAAAGGAGCTAAGGCAGGCAGAGGAATAATTTCAGCTCTCTCCATGCCACAAAATCTCTTCTTTCTTTCTATAGTTCTATTACTATTCCAACTGTTAGAGTTAGAATAAACTGTTAGAACAAAGTTGTCTACTACATCTTAAAAAGTCAACCATTTGCAATCTAGAAATTTACATTTACATTCGTGGCCTCATGAGCTCTCAGGGTATTCAAAATGAGCAATGGAAAATAAATTATCTACCATCTGCTCCTGGAAGGTAGGCTTGAATGGTGGTGGGAAACATAATGCAAAACATAATGCCCAAAATTAGAGAGAGAATATTGGGGAAATTTTCTGCCATAGAGGCAGGGTGAGGACTGGGATGTGTGTGTGTGGGGGGGGGGGCAGATATTGGGGACATTGGTGGTGGAAAATGTGCACTGGTGAAGGGATGGGTGTTCCGTCATTATATGGCTGAATCTCAAACATGAAAGCTTTGTAACTCTCTCACAGTGATACAATAAAATAATAATTTAAAAAAGTAATATGAAGTTCAAGCCCAATTCAATCAGCTTGATCAATGGCTGAATGAATAGCTGTACTCCTACACTATAAAAAAAACTGTCTCCAGAAGTTGACAAATGTCCCTGGGGAACAAAATCACTTCCACATAAGAGGCCCTAGCCTATAAGCAAGTACGCTGATCTGAAGGCAAGCACTGCCTGCTGTCCAGGAGCATTGAGGTCAGGGATGAAGACCACATGTGGATCAAGATCATGAACATTGTAATGAGCCAATCCCAGGCTGGAATTATGTGCTGGTAACTTTGAGCATGTAGCCCCAACTTTTTTCATCTGCAGAAAGGGGCTATTACTGTCTGGTGTCAAGTACACAAGGTCATGTCCATGTAAGTAGCCCTCATCCAAAAATGGCCACTTATTTTTGGAACTGCCATAAAAATGAATATACGTTTTGGATGGTGCACCCCTAGGAGAATGCATGGGGAAGAAAGGGTGCTTGTTTGTTCTCATTCTCTTTTAAATGGAAGCCCAGCTTTGAAAATGCAACAAAGAAAATTCTGCAAACTGCTTTTGTGGTTAGACCTCCTTGAGTTTTGCCTTTTTGAGAAGAGCCACTCCTGTCCTTTAGAAAGGAGTGGCAAGTGGAGACAAAAGTCAACCTACTACTTAACTGGAGTCTGGGAGGAGGCTGTGTGATGACAGACCCTGGGCCTCCCACACAGGCCCCAGCTTGCACTCTGGTGCTTTGCCTCTGTGATCGCATCAGCAGACGGGTTTGTGGCATCTCCCTATATGGTCCAGCTGGAGGTTCTGGGGGCTGCTGGCAGGGTCCTTCAGTGAGCAAAGAAATGCCATTTCAAGATAACAAATTTGAGCTGAAAGACCTAAGCCTTCTCCTGTCATCTAAGGCTTCTGCGTTGCTCTGATTTCATGTTCTCCCCATTTAAAACAATTATGCTCTGTCTGTGCCCAGGAGATAGTACAGGGGTTACGGCCTTGTCTGGTACCCACTGACTTCAGTCCAAACCCTGAGCACCATGTATGGTCTTTTGAGCACTGCCAGGAGTTACTCATGCATACAGAACCAGGACTAGCCCCTAAGCAGAACCTGTGTAACCATACACTCACACCCCCCAAATTATGACCAACTGTCAATCTTTGCAATCCTTAACTAAGATGGATAAAAATACCCAATGACACCCCAATCAGGAGCGTCAAGGCTTCCTACATACCAGGAAAATCTGGGAAACTATATGTTGTGTGAACATTTGTGCGGTCAGAGGTGCTGATACTAGGAACACTGAAGAAATATATTTCATGGAAGGCCAAGGTTCTCTCTGACTCTTGACAAAGGTAGAGAGCCCCATGATCTCCTTTTATTGATCATGGTACCTCTAAAGGGCGCAATACAGTGACATCACCAAAGGCATCAAAAGATCTTACAGGAAGAACATTGAGAGAGCATTATTTCCTTGCATCTGCAGGCCAGTAATCTAGGCCTCCAGAAAGAAGATACAAAACCAAAACTGAAACCTTTCTTGGGCTAAAAGCACTTGGATTTACATCCCAAAGACAGGGCTGGGCTGCCACATGAAAGCTACATGTCAATTACAAACTAGGCAGCACCTGAAATCTACATCCCAAAGACTAGGCTGGGCCAGAGCCTGGAATCTACAATATCAAAGGTCAGGCCTGGCTAGCACCTGAGATCTGCATGTCAAAGACCAGCCAGGCTTCTGTGAGAGAAGGAAAAACTGCCTCTTTCAATATACTGAAATTATTTTCTGAAGGCAGCTTGAAGGGGGAAAATGTTCCTGTCATGTAGTACAGTCTACGTGGGCTCGCCCTGGTAGCTCAGTCCATCCCCAACACCATATGTGGCACTGCACTCTAATTTTATGACCCTGGTTTTATTGCTAGCACAAGGAGCAATAAGTGGAAAGAATAAATGGAACACATGCCAGTGTTCAGACACAGCAGCCGGCAGAGCGTGCACAGGGAACAGATCTCTGCTCCGGGAAGGGGCATACACCCTCCTAAATTTATACTGACTTCTTGGAAAGAAAGATGGAATACGGCATAACTGGGGAAGCTTGTTAAAGGCACCGTGATAAGTTAGGAAACGAGAAGGCGAGTGGATACAGGAAAGAAGGAATCTAAAAATAATGACTGGTGGATCCAAAAAACAATTTAAAAAAAAATTGGGGGTTATGTTGAGCAGTATTTAGGGACTACCTGTTCTGTGCTGGGTCAGTGGGAGTGTGGGAACATCCTTCCTGGCATATGTGGGAAGATCATGCTTTGCTGAGATCACACTGGGGTCTCCCAATGCTCAAACCATGTGCTCAGCCTTTGAACCTTCTTGACACAGAATATTTAAGCTACTGAAATTACAATAAAAATTATTTGGTGTGCTAACTCACAGGACAAGCTGTCCTAAAATAATGATTTTCAAATATTAGGTTCTTTGAATTTTTATATTTGATCATTTGTTTTACTACATTGTTACAGAAATAAAAGATGTTATCTTCTCATTAAAAGATTCTTTCTCCATTATTGAAAGGATTTCAATCACAGAATCTAAATCAATGACCTTTTAAAAAAAACATTTTGGAGATTTTATAAATTAGATTTCTAGGTTTGGTTTCTGATTCGTGGAATTAGTTGAATCACAAAAAAGAAAACTTAAACAATTTAAGATCTCAGTACATAAGAACAATCAGCAATTGGTACTTCTGTTTTCAATTATCAAAATCATTCTTATTTTTAAATTTTTGAATATGATTTTATTTCTAAATTTTATTCAATATTAGGAATTTTAGTTTTTAAAGTGTTGTTATTAGTAGATTTTCATACATGAAACATGATGAAAACCACACCCTCCACTCAAGTGTCCACTCCCACCATTGTCCTGATGTAGGCAGGTAGATAGGGAAAGGCCCTTGGCAATGAAAATTGAGATTTAACAGAGTCTCTGGGAAGGGGACTCTTAAGATGTGCAGATTCAAGAAAACAAAAGACCCGGAAGAAACCATCAGCAGACCCTGAGGACAATAGACCCCTCCCCAGGGGGTTCCCCAAAGAAGGCCATCACCACTCCCAACCTCCCTGGTAACCTCCTTAGCAACGGACTTTTACCTGGGAAGAAGCCCCCACGTGGGGGCAGGTTGGAGAAACCCTATAAAGGCCACCTTGAACAAAGGAAGTGCGCGCATATGCTGCCTGAGCCCATGTGCTGCTTGTGCCATGTGGCCGAGCACATGTGTTGCCCGCATCTCCCCCCTTGAGATGTGTACTTACATGCTTTCGTGTCCAGTGCTAACTAGGATGTGTGTAGAGCTTCCTCCACCCTTGGAGAAGCCCGCGTTCTCCCTTGAGCGCGTTACTCCTACTGGTTTTCCTTTTCCACTTATCCCTTCCTCCCTCCCTCAGAAACCTCTGAATAAAATCTATTTACTTCACTGCTTGTCTACTCCTGAAATTCTTTTCCGCGAGCGAGACAAGAACCCAGTAACCCTGGGTCCCGGGTGTTTGAGGCGGCTGGAGAGAAAGTGACCGTCTTTCTCCTCCCCGCTTCACGAAAGTCACCCGTGGGGCCCACCGACATCAGTCCTAGTGTCGACCCCCAAACCCCTCCCTGTGGTAAGTTTATGGCTATAGACAAATTCTTTTACCTTTGTGCAACTGTTATTCACTTACAGTGGTTCTTTTTAATCCTGTATGTGTGAGAGATCATTGTGTATCTGTTTCTCTCCTGACTAATTCACTCAGCATGACAATCTTTAGATTCATTCACACAGCAGCAAATTTAATTTTATTTTTTTCTGATAGCCAAATAGTATGCCATTTTGTATATATATCCCACAGCTTCTTTTACAGTCATATGTTTTGGGACACTTGGATTGTTTCCAGGTTTTGGCTATTTTGAATGGTGCTGCAATGGACATAGGTGTGCAAATGACCTTTCTAGCTGGAGTCTTAGGCCAAGTCTTCTTGGGTGATGCCAAGAAGACTACTGGGTCATATATATGGAAACTCAACTCCTAGTTTTTTGAAAGGTGCCCATATTGTTTACCAAAATGGTTGGACCAGTCAACATTTCTACCAACAGCAAATTAGAGTCCCTTTTACCCCACTTCCACACCATCATTGGTTGGTTTTATTCATTGTGATGCATCGTGTCTTACTGGTGTGAGATTAAATTTCATTGTTCTTTATTATTATTATTTTTATTAACGAATCACCGTGCGGGTACAGTTACAGATTTACATATTTTCGTGCTTGTGTTTCAGTCATACAATGCTTCAGTAGCCATCCCTCCGCCAGTGCCCATTCTCCTCCACTGATTATACTTACATCCCTCCCAACCTCCATCCTAACCCCCCCACCCCAACTTGCCTCTGTGGCAGGGCATTCCCTTTTGTTCTCTCTCTCTCCTTTTGGGTGTGTGCTTTGCAATGGAGAAGCTGGGTGTCCATCATGTTCAATCTATAGTCTGCTTTCAGCACGCCTCTCCCATCCCGCTTGGGTCCTATCACCACACTTTACTTGATGTTCCCTTCTCTATCTGCACTGCCTTTTTCCCCAGCATGTGAGGCCAGCTTCCAAGCCATGGAGCAAACCTCCTGGTACTTATTTCTACCATTCTTGGGTGTTAGTCTCCCATTCTGTTGTTCTATACTCCTCAGATGAGTGCAACCTTTCTATGTCTGTCTCTCTCTTTCTGACTCATTTCACTTAGCATGATACTTTCCATGTTGATCCACTTATATGCAAAGTTCATGACTTCATCTTTTCTAACAGCTGCATAGTATTCCATTGTGTGGATGTACCAAAGTTTCTTTAACCAGTCATTTGTTCTAAGGCACTCAGGTTTTTTCCAGATTCTGGCTATTGTAAACAGTGCTGCATTGAACATACAAGTGCAGATGTCATTTAGACTATACTTTTCTGCCTCTGCAGGGTATATTCCAGAAGTGGTATTGCTGGGTCAAATGGGAGCTCAATTTCTAATTTTTTGAGAAGCGACCATACTGTTTTCCAAAAGGGCCGAACCAGTCGGCGTTCCCACCAGCAGTGCAGAAGAGTCCCTTTCTCTCCACATCCACATCAACACCAGTTGCTTTTGTTCTGCTGGATGTGTGTCAGTCTCTGTGGTGTGAGGTGGTATCTCATAGTTGTTTTGATCTGCATCTCCCTGATGATTAGTGATGAAGAGCATTTTTTCATGTGCCTTTTGGCTATTCCTATTTCTTTCTTGAGAAATTTTCTGTTCATTTCTTCGCCCCATTTTTTGATGGGGTTGGATGTTTTCTTCTTGTAGAGTTCAACCAGTGCCTTATATACCCTTTATATCAACCCCTTATCAGATGGGTTTTGGGTGAATATTCTTTCCCATTCTGTAGACTGTCTTTGTATTCTGCTCACTGTATCTTTTGCGGTGCAGAAGCTTCTTAGTTTAATGTAGTCCCATTTGTTGATCTCTGTTTCCACTTGGTTGATCAGTTCCGTGTCATCTTTGAATATACCTTTAGCTTCAATATTGTGGAGGGTTTTGCCGATCTTGTTTTCAATGTACCTTATGGATTGTGGTCTGATGTTAAGGTCTTTAATTCAATTTTGATCTAACTTTTGTGCATGGTGCTAGGTCGAGGTCTAAGCCTATTCTTTTGCATGTGGTTGTCTAGTTATGCCAGCACCATTTTTTGAAGAGGCTTTCCTTGCTTCACTTCACATTTCTTGCTCCCTCATCAAAGATTAGATGATCATACATTTGGGTTTGTGTGTAGGGATATTCCACCCTGTTCCATTGGTCTGTGGCTCTGCCTTTGTTCCAGTACCATGCTGTTTTAATTGTTACTGCTTTGTAGTAGAGTTTGAAGTTGGGGAGGGTGATGCCTCCCATCGTTTTTTCCCCAATAATTGCTTTAGCTATTTGTGGGCATTTATTAGACCATATGAATTTCAGGAGTGTTTGATCCATTTCTTTGAAGAATTTCATGGGTATCTTTATAGGGATCACATTGAATGTGTATAGTGCTTTGGGGAGTATTGACATTTTGACTATGTTAATTCTTCCTATCCATGAGCAGGGAATATGTTTCCATTTACTCATGTCTCTTTTATTTTATGGAGTAGCGTTTTGTAGTTTTCTTTGTAGAGATCCTTTACCTCCTTATGCTGATTCCGAGGTACTTGATTTTCTGGGGCATGATTGAAAATGGGTTTTTTTTTTTATGTCACTTACTTCTGTCTCGCTATCTGCGTATAGGAAGGCCATGGATTTTTGGGTATTGATTTTGTAGCCTGTGACTTTACTGCACAAGTCTGTTGTTTCTAGGAGTTTCTTAGTAGAGACTTTAGGATTCTCTATGTATACAATCATGTCATCTGTGAATAGTGAAAGCCTGATTTCTTCCTTTTCTATCTGGATGCCCTTAATGTCTTTTTCTTGCCTAATTGCTATTGCAAGTACTTCCAGTACTATGTTGAACAGAAGTGGTGAGTGTGGGCATCCTTGTCTTGTCCTTGATCTTAGAGGGAAGGCTCTTAGTTTTTCCTCACTGAGGATAATGCTTGCCATTGGCTTGTAGTAGATGGCTTTGACTTTATTGAGGAAAGTCCCTTCTATACCCATTTTGGTGGGAGTTTTCATCATAAAGGGGTGCTGGATCTTGTTAAGTGCTTTCTCTGCATCTATTGAAATGATCATATGGTTCTTATCTTTACTTTTGTTGATATGATGGATTATATTGATTGATTTCTGAATTTAAACCATCCTTGCATCCCTGAGATGAATCTCACTTTGTCGTGATGTATGATCTTTTTGATGAGTTGTTGGATTCTATTTGCTAATATTTTTTTGACAATCTTCGCATCCGTGTTTATCAGGGATATTGGCCTGTAGTTTTACTTGTTAGTGGTATCTTTATTTGCTTTTGGTATTAGGGAGATATGTGCCTCATCGAAACTGTTTGGGAGAGTTCCTGTTTCTTCAATTTCCTGGAAAAGCTTTAGGAGAATTGGCAAAGGTCCTCTTTAAAAGTTTGGAAGAATTCACTGGTGAATCCATCTGGGCCTGGGCTTTTGTTTTTGGGAAGATGATTGATTACAGTTTCAATTTCCTTGATATTAATGGGTCTATTCAGGTATTCCAAGTCTTCTTTGTTCAGTCTTGGGAGATTGTAGGAATCAAGGAATTTATCCATTTCTTTTAGGTTCTCTTGTTTTGTGGCATACAGACTTTCAAAGTAGTCTCTGATGATCTTTTGAGTTTCTTTGGTTTCTGTTGTGAGGTACCCCTTTTCATTTCTGATTTGGTTTATTAGGGTTCTCTCTCTTTCTTTGTGAGTCTAGCTAGTGATTTATCAATCTTGTTTATTTTCTCTACGAACCACCTCTTGGTTTCATTGATTTTTTGGATTGTTTTTTGGGTTTCTATCTCATTAATCTACTCTAAGTTTTATTATTTCTTTCCTTAGGTTTGGTTTGGGTTCCTTTTGCTGGTCCTTTTCTAAGATCTTGAGCTGTGAAGTCAAATTATCTATGTAGGCCCTTTATTTCTTCCTGAGGAATGTTTGCAGAGCTATAAATTTTCCCCTTAACACAGCTTTGGCTGCGTCCCATAGGTTCTGATAGCTTGTGTTTTCATTCTCATTTGTTTCGAGGTATCTTTTGATTTCTTCCTTGATTTCCTTCCTGACCCACTCATTGTTCAACAATGAGTTGTTTAATTTCCAGATGTTCAATTTGGTGCTCTGTGTCTGTTTGTGATTAGCTTCTATCTTCATCGCATCATGGTCTGAAAAGATATTTGATACAATTTCTATCTTCCCAATTATATTGAGGTATGTTTTGTGAAAATGGTCCATGTGCACTGGAAAAGAATGTGCATTCTTTCTTTTTGAGTTGTAAAGCCCTGTGTAGGTCTGTCCGCCCTCTCTCTTCCTTTTCTTCCTTCAGAGCCATTGTTTCCTTGCTGAGTTTTGTTCTTGTGGATCTATCCAGAGGTGATAAGGCAGTGTTGAAGTCTTCGACTGCTATTGTGGTGCTAGCGATGCCCTCCTTAAAGTCTGTTAGGAGTTGTTTTAAGTATTTAGCTGGTCACTTCTTAGATGAGTATACATTTAAGAGTGTGATTTCTTCCTGTTGTATATATCCCTTGATGAATAGAAAATGACATTCGCTGTCCCTTCTAATCTTTTTCAACCTGAAATCTGTGTTGTCGAATACTAGTATTCGACAGCTTTTGTGATGGGTTGTTTGCTTGGAGGATTGTTTTCCATCCTTTCACTTTGAGCCTGTGTTTGCTCTGACTTTTCAGGTGTGTTTCTTGTTGGCAGAAGAAAGTTGAGTTTAGTTTCCAAATCCATTTTGCCACTCTGTGTCTCTTGATTGGTGCATTTAGACCATTGACATTGAGAGAGATTATTGTCATGGGATTTTGTGCCATCTGTCTGTAGGATTTGTTGTTCCTGTAGGGTTTTTCCTTGTCTTACAGTAGCCCCTTTAGTCCTTCTTTTAAGTTTGGTTTTGAGTCTATGAAGTTCCTGAGCTGTTGTTTATCCATGAAATAGTGTATGGTTCCTTCAAGTTTAAGTGAGAGTTTAGCTGGATAAAGTATTCTTGGTGAGGTGTTTATTTCATTGAGTTTTTCCACTATATCCCACCACTGCCTTAGGGCTTGGAGGGTTTCCTCTGATAGGTCTGCTATAAATCTGAGGGGTGCTCCTCTGTATGTAATTTCCTTCTTTTACCTTGCTGCTTGCAGTATTGTGTCTCTATCCGAGGCATCATTCTGAGTATGATATGCCTTGGAGTTTTTTTTTTTTCAGGGTCCCTTTAAGCTGGCACCCTTTGGGCTCCTTGGATTGGATGCCTGCAATCTCCAGCTCTGGGAATTTCTTAGCAATGATGTCTTTAACTGTGGTCTTTTCATTGAGATTAGTTCCCTGTGCTTCTGGTACTCCAATGATTCTTATGTTGCTCCTCTTGAGGTCATCCCCTAGGACTATGATCCAACCTAGAGCCATTTTGAGGTCTTTTGCCATTATCTGTTGTTGCCTGTAAGCTTTCTGTAGCTCATCTTCAAGCTCACTGATTCTGTCTTCAGCTATAACCATTCTGCTGTTGAGGGCTCCTACTGAGTTTTTTTATTTCATCTATCGATTCCTTTATTTGTGTCACTTCAGTTTGTAGCTTTGAAATTTCTGCTCTAATTTCTTCCTGTATTTTCTTGGTGGTCCATTCCAATGCTGCGTTCATATCCTCCCTTAATTTATTGGAAGTCTGTTCCACAGATGCTTTGAGTTTGTTGACCATCTTCACGATTTTCTCTCTGAATTCTTTATCTGAGAGGAGGTTGTATTTGTGGGTAACCCCTGTTGAAGCTTCTGCAATCTTTCCTTCATTTCTTCTTGTGGTGGGGATTTTCGCTATTTCTTCATGTTGTTATGGTACTATAGAGTTGGAATCCTCCAGTTCTCTATACCTATGCCCTCTTTTGCAAGAGAGAATTCTGGATGAGCTAAGTTGATGATGGTAGCATTTTTACCCTTCTAGAATATTTTCTTACTCTCAGGCGCTCTTCATAGTTTATGTAGGGCCTCCAGTGAAGAGTTGAGGCTATGATCTCTTTATGAAGGGCTTTGTGCAGCTTCTTGTGTTCACTGACAGCTTTTGTGAAAATAGGCTAATGCACTATTGACATATAGTGATTGAGATGGCCAGGGTGTTATTCAAAGATGTAGGTTTTACAGATTGTGGCCAAATTCCAAAGTACAGGGAAGGGGAAGAATAACAGCCCCAAAGGAGGCCACGCCCCTTTTGAGGCCTTGCCCCCTTACGTAAAGGATACACCCCCACCAACCTATTGGGGAAGAGGGGCTGGAAACCCGGGTGCTTCGGGGCAGCGGATGAGGCTGGCAGGACAGCTCTGACAGGCCGGGTGGGTGGGGCTGAGGGCGCTCCCAAGTTCCTGGTTGAGGAAGTGCAGAGTTATAGTGGTGAGCAGGGAAGCCTGGCAGCGGGAATTTGGGGTGCTCTACTTTTTATTTTATACTGCTTTGAATCTGCATAGTGCAATGGCCAAGATTATCATTTTGACAATATTAATGCTCCCAATTATGAACAAAGATATATTTACATTTCTTTATGTCCTCCTTTTTTCTTTTAGCAATGTTTTGTAATTTCTTTAAGTAAACATTTAATCTCTTTTTAAAAGCTGATTCCCAGGCTTTTTATTTTCTGAGTACAGTTGCAAATAATACTGATTTTTTAATTTCACTCTCTTCTATTGCATTATTTGCATATAGGAAAACAGAGTTTGTAGCTTGACTCTTCACTATAAAAGTGTATTTTTACTAGGAGCTTTTTTTGTGGAATCTTTGAGATTTTTCCAGTCTTCATTTTTTATTTTTTCCCCTCATTTGTCCCTTCCTTCTCTACCTCCAACCACTCTGACCTTTTTATCCACCAGGATCAGAGTCTTTGCATTTCACATTGTTTCTGGCAAAGATGTCTGCCTCACATTCTTCATCTCATCATATCTTGGAATCCTCCAGCTTTATTCTTCATGATTCAGGCCTCTTGCTACTATTTACTCCTTATTACATAACTCAATTCTATTGATTCACACGGACATTAATATAATCTTACTAAAAATATTTACCTAAATAAGGATAGTTTGCTTATATTCCTCACATCTAGCTGAGCTCCTGACATGTGCATGGTTAGCATGTGATTAATTAGTAAAATGAATAAAACAATAGATTAATGTTATTGCCTGAATGAGTTACCAGTACCTCTGGAAGGATGCATGCTTCTTTGGATTCAATAAGATTTCACAAAACTGGATCAGAGATCTCACCCCTAAAATCATCTGGAGGAAGTTTTAGTGAACTCATCTAGTGCTTCCGGTTGTGTTAGGATTCAAAGACATTGTACAGTTGCAATGTCTTTCCCCAGGGAACAAGGTGGAAATGCATGGCCAGTCTGGAAGAGTCTCCAAAGATGCACAATAAACTAATGGAAAAGGCTTTCATTGAGAATCCATGTTCTATATGCGCCATGAATTTAGTGTCAAATAGGGCTAGGTAAACTGCTTGGTCTTAAGGAAACAGTTGAACCAAGCTGATCAGCTATCAGATTCTGCTCTCCAGACTCCATTCAACTGAAGAAGTCACTTAGTCTCCTGACTTCTCCATTGGCTCAACTGCAAAATGTATTTACAAAAACACCACTTGCTTCATAAGATTGGAAAGGGATCTAAAATATTGCCTGACACCAAGAAAGTGATCAATCAGAATCAAATGTTTTGTAAACTGGTAATCAAAGTCTTTTTCAAACCCAAGGTCCTTCCATTGCTCAGTTTACCTTACTTTCTGCCCAAACTTGACTGGCCTTATTGTCTGAGAAGGCAACATAGAGTTTCCAGTATCTCCACTTTTGTCCAGGCTAGCACAATGCTTTTTTGTACATCAAGGCTGACTCCTCTGACAGCTACATATTTCGAAGATTCATTTTTCTTTTCTTTTCTCCCTGAACTAGCAAACTATAATTTACTTCAGACTAGAAATAGTTCTCTTCCACCTGAAAAGCATGCCACATACGAATCATTGATCAATTAATTAGGCAGCACCTATTAAATACAACTTCCTTAAATACTTAGGGGGCCACACTAGTGGTGCTCAGGGCTTACTCCTGGGTCTGTGCTCAGAGATCACTCCTGGAAGATCTCAGAGAACCATACAGAGTACCAAGGATAGAGTCAGCCTCATGCAGGGCAAGTGCCCTACCTGCTGTACTATCTCTCCAACTTATGTAAATCTTAATTGTCATGGGTTTTTCAGTGGTTGAGTTTCTGTATCGTCAGACTTAGTCAACTTGAGGACATTGCTGCTAGATTTTTACATCATTCAGAAATTGCTATAAATATTACCTGATATTTTCCTATAAATTTGAGCCACAATTTCATGCTCATTAAAGCCCTCAAGTTCAATCATAAGACATTATGTTTAAATAACAGCTTTCTGTGATCTTTCAAACACTCCAGCAGTCTATTTCTAAATAGCTACCCTCTCCACATCCAACTTCAGAGTACTGAAGGGAAATGGGCTGTTTATGATCAATTTCCTGATTCCAGGATTTGTACTTTTAACAAGCCTGAAGTTGCCGTGAGTGTACATACTGCTCAATAGGAGGAATGCACTCAAAGAAATACATCTGAAAAAAATTGGAGAATAAATGAATCAATGTTCTTTTCATTTAGCAACTGAAACATACAATGTGCAGAATAAGTTTATGATAGTGGTAGTATAGTTTGCAGAGCAGAACTTTTAAGTTGGATTCATTTATTTAATAGTTCAATTTCAATCGCAAAGAAATATGTTTTGGTAAAAACCATGGATATATGTAACAGTAGTATAGCACACTACTGTCTGTGATCTTTAACTTATATGTGTGTGTGTGTGTGTGTGTGTGTCTGTGTCTGTGTTTGTATCATATCTGGTAGGAAAGACACAAATAGTAAGAAGTTTTATTGGGAGGCGTGTGTAGAATGACAACTTGTTATTCATTATAAATTGCTTCAAATATTGTATTTAAAATAATGTTCAAATTGCCTAGTGTACACATTGAGACTGAAAAAAATAGATAAAATAGTTTAAGTGTGTCTTCCTAATCTCATGGATATTTTCTTCAAACAAGGATAAACATTTGAGGGGAGAAGATCTACTACAAATTGAATTACATTTAGAGAATGGAGGGATAACTCAATGTGCTGAGCAAATACTTTTTACGAAGAAGTCATGGTTTGGTCCCAGACACTACATGATTCTTTGAGCACTATTGGGAGTCAACCCTATGCACAGAGCCACAAGGAGTCTCTAAACACCCCAGGTGTTAACGAACCTAATACAAAATTAAAATAATATAAACTAAAAAAAATAACACACTAAACCTTACATTTCCCATAGTGCCCCCAAAACTAATAAAATGAGGCACAAAATAAGAATGCATTATGCCACAAAATTATCGACCAAGAGGTAATAAGGCAGTGTTGAAGTCTCCAACTACTATTGTATTGCTACCAATGTCCTCCTTGAAGTCTATTAGCAGTTGTTTTAAGTATTTTGCTGACCCTCATTGAGTGCATATATACTTAGGAGTGTGATTTCTTCCTGATGTACATATCCCTTGGTTATTAAAAAATAGCCTTTACTGTCCCTTCTAATTTTTTTTAGCCTGAAATCTATGTTGTCAGATACTAGTATGGCCACCCCAGCTTTTTTGAGGGAGTTGTTGGTTTGAAGGATTATTTTCCATCCTTTGGCTTTGAGTCTGTGCTTGCTCTGACTGTTCAGATGTGTTTCTTATAGGCAGTAGAATGTTGGATTCAGTTTTTTAATCTATTTTGCCACTCTGTCTCTTAATTTGTGCATTTAAACCCATGATATTGAGAGAGATTTTTGTCAAGGGGTTTTGTGCCATCTTTCTGTAGAGGTTTGTTGTGCTTATAGGGTTTGTCTTGCCTTACAGTAGCCCTCTCAATCCTTTTTTTAAGGTTGGTTTGAGTCTATGAAATTCCTGAACTGTTGTGTATCCATGAAATAGCGTATCATTCCTTTTTGTCTGAGTGAGGATCTACCCAGATAAAGTATTCTTGGTAAGGCGTTCATTTCATTGAGTTTTTTCACAATATCCCACCACTGTCTTTGGGCCCAAATGGTTTCCTCTGATAAATCTTCTATAAATCTACCGGGTGCTCTTTTGTATGTGATTTCCTTCTGCAAACCTTGCTGCTTGCAGTGTGGTGTCTTAATCTGTGGGATTAATCATTCTGATTATGATAAATTTTGGAGTTTTTTAAATTAAGTTTTCTTTTAGCTAGTACCCTTCGGGCTTCTTGGATCTGGATGCAAGCATTCTTCAGCTCTGGGAACTCCTCAGCAATGATATCTTTAACTGTTGTTACTTCATTGGGTTTATCTCCCTGACCTTCTGGTACTCCGATAAATAATTATTAAGAATAAGAATGTTGGGGCTGGAGCGATAGCACAGCGGGTAAGGCGTTTGCCTTGCACTCGGCCGAACTGAGTTCGATTCCCAGCATCCCATATGGTCCCCTGTGCACCGCCAGGTGTGACCCAAAAAGCAAAAAAAAAAAAAAAAAAAGATAAGAATGTTATTCTTTTGAATTCATCCCCTACGTCTCCTACTTGCAGTTGAGCTATTTTGAGGCCTTTTACCATTGTCTGTTGTTGCCTATACGCTTTCTGCATCTCATTTTCAAGGTCACTGATTCTGTCTTTGGCTGTTGTCATTTGGCTGTTGAGGGCACCCTCTGAGTTTTTGACTTCATCTACTAAATTCTTTATTAGTGGCATTTCTGTTTGTAGCTTTCTTATTTCTGTTATCATTTCTTCCTGTATTTTATTGGCTGTCTTTTCCACTGTTTCTTTCAAATTAATCCTCCTTTACTAGATATCTGTTCCACCATTTCTTTGAACTCATTGAATATCCTCAATATTTCATCTCTGAATTCTTTATCAGAGAGATTTTATATGTGGGTATTCCCTTTTGAGGCTCCTGGACTCTTTCTTTCATCTGTTCCTCGTGATGGGGATCTGAGATGTTTCCTCATGTTGCTGTAGTAGCATGGAGGTGGATTCCTCCAGTTCACTATCAGTGGCCCCCTCTTGCTGCAAGGCAGGATTCTGGATTAACTTGGTTAATGGTGGTTTCCTTTTTCCCCTTCAAGAATACTAACTTCCTCTTTGTTGATCCTGTGTTACTTACGTGAAGCCACTAGTGCAACTTCAGGTTATGTGTTGTTTTACATTAGGCTTACTCAGATTCTTGTGTTTTGATGAGTTTTGGGAGTATTTTGATGGGAATGGACTAGTGGACTATTGGCCTAATATGTTGCCAGGCTGTCCTCTTAAGAATTAAGTAACCCCTACAAAGCAAAAAAAAAAAAAAACCAAACACTAATAACCTGTGCATCACTGGGTATGACCCAAAAAGTAAAAAAAAAAAAAATTAGGTGACAGAGGTTGAGATATGAGTCCAAAGCACTTCATAGCGGAAAATAGAAGTACATGTTCTAGAAGGGGAAAATAAAAATGTGATCACCATCGACTAGTTCATCCAGAATACTTTTTCGCAACAAGAGGGAATAGGGATAGTGAACTCGAAGGTCACTCCTCCATAACACCACAACAACATGAAGAAACAGTGCAAATCCCCACCACAAGGAGAGGACGATGAAAGGAGTCCATAAGCCTCAATAGGTGTTTCCCACAAACTTGAGCTCTCTGATAAAGAATTCAGAGATGAAACGCTGAAGATGCTCAACAAACTCAAAGTAATGATGGAACAGGTATCCATTAAATTAAAAGAAGATCTGGAAGAAACAATGGAACTGACAGCCAAGAAAATAAAGGAAGAAATGAGAGCAAAAATAAAAAAGCTACAAAAAGAAATGTCACGAATAAAGGATTCAGTAGATGAAATAAAATAACTCAATGTGTGCCCTCAACAATTGAATGGCTACATCAGAAGACAGAATCAGTGAGCTTGAAGCTGAGCTGCAGGAAGCCTACAGGCAACAACAAACAATAGGAAGAGACCTCAAAATAGCTATAGGGCGAATCAGAGTCCTAGGGGATGATTTCAAGAGGAACAACATTAGAATCATCTGAGTACTAGAAGGACAGGGAAGCCACAATGAAAAAGCCACAGTCAAAGAAATCATTGCTGAAAAGTTCCCAGAACTGGAGAATGCAGACGTCCAGATTCAAGGAGCCCAAAGAGTGCCAGATAAAAGAGACCCTAACAAAAAATCTCCTAGACATATCACAGTTAGAATGATGTACATCATGGATAGAGACACAATACTGCAAGCAGCAAGGTCAAAGAAGGAAATCAAAGAAGCACCCCTTAGATTCACAGCAGACCTACCAGAGGAAACCCTTAAAGTCTGAAGGCAATGGTGGGATAAAGTGAAAAAACTCAATGAAATGAACACTTCACCAAGAATATTTTATTCAGCTAAACTCTCATTCAAAGTTGCAGGAACTATTTTGTGGATAACAACAGCTCAGGAAACTCATAGACTCAAAACCAAACCTAAAAGAAGGACTAAAGGATTATTTTAAGACAAGAAAAACCCCTACAAACACAACAAACCCTTACAGAAAGGTGGCACAAAACCCCATAACAATAATATCTTTCAATGTCAATGCTCTGAATTCACCAATTAAGAGACACAGAGTGGCAAAATGGATTCAGAGACTGAACCCAACATTCTGTTGCCTAGAAGAAACACATCTGAACAGACAGAACAAACACAGACTCAAGTCAAAGGATGGAAAACAATCCTGCAAGCAAACAACTAGGGGTGGCCTTACTAGTATCGGACAACATAGATTTCAGGTTGAAAAGATTAGAAGGGACAATGAAGGCCATTTTTATTAATCAAGGGATATGTACAGCAGGAAGAAATCACACTCCTAAACATGTAAGCACCCAATGAGGGACCAGCTAAATACCTACAACTGCTAACAGACCTTAAGAAGGACATTGCAAGCAATACAATAGTAGTTGTAGATTTCAACACCGCCCTATCACTTCTGGATAGATCAAGAAAATTAAAACTCAGCAAGGAAATACCGGCTTTGAAGGAAGAAATAGAAGAGAGAGGGCTAATAGATCTACACAAGACTTTATATCCCCTCCCCCCAAAAAGAAGACATATTCTTTTCCAGTGCACATGGAAATTTTTCCAGAATAGACCATGTGCTGGGCGACACAACATACCTCAACAGAATCAGGAAGATAGACATTTTATCAGATATCTTTTTAGACCATGATGAACTGAAGATAGAAGTTAATCATGTACAGATGCAGAAAACCAAATCAAACACCTGGAAATTAAACAACTCAATGTTGAGCAATGAATGGGTCAGGAAGGAAATAAGGGAAGAAATCAAAAGGTACGTGGAAACAAATGGGAATGAAGACACGAGCTACCAGAACCTGTGGGACACGGATAAAGCCATGTTAACAGGGAAATTTATAGCCCTGAAAGCATTTCTCCAGAAGAAAGAAAGGTCCCCACATAAATTACTTGACTTCATCGCTCAAAATTTTAAAAAGGGACCAACAAAAGGAGCCCAAAACAGGCAGAAGGAAAGAGATAATAAAACTTAGAGCAGAAATCAATAACATGGAAACCCAAAAGACAATCTAAAAGATCAATGAAACCAAAAGCGTGTTCTTCGAGAAAACAAACACTATTGAAAATAAACCAGTAGCAATACTCACAAAAAAAGAGAGAAAACCCTAATAAACCAAATCAGAAATGAAAAAGGAGATATCACAACAGAAACCAAAGAAATTCAAAAGATTATCAGAAACTACTTTGAAAATCTGTGTGCTACAAAACAAGAGAACCTAAAAGAAATGAATAAATTCCTGGGTTCTTATAATCTCCCAAGGCTGAATGAAGAAGACATGGAATACCTGAATAGTCCAATTAATATCAAGGAAATTGAAACTGTTATCAAAAGTTTTCCCAAAAACAAAAGCCCAAGTCCGGATGGATTCACTAGTGAATTCTTTCAAACATTTAAAGAGGACCTATTGCCAGTTCTTCTCAAGCTTTTCCAGGAAAATGAAGACAGAAACCCTCCCAAACAGTTTCTATGAAGCTCATATCTCCCTAATACCAGAAGCAAACAAAGACACCACAAAAACAGAAAACTACAGGCCAATATCCCTGATGAACATGCAAAGATTCTCAACAAAATATTAGCAAATAGAATTCAACAACTCATCAAAAAGATCATACACCATGACCAAGTGGTATTCATCCTGGGGATGCAAAGATGTTTTAACATTCAAGAATCAATCAACATAATCAATCTATCATATCAATAAAGGAAAAGATAAGAACTATATGATTATATCAATACATGCAGAGAAAGCATTTGACAAGATCCAGCACCCCTTTATGATGAAAACTCCCACCAAAATGGGTATAGAAGGGACTTTCTTCAATAAAGTCAATAAAGTCATCCTCAATGAGGAAAAACCTAAGAGCCTTCCCTCAAAGATCAGGACGAGACAAGGATTCCCACTCTCTCCACTTCTGTTCAATATAGTACTGGAAGTACTTGCAATAGTGCTTAGGCAAGAAAAAGATATTAAGGGCATTCAGGTAGAAAAGGAAGAAATCAAGTTCTCACTATTCGCAGATGATATGATACTCTACTGAGAGTACCCTAAAACCTCTACCAAAGAGCTCCTAAAACAATAGATTTGTACAGTAAAGTTGCAGACTATAATATCAATACCCAAAAGTCCATGGCTTTCCTTTACGCAAATACGAGAGAAGAAAGTGACATGAAAAAAACAATCCCATTCACAATCGTGCCTCAGAAAATCAAGTACCTCAGAACCAGCTTAACTAAGGCGGTAGAGGACTTGTACAAAGAAAACTACAAAACACTACTTCAAGAAATAAAAGAGGACATGAGGAAATGGAAAGATATCCCCTGCTCATGGATTGGCAGAATTAACATAGTCAAAATGGCAATACTCCCTAAAGCATTTTACACATTCAATGCGATTCCTATAAAGATACCCATGACATTCTTCCAAGAGTGGATCAAACACTCCTGCAATTCATATGGAACAGTAAGCCTCCACGAATAGCTAAAGCAACTCTTGGGAAAAAATATGGGAGTAATAACTATCCCCAACCTTAATCTCTATTACAAAGCAGTAATAATTAAAACAGCATGGTACTGGAATAAGGTATAGCCACAAACCAATGGAACAGGGTTGAATATCCTGACACACAACCTCAAATATATGATCATCTAATCTTTGACAAGGGAGAAAGAAATGTGAGTGGAGCAAGGAAAGCCTCTTCACCAAATGGTGTTGGCAAAACTGGACAGCTACACGCAAAACAATGGGCTTAGATCTCTACCTAACACCATGTACAAAAGTCAGGTCAAAGTGGATGAAAGATTTCAACATCAGGCCAGAATCCATAAGTTACATTGAAGACAAGGTTGGCAAAACCCTCCACGACATTGAAGCTAAAGGTATTTTCAAAGATGACACATCACTTGCCAAGCAAGTGAAAACAGAGATAAGTAAATGAGACTACTTTAAACTAAGAAGCTTATGCACCTCAAAAGAAACAGTGACCAAAATAGAAAGACAGTCTACAGAATGGGAAAGGATATTTACCCAATACCTGTCTGATAAGGGGTTGATATCAACGATATACAAGGCACTGGTTGAACTCTACAAGAAGAAAACATCCAACCCCATCACAAAATGGGGGGTGGAAATGAACAGAAATATTCTCAAAGGAGAAATTCTTTTTATTTATTTAATTATTTACTTTTAATTAAATTTTATTGAATCACCGTGAGATAGTTACAAGCTTTCATGCTTGGGTTACAATCTCACAATGATCAAACACCCATGCCTCCACCAGTGCACATTCCCACCACCAATATCCCGGGTATAACCCCCCTTCCCCACCCTCCCCCTGCCTCTAAGGCAGACAATATTCCCCATACTCTCTCTACTTTTGGGCATTATAGCTTGCAACACAGACACTGAGAAGTCATCATGTTTGGTCCATTATCTACTTTCAACATGCATCTCCCATGCCAACTGGTTCCCCCAGCCATTATTTTCTTAGTGATCCCTTCTCTTTTTTTTTTATTTTTATTATATCACCATGTGGAAAGATACACAGTTTTCAGGTTTATGTCTCAGTTATACAATATTCAAACACCATCCCTTCACCAATGCCCGTATTCCACCACCAGAATCCCCAGTATACCCCCCGCCCCCCACCCCCCACTGTATAACTGATGAATTTCACTTCATTTTCTCTTTACCTTGATTACGTTCCATATTGCAAAACAAAACTCACTATTGTTGTTGGAGTTTCCCCCCAAGAAAGACAGCCTTACTAAGGAAGCATTTGATAATTGGTTTTCCATTAAAAGATTGTATGTTTTCAGTTTTTAGAAAAGGTCGCGCGGCCACGTGGTTCGGATGTGTTCCAGTCCTGCAACCCGGAGCCGTGTTAGTTGCTGCTCAGTGTCGCCAGGGCTCCATTTGGAGAAGGCGTCCCAGCTGTACCTCCTCCGTCTGGATCCCTGGTGTTGTTGGCCCGGATTCCAGTCCGGAGCATTTCTCCGGCCGCGTTGCTCACCAGACTGCCTGGCCTCTTCTCTGTTCAATGTGGCAAGATGGCGCCGAGGGTGGGTCGAGGGCAGGACTTCTGGCGGCCGGGGCCATTGGGAGTTTGGGCTGGCGCTGCCCCACTCCAGTGCCCCCCCGCGGCTCGGATGTGTTCCAGTCCCGCAACCTGGAGCCATGTTAGTTGCTGCTCAGTGTCGCCAGGGCTCCATTTGGAGATGGCGTCCCAGCTGTACCTCCTCCGTCTGGATCCCTGGTGTTGTTGGCCTGGATTCCGGTCCGGAGCATTTCTCTGGCCGCATTGCTCACCAGACTGCCTCAGTGATCCCTTCTCTATTCCATCTGCCTTCTCTCCTCCGCTCATGAAGCAGTCTTCCAGCTATTGGGCAATCCCCCTGGCCATTGTATCTACGATCCTTGGGTGTAAGCCTCATGTGATGCTACCCCTCACTCCACAAATGAGTGCAGTCCCTCTATGTCTGTCCCTCTCTTTCTGACTCATTTCACTTAGCATGATACTCTCTATGTTTATCCATTTATAAGCAAATTTCATGACTTCATCTCTCCTAACAGCTGCGTAGTATTCCATTGTGTAGATGTACCAAAGTTTCTTTAACCAGTCATGTGTTTTAGGGAACTTGGGTTGTTTCCATATTTTGGCTATTGTGAACAGTGCTGCAATGAATATATAGGTACAGATGTCATTTCTATTGTGCTCTTTTGAATCCTCGGGATATATTCCCAGAAGTGGAATTGCGGGTTCATATGGAAGCTCAATTTCTAGTTTTTGAAGGACTGTCCATATTGTTTTCCAGAAAGGCTTGACCAGTCGCCATTCCCACCAACAGTGAAGGAGAGTCCCTTTTTCCCCACATCCACATCAGCATTGGTTGCTTTTGTTCTTTTGAATGTGTGCCAGTCTCTGTGGTGTGAGAGGATATCTCACTGTTGTTTTGATTTGCATCTCCCTGATGACTGTAGAGTCTTCAGGGTTTTCCCAGTATAGTATTGCAACATCTGCAAATAGTGATAACTTGATCTCTTCTCAAAGGAGAAATTCTAATGGCCAAAAGATACATGAGAAAATGCTCTACATCACTAATCATCAGGGAGATGCAGATTAAAACGACAATGAGATATCATCTCACACCACAGAGACTGGCTCATATCCAAAAGAACAAAAGCAACCGCTGTTGGCGTGGATATGGGGAGAAAGGGACTCTCCTTCACTGCTGCTGGGAATGCCGACGGATTCAGCCCTTTTGGAAAGCAGTATGGAAGATTCTCAAAAAAATCTGAAATTGAGGTCCCATTTGACCTAGCAATACGACTCCTGGGAATATATCTGGAGAGGCAAAAAGGTATAGTAGAAATGACACCTGCATTTGTATGTTCATTGCAGCACTGTTTACAATAGCCAAAATCTGGAAAAAACAGAGTGCCCCAAAACAGATGACTGGTTAAAAAACTTTGGTACATCTACACAGTGGAATACAATGCAGCTATTAGAAAAGATGGTCATGACCTTTGCATATAAGTGGATCAACATGGAAAGTATCATGTTAAGTGAAACGAGTCAGAAAGAGACAGACATAGAATATGTCTGTGGAATATAAAGTAATAGAGTGGGAGGCTAACACCCAAGAGTAGTAGAGATAAGGGCCAGGAGCTTGGAAACTGGCCTCACACTGGGGGAAAAAGCAGCTGAGATAGAGAAGGGAACACAAAGTAGATGAAGTTGGGAAGACCCATTTGGGTTGAAAGACGCGTGCCGAAAGTACACTATAGACCAAACATGATGGCCACTCAATACCTCTATTGCAAACTACAACACCCAAAAGGAGAGAGAACATATGGGAATTCCCTGCTGCAGAGGCAGGGTGGGGTGGTGGAAGATGGGGTGGGGGTGGTGGGACTGATACTCGTAACATTGGTGGAAGAGAATGGACACTGGCGGAGGGATGGGTATCACTGTATGACTGAAATGCAAACATAAAAGTTTATAAGTTTGTAACTATACCTCACGGTGATTCACTAATACAAAATTAAGAAAAATAAAAAGAAAGGGGAAAATAACTATGGGTTAAAGTTCTACTCCCCCTCAATGGTTCACCACCTTATCGTGGTGAGGGGGATGGCAACGGTACCAACCAGCAAAGATCAAACCAAGATGCCACCCACACAGCAGACTGGCAAGCTACCCATGGTGTATTCGATATGTCAAAAACAGTAACAAAAATGGGCCTCATTCTCCTGACCCTGGAAGAGCCCCCAATATGGCTGCATTGAAAAGGTCGAGCAAGGAGAGGCTGCTAAAATCCCAAGGCTGAACTAGGTTGCCAAAACGAAGAAGGACTAAAATGATCGTCTGCACTTTTAATGTACGTATGCTGGCATTGGAAGCATCCGCTGAGGACCTGATGGTGCAAGCACAGAAGATCAAGTACGATGTCATTGGATTGACAGAGACTAGAAGACATGGATTACATCACACCGTTTTCGACACTTGAGAAGAACTGTTCCTCGGAACATGTGACAGTAGAGGCATAGGTGGTGTTGGTGTCCTCGTCAACATGAACTTGGCCATGAACATTGATTCGTTCGAATGCCTAACAACCCCAATAGGATGCTTACATTTGAACAGATGTGGCTCATTGCCAGCAGTTTCTGTCTTCTTTGTTTATGCACTGACATCCAACTACAACAAAGAAGAAATTGAGATGTTCTACATGGAGCTGGAGAAGTTCTATAAAGAAGACCACACCTTCTACAAGATCATTGTTGGTGATTTTAATGCCAAGATAGGACTGAGAAAGTCGCCCAAAGAACTCCACATTGGATCCCATGGCCTAGAATGGAATGAACAGGGTGAGAGACTGTCTGAGTTCATCATGTCGACCAAGATCATCCATGGAAACCGGCAGTTCCAGAGGCCAAATCTAAATGTTGGACATGGGAGTCTCCCAGTGGACAGTTCATAACAAAATTGACCACATCATATTCAATCGACGGTTTGCCTGACCGATGTCACTGTTGTCCCAAAATTTCAAACAGGATCAGACCACTTCCGGCCCCTTGTGACATACTTCTGTCGACAATCAAGAATAAGGGATGCTGGCTGGAGTGATAGCACAGCAGGTAGGGCATTTGTCTTGCACGCGACCAACCCGGGTTTGAATCCCAGCATCCCATATGGTTCCCTAAGTACCGCCTGGAGTAATTCCTGAATGCAGAGCCAGCAGTAACCCCTGTGCATTGCCAGCTGTGACCAAAACAAGAAAAAAAAAACAGGGATGCTGCCTTGTTTGCCGAGGCATCAAAAATCAGATGGGCCGGACACGTAATGCGATTTGGAGATGACCACTGGACTAGAGCTGTTACCAACTGGATTCCATAGGATGTCAAAAGAACGCCTGGCCACTCACCTACGGGATGGTAATACTTCTTCGTCAAGACTCTGAATGAACGGTTTGAGGTTTGAAGCTGTTTGTCTTCCTGGAGTGAGCAGATGCCTTTGGGCTAGACTAGTCTACACTAGCTTGTGACAGGGACGAATGTATATGTTACTGGTGCCCACTCAAGCAAATCGATGAGCAATGGGATGACAAGTGATACAAGTGAAAGTTCTACTTCTGGATCACCTAAAAATGCAAGAGTCCCCTCTAGCTTAGGTGCTCATGTGGGCACCTAAGCCAAGGAGGGGTCTTCCAGTTCACCATGGCTGCTTGCTTAGCAGGCTGACCCAGAGGCCACAAATTATCAATTCCAGAGTCCTTTCTTTTAATCCTCTAAGGAGCAAACCTTGATTGATAGATGTATTACATAAAATAAAATAATCTAGAGCCAGAGCGATAGCACAGTGGGAGGACTTTGCTTTGCACCTGGCTGATCTGGGTTCAATCCCCTGAACCCCATATGATCCTCTGAGCTCACCAGAAGTGATCCCAGAGTGCAGAACCAGTAGTAAGCCCTGAGCACTGACATGTGTGTCCAGAAACACAAATAAGTAAATAATAATACCAAAAGTGAATTTACTCAGAGTTTGCACATTTGTATAAAACAATAAATTATTCACTTCCTGTAAAATGTATCTGTGGTACAGAGTACCTCTATGCCTATCTTTTTAAAAACATCTGTGATTTCTTCATGTCTCAAGCTCATAAAAATCAAAATTTCTGAACTCTGCCTTTCAATAACTATTCATTTGAATTGTGATTCAAAAACAGCACTGTTTCTCCTTATCACTATTTCTTGCTAGAGGCTTCAGATCTACTTTTCAAAATTAACAGATATTTCATCGCCCTAAATATGGATTTGTGCATTTATAGAGAATGGACAATTATAAAGTACCAAATCTTCTCTGTAGATTGATGCACATTATAGGAGAAACTGTAACAAGTTTTTTTGTCTCTGCACTAACTGAAAGTAGCTAATTCCTTACCCAGATAAGTGAAAAAAGAAAAAATGTATCAGGAAGATAGTCATTACAACAAATTCAATCAATGTAAAATTTGGTACAATACACTGTATGGAGACAGATTTTAAATAAGTGGTGGGAGAATGCTCCTGGACCACTGGTGTTTGCTTAGTTTTTACCCCCTCAATGACTATTTTTGGTAAACAGTGATTCACACTGCTTTCTGGAATATTGTATTTAGCTGCATGTGTAGGACAGATGGCCCTGAAATGGTCCCTGTAGGGGTGCCCAGAAAGCACAGGTTCTTCAAGTTGCCCCCTGTCCCCTCAGCAGGGTGCCCCAAACAAACTCTGGGAATCTTGCTGCGCTTCTTCTGGAGAAACTTGGCCACTTTCCACTCTTAAACATTCCCTTTCTTGAAGTACATGTGCCCCACCCTAGAGAAGCACAACCTAAGCAATGGAGGTTATCACCAAGCTCATGCTAGCCAGGAGTCACAGGAACACCACAATTGGACTCCCTTAGAAGTGGCCACACTGGAGAGGTGGCCTGGGGAAGAGCTCATCCAAACCAGTGTTGGTTTAGAAAAGAAAAATAATTTGCCCAGAAGTTTTCATCTGCTCATCAGGGGACAGTGTCTGCAGTTACAGAGGGATCCACACCCAACATCTACCTACCATTGATCATCTGGCACTCTGCAGAATGCAGACCTCACCCCCAGGTCAGCCTGCCTTAACTCTTTGGGTAATTGTATCACCTTTCTAGCTCATGCTCTGACCTTGAGAGTTTCTGCATTCTGTCATGTTCAATAATGCTTCACAAAACAGTGTCAGCCGGCACACCTTGATGCAAATCCTTTCTATAAATCCTTGCCTTCCCCTGAGCCTCCAGGGTCCTTCCATATGTATCTGGGCATCTCTCCAACGCCCTCAACTGACAGACTTTAAACTTAGATCCAACTGAAAAGGCTCTATCCAGCACAGAGAGGGAGCAAGAGCATTTTATGCCCTGGGAGGTATGTGTGAAGTCCCTGAAGCTAGGCAGGTTTCAGCAAGATCAAAGTGCAAAAGACCAGTTGCTCTTAGAAGCTAGTCAAGGAAAGGGCTGTCACATTTCGATATGGGAAAGGAATAAGAGTCGGGGCTCAGCTCCTGCATGCCACAGAAAAGAGTTTGTGAGTTCTGTTCCTGCTCTGGTGGCTATCTCCACACTGCTTTCCTCAGTGGATGAACTAGAAAGCACTACTGCCAATGTGGATGAGGGTTCCTTTCTTACCACCACCCCACATTACTGACTGTACACAGACTTTTCTATATGTGCCATGCTCACTGCCATGAGATATCTCAATTTTTCTTTTGATTTGCATTTCCCTAATCGTGAGTGATGATGAGCACTTTTCCATATGCGTATTGCCATTTGTATCTTTCCTTTGAGGAATTGTTGGTTCATCGCTGCACTCAATTTGTAGATGAGGGGGGAGGGGTCACTGAATTTTTTCTTTTTATTTATTTAATTTTTTTTAAGAGGGGAAGGCAACACCTGGTGGTGCTCAGGACTTACTCCTGGCTCTGTGTTCAGGGAACCTTATGGGGTAGTGGGGATCCAACCCAGATCAGCTGATTACAGGGAAAACAAACACTCTACCTGCTGTCAGCCCCAAGTCACTGGATTTTTATTGTAGTTTTGTGAATGATTTATAGATTTTCTATATCAAGCCTTTATCTGATGCATGGTGGAAAAATATTTTCTCCTATTCTGCAGTGTGTCTTTTTATTAGAGCTTGAATTTCTTTTGCTATGTAAGAGCTTTAAAATTTGATGTAGTCCCATTAGTTTATTTTTGTTTCCATTACTTGCACTGTAGTCATCCCACTGAATACACAACTGAGTTGGGTCAGGAGAGCAGCAGAGGAGAATAAACAAGAGGAATTTGGGGGGTTGGGGTCCTTGTGATTGGGAGGTAGGTACACTAGTGAGGGGTGTGGTACTGGAATTATGTGTGTGGTAAACCATCATTAAAAGTCTTGTAAATCACAGAACTTCAATCATTAAAAATGGTTTTAAAAAAAGAGTTTGCCACTGTAGTCAGTGAAGGACTCCTAGCATAATAGTGGGTTTGTGTTGGAGGATTCAAATGGCTTCTGCATGTAAATGGCTTCTCCATGCACAGGTGGAGATGAGACAAGAGTGTAATAGCCTGGAGTAAGGTGGAGAAGACTAGCAAGGAATTCCATGCCAGGAATAAAAGAGAAGTGAAGAGACTCAGGATAAAGCCTGGAGGTGAGTGGGAAAGGATTTTCTGGTGGGCTTATGCATAAGGATAAGGTAGATGGAGGAGAGAGAAGGAAGCTAAGACTGGCTTCTCAATTTCTGCCTTGAGCAGAGGGAGAATGTGGCAGCTTTTACTGACATTGTGGAAACCAGTGGAGAAGCAGGTTTCAGAGTAAATCATGAACTTGCTTTTAGATGAAGAAAGCTTGAGAAGCCCATGAAATCTTCTATGGGAGCCACATAGATGCTAGTGGTCTGTGTGGTGCTCTGGGACTGGGCCTCTGAGAAAAGGTCTGGGCCAGAGACAGGTATCTGAAAATTGTTGGCATCTTTTTTAGCTTTAGTTTAGAGGCCATACCCAGTGGTGCTCAATTGATCATGCAGGCCTAGCATAGAACCCATGGTTCCCACACACAAAGCCTGCAAGCCAGTCCTTGAACAATCTCCCTTTTCTCTCAGTGTTTTTTGGGCCATGCAAATGAATTAGAGCCAATCAGTGCCTCAGACATACAGACCGTAACCAGATTCCCTGTCCAATGCCCCATTTTTCTAGGAATCCCACTCTCTCACTATTCACAGAAAGGGTTTACAAGCTGTCTTTTCCAATATATCTTAGCTTCTTCAGAGGATATGAGAATGTTTGCTCTTTTTTTATTATTTTATTGAATCACCATGTGAAAAGTTACAAAGTTCTCAGGCTTATGTCTCAGCTATACAATGTTCAAACACCTGTCCCTTCACCAGTGCCCATATTCCACCACCAAAAACCCCAGTATGCCTTCCACCACCACTCCCCACCCCCACCTGGGTAACTGATAAATTTCGCTCTTCTCTTTACCTTGATTATATTCCATACTTCAACACAAAACTCACTATTGTTGTTGGAATTTCAACACAGACTCACTATTTTTGTTGGAATTTATCCCCCAAGAATACAGCCCTATTGAAAAGGAAATATTTGATGTTGAGTTTTCCACTGATGAGAATGAAGAAATAAATAGTCGCGCGGCCGGGATAGTGGCCGTGTGGTTTGCAATTTCTGTATTTTAGTAATTAAATCCAGGAAGATTAAAGTTGGAAATTGAATCATTTTCCTTCCTGGAGCTACATGGAGCAAAAGCTTAGTTTACAGTTTGGATACATGGTTACAAGCGCTCGCCAGAACCCCAAGTCTTATAGCTGCCTCTGGTTCCTCCTCATTCGGCATTCCCGCGGCTGTGCAGAGGCATGGCCACCCGGGTCG
Organism: Sorex araneus; assembly: GCF_027595985.1. NCBI lineage: Eukaryota > Metazoa > Chordata > Mammalia > Eulipotyphla > Soricidae > Sorex > Sorex araneus. Next base: position 47,405,074 of record NC_073303.1, on the reverse strand, counting down.
AATCTCGGCCGGAGCCCGAGCTCCTCCCCGGCCCGAGCCTGCCCAGGTGTCCCGGTTTCAAGTTCAAAGCACACATTTTTTTTTTCCGTGCCACAAAGTTCGTACCTGCTCAAAGGACCCATAAAATGTCGGACATCACGCCTTCTCCCCTGGGAGGGAGGAGAGACCAAGGGAGAAGGATATTTCCTCCGTTAGCCAGAGTGGGGCAAAAGCCAAGAATGTTTGCTTTTAAAATCCAAAGTATTGGGGCCGGAGCGATAGCACAGCGGGTAGGGCGTTTGCCTTGCACGTGGCCGACCCGGGTTCGATCCCCGGCATCCCATATGGTCCCCCAAGCACCGCCAGGTGTAATTTCTGAGTGCAAAGCCAGGAGTAACCCCTGAGCATCTCTGGGTGTGACCCAAAAAGCAAAAAATAAATAAATAAATAAATAATAAATAAAAAAATAAAATCCAAAGTATTAAATGTTTTTTTCAAAGATCCTAGTGATAAAGGGAAGGTTTCCATTGTGCAAACCCAAAATAGTTTCTACTTGCTAGCAAGATGTCCATCCAATCTGACCACACAGGAGGTGCTTGTAGGGTCAAGCAGCATAGGAACAGCTGATACAGCCTGGGGGAGATGTGATCATCTGTCCAAGAACATTTGAAAGTAGTACCTAAACTTCCTGTTTCTTCTCTAGAAAATCTCCATTACCCCAGCCCTCAGAAGGGTCTGCATTATAATCATGAAGCTAAAGCAAGAAAGAGACCCCAGCAGAAAGGATGTGCTGAAAGGCAGCAGAGAGAGATTGATGTGAAGAGCTGGGCTGCCCCAAACATATGTTCACCATCTGTCCAGCGGAGGGGACCCTGCCAGCCCGACATGGTGATTCAGTATTAAAGAATATTCTTGAGTTTGACTGACACCCTGGAAGCCTCGGCCAAGATGGTTAGGCTCTGGGGTCCAGATGGGATAGAAGGGCCTCTCAGCTCCTGAGAGAGATGCCTCTGGAGGACTGGGCCACCCACAGTACACAGACAACCTCTCCAGGGCCTGGGAGGAGAGTGACTTGGCCAAGGCACAGCCTAAGCCTCAGCTGGAACTGTCATGTGTGGCTCAGCTGCAGCGCCAAGGAAGGGAGAAAAAGAAAATGTTCTTCACACATTATCCCTGCTCTTACCATCATTCGGGGAATGCCAACTCACAGTGCCCTCCTCTGATGGAACAATCCACTTTAGACTTCTGAACATTCAGATTCATAGGTAAGTCTGGTCCGTTAACTTCAGTCTAGAGACAACGGACAGACAGAAAGTTCCTCTTCAGGGCCAGCCTGGAAAGATTAGGGATTCCTGCCCCACAGAACTCAGGAGTGGCTAGGGGGACAGGCAGGCATGAAAACGAAAAAACACGCCAGGTTTGTTGTCATCAGCATGTCGCTTTCGCAGCCATACAGCCAATTCCAGGCAAGGTCCACAGAGCCCAGCGCGCAGCAAATGTGGAGCGGAGTAGTGGCCAATCTGTAAGAAAGCTGTGATGTGGGGGATAAATAAGTCTTTTCTTTAAAACCACGGAGATTTGGAGTTTGAGTGTTTCTGTGGCAAAATCCCATGTATCTGATGGATGCAATTCCCACCTCACACTCATGTACCTCTCACAATCTCTGCCAGGTGGCAAGAATTTCAGTTGCAGTTGAAAAAAGTTTCTTCTCAACTACAGAATTCTGAGGGGAAACTGGAGGAGAGTCCATTAGAAACTCATGGACATTGGGTTTTGCAATCTGTGAAAGCACCAGTTCAGGAGCCATGAGAAGCTTGTTTAAGAGGCATTTCATTTGGGAAAGAAATATATGACAGCCAGAGGCACAGATTAAAAAAAAATCTTACACCTCCAACTTACTCAGGTTATACTGTGTTCTTAGGGTAAATGAGATGGTGATCTAGAGGCAAAAGAAGGGGATGCACAAAATGTGCAAATGTGTTGTCTTATTTCTTCTTGGAATAATTTATTTGACTTTTCTAGCCAATTAATTGTGTCTGAGTTTCATTCAATTCAGTTTCACAAAAGTAGGCGGTATGAATAAGCTTTCCTGCAGTCTGAGCACTGAGGTTTCTAACTGAGAGAAGTGGAAGATAGAATTACTTACAGGTTCCTTAAATAGCACTCTGTCTTCCACACATATGGCCTCTTTTTGTCATCAGGCTAGAGTTTGATCTGATCTCCCTGGATATGGACTGGTCAAAACCCAAACTTTAACTGTGCTCATTGGATTAATGAAGGAAAAGGAATCCTGCTCCCTTGTGTCAATTCCAAGCCCATGGGTGAGTCTCCCACATACTTGCACACCCAGGCAGCTTGCTAAAGACACTGAGATTTGCTTGAAGTTAGAGGGGCTCAGAGTTAGTTACCAGGACATTTCTAGCTCAGCTGCTAAATCTCTTTCTCCCAAGCATTTCCTCTGAGACGCCCAAATTGGCTCTCAGAACTGAAATCCATATTTTCCACTGTGTTGTCAGTAACCAAAGAGTGGGCTTACTTGCATCTAAAAATGGCTCTGGAAAACCTGCATCTGATTTAGAGTTCAGCTAGCAACTCAGCACTCCTAACAGGTTGAAGTCATATGAATTGGAGGCACACGAGCTGTTTACATGAACACACATGACTCCATGTGGCAAATGGCAATATTCTCTCGCCACAAGGCGGGGCCCTTCCAAGGCCTTGGATTAGGGGTACACTAAGGATTAGGGGTGGCTGTGGTATAGGCAACCATGGCTCGTGCAAGTGACTCTGGAATAAGGATAGAACCTTAAAATAATTTTTTGCTTCCCCCCCTTTTCACATTTCCTAATATCAGAATCTGATATTCTTTTGTGTCCCCCCACTCTACCTGATCCTTCTTAGACATGTAACCTATACCCTCTCCCTCTTCTACTCGGAAAAGGTCAGCTTTTATTATTCTTGTTCTGATAAACCTCAGTTTCAAAGCATTCCCCTGCCCCCCACAAAAAAACATGCAAATTCCAGTGCTAACTTTCAGACTTCTCAGTGGTTATATACAAAGAAATAGATATTAAAGTAAGTTTGTACTTTGGAATACCTGAGGTTAAAGCACAAATAAATGAAACACAGAGAGGATGTGACCTGAAATATATAGCCAAGTTAAAAACCCTGCAGACAAACTAAAAGATATCACCAGGGCTTTGCTCTGCCTGATATTCAGATGTCACAGTGAGGACCCCTTTGTAATTCTGTTCTTCTGATGTTTGTGTTCAGGGGTAACTCCTGGCCTTGATAATGGTGGTTCCGGGACCCAAATCTGGGTCAGTCACATACAAGGTAAGCACCCTATCCACTGTACTGTCTCTCCGGAACCACTCATAATTTTGATTGAAAACGGTATAGGATTTCAGTCTTCCCTCTCTACCTGAGTAAATGCAGAAAGACTTGGTGAGTATATTTATTGCAAACCCAATTTCCATGGCCTTCTTTAGGCCTTTCCATTGCTTTGCTGAGGAAAGAGAACCAAAGTATAGCATAGACAGGGCACCTCTATTATGGGGCCTGAATTAAATATAACCTGTAAGTTGTGTCTTAAGGTAGCACTAGAGAAAACTTTCCTGAAAATCGTCTTTAATGTCTGCTAATCTGACATTTAGCTGCCAAAAGAAGAAATGTGCAATGGGTCAAAGGTCAAATCAAAAACTCCAACACACACAAAAGACATACAAACAAGATGGCCAGTAGGGATATGAAAAACTTCTCTGTGTCACTAATCATCAGGAAAATGAAAATCAAAATAATAATTAGATACCACCTCACACCAAAGCCCAAAGCATTTATCACAAAGAACCAGTGTTGACATGGGGGAAAATGTACTCTCATTCACTGCTGGTGAATTGTTGATTGATTCACCCTTTTCAGAAAACAATATGGATACTTTAAAAAAAAAACCTGAGAATTGAATTTTCAATGATACAGTAAATCTACTTTTGGGATCAATAGAATAGAATTGAAAATCCAGAGACAGACCCTCGGATAATCTTTGATTATCAGGTAATCTTTGATAAAGGAGCAAAAAGTATGAGGTAAAGCAAAGAAACCTATTCAACAAATAGTGCTGGAAAAACTGGCCAGTCACATGCAATAAAATGATTCAGACCCCTTTCTAAAACCATGCACAAAAGCCAAATCAAAATAGAATAGAGATCTCAATATTAAATCTAAATTCGTAAGTTACACTGAGGAAAATATAGTCAGAATTCACCACAATGTTGAAGTTAGAGGCATCTTACCTTTAAGGAGTCAACACTACTGGGCAAGGAAATAGAAGAAAAAGGGAAAATGTGACTAACTACATTAAATTAAGAAGTTCCTACACCTAGAAGGAAGTGGTGACCAAAATACAAAGATTCCCATAGAATAAGATTTGCCCATCACTCATCTGATAAAGGGTTAATATATAAGATATATAAAGCATTGATAGAACTATACAAAAAAATACAACTCCATCAAAAAACTGGGAGAAGAGATGAACAGAAACCTCAAGAAGAGGTTTTATATGTAAAAAAGCATATAAAAATGTTCTATATCACTAATCATCAGGGAGATGCAAATAAGTTATTACTTCATGCCACAGAGACCAGAACAGATCAAAATAACAAGCGTTCTTGCAAGGATGTGAGGTTGACGGCAGGGGGTTGGGGTGTGGGGTGGCGACACTCTCATTCATATCAGCTGGTCCGGCCTTTGTTGTAAACAATATGGACATTCCTTCAAAAAAAACCTCAGAATTAAGCTCCCATTTGACTCAGAAATTTCACTTCTTGTAATATTTCCCTGGGGCTCAAAAACACAATCCAGAAAAGACATTTGCACCCCTATATTCCTTGTAACACTGTCCATAGTAGCCAAAATCTAGAAATAACCCAAGTGCCCAAGAATAGATGACTCGATAAAGAAACTATGGCATATACACACAATGGAATATTATGACTATAAAAATGATAAAAATCATGCAATTTGCTTCTACATGAATGGATATGGAGAGTATCATGCAGAGTGAAGTTAATCAGAAGGAGGAAGACAGACACTCTCATATGGAGGATATAAAGAAACAAAATAGTGGAATAACAAATACCCAAAAGCAATGGAAACAACATGAGAACTGGTTTTCAGTAAGAAGCATGTCAGCTGGGGGGCCTAAGGGGACAGAATTAGGAAGGGTTGCATCTACAGTGAAGGGAAGTATCAGCTAGGAGAGGAGAGGGTGCTGAAAGGTGGTAAAGTGTTATGCTTAAAACCCTATCAGAAATAGAACTGTAAACCATAGTCCAGAAACTTATTTTTTTAAAGAGTACCTTTCATGTACACAGACTGGTGGGGGGAGTGGAAACTGCTGAAGGAAGTAGACACTGGTGAAACATTGTATGCCTGAAACTCAATCATAAATGATTTTGTAATTCACAGTGATGAAATTTGATTTAATCTTAAAAACTTTTAAAAGATATTTGCATTCCTGTATTTATTACAGCACTATTCATAATTACCAAAAGCTTGACATAACCCAAGTGTCCAAAACAGATGGCTGGATAAAGAAACTATGGTATATGTACACAACAGGATGCTATCTATCTTTAGAAAAGATGAATTCATGTGATTTGCTGCTACATTGACCGTTGAATATGGGGAGCATCACACAGTGTGGAGTTAGTCAGAAGGAGAGGGACAGATGCAGAATGATCTCGCTCATACATGGGGCATCAAGAAATACAGTAAGAGAACAGCAAATGACCAGAGATAACAGGAACCAAGGACTGTCCACAGAGCTGAGCTCACCATGGGGGGCACAGCTGGGGAAGGCAGACTGAGAAAGAGCGAGGGACAGGGACACTCCGGTGGAGAGCATGGTGCTGGAACATTGTATAGATGAAACCTTATTACTAGCAGTACTGGAAACCTGGGTGACTAAAATTAAAAAGAAGAAAGAAATTCACAGTAAGAGTCTGGAGCAGGTGCTTTTCATCTGTTGAGCTTAGTGGCTATTTTATATAGAGCACTTCTGAGATAGAACTTGTGGTGTCCTTCATTTGTGGGCCTCCAATCTCATGTGACACTGAGAACTTGAAATACTGCAGATGTGCCAGAAAAACTGAAAATAATTCCATTTCCTTTCAACTGATGTGTATTTTAATTTAGCTTTGGTGGCTAATGGCATGGGTAGTGCAGCTCTAGACACTTATCTATAAGTTCTGTAAAAATGTCCTCTTTGTTTTGTCCTTCTGGGGTTCTATTTCTGGATTGTTCCTCATTGGACACCCTTGGCTGGTCCTTTTTAGTTTTTTATTTTAGATGTATTTTTATTTCTTATATTTCTAATATTTCCCCCCACTTCTACACTTTTGTTCTTCCTTTTGGGTTCATCCATTCTTATTATTTGCATTTTAATTTTTACATTGATTATTTTAAGATTTATGGGTTATTATATGATACTTTTTGGAGTGTGGATTTGATATAATAATTTTTTAAAAAATTAATGTAAACACTGAGTTATTAAGGTAGAGTAATGAAGTTTCAGGAATATAATGTTTTAACTCCAGCCCTACCACAGGTCAGCATTCCAACACCAATGTCCCCGGGTTCTCTTCCACTCTTTACAGGCACATTTTTAAGTTTGATTATTGTAGTTTGGTCCCATGCTTACACTCATGCTGACTGTGGTGGTTTTGATATATACAGATACTTTGTCTCTATACCACTGATTTGTCCAGGGCCCCTGACCCTTGACCTCATGTTACCTCCAGGGTTGATTTGACATATGGATACAATATATTACTTGATTATTTTAGACTTTCATGGGGAATTGTTTCTTGTGCTCTGTGCATTTCCCATTTCCTCCAGGTTCTTTAACTCTTTAACTCTTCCTCTGTCATATTAATGATGTCCCTTACATTCCTGATGATCTAGGGATAATTGCTTTGATTTAAGGGCTAAAGTCTGACTGAAAACTTTGTGTGGGGTCAGACTTTCTCAGCAGATTGGGTTGCTTCAAGCCCGCAGGTGACAAGGCTTCAGTTTTTATGGTGAGCCCTTTGTCAGCATTCAGAGCTCTGTTCTTGAGGGTTATTGAGTAATGAAAAGGCTTCTGTGGTCTCTGGCCTCTGCTAGAACAGGGAGGACTAATGGTATGCGTCCAGCCTTGGGTGTGCTGAGAGCAAAGATGATTAATTTAAAAACTGAAACTTCTGCTGTCTTTGCTTTAAGGAGGCGTTTATGCCCCCTCTGGTTTTCAATTGCACTTCTGACCCTTTGGTTTGCTTGGGTTTCCTGCCCAGAGCCAGTCTGGTTCATTGTCTCTAGAAGGCAAACCTCCAGGTTCCCGGCCAGAGCAATAGCACAGCAGGCAGGGTGTCTGCCTTGCATGTGGCTCATGCAGGTTTGATCTCTAGCACCCCCACATGGTACCCGAGCACCACCAGGAGTAATTTCTGAGTGCATAACAGGGCTGGGTGTGGCCCCCAAATCAAAATTAAGTTAAATAAATGAATACACCTCCAAGCACCTGGGGCAATATTCATGGCCGAATATTCTGGGCAACGCCAAGTGGTTTGTGGGTCCCTCTTCCATGCTTCCTCAGTGTGTGCATGTGGCTCTTGTTCTGCTCATCACCATGTGCTCAGCTCTTCTCTGCTGTGCCACGCCTTGGCATCTCTGTGCCCTGGTATTGTCTTCACTGTCATCTTAGTGCTTTTGCTCTTCAAAGGAGAGCCAATCCACACATGCAGCTGATCCATAGTATCTCATACGAGTACTTCTTTCAAGCAGAAATGACAGACGGGGATTAAGGTGCATATGAACAACCCCAGCTCCATCCGTCACCAGATACATTCTCCTGAGCACTTCCAGGAGTGAGTCCTGAGCACAGAGGATATAGCAAGCACAGTCTGAGCACACTTGAGTGTGGTTCAAATGTCCTCCCAATTCAGATTTTCTTAACTGGCTTTTATTAACTGGCCTCATTAAAAAACCCTCTCATGTGTCTCATTATTTATTTATATAGACCTTTAATTTCAAGCAAATGCCACTCCCTTTCTTTTTAAAAATTTTTTATATATATTTTTAAAATTTTTAATTAGTGAATCACCGTGAGGGTACATTTACAGATTTATACATTTTTGTGCTCATGTTTCCCCCATACAAAGTTCAAGAACCCATCCCTTCACCAGTGCCCATTCTCCACCACCAGTAAACCCAGCGTCCCTCCCACCCTCCCCAGTCCCATCTCCCCCCACCCAAACTGCCACTATGGCAGGGTATTCCCTTTCCTTCTTTCTCTCTGATTAGGTGTTGTGGTTTGCAATAAAGGTGTTGAGCGGCCATTGTGTTCAGTCTCTAGTCTACATTCCGCACGCTTCAGTTCTGCCCCGCATGACCTCCGACCACATTTTACTTGGTGTTCCCATCTCTGAGTTGCCCAGAATGAGAGACCAGCCTCCAAGTCATGGGAGTCAACCTCCTGGTATCAATATACCAATATATATGGTATATTGATATACCATATATCAATGGTATATAAACCAGTGCTTTATATACCCTTGATATCAACCCCGTATCTGATGGGTATTGTGTAAATATCCTTTCCCATTCTGTAGATAGTCTTTGTATTCTGGTCACTGTATCTTTTGCGGTGCAGAAGCTTTCTAGTTTAATGTAGTCCCATTTGTTGATCTCTGTTTCCACTTGGTTGGCCAGTTGCTTGTCATCTTTGAAGCTACCTTTATCTTCAATATCGTGGAGGGTTTTGCCGACCTTGTTTTCAATGTACCTTATGGTTTGTGGTCTGATGTTGAGGCCTTTAATCCATTTTGATCTGACTTTTGTGCATGGTGTCAGGTCGAGGTCTAAGCCCATTCTTTTACATGTGGTTGTCTAGTTGTGCCAGCACCATTTGTTAAAGAGGCTTTCCTTGCTCCACTTCACATCTCTTGCTCCCTTATCAAAAATTAGATGATCGTACATTTGAGGTTGTGTGTAGGGATATTCCACCCTGTTCCATTGGTCTTCAGCTCTGCCTTTGTTCCAGTACCATGCTGTTTTAATTGTTACCGCTTTGTAGTAGAATTTGAGGTTGGGGAGGGTGATGCCTCCCATCATCAGTTCCCAAGAATTGTTTTAGCTATCCATGGATGCTTATTGTTCCATATAATTTCAGGATTGCTTGATCCGTTTCTTTGAAGAATGTCATGGGTATCTTTATAGGGATCACGTTAAATCTGTATAATGATTTGGGGAGTATTGCCATTTTGACAATGTTTATTCTTCCTATCCATGAGCAGGGGATATGTTTCCATTTCCTCATGTCCTCTTTTATTTCATGGAGTAGCGTTTTATAGTTTTCTTTTAGAAGTCCTTTACTTCTTTAGTTAAGGTGATTCCAAGTTATTTGATTTTCTGGGGCGCCACTCCCTTTCTTGATTTTATTTTTTTCTACTTTACTTTCTTCACTTGGTATCATTTTTCATTAGGTAATCGATTTATTTTGAATTAATCTGATTTCATATGTGACCTCAAAACTGCTTCCATAACAGAATCAGCCCATAAAAATGTTTTTGTTCCTAAATTACTTTAATACCTACACTAATTCATATTTATTCATTCATGATTTTTTAACTTATTAATAAGAAATTGTCTCTCAACATATTTAAGGTAGTTAATTAGGATGCATAAAGTATAAGATTATAATGATGTTTATGTAGATTAATATTGGAGCAGACACCTCATATGTATGAGGCCCTGATTCAAGCCCCTTCACCACCGTTCCACACACTCACATATGCCTCAGCAAACTTTTAAAAATTACAGTATTTTAACTAACACATTTTAGAAGAGTGTAGGAGAGAAATGGAAACGGGCACAGTAGAGGTGTAAAGTGGAACCAGTATAAGAGTATGCACGTACTATCAGGTATCAAGTTCCACACCCTCCCTCCCCGATTGGATAAAGTTGATCTACTCAAATACAAGCACCCAATATGACAAAATCCTCCACTGGAAAGTTTGTCTACTCAACCATCGTGCATGACTTAGGAGAACCATCACTGCTGATACACAGAGGTGTTTGTAATGGAGACCCCAGACTGCAAGGTGAAGGATCACCCTAAGTTATAGTACCCCAGGACATCCCAGAGGACTAATGGGAAATGTTTGCTGATTTTTATAGTCAATACAAGCAGAAGAAAACTACCACATTCTTTCATCAAAGACTCTTTGATACTGATTAGACAGTTAGACAGGGGGGCCCCTATGGCAACAGAATTCCTAGGAAGTATTAAAGCCAACAGGGCCAATGCTGCAAGCACAGGAATCAAGGCCTGATGAGACCCTCACCTGGCACCAGAAACAGACCCAGAGAAGGCTGAAACTACCCCCACTTCCCCATGCCCCCTGCCCCCCGCCCCCCCCCCCCCCCCCCCCCCGCCAAGAGAGGCTCCAACAGGAACAAAAGGCCAGGAAAGGAACTTCAAAGAAGACCATCTATCACTCCCAACTCTACCCCCTTGGCAACCATCCTAGCAATGAACTCTTACCCCGTATGGGGTAGGTTGAGAAACCCTATAAAAGCCACCTAGAACAAAATGTGTGCATATGCTGCCTGAGCCTATGTGCTGCTTGTGCCCATGTGGCCGAGCACATGTGGCACCCAAGCACATGTGTGACCTTCATCTCCCCTCCTGAGACGTGTACTTTTATGCTATCATATCCAATGCTGGGTGTGTGGGGAGGCCTCTCTTTGCCTGGAGAAGTCCATGTACTCTCCCGAGCATGCTACTCTGTCTCTGTCTCTGTCTCTCTCTCTCTCCCTCTCACTGTCTCTCCCTACTTCTCATTCCTTCCTTTAGAAAACGGAGAACAATAGTACTGACCAGAGACTTAAGTATGATCCCAGGTGCTTCAGATACCTCCCCAAGCTAACCAGGAATGATCCCTGAGTGCAGAGCCAGGAGTAAGCCTACACACTGCAGGTGTGCCCCCCACCAAATCAGAGACAGCAGTAACACTGAGGGGGACAGTTTCAGAGTCCTTCTGCCTCCTCTAATTTTATTCTATGCTACAAGTTAAAGAAATTGCTCAAAACCCTTTCAGCAAGTGGCAGGGCACTTCTGAGTCCTGAATTTTGTTGCTCATGCATCCATCTAAAGAATTTATCTAAGCAGCAACTCTAGAGTAAGAAAGGACAATTCTGAAACCTTCTTTGCTCATCACAGGCATGGCTGTGTACACATACAAACACATGCATAAGAGCAACAGAGAACCCATCTGAGCCCGGAAACTCTAGGAGTGACTGAACAGCCACCGAACAGTAACAACAATGACAATAATAATGAACACTCTTCTGGACCCAGCCTCGCACAAGTTCTTTAAATCTGGGGTAATGCCAGATTAAGGAAGAAAGGTGCCTTATGGAATTTTGTCTGAATCCCTGGGCTTTGGAGCCTTTATTTAGAGTCTGTTTTGTTCCCAGAGGTGGGAATGGGGAAGGAAAATCTCATCCTTTTTGAGCTTTATAAACTTCCTAAGTCCCTCTGCTTTTAAACAAGTCAATTTCAAGTACTTCTATGGGCAGGGATGAAAGGAAAGAAGATCAGCTTTCCTGAAGTTAGGAAGACAGCTCGGTTGTCACGGTTCATGCGTTGCATGCATGGGGACTCCAGTTCAAGCCCCAGCACTGCCTGGTCCTGAGCATCATGAACTGTGGCTCTGGTGACCTCCTGCTGCTGCCAGAACTGCCCATCCAGGTAGGACCCGAGCATAAGCCCTCTGGCCTGTTGGTCGAGTATTGCCAGCTGCCTTACTGCTGTGCTCAGAGTAATCTCCAGCCCATGGAGCACTATGGGAGGCAGCCAGTACCAGAGGGTCAAAGGTGAAACGCGCTTGAAGCAACTTAATGAAGCCAGTGGGGTCCGAGTGATTTAGGTAAAGTGGGGAGTATGAGAAGGAAATTTGCAGTTTTCTCTCTGTCCACCTCTGCCACCCGAGGACCAGCTGGGGAAATGTAGGACTGTGGGCCTTTCTCCTTGCAGGAAAGGAAAATCAGTTCTGGATCTTACTCGGATCTTTCAGGTTTTTGCCTTTGCCTTTCAGAAAAGAATTTCAGGAGGAGGCAAAAGAGAGGGAGAGAGAGAGTGGGGGGAGGGGGAGAGAGGGAGGGAGAGTGAGAGAGGGAGGGAGAGAGAGGGAGTGGGAGAGAGAGAGGGAGTGGGAGAGAGAGAGAGAGAGGGAGAGAGAGAGAGAGAGAGAGAGAGAGAGAGAGAGAGAGAGAGAGAGAGAGAGATGAGAACACAGGCTTTTCCAGAATGTGGAGAGAGCCCCAGGACACACCCCAGCATTAAAGTATGAAGAGTGAAAGTACACATCTCGAGGGGAGATGTGAGTGACACATGCACTGACAGTAAGACATGTGTTTGGACAGCACGTACTTGCACTTCCTTTGTTCAAGCTGGATTTTATAGTTTTTTTCCAAACCTGCCCCACATGGGACTTTCAACCTGGGTAAGA